>NW_020289905.1:0-600000 GCF_002926055.2 Candidozyma haemuli
ACCTAAGAAAACCCAGACACCTAAGAAAACCCAGACACCTAAGAAAACCCAGACACCTAAGAAAACCCAGACACCTAAGAAAACCCAGACACCTAAGAAAACCCAGACACCTAAGAAAACCCAGACACCTAAGAAAACCCAGACACCTAAGAAAACCCAGACACCTAAGAAAACCCAGACACCTAAGAAAACCCAGACACCTAAGAAAACCCAGACACCTAAGAAAACCCAGACACCTAAGAAAACCCAGACACCTAAGAAAACCCAGACACCTAAGAAAACCCAGACACCTAAGAAAACCCAGACACCTAAGAAAACCCAGACACCTAAGAAAACCCAGACACCTAAGAAAACCCAGACACCTAAGAAAACCCAGACACCTAAGAAAACCCAGACACCTAAGAAAACCCAGACACCTAAGAAAACCCAGACACCTAAGAAAACCCAGACACCTAAGAAACAGAAAGTGTAATGTATGTAATAACAGTTTTAAAGAGCATATTTTGAAAGCTTGTTAATGGCGGTTGAGTAGAAGACTTCTGCGCCCTATTTATATTGTCTACGGTGTCTCCCTTATCTGGCCAAGGAATAACTTGCGCAATCCGGTGAGAAATGGAGAGCAGTTTTAAACGAAATTCTCTTTCGGCCTGCAGCTGTGCCGCCAAATCCTTCCCTCTCCATAATTCAAGGTTCACGGTTCAATGCAGCATCGGGATGGTCCTCTAAGTGATGTTTTGTGTATCTGTCTTTCAGTAAATGCTAATGAAAAGATATCTTAACCAAACAATCGTGTAGTAGGCATTATTTTTGTTGATAAATATTTGCGCCTCTCTTCTTTATCTAAAAATAAAAGCATCAAGTTTTCGTATTGACGACTTCATTTCAATGCGTGGCGCCTCAAGCGGACTTTTTTTTGTACATCCTTGACACGTCATATCACCCAAGCGACGTTAAAATAATTGCACTACCAAAGAAAATGCGCTTACAATTAGGGGATAATGTTCGCCAATCACTTTCTTGCCTTTCCATACAATCTCTACCAAAGCCATTCATCATCCAATCGTCAAAATACATTCAAATCTAAGATAAAGTGACTTGTATTTTAATTTTTTCATGGGTCTCTAATATCCTTTATGTACTGGTCGAAGTTGTTCACAACCCTGCTCCTCGCACTTTCGAAGAAATCGTCTGGTTTAAGCTGCTCTGGGTCATAAACCTTCGACAAAGGAACAACTTTATAGTCGTTGACATCTCTGATCACCACATCATACTGGTTCAAGTTATTCTTCGTAACGTACCTGTCGTTGAGTTTTCCTACAACAGCTACCTCCTCTCCAGATTCAGTGAACACTGTGATGATATACTCATTCTGACTCACCCTGAAAACACACAGTTTCGTATCCAAATATGTCACTTCATCGTATGATGCAATTGTGTCATCAATATAGGAGAACTTGACAAAAACTTCCCCATTCTCGCCAAACGTGTACAATTTTCGGTTAAAAACTGAAACATTAGGGTATACATTCACTTCTGGAATGTGCTTCTTATTGAGGTGGACCAACCATCCGTCTTCCCAAGAACTCATGACGGTCGAACGATCTCTAACAGGATTTGGGGCTTTATATACAACAGAGCCGCTCCACGCGCGCGTTTAGTGAAACGCTTTCAATACTTATCGACAACCGTGACTATTGGGATAGAGCATTGTGAAATACGGAAAAACACAACAATGTGAACCTATGACTCCTTTCAGATCCTAAGTATCTTTGACGTCCGGTTGGCTCGTAGAAAAAGCCTCAATGACTGAGGATGTCTATCAAAGGTGTTGCAGCCGCTCAACCAACAGGCTACTCGTGTGAGCCGCACTTTTAACCAATGGAATGGTGCGTCACTATTTATTTTATCGGCTGTGGATTACATATCTTTCATTCCTCAGTGAACTATGCAGTAAGTGCTCGGAGACTATCTAAAATTCCCGAATAGTAAGGAAAGTGGTCTATCTTGTGCCAAATTAAGATTTCTAAAACGAACATATGGCAAGCAAATTAGCAGATGCTAGATGCTGTAAGTTTAAGAGGCTCGGATTTGTAGTTTTAGCCAAATCTGGTCATGATCGAAGGAGGAAACCATTTCTGACGTGTGGCAAAGCGCAAAATGGTCGGCACATTGGGTTGTAGTAGTGCCGTCAACCGTGCGGCTCCGATAACGTCTACATAAGCGAACCACACGCACGAATTAAGCGACATATTTTGTCTCGCTTACTCACTAACAATTAAAAATGGTCGTAACCCCTTTCGAAACCTATGAATAGTACAATGAGATTCTCAGGACGCTGGGAGCCAAACCTATGCTCGTCCTTTTTTCTGGTATCGGATGTGGGCCCTGCGATAATGTGGCTCCTTACTTCGAGAAGTTATCTGAGGTGTACGGCTTTGACTTCTACAAAACCGAGCGTTCCATGAGCAAACTAGACGATATTTTCAAGACGGAAACGCCCCACATCATTGCATTTCCTACTTTTGGATTCTTCAGGTTTGGTATGGAGTTGGGGAAGGTTGTTGGAGACAGCCCTGAGCAGCTCAAGGAGTGGATCGAACTTAGCATCAAGTATAAAGGCGACTGATAAACTTACTGTTGACATGCTTTTATAGTTGTTGATATATAGACTAATCGAAGAATCAATTTACCTATTCAGTGGTTGGGAGTAGTTCGACAATTGCAGCAATCCGTTCTTGACCCCGTATTGTTTGTAACTCCTGTGACCCAAGCGATAAAGCAGATTTTTCTAGGAAGATTTCCGATCCGGGGGTGCGGGGTGTTCAGAAGAACCCGTACGAATCTCCTGTCTTACTTTCTCGAAACTCTTCTTTACCCTCAGAAATGAGCACTCCACGAGGTCATCGAATGTCACGCCGTTTTTTTCACCTATGACTGATAGGTGCACAATTTCATAGTCTTCTGGGTTTCTGATCTCCACATCATAGGCTCTGATATGGTTTTTCTTTAGATATCTCTCGCCAAGCTGTCCAAGAACTGCCACTTGTGGCTTTTCTCCAGGAACTCTGTTTGTTAGGATCACAATGTAGTCTTCCTCGCTTACTCTATAGATACATGTATTTGTGTCATAGTAGGCAAGATCATCATAGCTATCAAGGTACGCGTCATAGAACGAGAACTTGATATAAGCTTCCTCATTGGACCCAAAAGTGTACAATCTTCGATTAAAAATAGTTATATTGGGCCAAACGTTTACATCGGGAACTATTTTCTTGGTGGTCTTCACCAACCACTTATCTTCCCAGGTGCTCATTTTATTCTCGATGTCTTGTTAGAAACTGTAATGGACTCTGAATCAACAATGACAAAAAGGATGCAATTGACATTTTTGAAAGGGGGCCATGCCATTTATATCTATAGATTAGCGAGGCACGTCATGCCATGGAGTGGTATGTAATGACACTTGCACAATGCCACACTTTAACACAACAAATGCAAGTAAAGGTGTTGAAGTAATGTAACAGTAGCAACGCAAGAAAAAACTATCGAGATTGGAGAATGAAGCGTGGATAAGGCCCCCAAGCATTGAGTAGAAAGAGACGGTCTTTGAAGGTTCGAGTGTTGACTTGTTATCTCTGTATGGAGTGCAATGATATGCTTTAAGGGATGTGCATCTCTCATGATAAGCATGCATGTGTCAAACTTGGTCACAACAGATACACCGACTGCTCTTCATTCGAACTATTTTTGCTCCAAATGTGGGAATAATCTAATGGACCCAACAGGGTCTGGGGCTTATACTCGGCTCCACTTGTAATTGATACGCCACGCAATCGACAAGCCGCAGAATTGACAGGTTCCGCGATATGTATGCTCGCCTGTAACTACATTGACAGATAAGCCAGTCATTCGCACAGTGCCACACTTCACTTATAGCACATGCAAGACTTTCTTGTCAAAAGGCAGGTGAGCATGGCAGCTACGCTACTTGGGTTGTTTTTAGCTTTGGGATGTTCATTTTCGGAGCCACAGTGTTCGCCAACAAGTACACATGAGAAGCCGGAGTTTAAAAATACCGGCGGTCCACAAACATAGTAAAATGCCATGAACCTCCATTTGTTGAAATCCACAACTTCTTTAAACAACATATATCAAGCTTTTAAATAATCAGAAACTTCAGGAAAGACAGAGCCCGTTCCGCTTTTTTCGTGCGAAGTTGTCCGTCGTTCACAACATGGAAACCTACTACCAGGTTTACGTGTTTGACGCCATAAGTAAGATGAGCAAAGAAAAAAACACACTTTCTTACAACTACGGTAAGGTGGGATATTATTAAATTGGAATTGTATCCCCAGATCAAATCCCTTTAAAACTTTTTGCACTTGTAAGTTCAAGTTTCGAGCAGTGGTGATAGTCAGGAGAGAAGTTCAAGCGACGCGTCTCAAAGAACTAGGCAACTCGTCATATTCCTAAAAAAATGACATTCTTATATTCTTTGCTCTGTCTATTTCATAGTGGCTGATTATTTAAGAACACATTTATTTCTCAATTCACAATATTTTCAGTTTTTTAAAATTGTGAGTATTTGTTTTGCCATGGTACTGCGATTCTCAAAGACTAACATAAATATGCAAATTAAAATCGCCACCAAAAATCGAAATTTCACTGAATTTATAAATAAACAAATGGATACAAATCCTAAAATATCAAAAAAGATCCTCTGAGTTTTTTTAGCACTTTCGGTTGGCTACATGTGCTGGTTCCCTGTCGTTGCTGTAAATGCGATTCTCACCTTAATGAAATTCCAAGTAAATGGGCAGTTACGGAAAACAAAAAAAAATAATTCAGCTACAAGAAACTAAATTACAGTAAGAAACCTCTTATGGTCAGAAATACGACGGCTGCGGTTAATTGTTCCCTTTATTTTATTTGTTTACATCTTCTTTCGCATAGGGAAGAAATCTGAATAACAGTATCTTGAGAATACAATTTTACAACAAAATAGCAGCATTTATTAAAAGAGAAAGGGAGTTTTGACGTTGTTCTTTATACTTAGAAGGGTAATCACTTACGGTGAACGAGAGACATATTTTTACATCTAACGCTCGCATTTAATGACATGGCAAGAGGCAAGTTCCTCAAAGGTAAATTGAATATTTTCAACTACTGGGACGTTTCATGCAACCATTTGAAGCTGGACCAGGCGTTTACCTTCAACTTTAGTGGCAATAAAATTAAGGCACCAGTGAAAGACTTTGTGATGTCCTCAGAGTCTGGCGATGTACGAAAAGAACTAAAAAATTGCAAGGTTGTGTACGGACAATCAAAAGTCGTTCCAGACGGCTCCAGTGGACTATACAGTTAGATAAATTAGTATATAGTGATATTCTAAAACCGGCTTACTGATGAATACCGCCATTACTCCGTTTGGTATACACTGAGGTTAGGATTATCGTATGTCATTGCAACGCTCAAATAGGCAAGACGATCAAACATCAAACATTGATTGGCACTCCCAAACTGGAAAACATATGAGACCGCCAAGTAAAGACCAGAGGAGAAATGTCTTAAGCAACTAATATATAAACCTGGCCTCCTCCCTAGGTTCTTTCAACATCATCAAACAAAAATGGCCGCTCAAACTACTCAGAACAAGAACAACACTCCAAAGGACAACAACTTGAACAAGCACGCTGGACGTGGCGCCGTTCCATTCATGTGTACTATCGTTTAGATCAATACATAAGATTTCCTTAACTTTTGATATCTGTAGAAGCTGGAACCATGGAATGAGGCAGGCTTATTTTATAAGTGAACCAGGTAACCCACTTCAGCATGTAAACCCAGTAAACTCACGTCCCATAAGGCAACGTCAACGAAACCCTGCCTTTATCTAACAGAATCCACCAATAAATCAAACCTCATACCAAGCAGTGGCTACTCTGGTTAGAACCAGTCCATGGGGTAAGGGTGTAGTGTATGTTCCATACCCCATAGTTCAGTGCGTAACACTAAGTAGTAGTAATGGATGTGTTGATCTTCTGCTTGATGGTACCTTCCAAATGCTCTGATGACCAAAGCATGCTTGAGGTGTAAGCAGAAGAAGTTGAGATGTGACGGTTTACAGCCAGCTTGTGCGGCGTGTGTTGAAAGCGGTTCTCTGTGTGAAAGTTGTCTGGACATGAGAGTCGATAAGAGGAGTGTCCAGAACGGCGTGACTAGTTTTGTGTTTAAGAATACGGGGGAGAGAAAACGGAGAAAGAAGGTTTTTGGAAGGCTGGACCATGCTTTGGAGTGTCGGTCTCTGTGCCTTGGAGAAGTGCCAGAGGATGTGCTTACAGGTCTGGAAAACGTACCTATAGCTCCTTTGCTGGGGTTGGACGACGCTTTTGGAGCTCCTTTTGATATGGAAGTTGAAGATTTTTGCTGCATTTGGATAGCACATGGGGATTTGAGTTTTTTGGGACAGATAGTATTACCAATGAACCTCGTTTTGAAGAAGATGGGACGACGCCTTACCAGACATTGATAGATATCGTCTTCAGCGACGAAAAGCATACGCCAATCGCAGTGTCAAAGCTGTTGATGGACGGGATTGTTGGAAAGACTCATAGGACGGATGATGGGTCCTTCCTCTTAAGTACTGGTGCGTTGACTTAAGCCAAACGTGAGTTTGCAGAGCAGAAGAAGAGCCTGGACTCAGGAATTCAGACGAGAACTCCGTTGGCTGCTTCAGCACTACCAAAATACGAGAATTCTTAACTCGTATGAGGGTTGTTTCTTATAGCAAACTTTCTAAGTGGGCTTTTAACCCTTGAAGCGCAAATGTTAGTTTCATTTCATGCCTTACAGGTTGCTGTATCTATTGGCATACACGCTGCAAAAAGCTCAAAGTATCTGGACGAAGAGTATGGTCTTACGATTGCGTTTTGGGAGTTGTGGTGTTCGGCGTGCTTGTTTTGCAGCTTTCATGGTAGGCTTCCGCCGTTGAGAAGAGAAGATATTACTAGTCTGTTGAGTTGCAGATGGAAAATAATTTCAATAAGGAACTCTTCTTACTCAGAACCCAACTTGCTGAACTTCATTGTCAAGTTGCCATGAAAAGGCTACATGGAAGTGGTCATGCAAGCTCTGACTTTAACAACACTATGAGTGCTATATCAGAGAAAGTCAGTATTCTCGAGGAAGGATACGCCTCAGACGAAGTGACCTTCAATAGACGTGAGCTCTTAGTGTTGGAACCCAAGTGCTGGAAAAGCCAAGCTATAATGCTTGCAAATGAAGAGAAACTCACTCTGAAAAGCAACACTCGTGCTGTTGTCGAGGCAAGAAGTATAGTTCGATAACTATGGAGCCATTACAACCCCGAGGCGTTCGAAAAGGGACCTATGCTTGTACACTTAGATTGGAACTTTACATACCCACTTCGAACCGCCACTATGTGCGCCTATACGGCAGCCAAAGTTTTGACAGAGTTCATAAACTCTGTTGATTACCTTACTTATGAGTATTATGACTACAAGTTGAGTCGAAGATTGTTAGAGTTTTTGACTGGCATGATGCCCATCAATAAGCATTTGTTACCGGACTTGGATGACATGAAAAGTGCTTAACTAGATTCATTGTCTTGTTCAAAATGGGCCAGTACATAGGACAAGACCTGTTAATATATTATCAAAGCCTACGCCAATTGACAGTTTAGATCCATATGTAGTTCATTGTAGGAAGCATGGCCTTCACATGGAAAGCTGCTACGGCGTTTCTTGGTGGATCCCTTGTTTGTCTTATTTTTAGCCAACGCTCAACGGTTATAAATCGTACATTCCAGCTTGGCCAATGGTTTGAACGGAAAAACCACTTCTTTTCACCGCCAAGCCATGGAAGTCATGGAAAAGCAGTTGCTGGAGAATTGAGGCTGAGAACCCATCGTTTATTCTTCTTCCTTTGCTGATTTAGTGATAAACGTGGAAAAGAGGATGTTACAAGATATGAACTACTAAATGATGCTAAAGAGTACCAGAAAGCACCCAAAAGAGGTCGTTGTATCTAATTGTGGTTTGACTTAGGAGAATAATAGAACTGCTGTTTGAATGGCATGATGCTTTTCCTGGAGTCTTCCTTAACCTTCCCTAGTTGTTGGTTACCCTGAAAGATGGATAAATACAAACTGGGGAGATTTTAGGTTAACTTGAAAGCATTCTTTAGCCATAAAACTGCAATATAGATCTAATTCAGAGCCCATTTATTGACCATCCTGGGCGTCCATCTCCAGCAGCTGTTCAAAGCTAGTCCAGCAAACTACACCGATCAAACAATCCGAATGCTCTATAAAGGGCCAGTTTAGATTGGAGGATTACTATTTTGGCTTTAAGTACTGAACGGCTTCGTTGACAATAAAACAAAGAGCTCTCCAGCTTTTGAGTACTTAAGGCAAGTTCACCATCCACCTATCACCATCAACCAATCACCTATCACCATCCACCAACGACAACCACAATCCACAACCAACCACGTTCCCTTTAATCAACATCCTGGTCTTATCAAGGAAAAACTGTGCATTCTCTAACAATGGCACTTGGCTTTGTGATCTCCAGATGTGGCTGCAAAATCACGAAGATCCACGGAAACACACAAAAATCGCCGATTTACGAACCCTCCCAGCCCCCTAAACCCTTCCCAAAACAACCCCTATTGCTTCAATACCAACCCCTATTGCTTCGCCTGCTTGGCATGGCTTTGCCTGGGGAGTCCCAAGAAAACCACACCTCATCTCGTCGCCAAAACACGCAATCTATTCTTATCTTCCACATTCCTTCTATCAGATCATCTCGGGGCGGTGTCCTTCGCTAAGCGGCTGAATTGTGACATATTGGCGCCGTACGTTGATTGTGATGGGGTGAATTCCGCTTAGGCCCACTTATATCCACCCAAATCCACCTATTCCCGCTTACACCCGCTTAGGCCCGCTCATCAGCCATATCTGGGGAAAACATATAAAGACACGGTTGAAAACCTTCTTTCGTTCCAAATCATCATCATTTATCAACCATGGCTGAAGGATTCGAAAACTGGAGACCCTACGAGTACACTCCCTCCATCGCTGCTGCCATTATCTTCACTATCTTGTTCACAGCAGTGACAGCATATGCATTCTTCCAGTTTTTCAAGGCATTAAGGTACCCCCAGATCGAAAAACTCGATAAGAAACGAACCCTCATCATCATTCCTTTCCTTGTGGGTGGTGTCTGTGAAATCGTGGGCTGCATTGGCAGATGTGTCTCTTCCCAGGATGAAGATGCTCTTGCTCCATTTATCATGCAATCGACGCTTTTGCTTGTGGCACCAGCACTCTTTGCTGCTACGATTTACATGATTTTGGGAAGAGTCATTGCCATGTTGAACAGTGGCCACCAGTCGCTCATTCCGTTGAAGTGGCTCACCAAGATCTTTGTGCTTGGAGATGTCATTTCCTTCTTGATGCAGGGTTCTGGTGCTGGCATCATGTCTTCAGGAGACACAGATTCTATTTCTTTGGGTGAAACCATCGTCATTATTGGTTTGTTTGTGCAAATCGGTTTCTTCTCCGTGTTTATCATTGTCACTGGCCTCTTTCAGCTTAGAGTGTGGAAAGAGCCATCTTTGGAGGCCCAGGCTACTCGTTACACACCAACAAGAGTTCACAATTGGCAGATGATTCTTGTGACTCTTTTCGCTTGCTCCTTGTTGATTCTTGTCAGATGTATCATCAGAGCAATTGAGTACATTCAAGGTTGGGATGGGTACATCATCTCTCACGAGGTGTTCCTCTACACTTTGGATCTTTTGTTGATGTTCTTGAACATGGTGTTGTTGTGCTGGCAGGATATTTGTGGCTACTTTGTGGAGGTTGGACCCCAGACTCGGGATGCCAATGTCACCAGGCTGCTTACTGAGGCTCTGGATCCATTCAAGGAGAAGTCGTTCGGGTACTAGAGGGAGATTTATAGAGGAGGGCCGTTTGCGGTCCAATAGCATTAGCAGTTTATTCATTTCAAATACAGATCTCAGTCCTGAAGAAGAATTGGTAAAATACACAAAGATGGAAGCCTCACAGGGTGATTCGGACTTGGCACAAGGTTTCCGAGGCCTGATAAGATGTATGGAAGTACATTAAGGCTATTCTTGGTCCTTTGATTAACTGTGAATTGCTGGTTGGTAAGATTGGGTTGTCCCGTTTCAAAACATAAAGCTTAAGTATATCACTAACCAGTAGCCTGCACTTCTTAATCTATAATGCTTTCTGCAAGTTCTGATATGGTTTCGGTAGGTTTTGGTTCTTGTTTGGTAACATACGGCTTCTGCTAGTTAGGTATGTCTATAAGTGGAAACACGGCTGAACCGGTGAAGAAATTTAGTGGTGAAGCACCTATTTAAACAACTTTAGGCCATGAAATGTATTTTAATTAAATTAAAGACCAATGGTAAACCTTAACAGTGAACTCCATTTATCACCAAAACGTCTTTGC
Organism: Candidozyma haemuli; assembly: GCF_002926055.2. NCBI lineage: Eukaryota > Fungi > Ascomycota > Pichiomycetes > Serinales > Metschnikowiaceae > Candidozyma > Candidozyma haemuli. The sequence continues at coordinate 10,506 of NW_020289905.1, forward strand.
ATCCTCTGACCACCAAATTAAATTAGATTCAAATCATCCAAACCCATCGAAAGACTCTATTCTGCAATTAATGTAGACATCAAAAAGCTATCCTAAACGACTTCCTTGGCTTTCCTGGCCTTCCTCACTTCTCTTGCTTTCCTGGCTTCCCCAACCAGCATCCTACCAAAACACGCCCAACAGCTTAAAACCCAAACAACAAGTGCCGTTTCTAAATTGCCTTGCGCCCCCAAACCCCATCTCTTCATCTCCTTTCCGTTCTTCAAACTACAAATAGACCGGTCCACGCTCACTCAATTTTGCACCCACCTCCGCCTCTAACACAGCCCATAGCAAGTAAAAACCAACGAAAACATAGCAAACGCATGTTTTTTCTTCTTGGCAAGTGCCCCTATTGCCTCGAGGCATCACGGCTTTCGTGAATTGAGTGGGGGAAGAAGTTCTTGTAACTGAACGGCTGCAAAATGCAGAGTTCCAGTTGGCCCAACGCAAGAATGCAAGAAAGGCAATTTACGAGTTTCCAGGCACTTACAAGCTGGCCTTCTTGGCACGTCAGATCAGACTGCCGTTCGTTTATGGAAATTAACTAGGAGTGTTCAGATTGGCTATAGTTAAGCAACCAAAGGGGATCAAGCCATTCTAGAACCACCAAAAGACCCCAAAAACCAAAAATATTTAAACCACCATAACTAGATCCATCCCCTGAAGGATCTAAAAATACCTGGAATTGGTGCCAACCGCTTCTGGTGCCGTTTCTTCGTCCAGCATGTCTGGCGGCTGCTCATTGGTCATCGTGCGGGTTTACGCGGGTTTACGCGGATTTATGCGGATTTCCACCACTAGGCCCGCTCATCCAAACCATACTTATTCCCTCTATTTCCCACTAATTCCCACCACACAATGCCTGAAAAAGTCCAGAAAAGACACAGGAGAGTCTTCAGTTGCACAAACTGCCGCCGGAAAAAGCGGCGCTGTGATAGGGGCGTTCCCTGTGGAGAATGCTCCCGAAACGGCCTCAGCGATTGCTGCTCCTACGAAGACGTCAAGCCATATAAACCTCTACTATCCCAGCAAGGAGTTTCTGCTTCTTCAAGTCCTTCTTATTATACTGGTGACGATATCGAGTCTTACTGGCGGCAAATGGCTCAGGTCAAGAAGGAAAATGATCATGGCGCTTTGGGTGCAAATGACTGGGAGTATAATCTCTTTGAGGCTCTGAACACACTGAAAGACGGCAAGGTGGAGACCAGTCTTCTTGGGTATATCACGATGGCGGGCGCTGACCCATTTACAGATGTGGTGAAGCATTTTTTTGTCAAGCAGAAGCTGCTTAACCGATTATGGAGTAACCTCATTTCCAAGGATGGAATGGTGCCCAAGGAGAAACTAGGCCAGTTTGAGCAGAAGGCTATGGTTCACTTTGGGGATAAGCACCTTCGTCGCTTGAATAATCAGTCTACAGATGCAGAGTATAATGCTGCTAGACAGGCCATCACGGCGGGAAACATCCAGCATGGCCTCACATTCAAACCAGACAGTTCGTGGACTACCCTTTCGTTGCTGGAACAGGTTCTTCAGATGCTTCCTCCGTATAGCGTTGTTCTTCTGCTTGTTCGAGAATTCTTCCTGTTCCAGCAGAAATGGTTGCCTGTGTTGGACGAGAAGGAGTTCTTTGCTGAGCTTAACAGGGTTGTTGGTCCTACTTTGGAAGGTCACTGTATCGTTAGAAGCCTCAAGCTGCCTCGGGACGCTGCCATCTTGGCGTCTTTGCTTTTGGCTATCCGTCTTGCTTATTCTATGGTGGTTGAAACGAAAGCAGATGCTCCAAGCATCGACAGAACCAATATTTTGGAGCATCCAGTCCCCATTGATGCTGCAGAAGTTGCTATTGACCTTACTAAAGAGTTGAGCCACGCTACTTCAGCTGGAACCCACGGCCTTCGGGCTCTTATGATGCTCCAGACTTTCAACATCTTCAGCCCAGAAAGAGGCATGGTCACAGACCACTTTTCGGGTTTGGAGATCATGAAACGTATCCAGAGCTACGCCGAGGTTTTGCATTTGGGCATTGACCGTCTGGTAATCAGTAGATGGAGGCACAAGTTGGAAATCGATGCTGCAGACACTGAGGATGGTAGAGCCCTTTGGCACACCATCATACGTCTTGATACCTTCGTTGGTATCTTGTTCGATAGAGGAGCTACGATTCACCAGGAAAGCTATAACGTGGAGTACCCATCTGCTCACCACCCCAGTGAGGCTGCCGAAATCTTCTGCGAAACACGAGCCGAGTTTATGGCACTTCGGGATCTTCTCACGTCCACCAGTCCCTTGGCTAGCAAGTTGAGGTACAGTGAGCTTGTGGAGAAGATCCACCGTCTTGAGGATGCCGTGGAGCAGAAGCTAGGCAAGCCTGGCGACTACTTGAGACCTTTGGATGACGAAAAAGCGAACCTTAAGTGCTCCAAGTTTATTTTGCTTGTTTTGACAAAAACCTGGCTCCTGGTGATCTACTCCCTGTTGTACTTGTTCTTTGAAAACAAAGGCGAGATTGAACTCAGTGTCCACTACGTGAAGAAGCGTTTTGGAATCACCCAGAAGGATTTTGGATTTCTCAAGGCCGGCCTTCTTGACCACCTTGATGAATACTTTGGTCCTGGTTCGCTCGCCTTGTTGAAGCCAATACTTGTCAATGCTATTGCGTCGCAGGTGGGTGCTGGTGGTATTAGAGTCAGAGCAGCCTTCACTTTGAGGCAGTTAGAACGCCAGGCAAACCAAGATATTGTGGCCATCAAGTCTCGGAACCTTTACGAGCTGGTCGTCAGCAAAATCTTTGGCGCAGAAGAATCAGCTTTGGAGCTTGCGGAAGCCATGGCAGAGAAGTTCCATTACGCCTGGGCGGTGTCGAGATCCACACGTTTTGGCCAGAAGATGATCTCAGACGAGGGCATTTTTGACACCACAGAGGAGCTTTCTCAGCGTGCCAGAGTGCACTACACGGTGGATCAGCTCAAGAGCATTGATCTGGTGCTCAACGATGCCAGTGTGGAGCACAAGCTGTACAATGACATGTATGGCGAACCTGACAAAGATAGCTCTTCAGAGGCTCGTGAGCTCCGTCTTTTGAATGCTCTTCAGATGGAAAAGAAGTGGCTGCTGATAGCCCAGATCCTGACCCACGCTCAGAAGTGTACTTTCAACAAGCGTGCTGGTTTGGTCGCCCAGGAGCAAACAGCCAGTGTTCTGCCCATCGAAACATGGCAATACGACCTTGAGCTCTTACAGGGCTACGATCCGCTGCTACTCACGGAGTTTTTGGGAACCCTACGATGTAGATAGGTCTCAGGTAACGGTTACAGGTAAATAATGTGTTTGGAAATAAAAAGGTAATGTCAGAATAGTTTGCTTTGTCTTTTTGGACTGGCTGTTTGATGTTTAGCGCCCCAAAGATCCTCAAACTGCTTTGTGGTTCTTTCTTTCTTTTGTGTAATAATGGTGGTCATGATAATCATCTGGGGACACAGAAAGCCCCAAGGGTAAAATGTTAAAAGCCTCTTGTGTCGTTATTGGCTATTCTGTGCTACCTAAAGCATTGCTATATGGATTGTACTAGAACCTGGATCTGTCTTCCACAGAAAATGGAAAGGCAATTCTAACCGTCTAAGAGCTGATGAGCCAAGTCTTGGAGCTGGAAAATGGAGAATATCGCCAAGTGAAGTGCTAACAGGAAACAAAGCTTCTATATGGTTTATTCTGCAAGTTTTAGTATACTCAAAGTGCAGATTTAAAAAGCCATCACAAGACAATGGAAGGTCCAGCAAAAGCTTGATCTTTCTTCCTCTACAAATAAAGTAAGGCAGCAGAATTAAAGTAAATACAAAAAGCACACTCTAGCAAGCTTACAAAAGCATAATAGCAGCAACTCCCAAAGCAGCACTGCCTACACTATACTTCACGGCACCACCTGTAGCAGAGGTAGTTTCGTCAGTAGTAGCCTCGGCAGTGGCAGAAGTGGAAGTGGTGTCAGAAGTCTCAGAGTGACCATCGATTCTCGACTGGGCAGCAGCATTCTTTGAAGACAACCAGTCCAAGTAGGAGCTCACCTGGGTTGTGTGCATTTGCAACGTCGTTTGTCTAGTATAGGTCTCTTCTGGGCCCACGATGATGTCCAGGGACGTAACAGTAGTTTCTTTGCCATAAGTGTTGGTCATACTGATAGTAGCAGTGTAGTCGTCGTTTGCAAGCGTGAAGGTGGTGAGGTGGGTACCGTCGGTTGGCAAAGTGGTGGCCTGGCCAGTGTATGGGTCAGTTCTGGTCTTGGTGTAAGTTCTGTCGTTATCAGTGAAGGTCATGGTGACGGTGATGGACGAGTCAGCGGCAGAAACACCAGCCACGGCAGCAGTGGCAGCAAGAAGAGTGTTGGAAAGCTTCATGGTTGTTAGGGTTGTAAGAGATGGTTGAGAGGATAATGGGAGGAAGAGTCCTTTAAATAGTGAAAAAGATTGCCACAAGAGAACGCCATGAAAAGCTTGTCTAGGGGATTGGGAAAGCCGATCGGTCGTCTTACAAGGATTGTTCCAAGAAAGCTGTGTTCGTCCAAGACTTGGTTTTCCCCAAGCTTCATTATGTATATGGTGTAAGACATCACCAGAATGGGCTTGGCAAGGTTCTTTGTCAAGGCTGCAAGAATGGAGTAGATTAATCTGACAACGCCAGATTATGCCAAGGCAAGTGGGATGTAGGCAAATTGCATTACAATAGAGGCCAAAAGTGTGGGAATATCCTTGGAAAAAGACGATCTTGGGTTCCCAGAACACCAGGAGCAATTTAATTGCGTTACAGGCGATTCCTTCTGTTTTGTAAATGATAAAGGGTTTTTAAGAGTAGAGAAATATTTAAAAAATTACTGAAAATTAAGACTAATTTTCTAAGATCTAAAAGATAAGATAAGCTATCACAGGTGCATGCGTTTGGCACATATCTACATTGATTAAACCAAAATAGGACGAAATCAAACATTCATTTCTAAATATCCAAAATTCTTACAAAAGCAAAGCGGCAGCAATACCCACGGCGGCACTTCCAACGCCAAACTTGACAGCACCTCCAGTAGCAGACGTAGTATCTTGGGTGGTCTCAGCATCCGAAGTAGTAGTGGCTGTAGCACCACCATTATCTTCGTCAATAGCAGACTGGGCAGCAGCATTGAAACGAGACTTCGAAGACAAGTAAGCTTCCACTTCAGTAGTGTGCATTGTACGAGACCATGGTCTGGTGTAGGTTCTCTCAGGCCCAGTAACGATCTTATCAGTCTTGACAGTGGTAGCCTGGCCATAAGTATCAGTCATGGTTCTGAAAGGTACCAGGCCACGGTAGATAGTTTCCGTGTGAGTTCCAGCAGTAGGAGTGGTGGTTGGCTGGCCAGTGTATGTCTGGGTAGCGGTTCTGGTGTAGGTTCTGTCGTTATTGGTGATGAAGTTGGTGACGGTGATCATGGTTGGAGATGTCTCAGCGGCAGCAACGCCAGCGGCAGCGGCAACAACGAAAGGGGTAGAAAGCTTCATATTATTCTTTTTTGGGGTTTCTAGTGGCATTCCCAGGGGCATTAGACCCATTAAATAGTACCCAAGGTTCAGCCGATACGGAGAAGGCTACAACCAGACAATCGGGCTCAGGATAAGACTCCAGACTTGGCAGGGCTTGTCTTGCCTGGAAGAATAATGGAGAGCCAGAAAACGACGATTATCAAGACTCGCCAAGAGGTGAAGGTGGCCTAGGGATATGTGAACAAGCTCTAGGCGCATAGACTTAATCTTGGACAAAGAAAGCAGATGCTACTACATCAAACTGGCCCAAAAGGCATAGCTGGGTAATACAAGATAATTTCAATCTACATTGAATGTGAAGCACTCTTTATAAAACAAATACACATATTATTAATCGCTAATCAACAAGGCAATTTACAAAAGCAAAGCGGCAGCAACACCGAATGCACCGACACCAGCACCGTACTGCAAAGCGTTACCAGCACCGTCAGAAGAAGACGAAGAGCCGGAAGAGCTGGAAGAGCTGGAGCCGCCGCCGTTCTTGGAGTGGTCCTCAGCAGCCTTAGAAGCAGCAGACAAGTGGGAGGAGTGGGACTCCAAGAAGCTGGAAACCTCAGTGGTATGCATAGCGGCAGTCATCAGCTTAGTGTAGGTCGCATCTGGACCAGAGATGACTCTGTGGGTGGTGATGGTGGTAGCCTGACCGTAAGTGTTGGTCAAGAGCTTGACACCGTTAGGCTTGGAGATAGTGAAGGTGTAAGTACCTGAGGTTGGCTCAGTAGTGGTCTGACCAGTGTACTCTTCGGTATTGGTCTTGGTGTACGTCATGCCATTGTTGGTGATAGTTTTGGTCAAAGTGACAGAGGAGGCAGCAGAAGCAAGACCAGCAGAAGCAGCAAGAAGGATGGCAGAGAATTTCATTGTTTGATGATGAAGAAAAGAAGAAGAAAAAAAAGAAGAAGAATTCTTGGACTCTGGGCCCGCCAGGTTTAAATATCCATTAAAAATTGGAACGGCTCATGGCTACTTCCCAGCGAGGAGATGGCTGCAAATTGCAAATTCCGATCGGGTTTCGAGCCGAAGCCCCATGTTTGAAAATGACAACTTTTCAGTGGTCAGTGGCTCGTAAGAAAGAACAGCTTCTTGGCACACGTCTATTGTTTGATCCAATAGATAATACAGCGTATACAGCTTCTTTGGGAGACGCCAATCCTAGAAACACCACATAGCAAATTGCCAAGAGAGACGTGGGTTCTGCGTCAGACAATGCCTTCAACTGGAAGCCTCTGGCCAAAACATGCATCTTTCTCGCTAGACAAGGCTTCAATTCCGCATGTCAACGCTACGGCATGTCTCTGGCAGTTCCAGCTTCCAATGAAAGACGTGCTTTTTTTGCCGTACGAGCCTGTCAAAGCCTCATGCTCCATCAAGGAGAGAGGTATTATGGATCACAATCTGAGATACGAGGCTTGGGGAAGGCTTTTTCCAGGAAGGTTGTGAGTGGTTTGCCAGACCCTGGGCCAAGCTTACTTCATTTCAACTGTCAATGTTCCAAGCCCCCAGCAGCCCATTCAAGTGTCTATGAAAAACAAAAAACACTATAGAGTCTGTGAGGCGGCTATTACGTCTCGCCAAGCGAAACCGTGTCCCACGGTTGCAAATATGCATTGAAACGCACCTTGCTACATGAATTCCACTAATCAGATTCATCTACAATCACGGCAATTTTAAATCAATTAACATTAACAATTAACAATTAACAGTAGCTAAGCTGCTTACAAAAGGAGGGCAGCGGCAATACCAAAGGCACCGACACCGGCGCTGACCTTCAAGGAACCAGCAGCACCGTCAGCGGTGGTGGAAGAGTCGTCCTTGTCGTCGTCCTTGTCATCGTCCTTGTCATCGTCCTTGTCGTCCTTGTCGTCCTTGTTGTTCTTGTCGTCAGCAGCAGCCTTAGAAGCCTCAGCCAAGTGCTTAGAGTGGGACTCCAAGAAGTCAGAAACCTCAGAGGTGTGCATGGCCTGAACATATGGCTTGGTGTAGGTCTCGTGTGGACCAGAGATGACTGTGTTGGTGGAGATGGTGGTAGCCTCACCGTAGGTGTTAGTGATAATCTTGGTGTAGGTACGATCTGGCAACTCGACAACGTTGGAGTGGGTGTAAGTACCAGAAGTTGGGTCAGTGGTTGGCTGACCAGTGTACTTGTCAGTACCCTCCTTGGTGTAGGTCATGTCATTGTTGGTGATGGTCTTGGTCCAGGTCCAAGAGTCACCTTCAGAGAGTTCGGCAGAAGCGACAGCGGCGGCGGCAGCGAGAACAATTGGGGTAGAGAACTTCATAATTGGAATTTCTTGATGAAGAAAAATTGTAATTTCGTGGGAATTTGCTGAGTTTAAATATTCCACTTTCTCTGGGCCAGGACCCGGCCATGGTGACGGTTAATGGATCACAAACCTGGAAAGTCACTTTTTTCTTTTCTCAAGTTTGTGGAAGTTTGGTATTTGCTTTCCCGGCCTATTTGGCTTTAGGGCATTTTGAGGTTTTTCATGATTTTATTGGCATTTTTTTCTCTTCTGGATTTTGCATAATGCACCATATGAGCTTGACATACTTCTTGGCGCCGTCATTGTGGATGATGGAAAACGGATCTGGAATTGTGATTCTGTTATGGAACCTGGGAAAGATATACCTTGGATTCCATGAGATGGAGGAGAGCCAGGAGAAATACTTCCAGCAACAACTATTTCGTGAGGAGCAATATTGGAGGACTTTTCATGATGTTAAGGTTTTGTACTTTTTTTTGAGGTTTTTTTTTTCAGCATAAGCCGCATGTTCATGCATGGACACTAAACGCATGTCAAGAAAATCACCCTGCAGGTGCGTCTGCGGCCACTCTTATTGTTGCACTTTACTATACATGTTGCAAAGCCAAGTTCCATAGAAAGTTATCAGATTGCACAAGATGCCTGTAATTACCCACTCCTTTCGGTCGGGATTGGCTGGGCCCACCATACGGCCATGACGCAAAAGTGGGCCACTTTTTTTTCTTCAGAATTCTGTCTTTTTGCCAGTCTTACAGTGTACCTCCCTCGGCGTTCCGTGGAAAACCGAAGTACCAAGTCAAATGCTAGGGCTTCCAGCCTATCATGTCTCGGTGCGGTGGCTTGGCTACGGACCTCGTAAGGGAAACAATATATTAAGTAGAATTAGAACATGTAGCTGGAACCGCTAGACGAGTGAGCTTTCAGCACGCTTACAAAAGCAAAGCAGCAGCAGCACCAAAGGCACCAAGACCGGCACCGTACTGCAAAGCGTTACCGGCACCGTCAGAAGAAGAAGAACCAGAAGAAGCGGCAGTGCTGGAGCCACTCTCAGTAGCAAAGCTGGAACCACTAAACTTAGCGTGAGTCTTAGCAGCCATAGTACCGTGCTTGGAGGTGAACTCGTCAGCCTCAGAAGCAGCAGACATCATAGACGAGTGAGAGGACAAGAAGCTGGACACTTCGGAGGTGTGCATAGCCTGAACCAAAGGTCTAGTGTAGGTTTCATCAGGACCAGACACGACCTGGTTGGTAGTGATAGTAGTGGCTTGACCGTAGGTATTGGTCATGGTCTTGAAACGGGTGCTCTCGCCCTTTTCGTTTGTGAAACCTATGGTGGTGGTCACTGTACCGGAGGTTGGCTCGGTAGTTGCTTGGCCAGTGTAAAGCTCGGTACCTTCCTTGGTATAAGTCATATCATTATTAGTAATAGTTCTGGTCCAAGTCCAGGAGGAGGACAGGGAGTCAGCAGCAGTGGCAAGGGAGGCAGCAGCAGCAAGGACAATTGGAGTAGAGAACTTCATAATATAGGGGTTAATGATAATAAAAAAAAGTGGAAAATCAGGGAAAATCGGTGTGTTTAAATATTGCAATCGGGACAACCAGCTCAAGCCGAGCCGGGGCCAGAAACCGGTCAACGGAGAATAAAATACTTCTTTCAATTTGCCGCCTCTCGTGGTTATACCTTTCTGGATAGTTGGGGTCCGCCCGGGATTGACAGGATTGGTTGAATTTGGCGGCACCTCGACTTGAAAGGTGCCAAATGAGCTTGACATATTTCTTGGCACTGGTATTGTGTAAGTTTTTGAAGCAAATCTTCGTGAAAACACGTCAAATGAAATTGCGAAAATGAGGCCTAGAAAATTGGAAAAACCTGGTACGGGCTAAAGTGCCCCATTTTAGTACTCCTGGTCAAGTTGGATTTTCCTAAATCTGCTTCGTTCTACCTCCAAAGCAGCTCAAGTAAATCTGAAGGACCGCCGCACAACGCGCATCGCCTAATTGGTTGTCAAGGCGTACGACGTGCATGGAGTGGCAGCATTGTATGGCACCTAATGGCGAATAATTGAAGTTATCTGATCAGATCAGTGTATTGAAAGTCGTGCAAAGAGGAATTTACGGAAGCGAGATTGCGTTTTCTTCTTGACACCATAGAAGATTCTGCTAAAATATTGGAAGAAGAATATGGTCTGGTTATAAAATGGAGAGATAAACCGTAGTTTACTTGAAAAACGGAGTATTTAAACCATAATTCACCGTATCCGTGGAAGCTTGGGGTTGCTACGGTCTTGTGGAAAATTTCAAAAATTAAGCATTAAGCACTATGAAAAGCAAAATTTGTACATAGAAAAAATTAACTCAAGCAGTCCATTGGACACGGGCACGCTTACAAAAGCAAAGCGGCAACGGCACCAAAAGCACCGAGACCAGCACCGTACTGCAAGGCATTACCAGCGTTGCCTGAGGAGCCAGTCTTCAGTTCAGATTTGAATTTGTCGTGAGACTTAGCAGCATCAGTACCGTGCTTAGCAGTGAACTCGTCAGCCTCAGAAGCCTCAGACATGTGCTTAGAGTGGGAGGACAAGAAGCTGGGAACTTCACTAGTGTGCATGGCATTGACAAAAGGTCTGGTGTAGGTTTCATCTGGACCAGAAACGACGTGATCGGTGGTGATGGTGGTGACCTGGCCGTAGGTGTTAGTCACATACTTGTAACGGGTGCTACCGTCGTTGACGAAGGTCACGGTGTTGGTGTAAGTACCAGAGGTTGGCTCGGTGGTTGGCTGGCCAGTGTATTTAGTAGTTCCTTTCTTGGTGTAAGTCATGTCATTGTTGGTGATGGTTCTTGTCCAAGTCCAGTCATCGCCCAGGGAAAGCTCGGCAGAAGCGACAGCGGCGGCAGCAGCAAGCACGATTGGGGTAGAAAACTTCATAGTTGGCAAGATTATAATTTTGGGATAAAAAAAATTAGGAAAATGGTGGGAATTTTGCAGTGTTTAAATATTCCAGTCGGGACTTCGATCCACGAAGCCGAGACGGTTCACAAATGAGCCAGGGAGCTGCAAAAGGATTCTTGGAAAGCAGTTTGTGGTACTTGCTTTAGCATTTTTGCTTTCGGCATAATTTGGATGTGATCATTCGGAAACACTTCGTCTGGATACCTGCCAATGTGAACTTGACATGCCTTGGCACGGTATTGTGTTTCGTTTGTCCAGCAAGCGGCATATACAGACGATGCTTTATAATGGGCCTAAAAAGAACGGGAAAAAAAGAGCAGAACATGAAAAGCGTAGCCTTGACGGCTGTAGATCGCCAGAGAAAGTCCTCTTTTGCAACCAGAGCTGGAACCAAACCATGCCCAGGGCTTCTTCCAAGGATTCTTGATGATGAGCCGCACAGATGCAACCTTTCCAAATGCCAGTCAAGAAATTTGACGTGCATTGAGTGGCAGCACCCTCTGTCACTCAAGAAGTAGAAAACACATTATCAGATAAGATCAGAAGGTGTCAAGAGATGACAGAAAATGACAGAAGTGGGGGTTTTTAGATTTTGACAGATGGAGAAACGTCATGTTATCAGCATGGATTCAAAAAGTGATAAACGCCTGAAACCAGCATCGAATAACGTCCAATACTTCCATAGCTTCCAAGGTGGAGCCTAGGCTGAAAATCACACGTCATGTAGAAAATCTTGATATGCATTGCTACTATTATGTGGAAAATTCAATTATGTATTAAAAGTCAAATTTGTACATCTAAAAGTAACACAAGCGGGCCCGCACGCTTAGAAGAGCAAAGCAGCAGCAACACCGAAAGCACCAACACCAGCACCGAGCTGCAAAGCGTTACCAGCACCGTCAGAAGAAGACGAAGAGCCGGAAGAGCTGGAAGAGCCGGAAGAGCCGGAACCAGAAGAAGAAGCAGCCTGGGTCTCACCGTTGTTGTGGGCAGAGACGGAGGAGTACCAGTCAGTAACCTCAGACTTGTGGACAACAGCAGTGTGTGGTCTGGAGTAAGTCTCATCTGGACCGGAGACAAGCTTGTTGGTGGAAACAGTGGTAGCCTGACCGTAAGTGTTGGTGATGATCTTGTTACCGTTTGGCTTGGAGATGGTGTAAGTGTAAGTACCGGCGGTTGGCTCGGTGGTCTCCTGACCAGTGTAAGTCTGGGTGTTGGTCTTGGTGTAGGTCATGTCATTGTTGGTGACGACGGTGGTGGTGGTGTAAACCTCACCAGAAGAAAGGTCGGCAGCGACGACAGAAGCAGCAGCAGCAAGAACAATTGGGGTGGAGAACTTCATTATGATTGTCTAAGAAAATAGGTTTTGGGTAAGAAATAAACTTGAAGCACAGAGGCAAGGCAGGCCTTTTAAATACTTTTTGTGGGCGCTTTTTCGACACACTAGCGGCTAAGATGAAAAGAATCAGCCGCCAGGGATCTTCAATTCCGGCTGGTATTGGCTATTTTTTCATTTTGGGCTACTATCATTGGAGGTGAAGATTGGTTTGTGGAAGGTTTCTTGCATGGTACGCATAGTTAAAGGCTTGGCGCAGGTCGTGCGGCTCGACGCACAAAGATGCATTAGATAATTTGTTGGAGGCAACAAACAGAAACAGCCGCTGTACCCTGGGGCTTTGTGCTTGCTGCCTGAAAATTCGTGTGCTGCGATGAGCTCGCGATGCCCAGCGGGTGCTGAAAAATGAGCTCACTAGGCCCACTGAGTGCCGAGTTTCATACGTGGAATCCACAATTTCACTGGTAGAACGACGTCCTGCAGGCAGCCACGCCAAGATTGACTCGTACGTCAAGGCAAAATGACAAGCTTTCAACCTCCTTTATGCCGCACCGAAAACAGCAAAGTACCTTTTTTCACCCCGGCAAAACTACCTATTTCCCGGAGACCCGGCTCCATACTAAGGCCATTGACGACATATAATAATAAACCCACATTCTGTGCCCCGCACTACCCGCCCCACCGCCAAATAATATTCCCCCATTACCTCAAGCTCGCTACATTTATCTGATCCATCTCAGTACAGCGCGTAAAGCAACTAAATCCATTTTTTCTTAGCCCTCTGTCGTTTTGTCCACCGTGGGAGTTTTCCACTTGCCCAATAGGAGTTACCAATTCTGGACTCAAAATTACCTGCTTTTCGGTACCTTCTCTTTGACCTTCTTCTTCTACCACCTCGCTCTGTACACTCCCATCTGCCAGGGCCCAGTTGCTCTTTGTCCAGATTTCCATACATAGAGATTGTCTACTTTCCCACAATTCAGCCAATCTCCGACTCGGCGACTGGGCATCCGAACGGACCATCTCGCTCACGCCATAGTGGCAAAAAGAGTAATAAAAAAAAAAAAGCCAAGCCAAGCTTACTAAACCAAGAAAACCAGACCCTGGGAGCCACGGAATATGAGTGGAGCGGTTGTACTATTTAGGAAGGTGTTCAAGTTTCTGGGCAAATAGGAACACCAAGAGTTTGGGGGAGCCGGGTTCCCGACGGTTTTTGGCCAATGACAGGTGGGAAAAATAGCCCGCCGTTCGTAATCTGGTTTCTCTTTTCGGTATGGTGATGTCGACGTTATTTTTCTTTTTTTTTTTTTTTTCTCGGTTGGCGTGGATTTGCATTGGTTTTATGGTTTCGGCTTTGTGACAGGCGCTAGCCGTTTGGGAATTGGGAACTTGGTGCTGGGGGAGGTAAACAGCCAGTAGAAACGGTTCGTTTAGCGGTGTCTTTTCTGGGGCTTTTTTTCTTGTTTTCCATGTGGGTTATCTGATGGCATTATCTGATGGATCTTTTGCAGCCATATGAAGAAACGTGGCTGCCCGCCCTAAAATGCTGTTTTTCTTGGAATGCTGGGTGCCTATGATTTGTTGGAAGCTATTCGGCCCATGACCTTCTGTTGGCTAGCTACCATTCTTCATTCCATTGGGCAATGCAAGGGTGGTGGCTTTTCGCTTAAGCGATGCCGGTGAAGGCCATAGAAAAAAAGGAAGAAAATGGGTCATTTGTAATGGAGATCGCCGTTTTGTGCCACTTTCGTTTTTTTTTTCTTTTTTGTTCCTTGGGTTTCTTCGCTACCGTCGCTTCCAGAATGGCTTTGGTGATCCCCGGACGATCTGCACATTCTATTTTGCAGCCATTCCTCTGCTACACCGTTTGATCTCCATATGGCCTTGTTGGTGGTCTGGGATGATATTCAGGGCCAGGGACAACGGTATGATCCAGCCAGGCCCCCCTGGATCATGGGTATCGCCGTGGAATTGTCCTACTCGCCATAGCCTCATTGGTGGTGTGCTGTGGATCTATAAAACGTAGAATGTTCTTTCGTTTGGAGCTTTCCCACCATCAAAATGCTTCCATTCGTTACTCTATCACTCATTTTGGGCTCGACCCAGGCGCTCACTTTGCCTGTTCGTTGGTCAAACGAGACGTTTGCTCCTCTGGGGTACTCTCTGGTTGAACCATCTTCAGGAGAAACTACATCTTTGGTGCCTTCCATGGCTCCTACTTCTGATGGTTCTGGCAGCTCTCTTGCTCCTACTTCTGATGGTTCTGAAGGCTCTGGCAGCTCTTCTGCTCCTGCGATGTCTTCTGGGCCTTCGCTGGCTCCTCAGACTGAGTCGGACCCGGTGAGTAATGCTGCTTCTACGCCAGCACTGTCTTTCCAAGGCAGTAACGCTGGAAACGCTTCTAGTCCTGCTACTGATTCGCCAGATACGGGCTTGCCAGGCGCCAGTGGAGCTCCTTTGGAGTCTGGACTGGGATCTCCAGGAACTACTCCAGCTAGTACTGAACCTGGGCAATCTGCTGCTTCCCAAAGACCCACCCCAGCGTCTGCTGGCGTTCAGCTGAGCCCACAGACTGCTTCAAATGGTGCTTCTACTGTTCCTCCTTCTACTCAGAATGCCTCTGCTGCTCCAGGCTCTTCTACTGGTGATGTACCAGGTGCTTCTAGTCCAGAAGGTTCCAGTACTCCAACTGATGCTGTTTCTGGAGGCTCTCCTTCTGGAGGCTCTCCCTCTGTAGGCTCTTCTTCTGAAGGTTCTCCAGATGCTGCTTCCCAAGCTACATCGCCAGCTGCTGGTACTCAGGGAACTCCACAGACTGGTTCTACTCTCCAGAACGACATGTCTACTCCAGGCTCCCCTGCTGCCTCTACTCAAGCTACCACCTCTCCAGCAGCTTCTGCTCCAAATGAAGGTCCAGAAAGTGCTGCTCCTACTCAAGCTGCTCCAGAATCTACTGGCATTTCCACACAGAGACCATCTACCCAAGCTGCTCCAGGCCAGGAACAACCCACTCAAGCTGCTCCAGGCCAGGAACAACCCACTCAAGCTGGGTCTCCAAACCAAGGCCCTGGTGATGATGATGGCTCTTCTCCTAAGTCTACTGATAACGATAATGGAGGAGCTTATGCTACTGACTACGCTACTGCTTACGGTACTGATCCTGCTATTGCTAGTGCTTATGCATATACTGAAGACGGTTATGGTCAAGAGACTGCTGCCCAGGATGATCCATTGCCAACAGATCTGTCTGACCAGGAGACCGGTGGCTTCCCAGGCTCTTCTGGTGACTCTCCAAACGACGGTAGCTCCCCAGGTACTTCTGGTTCTGGACAAGGTGAAGAGCCTGGAGCTAACCATACGGGCGGTGCTGGAGAGGACCCAGAACAGGTTCCTGGTCAGCCAGGTACTGACGGTTCTGGTGATGTTCCAAACGACACTACTGACGGTAGCTCCAGCCCCGGCAGCTCAGGCAATGACTCTGGATCTGGTTCACAGGGTGGTCGTCCTGACTCTGGAGACGATCAGGGTAGCACTGGCACTGACTCGCTGGATGGACAAGATGATGGAACTAACGCTGGAAACAGTCCAGGCAACGCCCCAGGTGACGCCCCAGGTGACGGGAACAGCTCTCCACAAGAGCCAGGCAGCTCTCCAGGTAACCCTAGCGATGGTTCTGGTAACCAGCCATGGGGTGGTGATGACAATGGCTCTGGGAATGGAAACCCTGGTAATGGAAACCCTGGTAATGGAGAACCTGGCAATGGTCCTGAAAATGGTCCTGGCAATGGCTCTGGAAATGGAAGTCCCGACTTCGACAGAACCACTACGGTGGTTGTAACCAATGCTGGGTCTCCTACTCAACCAAAGTCACCCAACAGTGCTGCTCCACGTACATCTACTGCTGCTGGTGCTCAAACAACTGCTGGAGGTCAGAAGACTGATACCACTGCAGCTCCAGTGCTTCCTTCGTCTTCTGCTGGAGGTATTGGAAATAACAGCACTGTTCCATTCCCAGCAAACTCCACAATGCCTTCGAACTCCACTGGCCCTATGACGACATCCAACTCGTCTGCTCCATTCACTCAGTTGTCCAGCACTTACTCTGAGCCTTCTTCTGATGGTGCTCTTTACGGCTTCGCTTGGTTCTGAAGACCATGACTTTCGTTTTCTTTTTGTCCCACCTACATCGGTATCATCCATTCGTTTAGCTTATGGCATACATATGAGGAAATTTATTTTGCATTCTTGAAGAACCTGCTTCCTTTTGTTTCCTGATTATCATCGCTGTCGTACTGAGGCGGCGCTGGCATGTACTCTGGTAATTGCTCGTGCTCTCCTCCGTTCAAGTATGGTACGTTGCCCTCGGAGCCTTCTTGTCTGTAGAAAACTATCGGAGACGTGCTCTTGATCTGTATGGGCTTGTCTGGGTTGTCTGGAGAAACGATGGTTAAGCGAATGTATAGCTCGACGTTCTTTCGTATGCTGCATGTCAAGAACGACTGGCCGATGTCATTGACGTAGCAGTCCCACCACGAAGGATCTAGACTCAACCGGTAGCAGATATTCCTGGCTATTTTGTCGTGGTACTTGGAGGATGTCTTGAAGAACAAGTCTGTTCCGTTGTACTCCTCCCTCTCGAAATCACTAAGCGGCACCTCCACGTCAAGGTTCTGGTTTAGAAGCTCGTGCTTGATTTTCAGATGGGTTTCGGTGGCACCGAGAAACCTTAGCAACAGAATGAGTTTCACCTTGACATGTGTGATTCTCACCACTGGCGACTTCAAAACGCCCTTCTTCTCTGCCTTGTTCCCGCCAAGAGCATCCAAGAGATTCTGGTGAGAGAATGGGGTAGTTAGGTCAAGATCAATGAGAGTAGAGAGTCGTTTGCCGCCTTCTAGCACTCTGCTGGTGGTTCCTTTCTCTGTCTCGGCCGGCGAGACACTCTTAAACCTCACCTTAAGCTCAAATGGCACCTTCACAGCGTTCGAAGATAACAACTTCCTGAAAAAGCTCTTACCCTCTTTGGCCTCGTCGCCAATGCCGTACTTCACCTTCTGGCACGCGTAGTCTTCATCTCCAAGAAGCTTCTTTGACTTATCACAAATATGTAGAAGACTAAACACAATGTCAGTGTTGCGAGGCGCAAAGTAGACCGGCTCCGAGTGCTTGATGTCAAATCGAAACATCAGCGCCATGTTGATCTTGGCATCGATACTATATTGCACAAAACAGTAGTCCTCTGAGTTCTCCTGCTGATAGAAACTGCCCACAAGCGTCACCGCATCTCGTTTGTCCCTGTTCAAGTAGTACTTCGAATGGAAAGTCTTCTTATCCTGAACACACTGCGCCACATGTTCGATCCCTGGAAACGTAAACTCAAACGGATAACTGTACTCTCCATTGGTCAATGTGAACTTCTTGGAAGACGACACATTCTGGATATCTGGCGGAGGAAACACCTTCGCCGTCAATTGCAAAAGCCTATGGACCTCCAGCCCAGCAGTATACGAGCCATTGTTGTAGGTATGGTTTCTGGATTTGGCGATGCCCAAAAGTGACACTTCCAAGGATTCAAGGTTGAGTTGGTCTTCCACTGTCAATTGCACGTTGCCCTTGACGGTGTCGCCGGTGGTGTATAGTTGGGGGTTTTCGATGTATATGGCGAGATTTGCTTTGGACATTGGTGGGATCTAAGAAAGACCCTGATCTGGTGTTTTCTTATATATGGAAGGAAGTCATTGTTCTGCGAAAGGGTATTAGTGGATCGAGCTCAGCCGTGGGGCTTTTGGTGACAGCTTCTGTGGTGCACGGGTTTCTTTGAAAACCCTACAAATCAACCCCCATAACCGGGTTTTGTTGGTCTGGGGGACGTTGGAGGGCACTGTGTGGTGTATCGGGTAGTGGGATTTTGCGTGTAGTGGTGCTGGTTTAGTGGAAAGATGGAGGTTTGATGTTCATCGTGCGGATACCTTAGGCAAAGGCCGTGTAAGCGCATCGGCCCAATGAAGAGCCGATGTCAAGGTGATACGGTGGAAATTTGAAGGGCTTATGTCAAAGCCATTGGCGGTTTCTTTGAAACTATAGGGCTTTCCTGGTAGTACATGTCTTTTCTGGTAGTAAAGGTAGGCTTTGCTTGTGGATTAGTGTGGCTGGGCAGAGGCTGATGAAGGGCGTTAACTGAAAGAATATTTGATACTTGACCGACTCTGTTCAAGGAAAGAGTATCAGTCGTCCAGCAATAAGCGATTTAAACCCTGTGAGCTAAACCTGCGTTTCTGCTCTACTTTTGTACCACCTCACTGAGGTTCTTGCTTAACTATGGGTGAAAATCGCAAATCCATGGAACAGCCATAGAGAAGCACCAGGACGAGCAGTGCCAGTGAAACTTGTATTGCCGGTTTGCTGGCCCCTTTTAAGCTAATCTAGCGAATTTGAAGACATTTTCATTTGTTTTCGATTTTTAAGCACTTGTTGAAGATTGTCATTTTTGGTTCTTCCTCGAAAGTACACTAATTATACGAAATGCGACCCTCCATTACCACTTACAAGAACCTTATAAACTACGCCTACGTAGTAAAAGCCTTATTCTTTGTTTTCCAACGACTTTTGACCCTGGTGGTCCCCTTGCAGCGCAATTGAAGCGTTTCTGCCCTCCAAGCCGTACTTAACGGAAAGGTTGTCCAGAAACCGAAACCGGTCTCCCAGTGAACCACCGTTCCAACAGACTACTTCTACATCTCTCTCAAATCAAACATACATTTTTACTACTTAGCGTCCACGCCATCAGTAGTTCCAGATCTGGTGTGGGTCGTGGGCACCGTTGAAAGCAAGCCTGTTAGGAGTGCCCTCAGGAAGGTCCTTGATCACATCCTTGGTGGAAAAGTTGATAAGCTGCTTCTTAAGGTCGTTGGGCGTAACGTTGGCGTTGAACTCGGACTGCAAGTCTGGGTGCAAAGAAAGGAAGTACGAGATCAAACCAGTGACATGAGGTGCAGCCATAGACGTACCAGTCATGGCTCTGGTGTCGAAGAGAGTCCAAACAGAACGGATATCGGTACCTGGAGCGTAGATATCGACACATGGACCGAAGTTGGAGATCGTTTCTCTGTCGTCGTTTATGTCTGTGGCACCAACAATAAGGGCTTCAGACTGAACTAGGGTGCTGTGACAAACATCTTCCTGGTCATTACCAGCAGCACCAATAAGATGAACACCAGCATCAATCAACGAGTTGGCAGCGCCAGTGACAGAACGGGCGCTGATTTTACCAACAGACAAGTTGGCAGTAGAGCCTTTGAAGCCAGGAATGTTTGCAGCCACCTGCTTCTTGTGCTCTTGTTCGACAAACTCCAAGCCCTTGACGATTTTCGAAGCCAAGACAAAACCAAACATCGTGGCAATGTTAACTGCAACGAGGTCCACCTGCTTGGCTACACCGTAGGTTTTGGAACCAACAATACCTGCCACATGAGTGCCGTGACCAGCAAAATCCTTCTGGCTCCAAGGGAACTGGAAAGCAGCGCCAAACGTGGCTCTGCCTTCAAATTCTTCCTTGTAGGCTTCAATACCACTGTCCACGATATAAGCAGTGACGCCCTTACCGCCTTTGTCGTCATAGATGTAGCTTGAGTTGGAAGGTCTCTCACGGCTGGAGATTCTGGAAAGGCCCCAAGTAGCATCTTCCTGACTGACAATACCAGAAAGGTCCACCTCTTCGTCTTCTTCAACGTTCTTCACCAATGGGTTCTCCTTGATCTGGTCCAAAACCTCCTCGTCAAAGTATCCCAGGTATCCCTTGAATTTGGAGAAGTCAAAGAACTCCACCTCGCCTTCGTCGCCTTCTGGAATAGCGTCTCTCTTCACACCGTGCTCCACAAGACCGGCAATCCATTCTGCGTCCTGCTTTCTCT
The DNA here is from genome assembly GCF_002926055.2 of Candidozyma haemuli. Taxonomy (NCBI): domain Eukaryota; kingdom Fungi; phylum Ascomycota; class Pichiomycetes; order Serinales; family Metschnikowiaceae; genus Candidozyma; species Candidozyma haemuli. The sequence continues at coordinate 30,575 of NW_020289905.1, forward strand.
GTTCAACAGTGGTGTCCTCGTAGTAGGTAACAATGTATCTAGAAGGAGCAGGCTTAGACACTCTGAGCAAAGGAGCTGGGCCGTTTTCTCTCTTGGTACGTGGGACAACGTCTCTTTGTACTTCAAGGTTGGAAACGACCTCAGACTCGCCAGTCAATGGAATCACTGCAGCAGTTGCAACACTTGCAACCAAGACAGATACAGAAAGGTTCAGAAGCTTCATGGTTGATTGGTGAAAAGGAACTACATCAGGGAAAACGCTACCACTTTATATCCTCCGGAACGAACACATGCTAAAGGTTGGAGAGAAACTTCTACCGTAGGCACCATGTGGTAACTGCAATATTCGTGTTGAAGCTGCTCAATTGCCTACGTAGGTCGCTTAACATTACGTATTCGCTTAAAGTGGACCAAACGTTGGAGAGGAGCAATGGTTTTCCGTCTTTTCTTGTCCAGACAAGCAAATGAAGGAGCGGTCATCAAGGTGTAATTGAATAGGGGTCTCTTTAGTGTAAGTGAAGCACGCAAAACTGGTATCGAACGATCTGGACATGAGTAACAAAAGCATCAAGTGTTAGCAATGCCAAGACTTGGGAAGGAGTTTCGATATCGTTGTTGTGTCAGGTCTTTGGATTTGGCTTTTGAAGGTGAGGGAGGAGCATTGGATTAAAGCTGATTTACCGACCAAACTTAGACCACTTTCTTTCTCTATCAACCTCTCCAACCAAGGATTCTTCCACTCATTCTCACATTATCATATGTTGAAGCTCCGGGGCCAGTTTTGTGTCACATTCCTCTAAGCGCTTACCGCTATAAAGACCTCTACGGTTCTGGTTCTCTCCAGTCGACCAATAGGAACCTGGGGTTGCCAGTACACAAACCACTACGTCTAGTCTTACCTTCCATCAACGGTTTTCCCGGGAAACCAGACATATACGCTCTCACGTTTGTAACTCTGTGAAAGCTGTGTTCACACAAACCAACATGCTTGCTACACGTTTATATTGAAACGAGTGTAGAACTTGCTAGAAGGCAATGTTGCTTGGAGGTGGTGTAGGATCTGTGTCACCAAGGGTTCTAGAAAGTAGTTGAAGTAGCACAGTCGACAGGCCCTTCCGAGGCCCAGATGCCCATAGGCCCAGAGGCCCAGAAGCACATAAACGGAGCATCCAAAGAGGCAATCCAGGCCCAATACAGGTACTAAGCATGTCCAAACTAGGGTTACCAGATGAAAATGCTTCTTTTGGTTGCTTCTCACAGCCAGTACCATCCACTGGTGATACTACTAACCACCCAAGCCATTCGCTTAGCAACCGAACAAAAGCCTTCAAAAAAAAAAGCCTCTTTACGGCTCCTCGCTTTGCCTGGACCTTACCCAAGCCTTCTCCTTCCACTTCCCCCAAAATCCACACAGTTTAAGCCCCAAAGCCTTGCTACACCAGAAACCACCAGAAACCCACCATCCCAAAACCCACAAACCCACCTCCAACCACCAAATAACTTCCAAGGTTATCCAACGGCCCTCCCTGACTCGCCAAACATCCTCCACGTCAACCCACCGTTGGTCTGACATCACGCAATTTTGTGGCTCTTATTTTGCAGCCATGAGCCGCACTTTTCTGTTATCATGTCTTTAATAGTATCAATTGGTTGTCAGATACGATCGTGTGACGGTGCCGTTCCAGCCACAGTGGAAGCTTCTTTTGCTTCGTTTCGATCGGTGGCCCGATTTTCGATTTCTTCGTGAGTCAACGCAGGGTTACATAAGCTGCCATGCTGTGGATCGACAGTTCCCAAACGGCTGTCAGGAACAACCAGGGACAACACAGGAGGGGTGGAGAAGTGACATAGTAGGTTAAAGGTGTTTTTAACTTTTGGCTTCTTCTTCTTCTTCTTTTTTTTTTTCTCTTTTCGACTAATACTAAATCTGCCTTGTTGAGGCACTTTTGCCTGGAAGGTATCAGCAAAGCTTCCACCTTCGATGTTTGCCAAGGAGAACCTGTCATCCACAATTTCCAAACGCCAGCCGTACTTGGACGTGGCACCGTTATCAACCTTATTTTCTATGAAGGGCGTTACCAGGGTTTCTGCACTGGTGCTTAAGTGTTACCTTTTCAAGAACGATAATTCGAGGGTCCTCTAAACTTTTGCAACCAGTTAATTCAAGTTGCATCTTCCAGGGACCGGAATTATCCTCTGGCAAAAAGTATATAATACCCACAGCATGCTCTGGAACTAACCACAAACCAGCCTTACCATGAGCGAGCCTAAACCTTCTGAACAAGTAGAGCCCTCGTCTTCGGCTGCTTCCAGCTTCCCCAAGAAGAACAAAGTCGACGTAAATGTCCACGACTTGGAGTCTTACACTGAAGAACTAGAAGAAATCGATGACTACATCTTTGGCGCCGATAAGAACCTCTCCAGAGGTCTCAAGCAGCGTCACATTCAGATGTTGACCTTGGTGGGTGTTTTTGGAACTGGTCTTTTCTTGTCGAGTCGAAGAACGTTGCATTTGACCGGGAATGTGGGTATGATTCTTTCTTACTTGTTTATTGGTGTTCTTGTTGGTTTGAACCAGCTTGCCATGATCGAGATATCTTGTCTTATGCCTGTGACTGGGTCTTACATCAGACACGGTGAACACTTCGTTGACGGAGCGTTTTCGTTTGCTCTTGGCTGGGTGGGCATCTACCTGTCCATCATTCCAAGTGAGTTCTCTGCTACAGCACTTATTATGAGATACTGGAGTGACTTGAACCCTGCGGTGTGGGTTACGGTGTTTTTGGCGATTATCATTGTTTGCAACTGTTGGAAGGTTCGTTTTTACGGAGAAATTGAGTTCTTTTTTGGAATCCTCAAGATCCTTTTGATCCTTGGACTTATCATTTTCTCTCTTGTCATGGATCTAGGTGGAGTAAAGGGAGTTGACCGTATTGGGTTCCGTTACTGGAAAGAAACGCCTTTCAGGGAGTATTATACTGACGGAGGCGTGGGCAGGTTCCTTTCCTGGTGGAAAGCTTCTGGATCTGTGGTTTATGCTTATGGTGGTGTTGCTGGTATCTCATACTATGCTGGTGAAACACAGAACCCAAGACACTCTATCTATACAGCAGGAAAGAGAATTTTTTTTAGGGTGTTTGGCTTCTACATGCTTACAGTGTTTGGTCTTACCCTTATCTTGTCTGCTGAAAACCCTCAGATTGCTAACAGTACTGGAGACTCCACTGGCTCGCCTTTTGTGATTGCCATTAAAGATGCTGGTATTAAAGGCCTTCCAAGTATCATCAACGTGATTGTGTTGACTTCAGCCTTTTCTGCGTCCAACTTGGGTGTCATGTTATCTTCCAGAAACCTCTTTGCATTGGCTGCAAAAGGACAAGCACCACAGTTCTTCCTTAAAACCAACAGGTTCGGTTTACCTTACGTGGCTGTCATTGTATCCATTGGATTCATGCCTTTGGCGTATATGAACGCTAGTTCAGGTGCTGCCACAGTGTTTGGCTGGTTCCAGAGCATCACAAGTGCTAACCTTCTTGTTACATGGATAGCCATTTCAATCAACCACATTTCTCTCCAGAAAGCGTTGAAAGCTCAGGGTTACTCCAGAGAAGACTTGCCTTATAAGATGCCATTTGCCCATATTGGTGCTTATATTTCGTTATTTGGGTTCCTGCTTCTTCTCTTAACTGGAGGGTACCATAACTTCTTGAAAGGCAACTTCGATGTATCTTCGTTCATCAGTTCGTACTTTGTGATCCCACTCTACGCCTTTTTGTTCTTCCTCTGGAAGTTCTGGAAAAAAACCAAGATCAGAAAGTCCTCTGAGGTGGATTTGGTTTCCTTGTTCAGACATGTCAAGGAGAACCCAGAAACTATTCCAGGAAGGCACCATGGCTGGAGAATGGTCAAGTACCTATGGGAGTAGCACCATGGAAGATGGATCCACGAAGACGGTTCTCCGGGTAGCCAAATACGGTCCTGACGGTCTGGTGGTCCCATACTTTGCCAAGTCTGACGTCCACCGCCCCAGCCACCGTAAATGTAAACCAGCGTATATCGTTAAGAGATTTTTTAAACTGAAGCTGGCCCAGTCTAGGGCACGCAACGTTTCCTGTTTGTTTTCTTGGTCTTTAGTGTACCCCTCTACCAGATGTCTTCAGTACTCGGCCACAAAGCATTGATAGATGAACTGACCGCAGAAAAACGCCGTAGAACCCCTCGAAGCTGCTTATCCACCGATAAGATAAAAAAAAGAGCAGTTTGCAGTGGTTTCCTGTTTCTTCTTATCGTCTGTAGCACTGCTCCAGACTTAGTATCACCAACCAATTGTCCCCAGTAGATCCACCCAAACCTCACCAAACTTCCCAAACTCACCCGTTTCTTCTCCAACCACTCTCCATTGCCTTTAATGACCTCACGAACCCACCTAGATCACAATGGACGAGGCCCGTTGAAGACTCATCTCCATGCGGCGATTTCCAATCCTGCCAATTGTTATCAGCTTATCTGGCAACGCAGCCAATACTATCCTTTATATTGGTTTGTGAACCCCATATTTCTACATGCACCGTGCCGTGCCAAGATCGATCTGGCGTAGTTGGTGATGGTGTTTAAGTAGTTACTCCAGGTTAGGAGCACGGTGGGCGTCTACCATCAGCACCAATCCTTGGTTTTTTTATAAATTTACAGGTAAAATGTCTTTATCTCTTACTTCTATCCCTTCTTATGGCTCCTACTTCCCTAGAACCATCTAAACACCTGGGTGGGCCAAGAGCGCTGGGGCTTGGCATTCTTGTCATCTTTGTTGATACTCTACGATAGCAGCAGCGTTCAGTCAAGCAATGAAGGAAGAATAACTGGAGATTCTCTTTTCTGCGTATTTGGTATTTGGCGTCCCCGGGTATCTTTCTTGGCCTCCGTAACCGGGTTCACATGGAGGTCTTTATAAGGCAGCGTAGACCGTTCTCTATTTTGCAGCCATTAAAAAGTCAACCATGAAAGACGACTACGAAAAGAATATCTTAGAAAGCGATAATGTGTCTCGAAATACCGGGGAAAACTTAACCTTATCTGTGTCCCACCGGCCTTTGGAACAAACTGCCGATAACCAGAAACTAAGAAGAGCTTTGGACGCCAGACACTTATCGATGATTGCTATTGGCGGAGCACTTGGAACTGGTTTGTTGATTGGAACAGGCTCTGCTTTGAGAACAGCAGGTCCAGGTGCTATTTTCATCAGCTACTCAGTGATTGGGTTTGTGGTGTTCATGGTTTTAAGTGCATTGGGCGAAATCGCTACTTTCATTCCCTTGGCTGATGGTTTTGCTGGTTATTGCAGAAGGTATGTTGATGATGCCCTTGGATTCGCCTGTGGATGGACGTATTTGCTTCTTTTCTTGTTGGTGCCCGCCAACCAGTTGGTTGCTGGTGCTTTGACCATGCAATTCTGGCTAGACGAGGAGAGAGTCAACCCTGGCGTATGGATAGCGGTGCTTCTTGTGGTGATTACGTTTATTAATGTTTTGGGCGTTCGTTTTTTTGGAGAAATCGAATTCTGGTTTTCTGTCGTCAAAGTGGCTACTTGTCTTGGTCTTATCATCTTATTGCTTGTCATTGCCTTGGGTGGCTCTCCTACTGGAGATAGACTTGGTTTCAGGTACTGGCAGGACCCAGGAGCGTTCAAGGAGTACGCTGAGCCTTCACGAGGGCTACACGTTGAAGGAGACGTTGGCAGGTTTGTTTCCTTTGTCTCTGTTCTTGTTACCAGTGTGTTTGCGTATATTGGCTGTGAGTTGGTGGGAATCACCTTCTCTGAATGTGCCAGACCACGTAAAGCCATTCCCAAAGCCATCCGGTTGACTTTCTACCGTATTGTCATTTTTTATATCCTCAACGTGTTGGTTTTGGGCATGTGTGTGCCCTCCAACGACCAAAGACTCTTGGGGTCAGAAACAGACCTTGCATCTGCATCGCCATTTGTGATTGCCATCAACAACGCCAGAATCGACGGCTTGGATCATGTCATAAACGCATGTATCTTGATTTTCATCACCTCTGCTGCCACAGCAGACATGTACATTGCTTCCAGAACCATATATGGGCTTGCCGTGGCAGGTTTTGCTCCACACTTCTTTTCCAAGACCAACGGCAACGGTGTGCCCATGTACGGCATTGTTCTTTCGTTTTTGTTCTGTTTGTTGGGATTTATGACCACTTCTTCTGAAGCTGCCGAGGTGTTTGACCATCTTGTGAATGTGGTTTCTCTAGCTGGTTTGATTGCCTGGGCATGTATTCTTTTCGTCCATATCCGCTTCATGAGAGCAATGAAAGTGCAAGGATACAGCAGGAAAGACCTCAGTTACCGTTCGCCATTGCAGCCTTTTGGGTCCTACTTTGCATTGGGTCTTTGTGTGTTTGTCATGCTAGCTAAGAACTTTACGGTGTTCTTGGGTGATCAGTTCCCTTATGAGACCTTCATTACAGGTTACATTATGCTTCCAGTTTCGATACTTTTTTCGTGGGCTGGAAGTTCTGGAAGAAGACCAGGCTTATCCCAGCATCAGAGGTTGATTTGGATACATTTAGAGAGGTGGTGGACTATGAGGAGGAGCAGTATAAGGCTAAGGATGCAGAGGAAAGGGCATTCAGAGAGTCTCAGGGTAATCCCAAGAACTTTAAGTGGTTCTACGAGAAGATCTTTGGCTGGATATTCTAGATTAAGGGAAAGAAGAGGTTACTTTGTTTCAGTTCATTGTGGCAGTCTGGGAGTATAAATAGATAGTTGTACGCTCATTAAAGGACCATTTACGATAACGAAAGCGGAAATGTCTTTAGATCTTGCCTTGCCTTGCCTTGCGGCGAAACTCGATCTTTCCTTATCTCTAGCAGCTTCGTTATCGGAACCAATGTGCAGAAAATACGTACAAACGGTTAAAGTTTCGTCTGGGCATCTTTTGGCCACGGCGATTTCTTGGGAGAGGAATTGACTGGATTTGAGAGTTTTTTTGGAATTTGTTGGATGATGTAAAAAAATAGCGTTGGAGAGATGGGATGCTGTTGTCTATTACCTGTTTATATGTGCAGCCAGTAATGCTTAGATAACAAGAAGGTCTTTTGTATATGTTTGAAGAAAAAAGATTCTTATATACTTTAATAAATTTCAATAACAGGAAGAGAAGACTGATTTCAGGTAAATCCAATCCTATTCCATGTCCTTTCTGCCTTGGTAGTAACACCTTTTTCATTCCTGGCTTATCTTATCTGGAGCCCACCACCACCAGCCATCCACCAACCATCCTCCAACCAACCATTTAATTTCTTCTAGCACCAACCTCACTGCCTTACATAAATTCCCCATATTCCATTCCCAAATTGCCTATTTCGTCAGCGTGGGCCCATCTCTTTGCACCAATATCTCTTATCAAGAATAACCCACCTTGCAGCAAAGGCTTATTCCGCTCTTAGACCAACGATATATAAACCCAAACCGTTCACAATGACTTTTCAACCACCATGTCTGAAAAAAAGCTGAATTCTCCATCTATAACCGATGTGGATATCGAAAACGGTATCACCACTTACGTTTCACCCCATACGGGAAAACCCATCCACTTGAAAGACACCAAAGATGAAGCGTTGGATTATATTTTGTCCCACGACACAGAGCAGCCGAGTTTGGACGAAAAAACTGACCGAAAGCTTCTTTTTAAAATTGACTGCTTTCTTCTTCCATTTATTTGTCTTCTATATGCTGTGCAATTCATGGATAAACTCTCCAATTCTTATGCAGCCATCATGGGCCTAAGAGAAGATTTAAATATGGAAGGCGACATGTATTCATGGACAGGTTCTGCGTTCTACATTGGATACTTGGTGTTTGAGTTCCCATGTGCTTATACGCTACAGAAGTTCCCAGTCATCAACACTGTCTGCGTGTACATCATCATCTGGGGCATAATTTTGTGTCTCCATGCTGTTCCCGGCTACGAGGGCTTTATAGCGTTACGAACGCTTCTAGGCGCCTTTGAGTCTTCGGTCACTCCAGCGTTTGTCATTGTCACTTCCCAGTGGTACAAGAAAGAAGAGGTGTTTCTTAGAACTGCCTTGTGGTTTTCGTTCAACGGCGTGGGCATGATGCTTGGTTCTGGAGCTATTGCTTATAATCTTCATGCTAATATGAACAGTTACAGTATAGAAGCGTGGAAGTTGATTTTCATCATCACTGGCGCCATCACCATTGCCTTGGGCATAGCCATATTCTTCCATATCCCTAATAAACCTACAAAAGCTTGGTTTTTGACCGAACACGAAAAAAGACTCGTCGTGGAGAGAATCAGAGGCAACCAGCAAGGGTTCGGCAACAAGACGTTCAAAAAGTACCAGCTCATCGAAGCATTCACAGATATCAAGACCTGGCTCTACTTCTTCATTGGAATGTCCTCCAATATCCCCAACGGAGGCCTTACCAACTTTGGGTCTATTTTACTTAACGAGTCGTTTGACTACGACGTTGGCCAGTCGCTTCTAGTCCAGGTTGTCTTTGGAGTGGTGGAAGTGGTGGGATGTTCTCTTTTTGCATACTGCTACAGGTTCTACCCAAAGAGACTCTTCTGGGCCAACGCTGCCAACGTTGTAGTCCTCATGGGCCTTTGTCTTGTGGCTTTTGCGCCAGGAAAACATGCCCAGTTGGCTGGTTACGCTCTCTTCTACTTATGTCCCCTTGTAATGATCTGTGGGTTATCTTCGTGTGCTTCTAATGTGGCTGGCCACACGAAAAAGGTTACTGTGAATGCTATTTTTTTGATTGGTTACTGTGTGGGTAATTTGATAGGGCCCCAGACGTTCAGAGACGAACAGGCGCCAGATTACGTTGGTGCTAAGGTTGCAATGGTGGTTTGCAGTGCAGCTACTACGTTGTTCTTGGTTGCTGTGTGGGTACTTATGGCCAGGGAGAACAGAGTCAGGGATGCTGCTGCTGGTGCTACTGGGACGAATGTTGAAGATTTTGATAAGATCGAAAACCATGAGTTTGCTGATTTGACAGATAAAGAGAACCCCTTGTTCAGGTACACCATTTAGGCAGACAGCCATACCTAAATCCAGCAAAAAGAACAAAAAACAAAAACTAGTCTTCGGGAAGTAACGAGCTGACTTAGTGGGTATTCTAGATTAGAAATGGGATTCTTTGGGGGTGGGTTTTCTTAGGTTCTGTGTCTTTTAAGGTTCTGTCCGTATACCTCACCCCAGGTACTTAGACCCTCCGTCAAAACCACCAAAATTTAGGAAATCAAAGTTTCTAAGTTATGGTGTTATTAAGGGCACTTCTAAGGGTTTAAATGTCTTTTTAGATTTCTGTTAGGACCATTTTGGGTGTATTAATGGAACCTCATTTCTCACATAGTTAACAGTTTGCAGCCATTAAATACAACCAGAACATGAGAATGCCAGTGACTAGAACATCTCCCAGCGCTGCCTAAACTTGAATACTTCATAATACCTTTGCTATTTCCTAATTGCCTCTCATAAACCCTTCATCATAGCCACTAGCTGTGTTTTGGCTTCGCAATCGCCTCTGGACTTCCAGCGATACTGATTTCATCAGGTGTAGTCGCCCTACTACAATCTACAAGGACAATCAAGCCAAACCTTCACATCTAGGAACCTCTCCAAAATCCGAATTTTGAACGTTCTGTTGTCAACGTAGCAAGTGAGTTTCTCTTCAATAGTCTTCGAGGGAAACAAAGATCGACTCATGTAGCTTCGTAATCTTCTCCTTCTTTCTGTGTAAAACCTGTAGCACCCAATCAGACCTTAAAGCGTTTTCTGGCAAATACCCATCTGTAGCCCATTCCTCGAAGGTGTTGTGTTTAACAAAGATGGCTAGTTCTTCATTCATGGCACGCAGCCAATGTTCCTTATCTGGGCATGTAATTGCATCCCTGTAGGTCTTGGGTATATTCATAAGGACAAAGTGATGGCATGTTTACGTGTTGTGAAGTATATTTGTACGCAAATATGAACTCACCTACCGAAAACACAAGGGAGTTGGACCTATTTTGACATCCATTCAGACTCCGATTGGGATGAAATTCCTAAGACTAGCAAGCCTATAACGGGTATGATAGCTCGAATCTACAATCGTATGAGATACGGTTATGGTAGGTTGGTATAGACCTGGGGAAGGTGGAGAAGTCTTTTTGGCTTTATAGTTTCTAAGCCTTTTCGACTGCTACTCCTTTGTCGACTTTGGTGCTCCTTTGGGACACTCCCTGACAATGGTGGAATGTTGTATATACCCAAATAGGCTTATTACCAAATTGCCTCGAACTTTCACTACCCACGTATTTTGCTGTCTTTTTCACAAGATAAAGCGTCTACACCTGCCTTGTCTATCCAGGGCTTCATATACTGGTGATGTCTGCAAGTGTGGAATACATAAGTCAAGGAGGAGCATATGCGTACCTACTACCAGAGTATGAAGCTGAGACAACTGAAAACCGCCAGAAAAGCTTCCCAGGGCTTCTTAAGTTGAAGCACTCAGGCATTGACTTTTGGTCGTTGGCAAGCGATGGGCTCTTGGTGGCTATCTACTTCTTCCAGCTAAAAGCTATCCACAACAGGGTTTCGTATGTCACCAACCTCTGCAGCTGTTATCGACACACGTACCCATTCTGTGTGAGAGCTTCTGAGACTACCATGGTGTTTATTTTGCTTCATTTGATCATTGGAGCTCTGTTGTACTGGAAGCTTGCCAGAAGGACCTGGCTCAGTCCATTGAACCTTGTAAGTAGGTGTTTTTGGGTGATTTGGGCAGTAACGAAGGTTGTGGCCGTGGTTAGTTTGTCTATATGGGCGACGTTTGGAGTAGTACGTTTTGTGGTGGCCTGAGAGGAGGCGTTGGTGAGTTGGTGAAGTCGAAAATGGATGTCTGGGTGGGCCAAAGGTTTGGTATTACTTTTGAAGTGTCTGGGCTTTGGAAAGAAGCCACAATGGACCAAACGGTTGGATGTATTCAGAAAAGCAGTAAGAAGACCTCCCTGGTTTAGACAAGATCTCTTGTTCAAACTGGACAAACCTTCCCTTGCTGAGTCTTGCTGAACCTGAAAGAAAGCCTCCTTTCTGGGCCCAATTGAAACTACTCATGGAAACCAGCAGTTAAGGAATGGGAACCTGGTCTGCTTTTATGGAAAAAGAGAGGTCAATATTTTCCCACGGTTCTGGCCATTAAGCCTACCGTCCTCTCTGGCTCAATTGTCCCTTTAATCCAATTAAACACAGCATTCCACCCATTGTCCAAAAACACCGGTTTCACCTCTGAATGTGCTTCTTCCGTCAGTGGCTACCTGTCTTTTCCTGGAACCCCAATAGTCGCCCACCAGCTGTATATATAGAAAACGAGCTACCCATGGAAGTCCTCCCATTCCGTAATGTTTCTTAAGCAGCAAACCAGTACCCAATGCCTTACTTTCTCTACAAAAACCAGTCTCCCAGAAAGCCTCCAAAAAAACCCCAAGAAACAATTCTTCCCGTTCTGTAGCGTTGATCCCGTCGCTTCCCACAACCACCAACCACAACTCGACCCAAAATGGTCAGAAAACAATGGAAATTCCACAGGAACGTTCCCAAACACGCCGCCAACGCTCCCATTGGCTCTGTTTTTGGCGTTTTCCAGTTTCCGATTTTTCATACCTACTTTTGTTTTTTGGGTTTATGCTACTCTTCCAAACCCGCAACTCATACACAAAACACACCTGGAGAAGCCATAACCACGGTTTCGAAAATATACAAAACATCAACAAAAAAATACACTAAAGAAAAAACAAGAAAAATGCAAAACACTAAAGAAGCATTTAGGGAGGAAAAAAAAATCACACGACTTTGTCAGACGAGGAAGATCTGAGTAATTGATGGTTTTTCTCTTTCAGATATATACATGTATAGAGCTTTCCATTTGATTGAAATGAATGAAAAAAAAAAAAAAACTACACTAAAGAAAACAAGAAAAAACAGAAGGGAACCAGTTTCCCTTCAGGCCCAGGCCTTTCGTGCCTTTCAGGCCCTCAGGCCCGGGCTCTTCAGGCTCTTCGACACCCTAGTGGTACCGAAATCTGCTAAACCACGCAAGTGGTCGTATTTGGACAGTGTGGCTCCCAAAACGGACCAAAAGGTAAAGGGTCCTGCCGGGCGCCACAGGAGACACTTGCTTGAGCGAAGGTTAGTGGATCTTAAATAGGCGATGTTGCAGAAGCAGTTTGTGTGTTGCAGCCGTATTGGGTAGTTGCTGGACAGACAGAAATAGACATCCAGGCCAAAGGAGGCCTAAAACAGAGAAGGACAAAAGTGAAACAGACACAAAACGGGAAAAAAGTGGGAAAATGTGTGTTGTGGAGGGAGAAGTGGTGGTTATGGGCCCCCAGGCTGGAGCTATTGGAAGAAGGAAGGTCCAGGCAAGCATGTAATTTGGCAGTCAAAGTTCAGCCGTGCCAGATTAAATAGATCAATTAGATTACTTAGATCGATCGATCAATTAGATATGTTCTTTTTCTTCTTTTCTGCATTTCAAAGTAAGTACCCTCTTTCTCTCGGTTGCTATCCAAAACAAGATACCTCCACAGTTAACCTCCAGGCTCCAGAAGTGACGGTTTTGCGGTGCCAAGAGAAAAGCCGTGGCCTTGTGGCGATACATTCACAACCCCTGAGTTGCATAACCGTGCTAGTTTTGCTCTTCGGTTACGAAGGCCCGCATGAACTGGCATTATGGCTGCAAACACACAATCAATTCGTCTAAGAATTCTACAAGAAATTGGCTATAAAAGGCCAGCTTTCTCCCTCTTTTTCCTTTTTTCTCTTTTCTTCTTCACCCACTTCCCAATGAAATACACTATCGCTGCTTTGTCCTTGTCTTCTGTTGCCTTTGCTCAGGTTGCTACCACTGTGCTTGACATCCCCCACGGTGACCACACCCACCCAGAGACCAAGATCGTCTGGAACGGTGACAACGCCCCAGAGGGTTTCGCCACCACCGTGTTGAGCATCCCACACGGCGACCACTTCCACCCAGAGACTCACGTTGTGTGGACTGGTCTGGGTGACGTTCCAACTGGTTTGGGCGACAACAACCAGGCCGAGGCCACTGGCGGTGCCGGCGACGACCACGATCACGACCACGCTGAGGAGCACGACCACGACCATGACCATGACCACGACCATGACCATGACCATGACCATGACCATGACCATGACCATGAGCACGGTGACTCCCACTCTCACGACCACTCTCACTCCCACGACGAGGGCGCTGCTGCCCAGCCAGCTCCATCTGCTGGCGAGTCTGCTGCTCCAGCTCCTTCTGCCGGTGAGTCTGCTCCAGCTGCTGTCTCAAGCTACGAGGGAGCTGCTGGCTCTGCTGCTGTTGGCTTGAGCGGTCTTGCTGTTGGTGCTGCTATCTTGCTTTTGTAAGTAGAGTGATGTTGTTTGTACTGACACTGGCTGAAGTCGACGGCGTTTGCGCTGGCGCCAGCCTTGTTAGATTCTGAATCAATACTATTATCTTTAATGAGGTGTAGAGTAGAGGTAGAAGAAGGATTGAGGTAGAGGAAGTGTTTGGACTGGCGGGGGAACCAACAAAAAAAAAAAATTAGAAAGTACATTTGAAAGGAATTAATTGGGAATCCTTTGATTTGATGGGAATGGTTGTAGATGTCTATGCGTACATAAAATGAAGGTACTAGACCACAACTAACTGCGCTTCCACCAACCAAAAAATTACCGCCAGGTAGATTCAGCCGTCTTATATATAACCACCAGTCGTCCAAACCCCTTGAAGCCCACTAAACCATGTTCTCTGGTCCTCATGGCGGTCCAGTTCAGCTTCGACTCATGGGATTTATTGGAATTGTGGTTTTAAGGAAAGACAAGCAGCTGGTGTGGTTATGGAAGCAGTCTGTGGATCACTAGAAAGATATACTGTCCAGCAAGTGCAATGTACTCTTCAAAGAAGCTCATAAAGGTACAAGTGTTTCTTGTTCAAATGTCTGGGGTAAAGCTATGGAACCACTGTCTCTGGACGCCTCTGGCTGTTTTTGGCTGTCTACACGAAGAAACCAGACTAAAAGACAAGAACTCTTCATGAAGCTATTCTAATTGTACTACCTGCCTTTCCCCTACTAATACACTAATAAATACACTTCAACCTCCTATTACCAGTGCTTCTTCGCCTTCCCTTCTTACCAGTGTTTCTACTATTTAGCACCATTACCAGGACAGTAACATGATCTGGACTTACATGGCATTAAATAAACTGAATAATTAGAGTTTCTGGGAAATTCCAATCAAGACCAGTAAACTGTTATTCTTTGAGGACGAGGGCCAATTTGTGGGCCAGAGTTCCGTTGGCTCTGATGGAGTCTGTTGCTGAACGAGATGTAACTTCTCTGGAGCATCAAGGGGTAATAAGATTCTGCAAGTTTGATTGTTTTTCTACTTTGTACTACTTCTTTGTTGCGGTTTCTGGAGTTACCTTGAGTTGTACATTACACAAAGACAACTCTTCTTCTAAGGAGGAAGAAGAAGAAGAGTAAGGGTAAGCTCTTATCTGCTACCAGGAAAACAACAGGGAAGGTTTTTCTGGATCCAGATCACAACATGAACGTAAAAAGTGGGATGTTTTCTATATGACAGGAAGGAATGCCAGGAATGGCTCGTGGGAGAGAAAGTAGGGAAATTAGGTAAGAAGGACGCCAGGGGAAGCAGTGACTTAAGAATAGCGAGAGTTGCATAAGCAGTTGGTTGAAAATGCCAATTGGAAGTAAATGAACAGGCAATTGAGAAGAGCTGGTTGATTCATACAAGGAAGTATCAAGCAAGCAGCTGGCCAGTGAAGACAATCTTTCTATAGTCTCCAGGTTCCAGGGTTCCAGGGTTCCAGATTCCAGAGTTCCAGTTTTCCAAATTTCCAGAGATCCAGGTTTTCAGATTTCCTCAAACAATATATGATGTTCTGTCTTCTGACTTTCCCATCTTCTGCTTCATGCTTTCTGATTTCTGTCTTCTGTCTTCTGGCATCTTCTGCTTCTGCCTCTAACATCTTCAGTCTTCATTCTTCACTTCTATGTGTTCAGTGTTCAGTCTTCTGCTTCTGACATCTTCAGTGTTCAGTGTTCAGTGTTCAGTATTCAGTATTCTTTCTGTTTCTTCTGTCTGCTTCTTCTACCTCAGTCTTCATTATCCAGCTCTCTGTGTTCTGTCTTCTTCTGACATCTTCTTTCTGCTTCTTCTGACATTATACCTTCTTCTTTCTGCTGCTTCCACGCCAGTATCGCTGTTTCACAGCTCCACTGGCTTCACACCACCACTTCCCACTTCTGTCTCATCCTTAAACGGATCACCTTCCATAACTCCCCCTCCAGACCCCTCCAACAACTTCTCATCTCTGGAAACCGGCCCAACCTCGGCAAAGTACCCACACACATCCTGCCAGCACAACAAGACCATATTGATAAACATCAACAAAAGGTCCAAAGTGTATAGAAACACCTCGTTCGAAATCAAGTACCCGTCGTAGCCCTCGATATACTCAACCGCTCTAATTATACACCTCACGAGAATCAACAAGGAGCATGCAAAAAGCGTATAAAGAAGCATTTGCCAGTTGAACCACTTTGACGGGGTGAACCTCAACGCCTGGGCTTCAGGACACGGGGTTTTCCATATTTTCCACTGGAAAAGCGCCGTCACGACCATGAAAACGCCAAAAAATGCAATTTGCACAAACAAACCAGCAATAATGATTCGTTCTGAAATATCAGCCTTACTCTGGTCAGCAGCACGAACAGAAGCTCCGATTCCTTGCATGAAAAACGAAATAACATCACCTAAAACAAAGATTTTCGTCAACCACTTTACTGGAACCAACGACTGATGAGCACTGTTCAACATGGCAATCACTCTGCCCAAAATCATATAAATAGTGGCTGCAAAAAGAGCAGCAGCCACAAGCAAAAGCACCGCTTGCATGATAAACGGATCCTTAGCCTCCACATCCTGTGAAGAAACACATCTTCCTATACATCCTATGATTTCACAGAGGCCTCCTAGAAGAAACGGAATGATGATAAGGGTACGTTTTTTGTCTAGTTTGGAGGCTGCTGGGTGGGTGAATGCTTTGTAGAACTGGTAGGTGGAGAACCCAGTGATGAAGGTGAAAGCTATGGTGAAGATGATGGCTGCGGCGAGAGATGGGTCGTAGTTGTAGAACTGGGGTTTTTCTGCTGGGCGGGACATATCTCGTAGTTGTAGCACTGAGCGGTGGAGTAGTTAACTTAGTGGATGGAGTAGTTATAGCACTAAGTGGATCAAGTAGTTATAGCACTAAGTGGATGAAGTAGTTAATAAGCTTAGTGGAACCAGTAGTTAATAAGCTTAGTTGAAGTAGTTAACTTAGTGGAACCAGTAGTTGATAAGCTTAGTGGATGTAGTTAATAAGCTTAGTAGATGGAGTAGTTAACTAAGATGATGAGTAGTTAACGAACTTAGGGGAACCAGTAGTTAACGAACTTAGTAGATAAAGTAGCTAACTTAGTATATGGAGTAGTCAATAAGCTCAGTAGATGTAGTTAATAAGCTTAGTAGATGTAGTTAATAAACTTGGTGGAGTAGTTAACTGAGTTAATTGTAGTAGCCCAGTTATAGCAGCTAACTAAGTAATGCACTGAGTTGAGGTAGTTAACTAGGAGTAGCTAACTGAGTTGGTAGTAGTTAACTGAACCAAGTGGATGGAGTAGTTAACTGAACTAAGTGGATGAAGTAGTTAACTAAGTGGATGTAGTTAACTAAGTAATGAACCAAGTTATAGAAGTTAACTAAGCAAAGGAATAGATAACTTATTAGATGTAGTTAACTGAGTTGGTAGCAGTTAACTAAGTAATGGACTAAGTTGTAGTAGTAAACTTAGTAGATGGAGTAGTTAACTGAGATGGTAGTAGTAGTTAACTAAGATGACGGGTGGTTAACTTATTGAATGGAGCGGTTAACTGAGTTGGTTGTAGTTAACTAAGTTGATAGTAGTCAATGGACCTAGATCAAGTAGTTGAGGAACTCAGTGATGTAGTTAACCAAGTGATATAGGTAGATCTAGTAGTCAAGCAACTTAGATAAGTAGTCACTGAACCTAGATCAACTAGTTAAGGAACTCAGTGGATGATCTGTTAACCAAGTAGATGTAGCAGTTAACTGGGTAGATGGAGTAGTTAACTGAGTGAACCAGATGCTAAGGAACCAAGTATGTCTGGAAGTTAATGAGCCGAGAGTAGTAGTTAACTCAGTAGATGGAGTAGTTCAGGTCCTCGGTGATCTATTAGTTAAGAAACTAAGTATGTTCAGTAGTTAATGAACTGGAAGTAGTAGTTAACTAAGCGATGGAGTAGTTAACCAGGTGGATCTAGTAGTTAAGGAACTAACTGGAAGTGGTAGTTAACGAAGTAGACCAGTAGTTAATGAAGTAAGTCAGTAGTTAACGAAATGACCCTTGATAACTGACTAGATATAGTTAACTAGGTGGATTAGTAGTTTAGTTAACTAAGTAAGTCAGTAGGTAACTGAGTAAAGGTATAGCTAACGAAGTGTATCAGTAGTTAACTAAATGAACCTTGGTAACTAAGTATTGGTAGGTAACTGAGTAGATATAGTTAACTAAGTAGATGTAGTTAACTAAATGAACCTTGGTAAATGAGGATTGGAAGGTAACGAAGTGTATCAGTAGTTAACTAAGTAAGTCAGGAGTTGCCCAAGTAATGGAGTAGTTAACTGAGTAAGTCAGTAGTTAACTAAGTAATGGATCAGTCAGGAACCAAGTGATCTGACAGATATACAGCTTAGTAGATCAGTAGTTAACTGGGCAATTGAGCAGTCAGCCAAGTGGTCTAGTACTTAAGGAGCTCAATTGAAGCAGTAGCTGCAGCTGTAGCTATCAAGTGTAGATGCCTTATGGATGCCTTATGGAAGCCTTATGGAAGCCTTAAGTATGAACACTCACGAACCAAGCGAAGCAGACACCAGGCGTATTCAGCAGTCAACGAACGAAATAGATCTGACAGTCAAGTAACTTCCCAGGTAGTCTATACTCTATAGTCTATAGTTTCTTCTCTAAAGTATGTCTATACTTTATAGTATGTCTATAGTATGTCTAGGAAGTGCCAGATGAGTACCAAGCAATATAACTTTGGTCTTTGTCCTTTATAACCAAAAAGTATGAAATGACCTTATATAAGACGCCTTCCTCGTGTCTCAATCTCTGGAAGTCCAATGTGTGAGTCTGCACGGCGGGAGATTTGTAGCAAGTCCAGGCGAAAGATCTTGCTGACTAAGAGTTTTTATTGGATTGGAAGATTTTCTTGGTATTCCTGAAATTGGACTGGATTTGTTGGTCTGGGCTTTTTTGAGCGTTCACCAGATGAGTTTGCGGCAGTGGAGGTGGGCCAGGTAGGGAGGCAGTTGATGAAGAGGTGGAGGTTGGATGATTGGAGAAAATGGAGGACTTTGGTGAAGTGGACTCGTAAATCGTCGGGTTCGGGATCTTGTGGACGTTGTTCCTTGTTGGGTTCGTATTTTTCAGGAACGTTCTTGGCAGCAACAGAAAGGCAAGAGCAACGAGGACCAGCAACGAGGAACGAGTTGCTGGTTACGAGTTGATGTTTACGAGTTGATGTTTACGAGTTGATGTTTACGAGTTGCTGAAAATGAAGGGGAAGGAGAACTTTTTACGAGTTGCTGAAGATAGGTTAACTCAGAGTCTAGAAGGTAGAGGAGACTAGAAGGTAGAAGATGGAAGGTAGTCTGGTAAGAAGTGACGAGTTGATTTTGCCGAGCGTAAAAGGAGAAGGAGACCTTTTTGACTACGAGTTGGTAGATATATACTATTTAAGAGGCTAGAAAGTGGAGACTAGAAGGTGGAGGCTAGACTGGAGGCCTAGGAGGTAGTCTGGTTTTGTGAGTAGAAGGAAGACAGGAGGTTTTCTGGTTACTAGCTGCTGAAGAGGAGAAGTTATTGGTTACGAGTTGCTGGCTACGAGTTGCTAAGGTTTAGCTTACTACGAGTTGGTAGAGGTATACATACTCAGAGGATAGACGGTAGAGACTAGGGTTTAGAGGCTAACTGGACGGTAGAAGTATACTGGAAGATAGTCTGGTTACGAGTTGATGGTCAAGTGTTACTGAAGATTAGCTGACTCAGAGGCTAGAATAATTAAGAAGATTGACTGGAAGGTATGTGGAAGGTAGAGTGGAAAGAAGAGTAAAAGTGGAGGGTAGTCTACAAGTTGATCTTGGCGAGTGATAGAGATTGATAAGAAGCAAGGAACGAGTTGCTGGTTATGCACTGAAGACTGGAAGGTAGTGAAGACTGGAAGGTAGTGGATAGAGTGTAGAAGATGGATTGGTTACGAGTTGGTGGAAGGTACACTGGAAGGTAATATTACCAGTTGCTGAAGATAGGGCAATATAGAGTCTGGAAGTTGAAGAGTCTAGAAGGTAGAAGTGGATTACTAGTATTTGAAAATATGCTGATTAAGAGGCTAGAATGGAGTGTATTGAATGTAGAGGCTAGACTGGAAGGTAGTCTGGTTGTGGAAGAGGCTGGAAGACTGGAAGGTGGATGGAGGGTAGAACGTAGGCTAAGAGTTGCTGATTATGTAGTGGTTACAAGAAGAAGGTAGAAGAGTCTGGTCAGCCAGTATCTGTCAAAGTGTAATTTAACCAACCACTTGCTTTCCTTGTTCTTCAAGAAGATTGTTCCTTAGTCTGGTCAGTTGGTGGAAGATAGAGTGATAATAATTCACTGTCTAGTAGACTTTTGCTAACGGTAGAGGCTTACCAGTTGCTGATGCTTTGGAGTCTAGAGCAAGACTCACCAGAGGATGGTCTGGAAGGTAATGGATAGAATGTAGAATGTAGTAGAAAGGTGGAAGTGGGAGGAAGGCAGTTGGCTTGAAAATAGGCTAATTTAGAGTCTAGAAGGTAGATTGAATGGAGGTAGAAGGAAGACAGGATGGAGAAAAGACAGCCAGACTGAGAGTTGCTGATGATGGAACTGGAAGAGTCTAGTATGTAGAAGAGACTGGAAGGTAGAATGGATTACCAGTTGCTGAAGATAGGCTGATCCAGAGGCCAGAAGGAAGAGGCTGGAGGTAGAAGATGTAAGTGGAGAGTAGTTGACTAAGAGGGAACGAGTTGGTCTTGTCGAGCGTAAAAGGAGAAGAAATTGGTTAAAGGAACGAGTTATTGGTACGAGTTGATGATGACGAGTTGGTAGAAGTATATATACTCAGAGGATAGAACTTAGAGGCTAGACTGGAAGGTGGACTGGAAAAAGTAGAGTGAAAAGAAGAGTGAAAACTCCACCAACGGCACCACCAAAGAAAGACCCAAACTAACTCTAATACGGTTATATAACGCTCTTCTATCGCCCTGAACCTCCTTAGACTATATATCGATCTCTATGACCAACCTTTGGCCTTTTCACTACATCGAAATCTCACACTAAGAAGTAACGAGTTGCTCTTGGAAGTGGAAGGGATAGAATTTGGTTGAGAGTTCTAGATTAGCTGGTTTAGAGGATAGGGAAAGAGTCTGGAAGGTGGTCTAGAGGTAGACTGGAAGATAGGGTAGAGGAGGTTGGTAGACAAGCAATTTGTTACTCGAGGTCAACTCGGTAGCCTGGAGTGTAGAGGCTGGAAGATGAACTTATCACGAGTTGGTAGAGGTAGACTAATTCAGAGGATAGAATGAAGTGGATGAAAGGTAGTCTGGTTACGAGTTGGTGGAACATAGAGTGATAATAATACGAATCACTGTAAAGTAGGCTTGAATGGAGAAGAGGCTGGAAGGTAGACTGGTTGACTAAACGGTAGACTAAAAGAAAGACTTTAGGGGTTTCTGATAAGCTTCTTACGAGTTACTGTGAAGTATTCAGGAGGTTGTCTGGTTCAAGTTGATGGAAAGTAGGCTGATTAAGAGAAGGCAGAGGCTATAAGGAAGACTGGAGGTAGTCTGGTTGTGTGAGTAGAAGGTAGAAGAGTCTGGAAGGTAGAAGATGGAAGCTGGAAGGTGGATAGTTCACGAGTTGTTCTTGCGTGGAAGTAAGTGGAAGTAGAGAGCGTTGGTTACGAGTTGCTGAAGATAGACCGAAGCTTACACCGGAAGATGTTGGTTAGAAGTCAATGTAAAGTAGTGTAATTGAGAGGCAAGAAGATATGCTTATTACGAGTTGACGAGTTAACGAGTTGTTATTCTGGAGTGACTAAGAGGCTAAGAGGAAGAGTGGAAGGTATACTGGAAAGTGGATTGGTATGATCTTGCCGAGGATGAAAGGGAAGAATTTGGTAATGGGGAGTTGCTGGTTATGAAGTGGTTACGAGTTACTGAAGATAAGGTTATCACGAGTGAAGAAGGTGGAGGCTATAAGGAAGGTAGGCTGAGTAGAAGGAAGACTAGAAGATGAAGAGCGTGGAAAAGTGGAAGACAGACTGGTGATGGGATACTGATTATAGAAAGATTACGAGTTGCTGGAGGTAGAAGAGAGTGGAAGGTAGAGGCTGTAAGTGGATAGTTTACGAGTTGGTGGAGGGTATATGGATGGGCACGAGGAGTTGTTGGATATGAAGTGGTTAAGATTAGCCTGGTACGAGTTACACCTAGGAAGATAGAGTGAGTGGAAGGTAGACTGGATTACGAGTTGCTGATGCTTCTTTGAAGTCTAGAAGCAAGACTCACCAGAGGGTGGTCTGGAAGGTAATGGGTAGAAAGGAAGTGGGTGGAAGGCAGGCTTTTTACTTTAAGCAATGTACTCTGGAAACAACATATAAGTTCTCTGAAACCTCTTCTGGTTACTAGGTGCTGAATAGGGACATTAAGAGGCAAGACTGGAAGGTAGACAGGTTAAGAGGCTGGAAGGAAGATTTTTATGATCTAGATGATACTCTGGAAGGTGCTCTGGGTAGATGGGTACCTTGAAGATGGACTGGTCGAATGACTAGAAGGTAAAAGAGTCTAGAAGGTAGAGTAGACTGGAAGGCAGAAGGTGGAAGGTGGAATTAAGTGGATGTGGAAATAAATGGAAATAAATGGAAATAAGTGGAAGTAGGTGGACATAAGTGGAAGTGGACGCTGTTGGTTACGAGTTAAAGGTAGTCTAGATGATAAGCTGATGAAGAGGCTGCAAGGTAGACTGGAGAGTAAGCTTCCAGAAGATAGGCATATTAGGAGGCAGTAAGACAGAGGCTGGAATGTAGAAGACAGACTGGGAGGGTGATTTTGAGGGTGGAAGAGGGAACTGGAAGACGGAAAGCTGTTGCATGGGATTGGGTTGAAGATACAAGCTTTTACTTATCAGTTAGTGGTTAGAAGCTGTTGCCTGGAAGGTCCCGAAGCCTGGCAATCAATGAAGAGGCAAGAGATTAGACGGTAAAAACTCATGACTGGAAATTGAAAGAACAATGATATGAGGCTAGAAGTCGGAAGCTATTTTCTTATAAGGTTAGAAGCTGGTGGTTGGGGCAGAAGGTGGAAGTTGAAGGTAGTTTCTGGAAACAGCTGTTAAGTAGCTTCTGGTAGATTTTGGCTTTCTCTGGCTTTGTGGGCCAGTTTAAGGTTTAAGGTTTGATGGAATGGAACGTTGGATTGGTTGGGGAAGAGTTGTAAGAGGAGTCAAACAAGTCAGACGACGAAGACGGTACGAGGAAGGCTCCTGATAGTTCTTCAGAGGCATTTGCAAGAAAGAAGAAGGGAATGTAATGAAGACCAACTTGTAGTGGTAGTTTTGAAAGAACGAGAAGAAGATCTAAGTGTAAGAGTATAGGGCTTTTGATTGGAGTAGCTAGATTTATGAACTCTTAACGGAGATACCCTCTTCTTTCATCCTTCAAAGACTCAATGTACATCTTTTTTAGAGTCTCTCTGGAAGCTCTGTGGTTTCAACTCCATCTTAACTTCATGTCTTTAAGGTTCTGTGAAGCCTACTTACTTCAAGTAAAAGACTTGATGTTTCTTTCAATCACTGGAGGTTTCGGTCGAAAAAGTGACTTTTTTCTTTGATTCAAAAGGATCCCTAAGATCGTAGAAGGCCAGGGAAGTTTATATTCTTCACTTTCTGGTCATTCTTCTGCTGTTTTTGGCGTTTTGATTGGACATTTTTTGAGTACATTAAACAACCCACAATATCTCCTTCAAATCCACCAAAAACCATCCAAAAACCACCAAAAAAAGCACAAAACCAATCAAATGACCTTCTACATTTCCCTCAAACCCCTTAAAATGCTCTAAGTACCAACTTCCCATGACCATTGCTCGCATCTTTATTGGTTCAAGCAAAACCACTGAAATACCACCAAAACCCGTCCAAATTCGGCCCTGAAAAAACCACAAAAACAGCAACAGTTGTGAATTTTCATGACCGTTCGTGAATGGAGATTGTAGAGGTGAAAAAATGGAGAAATTTGGATGAGTTTTGGTGGTTTTATGGTTGGAAAATGGCGGTTTTTGGGTTTGACAGAAAAGGCCAGATTTAAGTAGAAAAACAACGTCAAATAACAAATTTAACGGTAGAATATGAAAGAGGAAGAAAAATGACATTGTTTGGATCAAAAAACGACGATTTTATGACCACTTTTGATGCATCTTTGTTTCGGTATAGATTTACCTGAAAATGCCACTTAAAAGGCCAAAAATGGTCAGAAAGGGGTGATCCAAAAGCTTCCAAGGTGAAAGAAGACACCAGGAAACCCATGAAACCATTTATTTCAACGTTTCAGGTTGTTGAGACACCTTTTCTTTATATGGTTTCGTTGGATGCCTTTAAATGCCCAGAAACAGCCTTTTTCGACCAAAAAAAGCTCCAAAGGCAACAAAACTTCGGTAGAATCGTCAGGAACCGCCAAGAAACAACCTGGCAGTACTCAGGGCCCCCAAAATCCACTTTCCAACTTTAACTAGTCATTTTGCAGCCATTGGACTTTTCAGATGCACAAATCCCCGCTTTCTGGACGCAATTCTTATCCGATTTCAACGGCAACTACACGAAAGTGATCGTCAAGGCCGTCTCTAGACGATGGAGAAGTTCGTTTGACGAGATTTTTGGAATTGACGAGTTTAGATGAACAAAGGTCGATCGGGAGGATCATAGGGAACTGAAAGGTGGGGTAGAATAAAGATAAGAAAAACCCATGCACCGCCGGATAAACAAGAAAACAAATTACTTGTGAAAAAAAAAAAAAGAAAATAAAAAAATCATAAGAAGAAATAGAAAAAACCCGTGCACCAGTCATATTCTTCTTCTTTTTCTGCTTCTCTTTATCTCATGCTAAATAATTTCTTTTTTTAGACATTGTTCATGCATTAATCGGAGATGAATTATGCATGTCTAAAGAGGGGATCTATATACAGAATTAACCTCAAATTTTACGAGGTGGGGCAGAAAAATAAATTTATGTCGCGGCCAGCGGCTAAAGCGGTTATATCCTGCAGAATGGCCCAGCCCAATCTCCGTCTCTACCTGGTACTAGTAGTGTTGACTTTAGAAGTTGAGTTTTAATGATTTTGAATTTTTAAAACTTGGGTAATGTAGAGGCGGAGGAGGGCTACATGCTGGTGAAATTTGGGCATCCCAGCGCCAATATTCACCGAAATAACTGCACATTTATATTCCCCATATCTCCATGTCCAAACTGCAAAATTAGATCTTTTAAAGCAAACCACTAAAAACAAGCAAAAACCGTCCCGTTCGAGTCTCTGTCAAACGGCGATGAAGATGGACCGTTTCTTAAAGTTTAAGGTTTGAAAGGGCGGGCTTCGTTTTGCTGTTTTGGGAAAGGTAATGGCGAGAAGAGGAATGTGAGGAAATGAAGGGAAGGTGTGGTTCAAAGGGGATGAAAGTAGCGGGAATGTGTTGGGGAGGGTTGATAGTATGGGGATTTAAATTTTGGCGGAATTTGGAGCTTTTTTGATGGAGATTTAACGGAATTGGGCTTATTTGAGGTGAGGAAAACATAAAAGGGATGGTATTTCTATGAATTGGCATGGGATGGGAATGAAAATGGTACCATTGTGTAGAGGTAAATTGGGGGAGTCGAATGGTACCAAAAAGGTGCTTGTTGGGTTTCTGGATCGGGTTTTGGGTGGACATTTAAGTATTTGGGTCATGGAGGGCATAAATGGACATAGAAACGTCGAAATTTCATGGGAAATTCGGTGAATTACAGTAAATGAAGTGAAGGATTTGAAAGCAACGAGTTTGGAGAGTCGAATGGTGCTGTTTTGGTTTGTTTTGGACCAAAGTAAGGTTATGTAAAATGACCATTTAAGGAAGGTCCAAAGGGCGTATAAACAGGCAGAAAAAAGCCCCAAAAACAACAAAAACACGTCAATTACCTTTTTAAGAGCAAGAAGACGTTCATGAGCTTTGTTTTGGTTTGTTTCTGACGGGTTTTGGTGTCTTTCTGTGGATGTATAAAAACACCTCATGGAAGGTCACCAGATGTCCAAAAACGGCCGGAAAAAGACTTCAAAACTCTCCAAAAAGCACATAATTAAATTAAGGAGGTAAAAAGACGTCTAGTGAGTGCTTTTATATTGCAAGTCCGTCAAAAACTGGTGACTTAACTGGACATTTTCTGTAAATGGCCATTTGAGCAAAACCAGGACCAGAAAAGGCAGAAAAGATAGCTAAAAGAAACAAAAATTAATTTAAACAGTCATAAGATAATTGCTCTACCTCTTCCTGTTCTTTTTTCTCCAAAAATTCGTGTATTTCTCGACCATCGACATCTCAGCCAATCAGAGACCCCACGTAAAAGGATCAATATCACGATTTGAAGAAAACCAATAACACTATTGGAAAGCGACGCGTTTGAAGATTTCAAAACTGTTTTTAAAATTTGTTTTGGGTTACTGGTTGGCCAGAAAAGTGAGGATTTGATGATTTTTAGAGGATATTGCTTTTAGAGACCCAGAAGTCCATCAAAACGCTTTCAAAACGAGCGAAAAGTTATCTAGGGAAAGAAAGCACGCTGAAGATGACTAAAATAATATTAATTTAATGTTGTTGGTCTTTTTGGGCGACTTTGGTAGGGCATTTTCCATAAAAAGTGGGTTTTCTGGATTTCCAGTGAACCGATCATTTTCAAATTTAAACGGCACCAAAACAACACCAAATGGCGTCTAAACAACTCAAAGAAGAGATTTAAAAGCTTCTTTTGACCATGCTACATCTTTTTCTGCCAAAAAAATGGACCCTTTTCTGAGGTAATTCCATGTAATTTGAACATCCAATAAAAGCACATTTTGAAGCCCCAAAAACGCCAAAAAAACGACATAAAAAAACTCAACGCGTCTTGAAGAACCTAATGAACCTTTTAAATCGACTTTTTGGTTGACTTTTCACTTCTTTTAAGTGTCCTCTCAGACACCTCTCTATACCCTTCAGTTTATGTCCGATTTCACCCCAAAAAACGCCAAATTGAACCCAGGAAAGACGTAGATGATTAAATATGCTGTTTTAATTGATATTGGAGCCTTTTTGGCGAAGAAAAATACATCATTTTGGCACGTGTACGTCGATTTATACTTTATTTTCCGCCGAACCAAAAACCCCCATTTAAACCGTCAAAAAGGACAAAACCAAAAAAACCAATAAATTCAGGGGAATCCAGAGATTCAGAAAAATCCACAAAACCCACCAAAAACGTCAAAACCTTCCTTTTCTCGTCGGATTCTCGGATCCATTTTTACCCGAGGAACCTGGAAATACCCGCCATACACCTCCAAAAATTCCTCAAAAACACCAACAGAACCACGAAAACCACCACAATTACCTCCACAAATTTTCTTGAATTGTTTAAGCCACGTTGGCGTTGTCGTTTGGAAGACCCTGGCGATTTGCAGCCACAATTGGGTTTAAAGCCACGTGGAGGGTGATAGAGAAGGGATACGGAGATGAAAGTGGTACCATTGGGACCGTCGGAGTTAGGAGATTCCAATGAAACAAGTTTGAAAGATTTTGGATTATTTTTGGTGGAAATAGCTGGGGGTTTACGTTTAATGGCTTTTCTAAAAGACCCGTGCACCACGATGATTCATAATCATAAGACAATAGAAGAATACGTCATCGGATTTATATGCAGTATTTATCAACAAAAAGAGGGGAACTATATACAGGAAAACACCACAAAAAACTCTCCAAACAAATACCAACAAAAAGAAGAACAAACTACTTTGTTTAAAAGCGACGGCGTTAGACATTTATCCCCGCCGCTCTACAAGTGCCAAATATCTTAATAATTTTCTCTGTTTCGGTAATCTCCGCGTTCCCAGGAACGTAGAGATATTTATTCAGGAGTAGGTAAAAATTTGAGGGTAATAAGGGAAGGGCAGGAGGTTTCCTTCCAGCGCCAAAAAACCGGTCTCTGGCGTGGAAGCGAAGGCGAAAGGAGGTGAAGAAGGGGGAGGTTGAAGGAAAGGGAAGTGTCAAAAGTTGGAAAGGTATCTCAAGGAAATGGAGATCATCTTAAGAAAGTGAAGATCATCTCAAGGAAATGGAGAGGATCTTTAATTTTCAAAGATTCAGATCTCAAGAAAACGAAGATATCTTTGATTTTTAAAGACTCAGACATCTTCAATTCCAAAGATTCAGATATCTTCACTTCCAAAGATTCAGATATCTTCAACTCAGACATCTTCAGATCTTCACTCAGGAATCTTCAGATCTTCACTCAGACACCTTCAGTTCTTCAAATCTTCACTCAGACATCTTCAGCTCCAAACTCAGACATCTTCAGTTCCTGCGGAACTTCAGAAGTCTTCGTTTTGGACCTTCAGATGCTTCGTTTCTGAAACTTCTCCCCCTCGGCACTCCGTCATCTTCAGTTCCTGCGGAACTTCAGATGTTCTTCGGTTCCAAACTCAGACATCTTCGGTTCCTTCGGAACCTCGATGCTTCGTTTGGACCCTCAGAACGACGGAGTCCCGATCGCCCCATCCCTATCAAACACACCCCTCGACCTGATATACGGATCCAACTCCAAATAATTCTTCGCCAACTCAGCGCCCAACTGAATCTTCAAGTCCAAAAGCTCCGTGCTCTCCTTAGCACTCTTCGCCTTAATCCAAGCCAACGTCGTCTCAATAAACGTATACGTCAACTCCTGTCTATCCTTCCACAACTGTTCAAATTTCTCATCCTTTGGAAGAGTACCGGCATTTTCCTTAGTAGGCTTGATGTACTCAGGCTTATAATCATCATTTCCACCCAAATCCTTAGGAATAAACTTCTTATCGGCAAACTTGGCCAAATCGTCTGCATTCTTTGTAAAGTGCACCTTGGAAGCAACCACAGGGTCCAACCAGCCCTTGATAATCTTCCACACAGCGTTAAAGATCCAAGGAGCTTTATGGATCCAAATGGCAGAAAGAGATTCCGGATAATTAGCTTCAAACGCCTTGGCCAAAAACTTAACGGCACTCAAATCGGCATTCTTCAACGAAAACCCGTTCATATCGAAAAGAATATTGGCGCCGTCATTGCCCAACTCGTAATCCTTCAAGGCAATTCTCACCCATTCGATAATCAAACAGATAAACCGCTCAAAGTCCTTTTCTGGACAATCCGAGCCAAAGTGCTTCTTCACACGAATCACCACAATCGGGCCGCCGTCTCTGTCGACGCCTCTAAAGTACGCCTTTTCCATCTCAAACGCTTTAATGATTTCTGGGTGTTTTTTCGAATCGTAAATCTCCAAATCACCGTCCATCGTCCATTTATCCACCGGATACTCCTTCACCTTCCATTCCAAGCATTTAGCAGCCATATCCACAATGGCATTCAACTTAAACTTCCTGGCTCTCACAAAACGAAGCATATTGTTATCTGGCGAGTCATTCCTCAACGAAGCCCAAAACGCCTGGTGCAACTCGGCTGGCTTGAATTTCGCCAAGTGCAGATAAACCTCTTTGGAAGGAGCCTTCGCTTTCACGTCGTAAGTGCCTTCATAAGTCAATGCTTTGCCCTGATTGGCTTCAAACGTCTTTTGGGTTCTTTCGGTGAATTTTGGAGCTGCAGAAACGGCAGAAGCGTCCAGAACTTTGGGGAGAGCGTTTTTGGCCTTTCCAGAAACGAATTTCTTGCCTCCTTCGATATCTGAAAACGAAAAGTCGTCCAAATCGTAACCAAACGATTTAAGGTATGCTGCCCAAGTTTGCTTGAAAACGACCTCGTGTTGGCCTTCGATGGACCAGACTCTGTCTGGCTTGCACTTTCCCTGAGTCATGTGATGAGAAATTGATGAAAAAAAAAGTTCAAAAAAAGTGGGAATTGGCTGTTTATATAGTTTTTGGGAGGAGGGGGTTTTTTGGGTTTTTTTGGATTTCTGTTGATTTGCGGGGACGGAGGGGGTTATATGCAGGGCAGAGGGTTCTTTTTTTTCACACTGATAAGGCAAAGAAAAGGCCAGGGAAGAGGGATTGGAGGAAGGGTGGCCGCCGGGACGACGCCCCGGCGGGTCAATTGGTAGAGGTATCCTTTTAACCGGGTGTGGTTGCCAGAAAACTAGGGGATTTGGAGTGGCTACGTCAGAGGAGGGGTGGCTGGAGGTACGGGTTTTTACCTTTTCCAGGTAACAATCAATCAATCAAAAGAAGTTTGAAAGAAAATGTCGTCTGTCTCCCACTCGCCCGAGGGAAAAGAATCTAGTCACATGATACGCATGTGACGCACTTTTTCCCCAACGCATGTGGCCCTGGGCAAGGGTGCATTCGTGCATGCAAGTTGCGGGGACTGCATATAGACCTAGCGACCCATTGTTACCGGCGGGTTCCTTATTGTTCTGCCCGATTCGCGCATCTTTTTGCGAGAGGGGCACATCCTGTACACTGCCCAAAACGGAAAAACTTGACCAAGAGGAAAACCCGTACACCAGGTGCCCCTCTTGAAAAAACGAACCCCCACAAAAATAACCAGCAATTCATAAAAACCCAAAAATGAAAGAAAGAAATAAAACGAAGAAATCAAAAAGGCTTTTTGGTTTCTGGAAATCCTTAAAAAAGCAAAGCTTCATTAAGAGAATTTACCGTTTTTGGGGAGTGTTCTTTTTATTTCTTTTTCTTCTTTTTTCTACCCAAAACGGACATTTTTCAAGTGGCTGCAAAATCTGAAAATTTCCAAAACCCACATGTAAAAAATGAAAAAGTAAACCTTAATTTGGCGAAAAACGGAACCGTTTTTCTTCAATTTCAACGACGGATTCGTAAATTTCAACCAAATTCACACCTGCCACGTCTTTTTTGGTCCGTTTTGCATCCATTTCTCGTCTGTTTCAGGTGCATCTTTATCTTGTGAGATTTTTTCTAAAGATATGTCTTTGTTTTTTGAGAGAATTGACAGTTGGGGGAAAAATTAGGTGGTTCTGATGGGATTTTGAAGAAACTGATGGCTCCAGCGTTCAAGAAACGGCGGGTTTAGTGTATTTTCGTGGTTTTTCGGTTGATTTAGGTTATGTAGAAGGTGAAGATTGATGGAATGGGCTGGTTTGGCGAAGAAAAGTGGTTTAAAGTGAGAAGGAATTGCTGGAGAGTGTAGGAAAGTTGATTAAGAGTGTTTAAATCGATGTTGGCGTTGTTTCTGGCGGTTTTGGATTGGAAAAAGTGGTATTTTGAAGGTTTTGACGGATTTTGACGTTTTTTTGACATATTTTGGTAACTTAAACGCTCCTAATCCAACGAAACCAACAAAACACTCCTATTTCTGGTACTTCTAGTTGCTTCCCTTCGTTTTCCCCTTCTTTTGGTCCAATTTGGTCCAAAAATGACCAAAATCGACCAAATTTTCACCGTTTTCCACCAATTCCAAACCACATCTCCACGTAAACACATCCAAAACCATCAAAACGGTTTCGTTTCCCCTTCTTTTCTTGCAAATCCACGTTTTCTCGTCATTGTTTGGGCCAGTTTCGCCAGAAAACTCACAATCGTCTTTGTTTTCCGTCCAGTTCCCCCCAATTGCCGTTTTTGGGCCGGAAAAGTTTGGAATTTAAAGGGCAATAATAAAATGGACTGAAATTGACGTTGTGGAATTGTTTTGGATTGGAAATGTTGGCTTTTTTTGGTGAATTTATGGCCATTTCGTGTTTCCAGGGAATGAAGGAAATTCGGGGGTTTAATTTGACGAAAATGCACCCAAAATTGACGAAATAAATTTCAATGGCTTTCTAAACGTCTGGAATTGTTGAAATGCATCTTTTTTGGTTCATTTTGGTGTTTTATTTTGTTGTTTTTGAAGACCTCTTTGTACCCTTAAAAGAGCACCAAAAAACGCCAAAAAAAGACCTAGATGTCCACTAAAACTCACTAAATATTCTACTTAAAGCATTCTGGAGCCTTGAAGACCACCAGAATCAACAGAACAGCATCTTGTTTACCCGTTTTCGTCTTTTTCCCATCGGTTTTCGACGTTTTCTGACGATTTTCACCTTTTCAGGCCTCCTGAAGCCAATTCTTTTTCAATAAACGTCAAAACAACACCATTCTTTGAGAAATTTAAACATCTATAAAGTAAGGTACTGTTGGTTTATGATATCTTCCTTCTTGCATTCAGAAACTGCCTTCTTTAGTTTCCTCGTTTTATGCTTTTCACGCCTTTCAACACTTCCCCTATTTTTCACTTTCACACCACCAAACTTCCTTAAACGCTTTTCATAAGACTACTGAACGTTCTACGACTTGAAATTCCAACTACTTCGTCTTTTCCTGGTCGTTTTTCGTTGATTTTTGGACTTCCTTATATGTATGCGCTTACAGGGCCTTCAAGTATATCTCCCGCTACAGACACGCCACGAACATGAAAACAACATCAATGGACTCCAAGGAATGCCTTTATTAAGATAGAGGCTTGATCTAACCGAAAAGATAAAGTTTTGGGGATTTGGCAGAAGGTTTAAATGGCTTGGGGCAAGCTGGTGTACGGGTTTATTGGGTGCAAAAATGGTTCACCGTCAAAAAGAACCTCCATTAAACCCCATGAAAAGTGAAGATTTGTATAATTTAAAAGTATCATTGGAGAGCCCCAAATCTGCGGATTCCAAATATGTTATTGGTCGTTTCATAGCGTCACTGCCCGTGGAGTATTCATGTCATTTCTCATTTCCCATACTTAAGCGCCCAAATAGACAAACGATCATTTTAAAGAAATCCAAAAAGGAGGCAATAAAAAGAGAAAATTCAAGAAAAGAAGAGAGTCTTTCCAAAAATTAAAATCACTTTGAGAGAGGTCACTTTCCGGTTTTAAGAGAATGAGAGAAATAAGAGACCAGAGAGAGAAGAAATCCATATAATAAAGATACTTTAAAGGAAGTAAGACCGCTCAAAAGCTTCCAGAGAGGAGCCAGAGAGAGTTACATCTCTAAAACTCTCAAATAACTTTGTATCTCTTTACACCTCTTTAGAGACTTAAGAGACTACTTTATTTCACATTATATCTCTTTGAATCTCTTAAATATCCAAAGACTGAAACCTCAAAGCCCATCTTCTTCAAGAAAAGCAGTAATTGTGGAACTGGCGCTTTTCGAAAACAGACGAGGTTCAAGTTCTCCCTGGAAAGAGGCACTGAAAGGAAAGACCTCTTTAAAGACCCCAGTATATCAAAAAACCACTTAAGACGCTTTAGATCTCTTTATCTCTCTCTAACCACTCAAGATAACTTTAGAGACCCCCTTGTATCTCTTAAGATATCTATAGATCTCAATATGCTTCTTAATCTCTATATATCTCAACCACTTGAGTCCTCTTTCGAGCTCCAAATCACTCTAAATCTCTTTATATCTCTTTGGATTTCAATGTACCTCTTTCGACAGCTCCAGGTCTCTCCAAGTCTCTCTATATATCTCAACATACCTCTTTGAACAGCTTTAAATTGTTTTAAACAGCTTTTAGACAACTACAGGTCCCTCTAGGCTTCAATGTATCTCAATGTATCTCTATATATCTCAATAAACCTCTTTAGGACACTTAAGTAAGTTTAGAGACAGCTTTAGATCTCTATAGATCTCAATGTACCTCTTTAGAAGAACCAAGTCAACTCAAGAGACTACTTCATATCTCTATGGATCTCAATGAACCTCTTTATGCCTCTTTATCTCTTTCCATCTCTTTTATCTCTTTAGATATCTTTATATCTCTATATACCTCTTTAGACAACTTAAGACCACTTAAGAAGACTTAAGAGACTACTTTAGATCTCTATATATCTCCATATACCTCTTTAAATATCTTAAGACCACTTAAAATCTCTCTATATATCACTTTCCATCTCTTTAAATACAAAGTGCCTCTCTTAACCGACTTAAGACATCTCTCAACCACCCAAAGATCATTTTCAGGTCTCTTTAAATCCAGAGACGTTTTGGAACCTCCAGGACCAATTTTGGCCAATTTCTTCCCAATTTCTTCCACTTTCTTCGTCCCATTCTCAATTTCCACTTCAAACCTTTCATTTACCTCCCAAAACCGCCAAAACCAACGACATTCTCGTCCAGAAAAACAACCCCAACTTCTCCAAACCTTCAAAATCCCATCGTTCCAAACAAAAAAAACCACCAGAATTCTCCAACTTCCCCAGATTATAAGCCCTGGTTTTTGCAAATTCCTGGCCGTTTCAAAGCCTCCAAATTCCCCACAAAAAACGGTTGCGTGGATGTTTGAAGAAAGAGGGAGGGTTTTTGGGGAAAATGGGGACGTGGAAATGGTTAAGGAAAGTTTTGGGAACGTTTTGGTGAAAGTTTGGTGTTTTTTGGACGTTTTTTGATGGAGTTTTAGCTGGTTTTTTGGTGGTTTTTTTGGTTGCAAGTTTTCACTAAAAAAACATCACCAAATGGAAAAAAAGCAATAACCAGGGAAGTTAATCCCAAGAAGAAACCAAAACCCTTCGTTTACCTTCATTTTCGGTTTGGTTTCCATTGCTGGAAACCGTCTTTACGTCATTCTTTCGTCTTTGCCGAACGAGGCTGAAAAATCCACAAAAACGGCGGAAATTTGATGTAGAAATGACAAAAGTGGGTGGAAGAAGTAAACTAAAAGGCCCCAAAAGCTTCAAATCCCTTTATTAATGCAGTTTTGGGTTTAAAACTGGGGGTTTTCGTCGTTTCTGGTGGTTCTGGAGGGTCTGAGGGAAATTCCAAATATCTCCACACACAGAAACGACAGGCAAAATACAACAACACGTTTAGTTTGAGGAGACTTAGCCCTACCTCCTGCTACTTTTAAAATTTTGAAAAGGGGTATTTTTGGGGGATTTGGCGGAGGGTGTAATTGGTCTGGGGTAAGCTGGTGTACGGGTTTAGTTCCAACGTCAACGTCAACGTCGTCAACAAAAGCAGTTTTATTTCAAAGTAAATGGATGGTTTATGTGAACTGGGGTGGAAAAGGTGAAGTTTTCGGTGCTTTTTGGAGCTTTTTTGGACGTCAATTGGCCCAGAAAATCATCTTACCATATAAAGTAGTCTTTCCAGCCAAAGAGATATCTCTCCCAATTCTCTCAATTCCTCTAGTTTTCTTTTTATTCTCTTTTATTAACGTAACTCTTGTTTATTTTGCTCTTTTTCTTTCCCAAAGCCTCTGGAGATCCTCCGTGTTGGACCACAACGATAAGTACAGAACTCTGAAGAGTAACAAGAAGCCGTGGATTTAATAGAATTGAGTCTTTTCGAGCAAAAGAGAGTTGAAAATGAACAAATAAAAAAAGATGAACAATGAAAAAAAAAACACAGCTTTCATGGTTCTTAGAATACGTCGCCAGTGGTTCTTTTCTTTTACTAAGAACTGGAGTAGCAAAGAAGCAAGTGCTTCTTGTACTTCCACCATTTCCAAAAACAGGAAAAACCATCAAAAACCATTCACCATTCTCCAGCAAAATTGACATTCTCTTCCTTCATTCTTCAGTACCTGGTCCACCTAAAATTGGATTCCTATTCTCTCAATTCTAACCAGAAAGCATAAACACAAACCCACCAATCCTTGTAAGACCATGAAACAGTTGAAGACCAAAAAATGCACTTAACGCTGTGGAAGTGTTCCTTTGGCATTGCTCTTAATCTAAACTACCAGTTGATGGTAAGAGGAAGCAAAAGTTCTATTCCCCAGGTTCTATAAGTATACTCTATGATATACCAAAGACGTAAAAAAGAATGAACATTTCAGCTCGTAGACTTAAGTAGTTTTTCACTTATGCTAAGAACTATAAGATGCCAGTGCCATCTTTTAACTAAAAGAACTAAAAAGGTAAATACCTCCCAGTCAGCTTCAACTCTTCCAGAACACTTATTTTTCATAAAGGCTGTTGCCATCGTTAAATCGAATATATAGTTATTTCTTATACAAGAAAAGTAAAATATTTAGGTTTACCACGTACTTACACATTTATAGAAACAGAATTTACTAGATTTATTGACCTTGTGGGAAGAGAGCTATGGTCGACCGTTGATCAACAAGATATATACATGCTAATGGAGCTGCTTTTTTTGTCCGAAACTCCAAGAAACAAAGAATATTTGAAAGAAATAGACAGCTTTTAATAAAGTAATAAAAATCATCTTCCCTCCTTCTTCCACCCAAAGTTGGAATCTCATCACTCTTCATAAAATGCACTTTACGCTTTCTGGAACTATAGAATACTTGTTTCAGCTCATTTGAATTCAATCTCTGATTAACACTAAACTAGGGTATCTTTAGCTCCAGTTTTAGGCCATTGGGTACTTTCAGTTCCAGGAAAACCAGAAAACGTGGATTCTAGATGAAAAGCACACCTCTCTGTCCTCTCCAATCATTAAAGTACCTTGTAGTAAACATCAGCTCTTAAATTGACTAAAATACTTCAGGAACAACCAAAACGCCTGTTTCGTCAGGTTAACCAATTTTCTCCCTTTTTGTCCACTTTCCAAGCACTTTCCAAGCACTTCCAGTCCACATCCCAAACGAACCAAAACCCACCAAAACCCACCAATTAACCCCCCCAAAAAACATAAAAAACCAACGAATACCAACTTCCAACCCTCCCTCTTTAAGCCTTTTTCCTTGATGTTGGCAATCTCAGTTCTCCCTTCTTCAACTTCCTTAGCAACCTCTTTCCAGTCCGATAAAAGAACGGCATAGTAAGGGATACCGATACGGTTGCAGTTCATTAGGATAGCAGGTGCTTTTCTTTGGAGAGCCACTGAGTACACTGTTCTTGAAGAAACGTATACCTGAGCATTTCCACAAGACAAGGCAAAGAACAAGCCGCATTTTGTTGGTAATGAAAAGGTGGCTAGTTGTTGATGGTAAACCAAGCAACAATAAGGAAACCGGTAAGACTACAAGCTGCTCGTGGAGGAGATCAAATTGCTTCTCCTGAAGAACCTTGTAACGATCGAGGTTTGCTGAAACTTCTTGAAATATCAGAAAATGCCTTCAACTTCTTTTGCCGAAGCTTCTCTTTCTCCTTCTTCTCCTCAGCTTTCCATTTTTCCTCTTCAATTCTTTTCCGCTTCTCTTCTTTCCTCTTGGTTTCTACTTGTCTTTTTCCTTCTTCTTTTCCTCCCTAAGCTTTTGTTCATCCTTCATTCTTCTCCTTCTCAAAACCCCAACTCCATTCCAAAAAGGCAACTCCAAGACGAACCTCACCCTGAATTCCCAAAACCTCCATTTTCTCCATTTTCTGCAAATCCCAACTTCTTCATGTCATCTCCAAAAAGCCCAAAGAGCCCAAAAAGCCCAAAATCCAACTCTGCCAACTCCCCCAAATGGGCCATAATCCCAATTTACGCTGCCTTCATTCTCCAATTGTGGTTTTCATCACCAGGCGGAATCTCCCCCAAAAAATACACTCTATCCACCGAAAACTGGTTCAAATACACTTCAAACGTAATAAACCTGCTCGAGGCGCTTTCTCCAGGCTCGACCCGCCAAATGGCATCTTATATTCCTGAAAACTGGCCATACGGAGAGTCTGAATACCAAATCTCGTACTTTGGCAAGTGCAGAGTGTCCGAAACCGAAACTGCTTGTGTTTGGAACGTCTGGGGCGACTTTCCGTTTGTTTCGTGGGATATGGGCCTTTTGATTGCACGAAACTGGACACAAAACACTAAAGAACAGCAGGAAATCGCCCATGCCTGGGAAAGAGCCACTTTAGAAGCTCTTTCTTCCTCTTTGGAGACGATTCAAAGCGTTTCGAGGTTTTCCAGTCCTCCAGAGTCTCCAAAATCCACCTTCAACGCTGAAGCCATCCAGGTTATTCAAACTTTGAATATCTGGAATCCAAATATAACCAACCGGCTAGTTCTGTTGTTTCTGCTCTTCTTTTTGGGCATTTCGGCGTTGCTTTTGCCGTGCAGCTACAAACCAGCGTTTGCTTTCGCCCAGCTTTCCTTCTTTTTGCTTCCTTTCTTGCTCTGGGAGCCTTGTGGAGAAGGAGGAGACGTTGAGAAGGTTTTTGACTTTGGAGTAACGTTTTGCGTGGTTTTTGGCGTTGCAGCGTTGGAATATTTGGGTTTGAGGTTGGGAAGGACCAGAAATGAAGACTGGATTTGTTTCTGGACAGGTTTGGTTGATGTTTTGGGGAGAAAGGTTTGGGAAGGTGGGAGGAAGGTTTGGGGAAAGTGGAGGGAAAGAGAGGAAGTGGAGGAAGTGGAAATGGTGGAGATGGAGGTTTAGAAGAGAAGAAGAAGAAGAAGAAGAAGAAGAAGAAGAAGAAGAAGAAGAAGAAGAAGAAGAAGAGGAGGAGAATACAGATGTAATACTCATAGCTCAAACAGTGGCTGCTAGAAAGTCTGGTTTGCCGTATTTGGGCCAAACTTCTGAACAGTAAGGGTTGATTAATTAAAAAAAAAAAATTGTGGAAGCACGATTTTACTTGTTGGGTGTTTCCAGGAATCCCAGATTGGGCCTTGTTCATCCTCCAGCACCTTCTTTCTAGTAAGACTACTACACTTATCAAATAAAGTGGAAGTGCAAGACCTAAGGAGTATCAAGAACAGAAGATATCTCTCTGGATGAGGATCTCTTCCAATTCTTTAATTGCCGACCGTCCTGATCTCTCTGAGAAAGTTCTTGGCCTCTCTCAATGGGAAGCATTGATTTTGGTTCTTGTTTATGAATGGCAAGTCAAGGGCGCTGAAAGCAAGTGAAAGTGGAATCAAGTGGTTTCCTCAAAAGCCAGAACTTCAATGGCATAGTTCCTCACGGAAAGGGTTCTTGTTCAGCCTGACTTGTGAAAAATACGACCAATTGTCTATAGCAATGCTTGTTTGTCTAGGTACAACAGATCAGAGTCTTTAAA
The DNA here is from genome assembly GCF_002926055.2 of Candidozyma haemuli. Taxonomy (NCBI): domain Eukaryota; kingdom Fungi; phylum Ascomycota; class Pichiomycetes; order Serinales; family Metschnikowiaceae; genus Candidozyma; species Candidozyma haemuli. The sequence goes on from NW_020289905.1 coordinate 68,919, forward strand.
AATTCAAAAGATTTATTCACTGATTATGACGCATGCCACTTTAAACAGTAAACTACCCAGATGGTATGAAGCTAAAATGTTTATAAAAACCTTCGGGTGACCTTGCAAAGTAGATTCCTTGTTTCTACAGCGATATTATCATGTTCAAGATATCTGATTGGTTCCTTTGAAATTAAGTCAATAGCAGCAAATGGTATCTCTCTGAACAAACCTAGCGGCATTTCGTGAAACTGCATCATCTCTAGATTGCAGTCAATGGTTTGGCTCTATTGGGCGCTTGAACGGCGCTGGGGAAGGCCCGTTTTGGTTTTTTTTGAAACAGGAGTAAGAACAGTCTGTAATATGAGGATCAATGAGGTTCATAAGTAGTGCTTCGTTTCTGAGGACCCTGGTCTTTCATCCATGCAAGGTTGTTAGTTTCCTTTGGAAGCTCTGGGTAGGCCTTTTCATGGAACTCAGGATCGTTAGTATCCATGTGGATGTTCTTGGTGCAATTTGGTAATCGTCAGACACAACTTCGTCAACTTCTTCCAATTCATGCCCATCATTCTCCTTGTCAGACTCAGCACTTCCATTATTTGAAGTTCAAGAGACTATGCCTTGTTCACTTCACCGGTGATATATGGTAATTCAATGCCATTTCTGCAATATTTAAAATTCAACAAAGTGAAAGAAATTGATAGTTTGGTGGAAGAGTACTCTAAGATAAGAGCACCACCAATCCAGCCATCATGTCCTTCAGCATGTACATGTTTACTGCTCTCTTTAAACCTAGCTTAAGACCCTGTAAGAGCTCATCTTCTTGAGGTTTTCCTCATGGATACGTTGAGCTTCACTTATCATCTCATCTAGTAAATCAATCACTTTCTCCTCCACTTCTCACCGTAAACCAATAACCTTCGATTCATTACTTTACCATTTCTCATAAACCTCTACCATGAACCCTCCAGTGGACTACCAATTACCTTTGCTTATCTCTTTCCATTTGGAAACTCATCATAAAAAGCCATCACTTATTATATAATCCCTACCATTTACTTATTTCATCCATATACCAACAACTTTTCTTACCATACCTGAAACCATCTCATTTCCATATCTCATAATCTTTCTTCCCCAATTACCAGAAACCATACCTTCAGTTTCCCATTACCATATTCCATAAACCATAATCCTTGATTTCTCTAAAAATATCTTCCAAATCCTACTTGTCTGATAAACCATACATTTGTCTTCCCTGATTACCGGAAACCATAAACCGGCAACTTATCACATATCGTAAACTGTTTACTCATCACATACGATATTCTGTCTACTCATTATACTTCATAGGCCATCCAATTACCGTAAACCTTTACTTATCTAATATCATCTAACCACGGTCTTCCCATACTATTTACACCATTTATATTCAATTTCATACTTACCATATTTCATCCATACACTTCTCTTCCTACTACCATATATTCAATCACCATAGAATAAATCACCACTAGCCCTAGACATAAACCATTCATTATATCATAATCCTACTCATTTCATAAACCATTTACTTACCATCACCATCCATAAATCTATCATAAATGGTCCACTTATCTTCCTCATTGCCATATATCATATACTTTCAGTTTCCTATTACCATAAACCATCTCTTCAATTTCCTCTATTATACCCATAACTCGTTTCCTATTACCATACACCATAAACCATCTTCAGCGCCTACCATAAATACCTTATCATGAATCCTCTACTTATAGTATAAACCAATAACCTCTGGTTCTATCTCACATCAATTACTCCATAAATCATCCACATATCATACATCATAAACCCTCCACTTATCTCTTACTACTATTGACCGCTGCTTATCTCTTACTTGTACCGTAAACCATTTACTTATTTCATGTCATAAACCTTATATCACTTTCATATTACCATAAACCATAAACCTCCAATGTCCTCTTACCATAAACCATATGCCTAACGAAGCAACTCCTTATAAAATCCCATCAAATACTGTTATAATATGAATCCTCTTCTTATCTCACCAGAAACCTCTGGTTATACCATTTGTCATATACCATCTGCTTAACATATACCGTCTACGCTACCTGCCATTCCCTTTAATACAAACTCTTTTCTTGTTACACTTTCCATAATCCATTACTCATCTCATGTCCATTTACTTACCTTGTATCATCAACCATCCATATCTCTATAATAAATGGTCCACTTATCTTTCTTAATTGCCAGAAACCATATTCTTCAATTTACTATATTACCATAAATAGTATATTCTCAGTTCCTATTACCATAAACCGTATATCTTCAATTTACTACTTTACCATAAATAGTATATTTTCAGTTCCTATTACCATATCCATAGCTTGTTTCCTATTACCATAAACCATCTCATAACTCATTATATCATAATCCTACCCTCCTTCACCAAATACGTCCATTCAGCTCTCAAAGCCGTTGAAACCCCAAAGCACTCCATAAACTGTAATCTCCAAAGTCTAAACAGTCTTAAACTTATCATAACAGAAGCAGCAGCCAACTGAAGAGAAGCCTTGGTTGGTTCCAGAAGACGCTGTTTCTTCATCCAATCTTCATTTCTTCATTTCTTCATTTCTCCCTCTCCTCCTTCATCTCCCCTACATCACCTTCACTTTCACGCCCTCCGTAAACTTCAACACAGCGTTGGCCAACGTTTTCGGCGGGTACTCTCCAATTCCACTCTCCAACGTCTCAAACATCTGGGCCAACCGAACCAAAACGTACAGAACCTCTGTTAGTGCAAACTGCTGGCCTAAGCAAATCCTGGGCCCACTTCCAAAAGGCATAAACGCCCAGCCAATCTTGGAAAGACGCTCCCAGCGTTCTGGAGAAAAAGCATTGGCATCTGGACCATAAAACTCCTCCAGACGGTGAATACAAAAAAGCATAACCACGATAATCGTCCCTTTGGGAATAAAAACTGGCGCTTTTCCGTTTAAACCTCCCCCCGCAGGCAACGTCGTATCCTTTACAGCCTCCCGAAGGTTCAGGGGCACTGGCGGCCACAAACGAAGCGTTTCGTTCACCACCCATTTAAGGTAAGTACACTTTTTGAGCGATTCGAACGTTATAGAGTCGATTTCTTCCAGAGTTTCGCCTTTTCCAAAGTACATAAACACTTCAGAACGTAGTTTTCTCCAGATTTCTGGATTCTGCGCTAGTTCCATCAACGCAGCCAGGAGAAGAGCCGCTGTGGTTGCTCTTCCAGCTATTAAAATGTTCAAAAGCTCATCTCTGATTTCCACCGGGTTTCGAGTCCTTTTGACCAATTCATAGAGGAAGATATAGCCCTTTTTCGATCTCTCTTCGATCTCCTCAGGTTTCAACGCCAACGCCTTGTCCACAAACCGGTTTGTGTAGTCGTGAATGCTCCTTATACTTTGCCTAAACTGCCTCGAGTTGGCCATCCAGTAGAAGTCAAAAAGAGACAGTCTTTTCGCCAAATACGACCCCACAAACCCTAGAGATTGGTCAAAACCAGCTCCCCATTGCTTGACATCTTCCTTTAGTACATCTACGCTTTCTCCAAATAGAAAGTGTGTGGCTGCGTCCAACGTGAACCCATAAAACATCAACTCCATGTCCACCATCTCGCCGCCACTCTTCTGGATCTGCCGTGCTAGCATCTGGACATGCGGTTCGAGCATTTTGACATGGCCCACTTGTTCTCTGGCAAATTGTGGTTTGAGGAGTGTTCGTGAGTGTTTCCATTGACGTCCCTCAGAAGCGAAAATGCCGTTTCCCAAGAGCGGACCAAACGCTGGCCGCCGTACGCCCAAATTAAAGTCGTTTACTTGTGTCGAAAAGACCGCTTTCATCACTTGGGGACTTCTGCTGAGGATGAGTTGTTTCATTAGTGGCACCGTTAGCGAGAAAGCGTTGGTTTGGGTTTTTTCGAATTTCTCGGTCAATTTTTGGAGAAAAAAGCCCAGAGAAGTACTGTTGGAACCGTCGAAGAACGTAGGAAGCGTCTGGAAGACGTTTCGGTGGTTTTTGATGGGTTCGGTGTTCCATTTTTTGGAGTAGTAGTGGTACTTGGCTGCGTGGAGTGAGAAATTTGCAGCCATTAAAAGAGCCGCCACAAGGGCGATTTTGACGGCGAAAACGACGAATTCGGGCATTAGAAGGCCGGGAGAACCTTGGGAATGGTTTTTTTTGGGGTTTTTGGGGGTGTTTGGTTGGTGATCTTGGCTTGTGAATTTGCAACCGGTTTCTCCACACCAGTGCAGGACGAGGAGGGTAGAAGTATGAAAAATGGTCGGTTTTTGGTGGTTTTTGGACCGGGAGAGTTGGATTTTGACGAGGAAGGTGGTGATGGTGGTGGTGGAGGCTTTTTTTGGGTGAAATTTGGTGGAAATTTGGAGGTTTTGGGGGGATGTGGTATATGCTGGTGCACGGGTGTGGGAATCCCCTGAAAAATTAAAATTTGAGGTACCCCAGGTTTTGGGGGTTTATATGCAGGTCGTACTGTTGGGTGCAAAAAAAATGGACATTAACTACATGCTCTAAGTGGAGGTATAGGGGCGGAGGGAGTGTTGTTTTTACAGGAGAGTGAAGAAACCGGGTTGATATTTTGGGGGTCCCGCTTTTTCCGGCGAAAAAGCGGGTTCTGGGGGAGTTTTGGGTGGTTTTGGGTGTTCAGGACAGCCAGTGGGTCTAGGAGAGCAGAAAAAACCACCAAGAAAGTACAAAGAGCGTCTACATAGTCACTACAATCAGTTATAAACCACTATCGGCTTTACTTAGGTCTGTAATGGGAGATTAGTGGTGGTTGGTGGTAGAAAGACCCGTACACCAGCTTACCCCAGACCAACCAGACCGTCAGTCAATTTCCCCAAAAATAAAGTAGTTTAAGTGAAAGTGATACCAGTTGGAAGCTACAGAGCTTTTGAGTTTATTGGTGCTAATTTGGTGGCTGTGGCATGTCTGTGGCAGAAGTTAATGGACTTCTCGTTTTAGTACTCATACTGAGTGCCAGAAAGCTAATGGTCATCTAAAGCTCTGGAACTCGTCGATAGAGGAAAGAAAGTAAGTTATTTACGTAATTCAGAACGCCAAAGTTACTCTAAAGAGCTTTTATTTTTTATTTTTTTTGGTTTTCTTTAGTATTAGTTATAAGTTGAGTTGAAGAGTTTCGCCTGATTATAAGAATGAAGAATACTTACACAACATTTGATGTGAAGAAAGGTCACAGAGAAGACTACGATCACATTGTAGGATAGTTGGCGAATAATGAAGTCACGCAAGTGGAAGGCTTGTAGTAACTTTCTTGAACCCATCAGTTCAATTTGGATCATTACTTGTCAGGCTCTTCGTCAGAGAATACACCCTACCAAGTATTTTCACGAAAGCAGAAAAGTATCACTAAAAATTCTAGGATAACGTTGAACCTCCATTTCTTTATTTCCTAACTCTCAAAAATCATCCTTACTTTAAGGTACCATGGTTAAAGAAGTTTGTAGCAATTAGTTACCAATTCTCTCAGCAACCACCATCACTGGATAATCAATGGGTCAGGTATCTTTTGGTCTTGCTAGAGCCAAACTGTCAAAGCCCTTCAAAGAAGAAACCTTCTTCTCCCCAAAGCGTCGTCCATTCTGCTCATTTGGTGTTCAGAACACTTTCAAACGTTGCAGACGGAGTTTCTGAGCTCGTCCACTGATCTTCAAGCTGACGTTGATTTCATTACCAGCTTCAACGAGACTATCTTTCCTGAAATGTTCAAACTTCTTAAAAGCACCTTCTTTGTAACGATTACGAAGTCACTTTTCCAGGAACTCAGTGCCAGTAGACAAAGACTCCAATGGCAAAAGAAGAAGGAGATTTGACATCAAAGCCAACAACACAATCCAAAATAGTGACCTTTCACGTCGTCTCTTGGACCTACTTCAACGTAGCCTGAGTCCTTGGCCATAACTTCAACCACTCACACCCTTCTCTCGTTCATCCACCTTTTTATACTTTCTGCTCCCACTTTATAGCCAAAGACCATCGTTGCTGCCAACAAAAACATCATAAATCCAACCACCGCCAACTGGCCAGCCGCTAGCGTCTCTTCAAGAACCCCTACGCTTCTCCTGGACCGCCAAAGCGTCTCCACGACAAAGAGAACCATCACAATCCACGGAATCACGCCAGACAAGACCACCATTCCTTCACCAAGAAACACAAGAAGCCCAAAAAGCAAGTAGGCAACGAGGGCTCCTAGAATAACACCCAGGTACACCGGAATGTCTGTTTCTCGGCCATAATCATCAATAATCTCCATAGCTGCTTCGTTTAAGTCGACTTTGGACGTATGGGAAGCCAGGTTGGCTAGAGCATTAAGTGTAGACTGGTGGGCACTGGAAAACGCCTTTTCCCAGGAATGTGCAATGTGTTTCTGTTTGGCAGATGGATTTTTCAGGCCTCCAGCAAACACCAACGCTATATCTTGGATAATCTGGCTTTTTATGAACTTGTTGGATGAAAAACGACACTTTTGGCGCTGGTTTTTCGTCTTTCGACAGAACCCAAACGAATGGACATAGTAGTGGGTTTCTTCAAGCGGCCATTTCTCTGGAATGAGTTCTGGCAAGCCCTGGGTTGACCCTGGAGCTGCTGCTTCAAACAGAGCCAAAAGCGACCTGGTATAGGTTGTCCAGTCGTTGGGCTGGGGAACAGAGTACTTGTATTTGGCTGTGTAATTGGAGGGAATGATGAGACCAAGGGAAAGGAAGAAACAGAGAATGAGGAAGAAGGAGTGGGTGCAAAAGATGATGCGGATTCTGTTTTGGGTCCATTTCTGGGGCCAGGTTTGGTGGAGATTGGAGGTGGTGGTGGTTTTTGGATTTGGACATGGTTGATGGAGGAGGAGGGAGTCTGGAGGAGGAAAGAAAGAGGAAGTCTGGGTTTTATAGTAGTGGTTTGGGAAGAAGAAGGAAGGAATAGAAGTGGCTGGAGTTTCCTGGCGAAGTTCCAGAACCAGTACGACTGGCTGTTTCTCGAAGGTATTCTTTACTTCAAGGAAGAAATGGTATTCTCTGCTTCAAGGAAGAAATGGTATCCTGTTGAACTGGCCTGGTTTTCAATTCTGGGAACATTTTGTTTTCTTTACTTTTGGTGGTTTCTTAAAGTTCACTGGTTTGTTGGTTCTGGCTCGATGTCTGTACTAACTGAGCTCAGAGAGCCTGGAGTGGCTGTTTCTGGATTTCCATTGGATTCCTACATCGCCACTTCCTTCTGGAGTTCTGTTATTTCTAAAACTGGAATTTGGTTTGGAGGAACTTTGGCAAGTCCACTTTGGCTCCTGGAATTGCCTTTTTTTTTTTTGTTTTCAAAGGAAGAAAGAGCTAGGCAGCCTTACTGGCGTTTCAAGAAGACAAGGAATGGTAAGTCGAGTTTGAAAGGGCTCGTTCACTTCTTGGGAACCATTTTTGGTCATGTATAACTTATTGCTCTGTATAGTTTTCTTCTATTGAATAATGACACTCTTTGAAGACTTTATTTGCTTGTACTTTTGGTATTAAAGAGCTTTTTTACATAAATAGAAGAAGTCTTTTGAGATGCTGAGTGATGAAAGTATCAGGAAATTGTCTGAGCTGTGCTTACTGAGTTACCGGGAGTACTATGAAAACTTATCAAACTATTCTTGGAACTGTTCAGATGAATCGGTGCCTTGGATTTGTAGGAGAATGGAAATTGTCTACGTCAACAGAGAAGAGTAAAACACAAATTTAATTATATAGAAAGGCAGCTGAACCAGATGGTTTTAGAGTATCCAGATTCTTCAATATGGAGTTTCACAAACATCTCTTAGATGTGATTCACCAGAACTGAGGAAGCCAGAGGACAAAAGGCCTTCCACGAAACCTAAACCAAACCTATGAAGACCTCTTTGCCATTCATAAACCTTATTTAACTTTCCCACGCCCCAGAGCGAGCCTTACTTATACTACTCATACCAGCTATACTAGTTGAACTACCTATACTAGTTGAACTACCTATACTACCTATACCTATACTTATACTACTTATACTACCTATACTAGTTACACTGCCTATGCTTCTATCCATTTATACTAGCCATACTGACTGGTTATATACTAGCAGTACCAACATGGGTAATAGCCATACTAACACTTTTCTTCCTATTTACTTACCTAAATGCCACTTACCTCCTTGGTATATACTGCTTCTGCCACCACGCCTCCCGAAAAAAGCCTCCAGCTTCCACTCTCGGTAAAGTACTTTTGTTGGCTTTGTTCACTAAGCCAGGCGCTTAAGAAGCTCCACAAAGACGAACCAAAGAGCAAGAAGCAACAAAAGGGAGAAGAAAAGGTTTTGAAAGTAAAGTTGACTTTTTGGATGTTTTTGGGTTTTGAAGAGCCAGGGATTGCTTGCTGCTGGTATTCCCTGGATTACCCAATTGGGAAGTCTACAAATGAAGAAGTAAAGAAAAAGAAGTCCAGGATTCTATAGTATATTTCTAGCAGTAAGGATCTATACTAGAAAGCAAGTATAGATATCTACTAGTAAGCGCTTGATTTCGCTAGTAAGCAAGTACTTTATCTATACTAGGTAGTAGACATCTATACTACCAAGTACTTTATCTCTACTACGAAGTACTTTATCTATACTAGTAAGTACTTTTCTATACTAGTAAGTACTTTTCTATACTAGTAAGTACTTTGTCTGGTACGTCTAGTAAACGACACCACCAAGTGCTAGATCTATACTGGTAAGTAAGGAAGTAATTGTAGTAAGTACATCTGTATCTACAGTATTAACTAGACATCTATACTAGGAAGTAGTTGTTTACACTACGGTACTATATCTATGGAAAGAAGAGACTTGGAGTTTGGTTTTACGGATTTCTTGCAAAGGACCTTTGAACAATGTCTTCTTGTTGAACTAATCTTCCATAGCACTTCTCCTACTGGTAACTCAATGAACGGTGTAAGCTGTTTCTGCTTCTTATCAGATGTCAATGGTTCCTATTTTTTTTTAATTTTAATGAACTGACTTCTTCTATTTTATTATCAACTGGACTTCTTTTAAAGTAGCATTGACTGGAAAAGACAGAATTTCAACAAATGTACTGTTTCTGCCCTAATGACTTGTATCCATCCAAAACAACAAAAACTGAGTTTATACTTCTAATCCTTAATAAAGAATAGATAAGAAGTGTAGATGGAGTCTAGATAAAAGCGAAAATAAAGAGCAAGCTTAGGTTTATCGACAACAATAAATGTACTCATACAACAGCAGCTAGCCAGTATAACCAACACCCAGGACATACAGACATTACAAATTCAATTTTACACAAATAAACATACATTTCGGTTCCTTTCACTGAAACCTGGCGGTTTACCATTAGCAATAAATGTACTAGTACAATACCAGCTAAATTCAGAGTATGACCAACAGCCAAGACACTACAAATGAACATACTCTTTGATAGTCGATAAACTGAAACCTGGCTGTTTATCTTTAACAGCAAATGTACTCATAGAATATCAGCAACAAATGTACTCATGTAATGTCAGCTAGTCAGTACAAATAACAGCCAAGACATCCCAGACACTACAAATAAACTCAATGTTTCACTTTTTACCTGAAAGCTGACAGTTTATCGTTACAATAAATGTACGCATACAATATCAGCTAAATTCAGGGTATCACCCAATACAGACATTACAAATAGACATACAATAAACTAAAGCCTTGTGGTTTATCTTTAAAAAGAATGTACTCATACAACATCAGCTATAGCCAGTATACAAACATTACAAGTGTACATAATCTTTTCTATTCGATAAACTGAAACCTGGCGGTTCCAGTTCATCTTCGTATTACCAATTACTATAACCAAACGTAAACTGAAGCATGTATTACATCGCCGCTACTGCAGAGCGTCGACAGTACATCAAATTAGTTTTATATCTTCAAAATCTGAAACCTGGCGGTTTCAGATTTACAAAAGCATGGCGAGACCAGCGGCAACACCAACAGCAACACCAGCTGGACCAGCACCGGCAGCAGCACCCTCAAAAGAGGAAACAGCAGCAGAAGACTCAGCTGGAGCAGAAGCAGACTCGGCTGGAGCAGAACCGGCTGGGGCCTCAGACTCGGCTGGAGCAGAAGTCTCGGCTGGAGCCTCGGTCTGCTCAGCCTGGGAAGAAGTAGCAGAGGTGGCCTCACCCTGGGTGGTGGTCTCGTCCTGAGTCTCCTGGGCTGGAGCAGAAGAGGTGGTCTCTGGAGCAGCAGAAGAGGTCTTGTCGTCCTCCTTGGCAGCAGCAGAGGAGATGGCAGCAGAGGCAGCGTCGTTGACGATCCAGTATGGTTCCCAGACACCAGCGTTCTTACAGATCTGGACAGAAGCGTCAAAGGCCTTCTGGGCGTCAGAACCAGAACACTTTTCAGCGTAACAGTTGGTGACCTTGGAGGACCACGTGGTCATCACACAGAGACAGCCAGTGTCCCAGTAAGGACAAGGAGTGCTGGAGGTGGACTCGTCAACACAAGGTTTAGCACATTCTGGAAGAGAGTCGAAAACAGGGTCAGCGAAACCGTTGATGGTGGCGGTGTGTGGGACCGATGGGTAGGTGGCCCACTGGTTGTCAGCGGCGAGGACGGAGGCAACGAGGGCAGCGAATGGAAGGGCGGAAATCATTGATGGAATAGATAAAGAAGGGGAGAAAAGAAGGTTGGGGGAGGAGGGTTTATATACTTTTGCAGCCAATGTGGGGAGTGTATATAGACAGGGGTTTGGTTTCCTGTATCGGTGTTTGCTATTTTAGGCACTGGCGGTGATCGTTCTGGCCATCTTTAGGTGGCTCTGTTTATGGGTAACAAAGTACCTAAAGGGGACATTGCAGGTTGCTGGTGGGTGGTGATTGGGGAATTCAAGGAAATTTTTTTTTCTTTAGTTTCGAGGGTGGCGGGGCTCATAACGCGCCGCTCGCCCAAGGTGCATATATCAGGCTGCGCATGGCCTGTTTGTTTCATGTGCGGCGTCAGCTTGTGCGTCATGCAGACCCTCGGGTCCGATTCGGTCGGTCGGTCGACCCTCGGAAGTCGCCTCTTTCTTCAATTATTTCGGCGATATCGTCCTGATTTTTTCGATAAACCGTAAGAATACCGAGATTTCCCCTAAAAATGACCTACTCTGTCTAAAAAAATACATAAATATCTAAACCCTTCAAAGTCTCTCAACGGCTTCTCCGGGTCGGTCTTGCCAATGTTGCTTGGTCGTTTTCGGACATTTCGCCAACGAAAAGCAACTTGCGGCTCGGCAAAATCCATAAAGATAGAAAAAGGAAAAATACACAACTTTCCACAAAATGGGAGGTCTAAAAACATTCAATATCTCTAAAACCAACGTAGATCATCAAAAACAAAGTACACACATCGAAAGAGCAGCTTTTTCCGCCCACAACGGTCTTTTTCCGGCCAATTTGCACCCATTTAATCCCAATCTACACCAATTCCCGGTTAAGTCTGTTTCTTTGTAACCCCAGATTTCCCAGATTCTCTATGTCTCCTTACTTTCGTGTTTGTGATTCTTTACGTGAAACTTCCATCCCAAACGAGCCACTAGAACCTCCAAAACAGCCAAAACTCTCTATTTCTCCATCTAAACCCTCCAAAATACCCTACTTTGTTTACCTTTCGTTTATTTTCTTATCAATTCCATCTTCTTCGACCAGCCTTTTTTTTAATTACCGTTTTCTCTCTGTCTCCACTTTGGGTACTTCCATTTCTGTTTGTTTATGTTTCCAGGAACCCAGAATCCCTGAAACTCGCCAAAGGGTCCAGAAGTATCCAAAACCATCCAAAACCAGCCAGAAAGGACTGAAAGGCCCAGGTCCAGAAAGGCCTTTGAACGCACCGCTTCCTATTCTTCTCTCCTCGTTTACCTCCCCAAACCTTATTCTGAAACCAATACCACTAATTAAAACACTTAGCTATTTTAGTTCTTCCTTATTCTGCCCCTCCAGCAACTCAAGCAACTTCTGCCTCTTCTCGTAATTCGCTAGAGTCTAAATATACCGTCGCTTAGCGCCTTTAGACGATTGGCTGCTTTACATTCCTTTCCAAGACCAGACTGTCCAGGTCTGACCAACTCTGACCAATACTGGCCTAGAGGGCCCGTTATGTCCGGAGAAAAACACCTCCAGCCCGATACCTCCTCTAGGGGCCATGTGAATTGGTTGGTGGTTCGTAAGAGGCACGGTTTGTTTGGGAAAGCGTGAAGTGCCAAGGCGTCAAGGTGATAAACAAAGAACAGGCAAGAGACAAGACAATAGTCTTTGAGGGTAAAGTTGGAATAGGAAGAGTGAAGGAAGAGAAGGAAGGGAAGGGAAGGGGAAGCAATGGAATTGGAGAAGAAGGTAAGTGTAGATGGTGATGGAGAGAGGAAGGTGGTAATATGGGTATTGATTAGTAGAACTGGAAAGCAGGGAAGTGGGTTTTGCTGGTAAGGTAATTTTTAGAGTTATCAGGGATTACTATTTATTAAATTGAAGTTTTGTTTGGTTCTGTGAAGTTTGCTAGATGGTCTTTTGGAAAGACTGGTATGTCTACTGAAGAAGAGCTACTTAAAGGTATATTGAAAGAATTGGTAAAAGAGAGACTAGAAAGAGATGTAGGAATATTCAATTAAATGCTGGGAAAGTAAAGAAACGAGTTAAGTGCCTGAAATTTACTGGTTTTGTGTATTTTGGTGAACCATTAATACCGATAAGCCCATAAAAGACATACTAAAACTGAAGGTCAAAAAATAGAACGTCTCTCGCCAAAAGCCTCTAATAATAAATTTCACACTTCTATTAATACCAGTAAATGTCCAAAACAGCTTCCTAGAACACCCAAATCACCTTTCACCGTCCCTATCTCCCCTTCTAGACCTCTTACCTTCTCCTCCTACTCATTCCTAAACCAATCGTACATTTCATAAACTAACTAACTCCAGGAATTCTTTCCCCAATTACACTCCTAGTGGAGCAACGAAAGCACACCGACAAGAATAAGCCCGAAAAGACCAGTTCCATGGAAACTAGCACCGGAGTCAGAAGACGAGCCAGAAGCAGAGCTCGAAGAACCAGTAGACGAAGAACCAGTAGACGAAGAACCAGTGGTGGTAGCAGACGAACCAGAAGAAGTCTCACTGCTTGCCTTAGAACTCGTCAGGCTCTTATCGTCCTTGGTCTTATCCTCGTCCTTAGCTGTCTTAAGCACAGACAGCAACTTGGCACCATCGCCAAAGTCCGAGTCCTTCGTCGTAGCAGCAGCAACCTGCCAAGTGCCAGCAGCCAGCGAAAGCTCCGTAGAAACCGAAGCAGGCATCATCCAGATATTAGCACCAGCGCTCTCACACAAAGAGTAAGCCAAAGAAGTAGCACTGGCAACGTCCTCGCCCTTACATTTCTGGGCAAAACAAGACCCCACTATCCCAGACCACTGGGGCATCACGCAGAAACACCCAGTGTCCCAATAAGGACAAGGAGTGATCTTGGTGGTTGTTTTGACACACTCCTTGGCACAGTCTGGCAAACGGCTGTAGATGGGGTCAGCGAAACCGTTGATGGAGGCTGATTTGGGCACCTGGGGTAGGTGTCCCACTGGGAGGCCAAACAGAGGGCGACAAAGAAGACGATGGAAAGCATTGGGGATGAAATAAAAGTGGATTTAGGGTACTATTTATGGTTGCAAAATGGATGAAAAAAGTGAAAAATTCGGGCCCGTGCGGCTCAGTACCCGGACACCGGTAAAGCCGATGAAAAAACGCCAAAACGACGTTTTTTGACCGGGAAAAAGACCTACATGGGGTAAGTGGCGCCGCAGAAGATGGATAAGATGGTTTTGGGGTGTTTTTGTGGCGTTTGGGTGGGTAGGTTGGGTTGTGGCAGGCCAGCCCAGGGCGATGCGCTTTGACAGGGCCAAGAAGTGACGAGGAACGGTGAAGATTGACAGGGTGGGATGACCTTTTGGGGTCCAGTTTCACAGGGTTCCACAGGGTTTAGGGGTTTTTCTTTGTTTAGGTTTTTTAGGTGAATGGGTGGTTTTTTTTTTTTTTTTTTTTTTTTTTTTTTTACGAGCCGAGCCGGCGCAATTTCCTAATTTTTCACTTCCGAGGTTCCCCGGAAACAAAGCCAACCAGAAAGGTTTGGTGGGTTTTGACGGTACCATCGTGTTCTACAACCTTCAGGGATCCTGGAGAACCAAAAAATCTCCAGAAAGTTGTCTTTTCGTGGATATCTCTTGGCCTTCTTGGACTCCCATAGTTAAGCGAAAAACCTCCCGTATTTCTTGGAAGCCTTCCTTCTTCTCCCGTTTTTCTTTGCCCCCGAAATCTCCATCCTTTTCTGGCCCAGCCAATCACAGCATTCCTGGCACAGCTGCACGGCGTCTGTACGGCGGCTTCTTGAAAGCGCAGATGGAATAGATTAGGAAGCCGCAGAAGACGAAACAAAAACAGGCAACAAAACGTAAACAGAGAATGGGGAGGGTTAGAAGAAGATAATGGAAAGGCAGGGGAAGCGTTGGTTAGGAGTGGTTACGAGTTTTCTGGCACTTTGTGGAGTTTGTGGAGGTTTGTGGAAGAAATGGCTGCAAACGGAAACAAACAAGGCAAGCTGGCCCTCTGGAAAACCGAAATGGCTTATTTCTGGCTTAAAGAGGCTTATTAAGGGAGTTTAGACCGTCCAGGGCTTCTGTGGGTCGAAATGCACCGAAATGTGTCTTGTTCACGCTGCTTCTACCCACAGAAGCCCTTTCCGGGTATACCGACGCCGCTGGTCACACCATCACGTTATTCTTGTCTCTGGTAGCTTCTTCGTCGTTGCTTCTTTTGTAGAAGACCGTTTTGGAGCCGCTGGAAGCTTATTCTGTGTCAAACCAGCGGCCTTCACCGAAGCGCCTACTGAAACGGAAAAGCGTCGCCAGCCACCCGAAATCCCCAGAAACCGCTCAATTCTTTGTTCTCTTCTTCTTTATGCCCCAAACTTCCTCCTTTCATCTATTATTTGTGTGAATTCCCGGTCCTGGCGACTTCTCTCCGTCGACTGCAAAGCGGTTAAACCAGTCTGAAGTCATCGCCAAACGCCAACTCCCGCCACAAAACCGCCAAGCCAAGTCATAAACTGAAGTTCTGCGGCTGCTTCTTCTCCTTTTTCTTCTCCTTTTTCTAGGGCTCTTCAGCCGAGGATGTGCTATCAGATCCATCAGATGATGCCTGAGGCTGGCTGCAAAACGCCCAAAACGCACAGAAGGTCAACCGAGGGCACAGCAAAACGTGTAGCGGTTAAAACGGCGGGACCAGGATGTGTATTCCGAGGTGCTGGAAATGCCGTGGGAGAGGAGGAAAAGAAATGGGTGGTTTGGCAGTGGAAGGTCATGAGAAGGTGGATTCAGCCAGTGAAGAGGAAGTAGGGGAAGTTTTGATTGGTCAAAGTTTAAAGTGTGCTTGGTTGGGACAAGGTTGGCTGTTTTTGGGTGTTTTTGGTTTTGTGGAAGATCTGGAGTTGGCGGGTGGTGGCTTTGTGTGATTGGAAGCGATGGAGATGGAGATGGCGATGGCTGCAAACGACCGATATCGCCGGGGTGGAGGGAGTGTTAGTAAGCAGGGAGGAAGGAGAGAAGAGGGAAGAAGAAGGAAGTAGGAAGAAATGGGAATAAATGGGAAGAAGTGGAAAATATGAAGTGGAAGTGGAAGTATGAAGTGAAGCAGAGTGGAGAAGTACTGGTGAAGAAATGGAAGGTGCTCTTGAAATGACATTTAAGTTGATTCAGAAGATCTCTGGGTAATGGTTGGTAGGGAAGTATTAGTAGGTAATGTATTGGTAGTATTGGTAGTATTGGTAGTGGAAGTACTGGAAGTGGAAGTAGTGGTACTAGAAGCAGTCGGAGTATTATCAGAAGGAGAAAAGTGTTACTGGAGATGTAAAGGAAAGCTATTTGTAATAGTACAGGTAGTGGAAGTACTCTTAGTGGTGTGAAGTAGTGGAAGTACTGGTAAGTACTGGTTATGGTGTTAAGTAAAGTAGAAGTAATGGAAGTACTGGTAAGTAGTGGAAGTAGAAGTAGTAGAGTAAAAGTAGTACCACCATAAGAGCAAAGCGGTTACAGGGGTATAAAGGAAGCTATTTGAGATGGTACAAGTGGTAGAAGGGCCCTTAAGTGTGATTAGTAGTAGAAGTAGAAGTAGTCAAGGTGGAAGTACTGGAGAGTACTGGAGGTAGTAGGAGTAGTCGAACTGAAAGTAGAAGTAGAAATAGAAGTGCAGAACTGGAAGTAGAAGTAGCAGAGTAGTACTATCAGAGAAGCAAAGCCTTTCTGTCTGTGGTAATACGAGTAGTGGAACTACTGGTAAGATGTAGAAGTACTGGTTATGGTGCTGAGTAAAGTAGAAGAAGTGGATGGAAAGGTGGAGGTGAAAAGAAAGTATGGAGTATTTTATGCTTCTTGAAAGGGAACGTTCAGGGTATGTACAAAGCTTGACTGGCCTCTTGGGAACTGGGAATATTAGAGTACTGTCTTCTTGGATCCAACCAGTAGTAGTGAGACTGAAGGTGACAGTGGAAGTACTAAGACAAGAAGCCCTAGAAGAGGCAGTTTCCTTAATAAAAGCTCATAATTAGAAGAAGTGGTAGTATTGGAGGAAGAAGTACCAGTAGTAGAATTAAAATGGAAGTTGTAATAGAAGTACTGGTAGTAGTAGTAGTAGTAGTAGTAGTAGTAGTAGTAGTAGTAGTAGTAGTAGTAGTAGTAGTAGTAGTAGTAGTAGTAGTAGTAGTAGTAGTAGTAGTAGTAGTAGTGAGACAATATCTATCTACCTATCCTAGTATAAGTATCTTAGCTTCACACCTTCTCTTCCTTCTTCTCCTTCTTTCCCTCCTTGACCACCTGGGAAGCTTTCCTGACCATCCATGTACTTCCTTCACTGCTCTCCAGCTTAAGCACCCACACTGACGTCAATGAACAACCCACCATTTCCACTGAACCACCAAAAATCCCAAAATACACTTGTTTTATTCTTTTTTCACTGCCCTAATTAATCACACATACCAGCCTCTTCCCTTTAAACAACCTCCTACGTACTTCCATGGCACCTTCTCTTCCCAATTTGCAGCCATTCAAACAGCCACCAAAATAGCCACCAAACAGCCATTAAAACAACAACTTCCAGTTTCCACATGCCTTTCTTCCATCCGTTTCCACCGTCCAATCATCCTCTTTCCATTACCAGCCCCAGCTTCTCCAGCTTCTCCAGTTCCTCCAGCTTCTTCTGGCTCAAAACCACCTCCATCCATTCCACCTCCATTCCAATCAAGAGACTCTTCGACCAATTGAATCCACCAAAAAGAACATTACTTCTTTCCAACTTCCCCAACTTCCGTTTGTCCTTCTCCTTCTCCTTCTATTGTTCGTTTAGTCAACCTTAACCCAGCCAAGCCTTTACAGCACCTGGTAACCAAAAACCACCCTTTGAAGCTCTTTGTCCCGATATATCCGGCGTCTCTTTGTCCTCGTATATGGAGGTTTCAGTTTTGGCTGTTTTAGGTGGTAGGGCAGGAAGAAGGAGGAATGTAAGGTCTTTTTGGTCCACAAGTGGTATACTCAATTGGGAAGAAGCAGGTGGAATGGAATGGGAAGGAGTAAGAAGGGGAATTATGGGTTTGAAGAAGTAGGAGTATTTGGTTTCTGGATTGCAGGAAATAGGTTAGGTTAAATCTACTTGTACTGGTATTGAAGAAAAGTCAGTTGGAGGAGGCTGGAGAGTGGTAGAACAGTAAAACGTAAGAATGGCTGGATATACCTTCAATTGACTTCTGGTGGCTTAAAAAGCCAAAATTGAGTACCTTTAACTTCAAGTGGTTTCTAGTAAAATCGTCAATTCATGGTTACTTAGAAGTAGTAGGTCCTTCATACCATTGACCAAAAGACTCAAAGAGACCACCAATTGCATAAACCATTAACCTTCAAACGTAACTAGACCTAATCCTTCTCTTTACCTTCAGTTCCCAATTGTCAATTGCCAATTCTTAGAACCTTCCCTTCAGTCACCTCTCCATCTCTACACTTGGTCTATCAAATCCAATTCCAATAAAACTTAAAAGACGCTATTTACTATATCTTGGAGCACCGAAGTGCACGAATTAAGCCAGGCCGGCGGCCCAGACCGGCAGGTCTGGCACCGGGAGGTCTGGAAGACACATGTATTCATGTGTTGGTGGTGAATGAGTAAGTCAATGGCAGTTTACCTGGTTGAACCAGCTAAACAGGTTAAACCAACTGGCCAGTCTCGGCCTGGAGGCCTCAACTGCCAACATACTGGACCAACTGGCCAGTCTCGGCCTGACGGCCTCGACTGGCTTAGGCAAAAAACCCAACTACCATCACCACAAAAGCAGCAGCTCCAGCCACAGCACTACCAGCGCCGTTTCCAGAACTAGTACTAGTTGGACCACCGCTTCTAGTCTTATCCTCGGTTCTAGCAGTAGCCAAGACAGAACTGACAACCTCAGTCTTGCCCCAAGTAGCGTCCTTAGTAGTAGATGGAGCCTCGTGAGCAGAGCCAGCAGCCAGCGAAAGAAGACTCAGCACAGAAGATGGCATGTTCCACACATCGGCGCCAACCTTGGTACACAAGGAGTAGGCCAAAGAAGTGGCCTTGGCAACCTCGTCGCCACGACAGCTCTCGGCAATACAAGAGCCCACAATGCCAGACCATTGGGGCATGACACAGAAACAGCCAGTGTCCCAGTATGGGCATGGGGTGTTTTTGGTGGAGAGTTCCACACACTGACGAGCA
This sequence comes from Candidozyma haemuli, assembly GCF_002926055.2. Taxonomy (NCBI): domain Eukaryota; kingdom Fungi; phylum Ascomycota; class Pichiomycetes; order Serinales; family Metschnikowiaceae; genus Candidozyma; species Candidozyma haemuli. The sequence continues at coordinate 87,775 of NW_020289905.1, forward strand.
CACTCAGGGAGGTCTTCGTAGATAGGGTCGGCGAAACCGTTGATGGAGGCAGTGTGAGGGACCGATGGGTAGGTTGACCATTCGTCCACAGCCATAACCATGGTAAGAAGGGTAAGGAAGATGATGTTCATTTTTGGCGGGGAAAACGGGGGTTTAGGGGTAATTTGGGGTGCTGGGAACGAAAAAGCGGTTAAAAGTTCACTAGGACCGGTGGTTTTGGAGATATACCTTGGGGAAGTGAAGCTTGAATAATGGCTGCAAAAACCAGAGAAGGTGAGAAATGGTGCTCTATTTATGTCACTTTTTTTTTTTTCAATGGCCTTCTTTTACATAAGTGATGCTCATTGTTTGGCCGGTTTTTAGTGTGGATTTTCTTGGGTCATCAATTTCCAAGAATTTCTTGATTTCTTTTGTCATTCGGTTGACGGAATCTTTCTTGGTGCTTTTTGTGGATGATAAGGATTTTTTTTCAATATGGGGGGTGACTGAGGTGATTGGTTTATATGCAGGCTGTACCCTCGGAAGTCGGAATTTCCCGTTCTTTTGTATGGCCCTCGTAATTCAACTTTTTCATCTCATGCATATGCATAACGCAGCCCCCGACTGGCGGGCTCGCAACGGCGTTTTTGCAACCCAGAACTGTCCGGCCGGTTCCGTTTCCGGCTTGTAGTGGTGCATGGTACCCTCGGAAGTCCATTTTTTCATTGGTATGGGGTCTCCGACTATCGGCTTACCCCCGGAACCTAACCCAACCTAAACCTTAATACTTAACCCTTATTCCTACCCTTTCCTCAAAGCCTGGCCTAAAATACCGGCTTGGCACGGGCGCCGACTTTTAGTTTTTACGAAAATCGCCAAGCTTTTTTGGTACATGCATGAAGAAGAATGAAATGCATTGTGAGACTGCACGTAAGAGTAATCTACGACCATCGGTACTGCACCAAGTCCATCAGATAACTTCATGCATCTGCACCAGTCTGCAGCCGAAATCACCGGTCCAGTCTCCCTCTCTCAAATGGACATATCGCTAATCCCAAACCTATTAATGCAAGCTACTCAATAGCCCTCGGAACTCACTTCCTAGGAATGAGCCTATGCCGTCTAATTTCCCACCCTCGGATCATCGCCCCTCCCTGCCTGCCTGCCTCATCCTTCGCCCTCTCGGGGCTCCAAACCAACCACCGATATCACCATCTAACATTAAAAACCGTCGCCAAATCAATTAAAACCCCGTCCGTTTCCAGACGACAAGAAAAAATTCCCCTTCTTTGACCAATTTCAAACATACACTTTTCTTGGACTCTTTGGACCACCAGGTAAGACCAGAAAACCCAAACATCCCTTCCTCCTCCCAAGCCTTTCTTGTCCTGCAGATCCATACCGTATTTGGACTTTATCAAAAAGATCAGAAAAGTCACGATTTGACTTTACCAGTACTCTTGTGCTTCCTTTTAAACCACGGTTTCTGGTTACTTTTCACGGAATCTGAGCATTTCAGACGGTTACAGACCACAGAAACCAGCCAGACCCTTTTTTTCCCGTTCTTTCAGCCGTTTTTTCGAGGTTATACCGATTAAGTTTGAGTTGACTTTGGTATAAGCACCCGATTTTCCATTTAAACTACTGAAAGGTTAATATTTATTGAAGATTTTGGTTTCCCCGTGCCCGACTTCTATATAGACGAAGTTTCACCGAAATCCAGATCTTTTCAGCTACAAAAACCACCAAAAACTGACCTTTTACTGGTTTTTCATCTATTTCATCCCAAACATCAAAAAACCTCCCAAACTCCCCCATGACCATCCCCCTTGGAGACCAGTTCTTTGTGGAAAAAGAACGTAACATTCGGTACGAGTTTCTTGCCATGATGGTGAGTTTCCTCCTTCCCATGATCCACGGTATCCTATTCAGCTGGATTCCATACTACCTTCGAACCAAAAGGTCTGAAAAATCCCTAAATCACCATGGCTACTGGACGCTAATGAGGCACTACGCCAACTTTACGAAAATCTTCAAAATCGTCATCTTCAAACACGCCTTTTTCGTGCAACCAGCGATGCTTGTACTGATAGCCATTCACCTAGGCTTAAATGCTGTTCTTTGTGTTGTTGGAACCAAAGAAATCGACTACGAACCTCAGTACTATGTTGTTTCCAAGAGAATAGGCCGTATAGCCGTGGGAAACCTTCCAGCGATTCTTCTTTTCGTGGCCAAGAACGACTTTGTTTCTACAGTAAGTGGGCTTGATTTGGATAAGTCGGTTTTCTTCCACAAATGGCTTGGACGGTTTATGTTTATTGCTGTGACGATCCATATGGCGCTTTCGCTTGAATACTGGCTTTCGTTGAAGTTCTATATCATGATCCAGATCCCTCCCCAGATCTTCGGCATGATTTCGTATGCTTGTTTGGGCATGTTGACGTTTGCATCTTTCAAATTCATCAGAAACTTTGCTTTCGACTTCTTTTTAGCCCAGCATCGTGTTTTCAACTTTATTATGCTTCTTTTGGCGTTTTTCCATAATGGAGGCAACAAAGCTGCCGTTCTTTTGGCTGTGCACATGTTGGTTTTGGACAGAATCACGTCCAGAGTGTTGGGAATCGTCACCAAGCGCAGAGGACCCACCAAAGGCAAATCTGAGTTTGAAATCTTGGACGAAACGACCATCAGAATCTCCATTCCAGTGGAAATCAAAGACCATGACCAGGACCGCTGGTGGTGGTTCCTTGTGCCTCGTTACGGTGGCTGGAGAGCTGGCCAGCACGTTTACTTGAATGTGACGAAAGTGAGTCTTTTCCAGTACCATCCATTCACCATTGCCAGTTTGCCAGATTCCGGAAAACAGGTTATTGTGCTTAAGGTGATGAAGGGATTCACCAAGGGCCTTTTGAAGAAATTGCATAAATTGAACGAAACTGAAGATCCAGAGAATTCTGCTGAGGTTGATTCAGTGAGCTCCAGAGCTTCAGGCATCAGTTCCCCTAACCTGACGACTTCCCTTGCCAGCGAACAAAAACTCATGGAGGCCGTGGAAAACGACGATGTCCTTAAACCACAAGTCCAGGAACTCAAGAATATTCTTGATCTGTTCACGGCACCACGCATTTTCACCATGAAAGCAGGTGTAAACGGGCCTTACGGTGCCAAGTACCAGCCATTGACGAAATTCGAAACCGTTCTCTTCTTCAGTGCCGGTTCTGGAGCTGCTTTCACGCTTCCAGTCGCCTTGGACCTTCTCAAGAAGCTCAAGCAGCGTGACGAGGCTGGCGACTACATGTACAGACCAGAACACACCAAGGTGAAGATTATTCTTTGCATGAAGAAGAAGGCCAACCTCCAGTGGTTCGACCATCTTTGGGAAGAGTTCCTCCCGTTCTTCAACGAAGGCAGAGCCCATTTGGCTCTTCATGTTACCCTGGAACAGCCAGAGAAGGTGTTTGAAGTGAAAGAAAAGGAAAAAGAGAGCAAAAACGAAACCCACGAGCAAACCTTCATCAGGCAAGAACTGCGTGGCTCTTCTTCAGCTTCTTTACAAGACTGGAGTGGTTATTCGGTCACCCACGGCCGTCCACAGTTTGACGATATCATTACAGACGCAGCCACCGAGCTTCGTGATCCAAACTACAGAAGAGCCATGGCCTGTGTGGGATGTGGACCCGAATTGTTCAATGGCGAGATCACTTTGAGTTGCCAGAAGAACAGAAAGGTTAAGGACGCTCCAGATGTGTACTGCTACACGGAGTCGTTTGGATGAACAGGTAAAACGTTCAGTTCTTATTGCATTGTACGATATTTTTATTTAGAAACGACCCATTTTATATAGACACGGTCATGTTAATACCAAGGTTGGATTAAGAAGGAAGTAGGCTGTCTTAAGATGTGGGATTAATGTCAATAGTATTTATATGTGGGTCCATAGAACTTCCAATAGTGCTATGGGAGCCGTTGAAGAGGAAGAAAAAGACTGGCTTGAGGCTTTGGAAGTTCTTATAAAGGGAGAGTTTGAAGAGTAATAGCTTCAGCTGAGTTAGACTGAACAGCCAAAGCCAAGAGTCGCTGACTTCCAGAAGCTTGAGTTGTGAATGAACTAGAACTCGTATAGTGATAGTTGGAAATGAACCGTAATTCATAAAGAGGCTATTACTCTTCAAGTAGTTATGGGTCTTAAAGGAATTGGGTGTATGGTCTTCCTGTGAATTGGTCCCTGAATGGTGTACTTGTTGATGTTCAAGCTGGACATACATATCAGCTGGCAGTCAATGAAAGGAAGCATATCGGAATTAGAAAGACTCACTTTGGGTCAATTATGATTAAAAGAGACTTTTAGATGCTTCACAGGTTGTTCGATGTAAAGCTGATTTTTGGTGGTTTACACAACTGACTAACCCTTGAAGCCTTTCCCTTATATACTTCCAGGACAACTACAAAGTATACTAGTCCCTGAAAGATACCTTACTTTAGAGATAAAGAACAGTTGAAGAGTACCATCTATATTAGTTGTCCAAGAAGAGTACCCTCCATTTTATTGAATCAAGAAGTGTATCTTTATATCTATACCATTTGACTAAGAAGAGTACTCTCTGTATTATTTGACTAAGACCTTCTTGTATCTATATGATTTACCCAAGAATAGTACCTCTAATGCTACTTATCCAAGGAGAGTACCTATGCTAGCTATTCAAGAAGATTACTTTCTATATTGGTTATCCATGAAGAGTACTTCCGATGATATCTAACCAAGAAGAGTACTTTCTTTCTTAGCCTTTATTTTATTGAATCAGTAAGAGTACTTTCGAATATCAATGAAATTCTGCTTTGGTTTTTGGCTGTATTGGGGGTGTACTATGGTTATCTGGTGATATTAGGTATACTCAAGAGACTTCGAGAAGTAGTGGAAGTGGAACCACCAGCGTACTGTTGGAGTAAAGGTATCATCTTACCTAAATTTGAATCACAATGACGTTGGAAAGGGAAGATATGCTGACCATACTTGGTAGTTCAAGGGTATAGTATAGCCATTAACACAAAACCACCTGGAGCACCAAAAGTCACTCTTAACTCAAACCATGAACCAGAATACACTCTCTTCAAATGTATACTAGAATATCAAACAATATTTATGGAATAATGAAAAGTGTAGATGATGGGGAGGGAGATGAATACTTTGAGTTAAGAAGTTCATTATGACTCCGTATTGAATATAGAGATAAACACTTCGAGTTAAGAAACTTCAAGATGGTGACTTGATAAGGACTCCAGAGTCGTAAATAGAGTAAATCAACAAACTTCAAATGGAGCTTTCTGAGAGAACTAGACATTGACCATAGTAGCTTTTAATCCAGTAAGCCATGAACTGCCAGTAACCATCCTTCCAACACTCCACCTACTCCAACCAAACCTCCACTTCTAACCTCCCAATCCTACAAATCTCCAAAACCCCTCCTTTCTCCCTCGCCTACACCTTCGTTCATCAATCATTCTTAAACTATACATGCTGGTCTATTTCTTAGCAAAGCGGTCGCCCTCCCAGTACTTAAAGCCAAGGCCATGGCCCCAAAGCTCGTTTCTATACCTCTTGGGCTCCTTCTCTCCAAGCTCGTGGAGCTGCTTCAACTCGTCCTTGGTCAACTCAGGCAACCTCACGAGGTTCTTGATTCTGTCCAAGTTGGACGTACGAGGCAACGACACTCTGCCTTCCAAGATATGGTAGGCGTCGGCAACTTCGTTTTCTGTCACCTTGTACTTCTCTGCAAGCTCCTTGACCAAAGGAATCTTGACAATTGGAGCTCCTTCAGCACCAACTGGCGAGTAGGCTTCAGTCAAGATATTGTGCTTCTCAGACCACTCCACAAGGTCTTGCTGGGGCAATTTCGGGTGCAATTCGATCTGGTTAAGCACGGGCACAATCTCTGTTTCCTTCAAAAGCCACTCCAAACGCTCGATGTTGTAGTTGGAAACACCAATGGACTTGACCTTGTTGGTGGTTTTCTTGATTCTCTCGAGCTCTTTGTAGACTCCAAGGAACTTGGTGCCTGTAACTGGATCGTCGTCGTAGATAGGGTATCCAGATTCGTCTAAAGGTTCAGCAGGCAACCCGTTTTCGTCGCCGTGAAGAGCAATTGGCCAGTGCTGCAAAAAGAGATCCACATAGTCGAGGCCCAATGTCTTTAAAGAAGTATCCAACGACTTCTCTGGATTGTGCCAGAACGAAGGCCAGACCTTAGTGGTAACAAAGATATCCTCTCTCTTGACCACTCCCTCGGCAAACAACTCTTGAAGAGCTTCTCCCACGTACTTTTCAGTGCCGTAGTACCAGGCAGTGTCGATGTGTCTAATTCCAGCCTTGACAGCAGTAACCACTTCAGTCTTGGTATGAGAAGGCTCCTTGGATGGAACCGTACCGAGACCCAAAGCAGGAATCAGGTTTCCATCGTTCAATTTAAATCTAACGTCAGTTGCAAGCGACAGAGACATTTTGATGCCTTGGAAAACCAGGAATACTGCCTCCTTTTATACCCACTGTGGTTGCGCTTGCTGGGGGTCCCACAGCGCCAGGGTGCGTTCCAGCTGTGGTTGTGGAGACCCTGGAAGGCAAGAGGCTGTCAGGGACGTCATAGTGTGTTAGTTGCTGCACGGACTTGGACCCTGGGGTTGAATTGCTGAGCAAGCGAATTCTCGAGAATGGGCGGTAGCCCAGGCTCGAGAATGAGCGTTAGGTATTTGGGAATTCTTATCCAGCAACATTTACCGTTCTTGTAATGTTACCTTCTACGGGTTTTCATGCTTTGGGGGTACTTGAGCTGTGGCAGCAAGTATTGCCTCGAGTGGTATACCAAACACAGTAAGAAAGTGGCTTGGCTGGAGGTGAAGCGAAGACAATTTAGGGGAATGCACTGGAAGCTTCGTTGGATTGTAGAGATTACGGTTGTGCTTCGAAACGACGTTTCCACACTTTTGGATGGTGGAAGGTTTGCTGTTACTGGTTTTTTGCAACTATGCAACTGGCTTTAACGCTGTGCATATGTTTTGACTTTGCTGCAACGTCAACCTCCCCGGGATTAGACTTTGGTTTGGTGGTTTAGAGGGCTACGGGAAAAGGGTTTGTGGTTCGGGTTTGTGGTTTGGGGTTTAGTGAGTTTGGTGAATGTAGCTGTTCTGCCTCCTCAACCAGTACTTCCCTTGCTATGTACTCATATACCCTGGACAAAACTCGTTGGGGCTTCTGAGCAACCGGGGACGCTGCCGAGGCTAATTACCGTAAACAGAGGGAGGTCTTTCGGGATTTGGGTTCGGAGTTCGTGGTGTTGGTTAGAGACCGGTGCGCCGGTCTGGAGTGACCTGATCGCTTCTTCTTTCCGTGGATGATTGGGACGGTAGAAATGAATGACGTGTGGAGTTAAAGGTGGTGTTATATGACGTGGTTTGGTTTGGAGGCGTTGGGGGCTGTAGGGTTGTAGGGTTGGGTAAGTGTAGGTTGTCTAGGAAGAGTGAAGAGGAACAGTAAAAGTCGATCAGAGGGTGATTATGATTCTAGGAGTTCTTGAAATGAAAGGATTGGAGTGTTTTGTCGTTTTCTTGTTCCAAAGTTACCGGCTGGTTTCTCTGGTGCTTCTGTGGTGACTGTTCTACGGCTTCTTTGCTAACAGAGTAGTACATCCACAGAGGTTAACGAAGCCAGTGTTCCTTCAACTTCCAGGCAACTAATGATTTCCTTTTCTCCCTTTTGAAGCCTTCTGGTCGTTTTTTCTTGATATTATTCCTGGTTCCCATATAATGTGTACTGGTAGAGTAGTACTGTTAGTCCTCCACCAGTATCATTCCATATGCCATTGAACGTTACCTGAAAGACAAGAAAACTACCAGAGGCATCAATTCACCTTATTAGAGCTTTTTTAGGGCATTCTTTCGCCCAATACTCGAAGTTGCCGGGACTAGTCAAGTTGGTAGTCAGCGTTTGCAGCCATTAAGTGGTACAACTACCCAGCCGCCTTTCCCTGGCAATGCCCTAACCAGAACGACAAATCAACCTTTGAATATCTCTTTTTCCATTGGAACCATTGGTTTTTTCCTGAACAGCCAGGGCTGCTTTTAGGTATACCTCTCTGTGGAACACTCGATACCAATACACCTATACTGAGTGTACACCAAGAAGCAACCAACCACAAGCAACCATGAACCTTATTATTCCCTCCAAAAAGAAACCCATCCAGTACCCTAACACGAAGCCTCTTTATTACCACCTCCCTTCAATTCACCCATACTTTCCATTCCTTCCAGTTCCCTCTTCCAGTCCTCCACTCACCAACTTCCATTCCCACCTTCCACCACACCAAACCACTAAAACCCAATTTTCCTAATATTACTTCCCTCTTCCATTCACCCAAAGCCCCCTTCTTCCACTTCCTCTCCCTCCACACCCTCCAAACTGACCCAAGCCTCTCGCTTAGACCTCTTATCCTCAAAATGCAACGTTACAGTGAAAAACCACCAATTCCCCAAACTTGCCAATTCCCGAAACTCCCCAAACTTCCCAACTCCCCAAATCTCCCAATTCAAATCCTCCTACCAACCCACCCCTACCTTCTTCATCTCCATTAGTCGAAATCTCCGACCCTGTCCTCGGCACTCGGCTCGCTTATCGGTTCTCGGGCCGACGCACCAGAACCATCGAGGTTTCTCCACGCCAGCACCCACAAACTACCATTTAAAAGTGTCATAGCCACCCCCTCCTCCCCAGTAACCCCTGGTACCCTTTTTCCCGAGTCTCCACGACCCAAACTGCCCAAAACACGCCTCTTCCTCTTATCTCTCACGTGACGCGGAATCATACGGCTGGCCCAACCCCACAAAATCACCATTTTCCACTTCCTCCCAACTACCACTTCTTCCTTACTTCATCATGTTCTCTCGTTTCAACTCCAGACGCTCCACCGTCTACTCCACCCAGGGCATGGTCGCCTCCACCCAGCCGTTGGCCAACGCTGCAGGCATCAAAGTGCTTGAACAAGGCGGTAACTGTGTGGACGCTTCAGTAGCTGTTCTGGCGGTTTTGTGTGTGGTTGAGCCCAGCTCGACGGGCGTGGGAGGCGACTGTTTTGTGCTTTATTATGATAAGCAAAAGAAATCCGTCCAGGGTTTGTCGGGGCACGGGAAACTGCCCAAGAAGCTTGACATAGATGTGGTTAGGGCGACTGAACCTGAAGTGAAGGGTCCTCGGTTGCCATTGACCAGTGTCCATGCTGTGACTGTTCCAGGGGCTATTTGTGGGTGGATAGATGCTGTGGAGAAATGGGGGTCGGGGAAAGTGTCGTTGCAGGAGATTTTGCAGCCGGCTATTGACTTGGCTCAGAATGGGTTTGCAGTGTCTTCAATTGCTGCTCATATGTGGCGTAATGCGCTGGAAAAGTTGGTTAAACAGAGTGGGAAAAACGCAGAAACGTTTTTGAACGCCGACGGGTCGTTCTGTAAGGCTGGCGATGTGTTTACCAACAAGCCATTAGCTGAATTGTTGCTGAAGGTTGCTAAGGAAGGCAAGAAAGGTTTCTACGAGGGCGACGTGGCCCACGAAATCGTCAAGAAAATCCACGAAAAGGGTGGCGTCATGGAATTGGACGATTTGGCTGAGCACAAGTCTGAGGACGTGGAGCCTTTGAGTATGGACTTTGAGGGAAAGTACCTCTGGGAAATTCCACCCAGCGGCCAGGGAATCGTTGCTCTTTTGGCTATAGGGTACATCAAAGAGCTTGCCAAAGTGAAGCATATTGATTTGCGTTCGTTGAAACACAATTCGGCTGAGTACTTGCACTTTGTCACTGAAGCAGTCAAGCTTGCTTTCTACGACTCTGAAGAGCTTGTGGCAGATATCGAGTTCCACCCAGAAATCGACTACAAAAAGGCTCTCACCGAAGAAGCGCTTGCCAAAAGAGCCAGCTTGATCAAGAGAGATTCTGTGTTGCACCGTGAACAAATCGAAGGTGAACATGTAACCGGGCCGGTCCCCAACCCCATGTACAAAGCAGATACTGTTTATTTTACAGTCACAGACAAGGACGGCAACGCATGTTCGTTTATCAATTCGGTTTTTTCTTCATTCGGAACAGGCATTATTCCAGATAAGTACGGGTTCTCTCTCCAGAGCCGTGGCGCCAACTTTAACTTAACTCCAGGCGCCATCAACAGCTTGGAAGGCGGTAAGAGACCGTACCACACAATCATTCCATCGCTTATCACGGAACTCACCGATTCTCAGCAGCACGAGCTCTACGCTTCTGTAGCTTGTATGGGAGGATGGGCCCAGCCTCAAGCACATGTCCAGATCATGTTGAACATGGTTCTTTTTGGTTTTGATGCCCAGGAGGCACTTGACGCTCCACGGTTCTGTCTTGAACCAAACGAAGAGCACAGACACTTGGACGTGGGTAAGGGTTCCTGGGGACCTGTTTCCACTCCTCATACGCTTGTGAAGCTTGAAGAAGGTATTGATAAGGAGGTTGTGGAGGAATTGCGCCAGATGGGCCACTGTGTGGAGTATGTGACTGGCTGGGAAAGAGGAGTCTTTGGCAGGTCTCAGTGTATTAAGAACTCGTCTAAGGATGGCAGAGTTGTGTGGTCTGGAGGTTCTGACCAAAGAGGTGACGGAGCCGCCGCCGCCCAAATCTACTGATCACCGAAGGGTTTGTCTGGTGGTAGAAACCCGAAGGCCACCCGAAGGGTTTCTGCTACTGATGGAACTCTTGTTTTTCTGCTTCTGATGGAACCCTTGTTTATCTGCTACTGATGGAACCCTTCTTTATCTGCTACTAGAAACCCTTCGGTTTCAACCCTTCGGGTTTCAACCTTCGGGTGTTGAAATCCTAAAGTTTATTTTCCTAAATCGAAAAGTGGTATATTACAGCCAGTGTAAGAAATGAAAAGCGCTTAGAAAAGAGCCATGATCAAGCCAATCACATTCACCTTACCAGTGAAAATGGCAATGACAAAGTCAATCACAAGCTTGACGTAGCTGGAGTTGCCAATAATGTCAGCAGCAACGCTCCAGATAACTCCAGACTTGAGAAGAGAGTTCAACAAAATGCTGAACGTCACAATGTTGTTGTCCACAAGGTACTTGACCAACTTCTTGTCGAAACCAAACCAGTCAGAGTCGGTCAAGGCGTTGTAGATGACGTTGATGGCAAGACCAGACTTCTGCAAGGACTCAGCAATCTCTTCCACGTTGGAGTCGGTACCAATGAGTCTGATCATCTGCTGGTACACAGAGTCCCAGATATCACGCTTCTCGAGCTCGCTAAGGCCTTCAGAACGCTTGACAATCTCTTGCAACTGTTCAGTCATGGCGTCAGCGTGACGCTTAAGAAGCTCTTCGTCGTGAACAAACTCTTCCACGTCTTCACGCTTGAAAAGGCTTCCAAGGCCTTCTACAAGCGAAGAAACACCGCCAGATGGAGTAGATGGAGAAGCAGTGCCTGTTGGAACAGCAGAACCGGCTGGGTCAGCTGGAGCAGCAGAAGTAGCAGCGTCACCAAGGTCAATTGGGTCAGCAGAGGCAGCAGCTGGAGCACCGGCAGCAGCTGGAGCAGAAGTAGCAGCTGGAGAGCCAGCAGCAGAAGAAGTTTTGGAGCTAGCGCCTCCAAGACCACCCAAAAGACCGCCCAAAAGGCCACCAGAACGAGAGCTGGTTGGAGAAGCACCAGCAGCTGGAGCAGAGGCAGTTGGAGCAGCAGAACCAAGAGCGCCAGCTGGAGCAGAAGAAGCAGAGCTGGAACCAGAGCCAGAACGGCTGCCGCCGCCCAACAAGTTACCCAAAAGACCACTAACAAGGCCACCGCTAGAACCACCAGAAGAAGAACCAGTGCTGGTGCTTGGGCTGGAGCTGGTTGGAGAAGAAGACGAGCCGCCAGTGAGACCGTTAAGAAGACCGCCAAGGAGTCCACCACCGCTGCCGGATGTGGAGTTGGAAGAACCAGAGCCTGAACGAGAACCTGAACTGCCGCCAGTGAGGCCACCAAGAAGGCCAGAGATCAAGCCACCGCCAGAACCACTAGAAGTGGAATTGGACGAGCCAGAACGGCCGCCGCCAATACCGAAAATACTGCCGATTCCACCAAGAAGACCACCAAGAAGACCACCGCCAGAGCTAGAGCCGCTGGAAGTGGAGTTGCTGTCGCCCTTGTAGTACTTGACGAAATCAGTCAAACCATCAATGACCTCGTAGTGGGTCAAAATCAACAAAACCAAGTCGAGCGCCAAGCCAGACTCGTCTGCAACCTGCAACAAGTACGTCAAGTTCTTTTCTTCCACCAAGTTGGCAATAAACTTGACTATCTGGTCGTTGATGCCTGGAGTACGAATGGCAGCCTTAACGAGCGTGATACCGGTACCTGTTTTGTTCAAAGAAGTAAAGAAGGACGTGAGCAAGGCATTGTCTCTCTTGTCCAAGGGCGAGACAAGCGCAGGGGAGTATTCTTCGTCCAGACGAACGTCAAAGTCTTGTCTGGCTCTGAGGCCTTGTAACTCGATGGGCAAAGCCGTCGAGAAGGATAAAAGACTGAAGAGTGCAACGAGCGGGAGGAAGACGAACTTCATGTTTGGATACAGAAGAGGGTAGGAAAAATTGGGGGATTTGGCCGTTTCTTATAAGCTGGTTCCAGAGGTGAATGGTTATATTTTCGCAGCCAAAAAAGGCCCATGCGGGTTCTGCGTGTCCTGCAGGCAATGTTGACACTATTCCCCAATCAGGCAAAGAACCCTCCACACGGCGAACTCTTTTTTCCTAGTTTGGTAAAGTACCTGTCCTCGTGCAGATTGGGGTGCATGACTGAAATCTCGAAACCTTCTACGGGTGTTTTCCCTTGGGGCGGGCTTAACCAGTAAGCCTTGGTATCAGAAAAACATCCCAACATGGTTATTTGGGTGCTGTTGGGTGGAGCCTCGTTTTGGGGAGCCCCAGGCGGATTCCATAGAGATATGGGACATTTCAGTGAGAAATCATCAGAACATCCAAAGAGACACAGAGGTGATTTCTCGTAAATCAGCGCCATCAGCAACCACAAAGACGACTTACGACGGTATCCCCGCAACAGGTCTTGGCCCTATCCAGACAAGTCAGACATTGACAAATCGACAAAAGGAGAGATTGCACACCGTAAGCAGTAAGCGAGGCGAAACGCACAAGCCTCGTAGATTCGTCCGTTTTAGGGTAAAACCCATCGCTAAGGGTTATTCTAGGCAATCCTCCTTTTCCCTGTGATCTACCAGTCTGGAAGGTCTTCTCCATACGGAAACTCTCTCCAGATCTCTCCATCTACAGATCTTGCTCTGATCATAATAGGTATTATACATAGAAGCCACAGCCGTACCAACAGCCAGAAACGCAAATCACACATTCCTCGACTCCTAGGCAAACAAGGCCCGAAGCAAGCCAAGGAGGTTCACGTCGCCAGTGAAAATCCCACGGACAAAGTCAATCACGTTTCTGACATACGTAGTGTTACCAAGAATAGATCCCACAGTGCTCCAGATAACGCCAGAGCTCACAAGGGCACCCATCAACTCAGAAGTGTCAAGAAGCCCTTCGTCGCTAAGGTGGTCGATCAAGCGGCCGTTGAAGGTGTGCCATCTGGAGTCAGTCAAGGCATCGTGGATAACGCTGATTCCAAGGCCAGACTTCTGGAGAGAGATCATGAGGCCAAGCGACGACGACTCTTCCTCTTCCATGATCGACATGCCTTCTTCGTAGGCAGCAGTAAAGTCGCCATGTTCTTCTTCGTGGTCGTCGTCCTGGCGCTTGGCAAGCTGCACTATTCTCTCCACGAGCTCGTCGCTTTCACGCTTGAACGTCTCGTCGTCCATCTCACGCTTAAAGAGGGACGAGACGTCAGAAGCAAGCGAGGCAAAGCCTCCGGAAGTGCCAGAAGAAGTGGATTCGGATTGGGCGCCAGTGGCTGAGGCTGCTGCTGCTTCGGCAATAGAGACAGCGTCTTTGTCGGCAGCGTCGTCGTCTGCAGCGTCTGGGAACTCGACGTTGGAGAAGTCAGCAGTCAGGGTGGATCCAGAGGCGGCTGGAGAAGGTGTAGTTGCAGAGGAAGATGTAGTTGCAGGAGAAGCAGAGGCAGAGTCACCGCCAAGCTGGCTTAAAATGCCAAAGACGTCGGAAGCGTCGCCAGAGCCAGATTCGGAGCTGCCAGCGGAGCCAGTGGAGTTCAAGCCTGTGCTGGAACCCGAGCTAGCGCCAGCGCTGCCAAGGCCACTGAAAAGACTGGAAAGGCCACCGCTAGAACTAGACCCTGACGTTCTTGCACCGCCAGAGCCTCCAAGAAGACCAAACACGCTGGACAAGCCACTGGTGGAAGTAGAGTTGGAAGACCCACCGCCGCCAAAGAGGTTACCTGTGATAAACCTGATAAGACCAAGAATCAAACTGCCAGACTGGTTTGGGTCGGTGTCTCTATAGTAATGAGTGAATTCAGTTACTCCATCAATGACTTCAAAGTGGGTCAAGATCAACATCACCAAGTCAAGAGCAATGCCCGACTTGTCGGCGACCTTCAACAACTCCTCCAAGCCTTCTTCACGGATCAAGTCGGCGATTCTTCTGATGATCAGAGTGTTGATACCAGGCGAGTTTGCAGCGTTTCTCATGAAGAACACTCCAGCACCGGTTCTGTTCAACGAGGCAAGGAAGTTGGTGAGTCTTTCGTTTTCCCTCTTCTCCAACAGCAAGGTGTCTTCAGAGACGTCTCTTTGAATGTAGAGATTAGAGACGGCAGCGCCATCTTGAACAATGGGCAAAGCAGACGAGAAGGACAAAAGACTGAAAAGTGTAACGAGTGGAAGGAACACAAACTTCATTCTGGGTGGTTTTTTGGGGGGAACAAGAAGCGAGAGAGATGGGAAAACCGGCTCTCTTATAGCCCCAGTCCGGAGCAGTTGTGGACAGAGAACCTTATTTGCCAAGCTACTCTGGTTGTTCATGATAGAGGTGGTGAGTGTGTTTGAAGAATGGTGATATTTGCAGCCATATGCGGGTACTGCATACAAGGTTTGACAGAATTACCACAAAGGGCAAAGATCGAGTAACCGCGAGACCCTTTTTCCCCGATTGGGAAAACATCCCATGCACCTAAAGTATAGAGGATCTGGCAAACTTCGATATTTTCCTGGTTTTCCACATACAAAATGACGAAACCACCCGTCCAGCTAGCGAGCGTCGAATGAGAAGCCTCTGTTTGTTTTTTCCCGCCACTTTTCGGTGGCTTTTCAAGGCTTAAACAGTGATATTTAGTTCAAGTGCTCAAGTCCAATACACCAACAAGAAACACCGTACGACGGACGATTGGGGTGTTTTTTCTTAGCCAGGTAGAAGGTGCCATTGAACAAGAAACGAAGAAACCGGCAGTTTCTGGGGTCAATAGGCCAAGGCAGAGAACACTCCTTCAAAGGGTAAGCCATGAATTAACCACAAGTTGTATTGGTTGTTCTCTTCAAGAACACCTGGAAAGGCCCTGGAACCTCGTGACGTCAGGTAAGGTGGCTTTGGTTACTACATTCCACGGAATCCACCGAGAGCCAATGTATAGGCCCATTGATCCACCGTGCACTAACCTTATTAAGAAGAGCTAAACGAGGCGTTGGCAAGCGTTGCTGGAACTTGTGGTAATTGCAAAGTGCATCTATTTCGACTGTTAAGTATGAGCTTTTACCGTTTTGGGCTAGCATTAGGTAGTAGTCATAATGGCCAGAAGAGGAGCCCTTTTCGAGCCAAGACCGGTAAACGACATGAACGACATGAAGAGACCAAGAAAAAAGTACAAGAAACAGCAAAGAAAGGGTCCTGGGCGGCTGAACAGAACCCCTTTTTTTTGCCAGTGTAGACTCCAGATTGGGCAAATTGGTCAACGGCTGGTAGCCCAAGAGTAGTAAGAAAAGTAGTGGTTTTGGATGAATGTGGTTTTTTGGAGGTGAATATGGGTTGTTTTTGGAAGGAGAAGAAGTTTGTGGGGAAGAAGGTGTTTTGTTTTGGTGGTTTTGTGGTGAATTGGAGACTGTTGGTGGTGTTTGACGAGACTTATGCTTGTGAGAAGTGACGGTTTGGAACGACGGCGAGGAAGGGTGCTGATGGGTAATTTGGGGTGGAATTGGAGTACTTGGAGGTTTAAAAGGCAGTTTGAGAGGTATTTTGACTGTTTGGTTCAAAGATTGGGTTTAGAGTTATGGGTTCTCGTCTAGAAGTATTTGGCGTTGGAGGGTGGGTTTGACGGGGCTCTAATGGCAGGGAAATGGCTGATATGGGTCAAGGAAATTAGTGATATCTAAAAGAAAAAAGTATGAATCACATTTACTGCCTTAAGCTGTGAGTCAGTGTTGGTTTCATGGGGTTCCTGGAATGGGTGCAAAATGGATACACATCCACACTGAAGCCTCTGGAAGCTTCTAGCCGAGGAAAAGAACAAAACTCACATTTAACTAAAGCTCCCTGGCAGCTCCCAAAGAAAATAGAAGTACCTGGATACTCTCCAACTTTAAAGGTTCACCTAACCAGTGCATACCATAGAAGCATCCACAGTTCCAGCCAATTCCTTCCCCAGACTTCCAGCACCTCCCAAACACCCCAAGTACCTTAAAGAGCACCATAACTTCCCAGAAACTCCAATTCAAAAGTTCCCTACCAACTAATAATTCCCCCCACGAACTCTCCATTTTCCTACCATTAAACCTGGCATACCCCAATACAACTCCTCATCCACGCCCAAAACACGTACAAAAAACGCCAACCCTCGTTCCTCCAACCACCTTTATCCTCCCCCAAACCTTCTCCAGCCTCCACTGGCCCTTCCCAGGCTTCCAGTAAAGCCTCTTCAGTCCCCATACTTAAGCCCAGCCAGCCTTCACCGAGCACTCCAAATACCCCCACGTAACTCCACCAAACCACCTCCAAAACCACCCAAAAAGCACCAAACCCACCACCCACTCAACCTCCACCTTACAAATTCCCCCAAAAATACTTTCTTCGTCTCTGGCTGCCCAAATCATCCCACTTCCTGATACTTGTGGTGTACGGGTTTCCCACATACCCGTCCCGTCATGTAACTTCCCAGATCAACCAATCCACCTCCAACACCTCCCCCCAAATATCCCTAAACATGTCTGCAGAAGACGATTTGGTGCCCGAGAGCGTCGAAGGCTACACCGTAGGCGAAAAGAAGACCATTGCCGAATACACAAAACTCGATGCCGAGGATGAGTCGCTTGCCAAGTGGAAAGCGTCCTTGGGGCTTTCAGCAGAAGGGCTGGCTTACCCAGTCAAGGCTGGCGATAAGAGAACAGTGGTGATTGTGGAAATGGCATTGACGTTTCCTGAGGACAAGGCGCTTGAGCTGATTGTCATTCCTTTGGAAGATGCCAGTGGGAACACCATCAATAAGGATATCAAGTTTTCCATTAAGGAGAAGGCTGTGTACGAGTTGCACATCAAGTTCCGGGTGCAGCACGAGATCATTACTGGGTTGAAGTACTTGCACTCGGTGAAGAAGGCTGGGATCCGTGTGGAGAAGATTGAAGAGCCATTGGGGTCGTATGCGCCTAACACCAAGGAGAAGCCTTTCTACGAAAAGTCTTTGGGTGCTACGGAGGCTCCTTCGGGGATGTTGGCCAGGGGCGGGTACTCGGCGACGACGAAGTTTGTTGACGACGATAAGACCGTGCACTTGAGCTTTCCCTGGTCGTTCCAGATCACCAAGTAGACGCTCAGGGTCTACGATAAACAGGACATTCGGGGCGCCAAGCTACCAACAGCTTCCAAGCGGTGGCCCCTCTGGTCTCCACATTCGCTAAATATGGAGTTAGAGTTTCAGTATGAAAAATCTATAGGACTTTGAGCGTCATGTAGGTACTCATGCAAGTGAAGGCTGCCTGCCAAGGCTACCTCGTGCCCAAACGCTTCTTGCTTTTGGGTCTGGATGGAATGTAAGTAGGTGCTCTTTTGACGCCCAGCGAAACAGTTATTGACGTTTCTGGTTTGGTTCCTGGTGCTGTCTGTGGAGCAAACGATGGGTTTGGACGTGGAGGACGAAACAGCCCTGGCGTCATTGTTGCGTTAACTGCTGGTTTATCCCATTTCTGGGAAACACCCATTGACCGCTGGTTCAAGAAATTAAGCGACGAAGGGGCTTTCTTCAGTGAAGGTTTCACGTCTCTGGCGGTGCTGAATTCCACAGAATAGTCGTTGTACTTGGTATTTGGTGTTTCTTTGTCTTCACCACGGAACTTTTCTAGAACCTCGGCAACGCTTTCAACCTTCTCTTTGCCTAGCAAAGTGTATAAATGCTCCAAGGCCTGGGCATCTTTAAAGTGAAGCCTTGTTTTGTGCTTTTTGGTTATTCCTTTTAGGAATCTCGAAACGCTTTCTATTCCTCTCCATTTCCCATTACTTGGGCCATCCACATACGAAGAAAGAAGAAGCAACGCTTTGGCACGCGTAACTGCAACGTAGAAGCATCTTCTTTCCTCATTCACCGACTCTTCATCTGTCATGGCAAAAGACGCTGGAAGGAGCCCTTCAGAAACGCCAGGAACAAACACAACTGGCCATTCAAGGCCCTTGGCGCCGTGGATCGTGGAAAGTGCAACTTTGGGTATACTTTCCTGGTCGTTCAGCTCGGGGTCTGTATCGAAGAGTCTTACCGATGCAATAAACGTCTGGAGAAACGTTTGGCCAGATACTTCGATCTCTGTGGGAACAGGTTCTTCTCCATCTTCAAGGTAATCAGGAAGGTAGTCTTCTTCTGGCATCTGGTAGTCAAGAAGCTGGCTTTTCACTTCCATAACGTTCAAGTCACAGTCCACATTTTCCACAAACTCTTTCTGGATCCCTGACTGAACGTACAAGTCCATAAAGACCTTCTCGAGCCGGGAAGACATGTCTGAGGCGCCTTCTATATCGTCTGGCAACAACAAACGGCACTTTTCTATAAGTCCAAGGAACCCTTCAAGACTTTTTCTCATTTTGGGGCCCAAAGAAGACGAAATTTGACCAGTAGACAAGTTTTGGAGTGTCCTGAACACCAGACCGTCTTCACCCTGCTTTTCAATCTGTGCCTCCAACTCAGCTATCGCTTTAGGACCAAACCCTCTTTTTGGGAAATTCACACATCGAAGAAAGGCTATACGATCGTTATCGTTGGCCACGCACCGCAAGTAGTCCATCATGGCAACCACCTCTTTACGTTCCCAGAACGCTCTTCCTTTAACCATAAAGTACGGTATTTTCTTCCTTGCAAGCTCTGTCTCGATAGCTCGTGTTTGGTACGCTGACCTCACAAGAATGGCACAGTCTGAGTGTATGAAATGGGGAAGGGTCATGATCTGTTTGATCCTGGAAGCTACCCAAGCAGCTTCTTCTTCAGACGAGTTGAAGTTACTGTAAACAGGCTCAATGGCACATTCAGATTGTGACCGAAGCGTCTTGACAGCTCTACCAGCCTGCTGGTGCATGAGCGTTTCAGAAAGACTAAGAATGCCAGGCGTTGATCTATAATTCTCCTCGAGGGTGATAACACGCAATTTATGCTTCTTGTAGTGGTCTTTCATTTTATCGAAATTGACGCTCTGGGCGTTTCTGAACGCGTAGATACTCTGGTCTGGGTCTCCAACGATGGTAACGTTATTCTGGAGCTCCCTGTCTGTTAAACTGCCCTTGGCGAAATGGTACATGAGCTGGAGCTGGATCTCGTTTGTATCCTGGAACTCGTCCACGAGCGTATGCTCAATATAACTGAGAACAGGGTACTTTGAAACGATCCTGTGGCAGTAAAGAAGACAATCGTCAAAGTCCAAAAGCTTGTTAGCAGTCAACCTATCCTGGTAAGCCGAGTAGACGATATGTAGAAGCTTATTCTGCTGAATCTCTCGTTCATAGTCTGTCGGTAGTAGACCCCTAGATTTCAACGAAGAAATGCCCTTGACGAGCTTTTTCGGGTCAAGACCTCTATACTTCTGATCATCGTTACCACTCTTATACGGTAGCTTCACCAACTCATCTAGGCCATCTATAACGTCCCATTTATCATCCCCAAGGCCCAAAATCGCCTCGTTCAACACCTGTTTAGCGTCCCGATCGTCCGCAATACTAAACCCAGCCAAATCAAGCCTCGATCCGTGTTTCTGGATGATCCTATAGCATATACTATGGAAAGTACCTATAAGAAGCTTCCCCACGGCTATAGACGTGCCCTTCAAAAGCTCCCTTAGTCTTTCCAACATCTCGTTAGCAGCCTTTTTCGTAAACGTCGTGACAATGATATTTTCAGGCGAGATGTCCTCGCTCAAGAGAAGGTAGGCCACTCTGCCCACAAGCACGGTAGTCTTTCCAGTTCCTGGGCCCGCCACGATCTGGAGAATGCCTGACGCTGGCGCCTGAACGGCCTGCCGTTGTCGTTCGTTGAGCCCTTTGTATACTTTGCCCAAGATCTCTCGAGCCAGCATGGATGGTGGATGGTGGTGGGGAGATGGTAGTGGAAAGTTGTTTGTTGATATTCGCGATGACCAGAGGACGAGTCTAGAAGGGAGAGGGAGGTAAGGTGGGTTGTTGATTTAAGGATATTAGTTTAAATTGGGAGTCTTTTGGAGAAGAGGGGTGGGGATTTGGTGTTGGTTTGGAATTGGGATTGGAGTTGAGTGGTGGTTTGGAGGGAGGTGGTTAAGTACTGCCATTTCGCAGCCATTCATGGAAGGTAGTATGGTGACCAGGGAACGTCAATGGGCAGTACAAAGAGTGAAGAGGTGGTATTTGGTGGTTTTTTAAGTTTATTGGGATTATTTGACTACTCTAGGGTCTTTTTATGGAGATCTGAAGACGGTTTGTTGACATAGTTAGTGTACTCTGCTGGCTGGATTAAGTATGGTAGAGTTTATGGGAGTGCTGAAAGGACATATGTATTTCACTCCAGATGAAGCTTTTCCTGAAATTAAGAGTTTCTGTGGTTTCTAGTGGACTACTAGAATACGAAAAAAATGACATTTTGCCAAATCCATGGAGGTTTGTCTCAATTGGTGGACACTCTTCTGTCTCAGTACTGGAACATCCAGGGTCCACCCAGCAACCCAGTCCACCAATAATATGTACTAGAGAAGTAGCAATGGGTACTTTCTTGAGTCTGCGGGTCATCATATTCCTCTGGGATCAATCACTTTACATTTCTCTTGAATTCCTTGGTTCTTAGGTTACAGCTCTTCCAGTACTGGTGGTACTACAGTAAAGACTCCAATCAGACACTCAGACAACGGTACATTCTTTACATAAAAAGACCCCAAACTGACTCAATTACCTTCCATATCATTCTAGCCAGCCAATTCCACCTTAGAAATACAACCCCTCTTCAAACACACTGATACTATCTATGTCACCAGCTGCCTCATATACACTTACCTACCATACTCAATACATCCAGACCAGCCAGAGCAACACCACACATTTCCCACCAAAACCAACAAAACCACCAAAACCAAACCCACCATCCACCTTAATTGCCATAAAAACAAACACTTTGACCTTTTTCGTATTTTTCAGTCTTTTCAGTCTCCCTCTACTTTCCCTCCATCTTCTCACTCCCATACATAACACCACTTGACCACCAGCCACCACCAGCCACCAACCATCCCATCCCACCGAACCCCAAAAACCTCAACCCACCCTTCTTTGACCCACCATCTTTAGATAATCCCATAAACCACCATTTCCCTCTCGCTCCTTCCTCTACCCATCACTCAATCCATCCACCTCTCTCCCTCCGCATTTTGCAACCGCGGTATATCAACTACAACTGCAACTGCAACTACAACTAACAACCACCACTTCACGCCCCACCCTCCATGTGGGCACTCTTCCTCCTCCCGCTATGCCTCGCTCTCGAGTCGAACTGGCCAGACTTGTCGCCCAGAGCCGACCAGGCCATGAGGGCTGAAAGAGACATCTCCCTGGACATTCCTATAGATCAACATACACCGTTTGGCATCTCGGCCAATAGGGTGATATTTGATGTTCAGGGGTACAATACGGGCGCTTTGTCGACCTTACAAACAGCTCTAAACGTGGGCATCAACTCGATCATGCTAGATATGTACTGGAACGAGTATACGGGGCGCTGGCAGCTCTGTCCTGCTCCTATTCCAGAGGATGCCACGACCAACCGGTCAGAAACGGTGAATGTGTCGTGGAAGGGCAAGCAGTATAAGTGCCAGCCTGGGTTTAGCGATATGGACGTTTATGTGGCGCTACGAGACTACCTAAGACTGTCCAATATTGAAAGCCGTGCTAATGTGGTTCAGATGATCTTGAACTTGAAGCTGATCCATAACGATACGGTCGTGGTGCCTAGGAACACTACAAACTCTACGGTTAGTGATCTGGAAGATTCTGTGTCTACGGGAACGACCCTTCAGCTGCCGCAATATATGGAAATCGGAAACGCTTCCTTGTCGAGCCTGCTCTCCGTGCTAGGGTCGTTTATTTTCACTCCAGCAGAGTTGGGAATGACCAGCCCGCTTAATAATACCATTACTTACGATGACGACTTCCCTACACAGAAAGATTTCTTATACAGCTTGTATAAGCGGACGTTTGCAACTGCCATTACGCCTGAGTTTGTTAATACCACCAAGAGCTATAACATCACGGCCCTTGACGCCAACCTTATTTATTTTTACGACCTTTTCAACTTCACGCTTGAGGAAACCAGTGAAGGCGTGCTAGATGCGTGTCTGAGACGACGGAATGGCGAGTATAACACTAATTTTTACACTGATAGAGTGCTGTTGTCGAAGTTTCGGACCCTTATAGACCACGACGGGTCAGCTTTTACTCCAGAAAAGGCTCACAAGGCACTTCAATGTGGGTATATGCCTATTCTTAATGCTACCAAGTATCCTATCAACAACAGAACTAATCTTACTGGCGAGTATCCAGGACGTGTGATCAACGACTACATTCCATATGCGTGTTGGTCATGGGCGCCTTTTGAGCCAGATAGCACATTCACAAACGATACGAGAGCTGCTCTTGAAGCACTGGATTTACAGCCTCGTGCTGATGGTGATGACAACGAGGACCTGAACCAGCTAGGTGCTGACGATGACCCTGAATGGCAAGAAACAGCACTTTCTCAGGTTGCTGAAAAATGTGTAGTCATGAAACATACGGGCTGGGCAGTGGAGAACTGTTACAACAAGTACCGTTTGGCGTGCAAGCATACCAGAAACCCGTTTGACTGGAAGCTTTCCGATGAGATTGCTCTGTACTTCAGTACCAACACTCCAGAATGCCCTAAGAACTATAAGTTTGGTATTCCACATCTGAGCACTGAGCAGCTTGCCCTTCAAAACTTCCTCAATGCTTCGCAAGTTCCTCGTCCAGTATGGATTGACATGAACGATATCACTATTCTGGGTTGTTTTGTGGATGGAGGACCGTATGCTGAGTGTCCGTATAAAAGGGCTGTTTCGACAGGTAACTTGATTCGACTGGTTGCGCCTTCGGCTGTGGTGGCTGTGGTGATTCTCATATTGATCTTTTTTGAACGTTTCTTCCTTCTGACGCCTGTTCACACGAATAGACGTCGTCACTGGAAGAGAACCATAAACCAGCACTACAAGAAGAATGACTACGAGGGTGTTCCATCGTAGGTGATTCCAGACCTCATTCTACCAAGCAGAAATGAAAGAACGATAGAAATCACTAAGGACATCTTTCCTGCTTTTCATGATATGTCTGGTTTTTGGTGAGGGTGTTTCAGGTCCAGTGCCTCCAGTTACCCACGCCTTCGGCCCCATTTTCCAAACAAAAACTACCTCAAAATAACCAACAACAACCCTTCACCCCACCAACACCCTCCAATTATCCACTGTCATACTTCCCATGTCTTCACTGGCGCCCTTTCTCCTTCTTTGCAACCACCCTAAAATGTCGCGCTACACCCACCACAATGTCGCATGTCGCGCCGTGAGGGCAACCCAAGTCCCATTTTCCCCTTTGCCATCTCTCAACCTCCACCTTATCCATCCAAATCCACCCTCCACCGTTTGCCCAATTCATCATGAGCGACCCTAATTGGCAAAGATTATCCAACGAATTGAGACGTCGTGCTGCCCAAGCCGCCCAATCCAGACCTGGTGGCGGCGGTGGTGTTCCTCCAAGAATGCCTGGTGGACTCTTTTCCCTCGGTGGAGTCCTCGCTGCCTCGGTAGCCATCTGGGCTGCTGGAAACTCTCTTTTCAACGTTGATGGTGGTCAGAGAGCCATTGTGTACTCTCGTTTGAGTGGTGTTCAGTCCCGTATTTACCCTGAAGGTACACACTTTGTGCTACCTTGGTTCCAGAGACCGGTTGTGTATGACGTGAGAGCCAAACCAAGAAATGTGTCTTCGTTGACCGGTACGAAGGATTTGCAGATGGTCAACATTACGTGCCGTGTGTTGTTCAAGCCGGACGTCATGGAATTGCCTTCGATCTACCGTACTTTGGGTAAGGACTATGACGAGAAGGTGTTGCCATCTATTGTCAACGAGGTGTTGAAATCCGTGATTGCCCAGTTTAACGCTTCCCAATTGATCACCCAGAGAGAAAAGGTTTCTAGACTTGTAAAGGAGAACCTCACGCGTCGTGCTTCCAAGTTCAGTATCTTGTTGGACGACGTTTCTTTGACATTCATGACATTTTCTCCAGAGTTCAGTGCTGCCGTTGAAGCCAAGCAGATTGCTCAGCAGGACGCCCAGAGAGCCGCTTTCATTGTCGACAAGGCAATCCAGGAGAAACAGCAATTGGTGGTGAAGGCTGCTGGTGAGGCCAAGTCTGCTGAGTTGATTGGTGAGGCTATCAAGAAGTCCAAGGACTATGTCGAATTGAAGAGATTGGACACCGCCAGAGAGATTGCTCGTATTTTGGCCAACTCGCCAAACAGAATCCTCTTGGACAACGACACCTTGTTGTTGAACACTGTTGCAGACACCAGGAAATGATGTACATAGTAAACGAACGAATGAAGCATTGAGCTGTGTAGGGAAGGGCATATCATGAGTCTACTGCTACACCTTCACTAGGAAACGAACCGATTGTACCTATAAACCAGGCGCTGTGCGCCAATACCAATATAAAAATGCAAATCAATATCTCTCAAGAAGCCGATATCTATAACAGCGTCTTGCTTACTCTTAGAAGATGGAGTTCACAATGTTGGAACCAATGGTGGCACCAGCACCAAAGATAGCGGCATTACCAAGCTTACCGCCGAACTTCTTGGCCTCCTCGTGGCCCCTGCCGTGGCGCAGAGGTTCAACCTGCTGCTCGTACTGCTGCTGCTGAACCTGTTGTTGTTGTTGCTGGGGATAGTAGTTTGTGGATTGTGGAGGATACTGGGCGTAGCCGCCGTACGAAGGCTGCATTTGCTGGCCCTGTGGCGATGGGTTGTATGGCTGTGGAGAAGCGTTGTACTGCTGGTACTGGGGGTAAGTTGGTTGTGGTACCACTTGGTCGTAAGGAGGAGCAGCAGGCGAAGGAACCTCTCTTGGTTCAAATCCAGCCTTTTCTTTACGGCCCAGTTCAAACTCCACGGCCGAAATCACCGAAACGTAGTTTGAAGGGAACACACCAGCCGTGTCTGGACCGTCAGACTGTTTATAGCCCTTCCACCAGTCCAGGGAAAGGTGTTCCACCACTGCCAATTTATCGTCCTTAGTCAAAGCCAAGTCGTCAGCCTCCTGAGGTTCGTAGTTGTACAACGCCTTACAGTAGCCAATAGGCTCTGCTGGTTTACGTGGAGGCACTCTAGCCAGGGAAGGATTAGAAGGAGGTGAGATATCGTCCTGGATCTTCAGTTTAGCAAGGTTCAGGGAGATTTCCTCGACTGAAGCTTCCTTGGCAGCTGGAGCCTCCTTGGCAGCTGGAGCAGCTGGAGCAGCTCCAGTAAGCTTCTCCACGCCCCAAGTGTCCATTCCCTTGGAGTAGCGTGGAGGAAGGGACTCCAGCAAAGCGGTCAAGAGCTTTTCGTCAATCACCTCAGAGTCATGGAGAAACTCCAACTCGGTACGGATGTTCATAAGCGACCTATTGATAAGTGCAGCCGACATTGTGTGGGGTAGTAGTTGGGAAGGTTCAGGAAGAAGAGTGATTCCGGATCGGTAGATAGTGGATTTGGTGATGGTCGGTGCGAAAAGAGGCGCTGCCGAGCCCACGGAAAAATGGTAGGGAGAGGGCCTAGGGAGAGGAAGTGGGTTTGGAGAGGAAGTGGTTAGGAGTCGTTTTGAATTGGATGGGAAAGGCTGGTTGGACTTTGGGTTTTGGGATTTTCCTGGTTAAGTTTGGTGGTTGGTGGTTGGTGGTTGGTGGTGGCTGTAAACCTACAGGGTTCTACAGATACTCGCAGACGAGGAGGAACAAGAGGGAGAAGAGGAAGGGAGATGGTTATGGTGGTGGAAAGATGGAATTGATAGAAATGGGGTGAAGTTTGTGAATTTGAGCTTTTGTGTTTTTTGAAGAGAATGGGTTTCAAGTTCGGTGAATGGTGTGGACTGGCTGGTGGCTGCATCTCCATAGTTAGTGGTCGTAGTTAGTAGTGGAGGAGAGAGAAAGAGGACAGTATGAACTACAGGGCACTTTTAAGGCATTGATGGACTTTTGGGAGTCATTATGTCTTCTTGTTTCTTTACAGTGTTCAATTGCTTCTTGTTTGTAATTCAAAGGCACTGACTGGTTATTGGTGTACTTGGTTCCTGAGATCTACTTATGGTTTATCGAGATCTGTCTTGTAAGACATGTAGATATGACACTGTAAAGAACCATTCTCTATCCATAACACCTTCTATACTGTTCACTTACTTACTGAATTGAAATTGAACATCTTTTGATTTCTCAATATAGTCTAATTGACGGAAATGGAAGGGGATGTCTGGTACGACCGTATAGTGGGCTCTTCGTACCCCAGAAGCCAAATCACGCCACTCAGACACTGGAGACTCCTCATCGTCGAAAGGTAGACGCTTCTCTTGCTTTTGACCTTGTTTAGATCTGAAAATGCTAAATCCCTGATTTTATAATGTAACTGGTGTTCACAGTTTACCTGATTACTCACCTTAGGTTTGCTAAAATGGCTGCGAAATCAAGATATACCAAATACTTACATTCTTAAAAGTCCCACCAAAAATCAAGATCTCAATGAAAAGTCATAAAGACGTCATTCTATATCAATTTCGGGGCATAGAACACCCTAGGCTCCCTATTTAAGCGATTTCCGGTTTCTGTGCCCTCTAAAGCCCATCACCTCAAATTCCATCCAACACTCATACTTAGCCAGCCTATAGCACTACATTCCACCAAAACAAAAGAAAAAAAAGACGAATAAAACTAACCAGGCTCTATATTTTCCTCCCTCCTAACCACTGCCAGCAGCTCCCTACAAAAGCACCCACCCACAACCAACTTTTCACTGCATCTTCACATTCACTACTACCAGCCTACCAGTCTCAGTTTGCACCCACCGTTATCCCCCACACCACCTCCAAAACACCCATAAAAACACCTCCAGCCACCACCCTAAGCCAAACCAACTACCCCAAACCCTCTTCCAACTACCTTCTTTCTCCCTACGGTATCCCTACGGGATCCCGTTTGTCCTGGCGTCTTCATGTCTGGAAAAAACCCGTGCACCCCTAAACCGGCCATCCGGGTCCTCAGCGAAAAATTATGATTCATCTTATCTTCAACCTCTTCAACTCCCCCACACTTCAACGCCAAAACTCCCAATTATGAGAGCAGCGCTTCGCCCAGGCCTTCCTGGCCGTTTGCTCCAGACAAGACTGAAAGTGCTGTCTTCTTCTACTTCTGCTTTGGCCTACAAGACCTTGCACAGAAACCTGAAGAGACCTCCGTTGCCTACTTTTGACACGCCCAACTGGTCTGCGGACGCTGCTGTTTCGTCGATTTTGTACGAGACGCCTTTCCCTAGTAAGGCTCCTAGAAAGCAGCATGTGCTCAACTGTTTGGTTCAGAACGAGCCTGGTGTGTTGTCTTCTGTTTCTGGTCACTTGGCTGCTAGAGGCTTCAACATTGACTCGCTTGTGGTGTGCAACACCGAGGTCAAGGACTTGTCTCGTATGACCATTGTGTTGGGCGGTCAGGATGCCGTGGTCGAGCAGGCCAGAAGACAAATCGAGGACTTGGTGCCTGTTTACGCTGTGTTGGACTATACCAACGCAGAGATTGTCAAGAGAGAGTTACTCTTGGCCAGAATCTCTCTTTTGGGCCCAGAGTACTTCCAGGAATTGATTGCTGCCCACAACTCCCACACATCTGACGGCTCTGCCGTGCCAGACTTGAGCGCTACCGAGTCTGAGTTCCACCCAAGCAACTTGCCTCCTTCTGAAGCCTTGAGACAGAAACACACCCATTTGCAGAACATTTCCGTGATCACCGAGAAGTTTGGCGGCCGTATTGTCGATATCTCAGACAGAAACTGTATCGTGGAAGTCAGCGCCAAGCCCTCGAGAATCAGCTCTTTCATTCAATTGTTGCAGCCCTTTGGTATTTTGGAGATCGCCAGATCTGGTATGATGGCGTTGCCCAGAACACCTTTGGACCTGAGCCACTTGGAAGACGATGCCTTAGACGCCAACGACATTGTGGACGCTTCCCAGTTGCCTCCAGGTTAATTTGTTTCACCTCTAAGTATGGAATCTTGTAAAAAGCGACGAACAAGGCTTTGTAGGTGTAGAGAATGCGGTTAGGTTTAGATGGAATGTAGACAAGAGCCCTGGGGCTTTCCACCACAGAGGCTAAGCTGAGAGAGGATCGACGCTGAAGCTGAACGAAAGCTTATCTGGAATGACAAGAGTCTAAAACGAGTTACCCTGTTAGTTGTATGGTACTAGGCACTTTCCATTGTAGAGTTGTGCTTATACTTCTTCAATAGAATCCGCCCAAATGCACCATACGTTGCGTCAGAACCTCCCACCAACCAACCAACACCTTCCCAAAGCAAACCAACCTCCAATCTCCCCTCTCCATATAAAATCACCAAAAGTACTTCCATAATATTTGCAAAAAACATGTATGCCGTGCATTTGACAGCGCGCCGCTTAAGCAATGCGCTTACAGCACCACATCAAGCCCATGCAACCGAAGAGCCCAGTATCTTGTGTTACAGATTAATCAAGACCATCTAGTCCAGCCAGTACCACAGAAAACCATCTCAGCACTCCGGGACCAGTTCTCTCAGGCTTGTATGCCCTATAGCCCGACGCACGTCAAGCGATGCCGTTTCTGGAAAACAGCGCTGTTTAGCAACCGTTAATGCCGATTCTCTTCTGTAACATAGCATGCCTGGCAACATAAAACCCGTAAGACCAAACCCCAAAAACCCACATTTAAGTCAAAAACCAAGACAAAACATACCTAAAACATGTCTTAGCCGGTAATGGAAAGTGGGCTCCTGGCCCGTGCTTGGCCCTACGCCAAATCAGCGTACCTCATTTCTTACTTGTTTCGATTGTACTTGTCCATCCATTGTCACTTTGCCCTGGCCAATTGTCTCCACGGTCCACCTGCTTTTGTCAGGCCTCGTGGCTTGGCAAATGGCTGAATGAAACTTAATTTGGGAACACCAGAGAAAGAAGGCTCTGTTTGTCGTCTACCTCTAAAAGCTCCACCTGTATTGCCATATTAACCGTATAAGGCAACCACGAGGCTGGCGGAAAAAACAAGCAAATCCCGTTCCCAACCGCCACGCCTCCACCGCCCAAACCATCCTAGTAGTCCCAGGCGTCCCAGGCGTCACAGTTGTCCCTGGTGACTCTATCTGTCGTCAGGGCCTCTACATGCCATCTCTTGGCAGCGCTTACCGATGCTGTTCGGTGCTTCGATCTGCTGCCTGGCGCCTACAGAAAGCGTTTTGCCAGAGAATTACAACCAACCAAACTGCAAAAAATGCCTTTTTAAAATACACCTCTGAAGCGTTTGAGTCTCCAGTGTCCACTGTCCACTGCGTTTGAGGACTCAACGAGCCTCGCACAGACCCTGTCAGGGCCAGAAACAGAGCAAAAGGGTCCACCAAAAGCACGAAAAATACACCTTTTTCGAATTTTAAAAAACACAAAGTCACCTACCACCTCTTCTCTCCCGTATTTCACCAAAAAACCGGATCCTTCTTCCCCCTATGTAGCCTTTTTCACGCCCTTTCTTCCTCCACTACAGAGCCTCTGCGGGCTCCAGCCCCGCCGCACAATGGCCAAAAGCACACCTTCATCAACCGACCTCTTCTTTTCCTCGTAATGACAGAAACAAACAACCACATGGCCTCAGGCTACGTACGAGGCCCTCGAGATCCCCTGCCAATAATTCACACTCGCTGGCTGAAATGGTGCTGAACACTCATAGTCAAGGACAGAACCATAGCCAGAGCCAGAGCCAGAGCCCAGGCTCCAGGCCTATACCGCCACTAGCGGCGCCTCCACCGTACTATGTGCGTCCCATGGTGAACCAGCTGCCGTCGGTGCTCCACGAGTACTACCAGGCGAGTCCTGGGCCGTATGTGAGCAGGGAGACGAGGAGTGACAGTTCGGGCAATTCGTCTGACCAGGTTCAAGCTCAAGCTCAGGCACAGGCCCAGGCACAGGCCCAGGCTCAGTCGTTGCAACAACAGGCGCTTCAGAACCATCAGAACCATCAGAATCATCAAAATCACCAGCCTCAGGGTCCGGGCCCGGCTTACTATATGGGTCTACCGAACCAGCCTGTGCCGACTATCACTCATACGCCTGCTCCACAACAACCGCCACAACAACCACAACACCGTGTGGCGGCTTCGCTCCCGAGAAAACGGTCGCTGACGGCGTGTGATACTTGTAGACAGAAGAAGTCCAAGTGTGATAACGTGAGGCCTCGCTGTGGAGCTTGTGTGCGTGCTGGAAACATGAATTGTCGCTATAGAGCTGACTTTCCGGGCTCTGATTACTCTCTGTATGATCCTGCGTCGCTTACGATTCTTTCGAAGCTTGACGTGATTCTAGGGCACGTCAAGGGGACCCAGGAACCGGTGCAGAAGGCGAAGATCACGTATTTTCAGCATTGTCTTTGGGATATGTCGCTAATGAGTATGTTCCGCTGGAGATCAGTGCAGAAGGTGCTTCGAACGTCGGATTCTGACCATGCTAACTGGACTCGTCGTCTTGTGGCCAAGTACGATATTGACGTTTACTTTGGGCTCCCGAGGAAGTTCCAGGACCGCTTTAACACTTGCAGGGCGTTGGAGGCGCTTTTGCATAGCTCTATTTCGGCATTCACCAATTCCTTCTTTCTAAATGCCCATACGAAGGTGCCCTGCTTGGATATCATTACCTTGCTAGAGAGTATCGAGATTTATACGCTCATGCAGAAGGCTGACCCGGAAACAACGTTCATTAGCATGCTAGAAGATTACTCTTCGCTCGCTCAAGGAGAGACCGTGCCTAGGTCTTATAAAGATGCACTTCTTACGCTTGGTCTTGAAGATTCGGCCATCAGAAGACGCGCTTTCATTAAATGCTGTGAATCTGTGCCTCTAATATTGGTTGTATGTGCTATTGGCGTTCTAGCGTCTCCCATCAAGCTTGATAATCACCAGCGGTTCGATACTTCCACAGACGAAGCCAAATCCTTGGATAGTTGTGGTGCTGATTTCTCACGGTGCAGCCCGCTTATTCCTCGGGATAGGAAGAAGTTGAGTCGCTGTTTTGTGGATTATGCCTTGATCATTTCGTCAGTCTTTCCGTTGAGCTTACAGAGGAACACACTCGTTTCAATTGAGTACCACATCATGCTCAACCAATACTACTTGTACACTATGGATCCATTGAGTGCCCACAGAGCCATTGTCACGGCCAGCACAGATATGATGTATTATTTGGAGAAGGAAAACACGAGACAGCCTTCCAGTGAACAGCTCAAGTACCATTTTGCCGAGAAGCGCTCCATTGTTGACCGTCTTTTCTGGACTTGCTTGAAGCTCGAGTGTGAGCTTCGTGCCGAGTTGAGTCCCCACATTCCTTTGTCAGGAATCACCCAAATGGTTCCACCTTCTCCCTTTCTCAAGATTCCTGACCCGGTTCTGAATGACGAACATCTCGCGGACAGTGTAAGTCTTACGAACAAGTACGACGATAAGAACTCTTGGTACTTTTTCTTGACTGAGGTGGCCGTGAGAAAGGTAGACAATAAGTTGTATGACGAGATCTATTCGGTTGATGCTGTTAGGGATAATCTCTGGGACCTGGATGAGTTTGTAGAGAAGGATATCTGGAAGCTTCAGATCAAGTACCTCAAACAGTACGATGCCATTATTGCCTCGCTTTCGCCTAGGATTAGGAACTTTGTGCTTCTGGAAATCGATGTGGATGAGATTCACGCTAGCATGAAGAGAAGGGCAAACAAGAAACGGAGCGCCCAGGAGGCGTTCGAGTCTGATATTCTCGACAACCTTGACGAGTTCTTCATTGATGAAGACTTGTTGCTCAAAGCACAATCTGAGTCGATCATGTTCATCAAGACAAGATTTCTTGCGTCCAAGATTGCATTGTTCCGGCCAATTAATTACCTTATTCTCGAGGACCGGATTCCATTCACCGAGATATTCGAGGCAGCAGCGTCTGTGCTTTCCCAAGTGAAGGCCGAGCAGGTGGAAAACGAAATGGTGATGAACCATAGCCATCTGCCGCTGCATTCGAACTCCACAGTATCCGTCAACAACGATGCTTTGCAGCTTGACACGTCCAGCAGCTCATCACAGTTTGCCAATAACTTCATGGACGGCGAGGTTGCGTACATTGAGGCAATCAAAGCACCACTTCAAAACCGAAGCGATCTGAAAGAAGACAACTTCAACGATATCGTCGAATACGATAACCTGAAAGACGAAAGCAACGCCGACTTCATCACCGTCAAGGACTACGTAGCAGCTCGCAGAAGAGTCCTCCAGTCGTTTGTCAAGAACCTCATCACCATTCCCAAAAGCAACATTCCCAAAATCGGGCTGCACCGGCACTCGGGACTGTGGTACTACGTCAGGCAGCTTATCGTGGGCAACATTTCCCTTTTCATGCTCTACAAAAAAGTCCAGCAAGTCATCAAAACGCTTGTCCAGAACAACGCCTTCCCTGGCGGTGACGATGTCATGGAAGCACTCAACCTTGTATTCAGCAGAGAACTGATCAAAGGTCTGTTGGAGTACACCATGCTCATGCTCAACTACTGGAAAGAAGAAAGCCAAGATTGTGAAATCTACATCGAGCAAATCCAGCTTTGTCTCGACATGCTCTGATCTTTTAGATAACAAAGCAAAAACAAAACAAAAAAAAGTGTGGATTTGCCCAGGGTCTGTGATTTTGTGTGGTAGACTGGCGGGTGCGGCTGTGAGTCCGAGCATCGCACATTGACGCAAACATATATAGTAGGTGTTTTTCGCACCCAAAACGGTTTGGGAAAGCGATGCAATGAAGCAGAAAAAGAAGGTTAAGGAAGAGGATTTCGACGAGGATTTACGGAATTGTGACTACGAGATCAAGGAGCAGGACCGTTTTCTCCCGATCGCCAATGTGGCCCGCGTGATGAAACTGGCGCTTCCGCCTCATGCGAAGCTTTCCAAAGAGTCCAAGGAATGTGTTCAAGAGTGTGTTTCTGAGTTTATCAGTTTTATCACGTCGCAGGCGGCAGATAAGAGCAAGCTAGAGAAACGCAAGACTCTCAATGGTGAAGATATGCTCTGGGCGATGTTCACCTTGGGGTTTGAACATTACGCTGAGACCCTTAAAATCTACTTGGCGAAGTACCGTCAGTTTGAGCAGATGGAGGCTGAAAGACGCCTGGTGGGACGTTCTAGAAAGAGAACTGCCAGGGATAGCGATAGCGACGATATGCAAGAGATGGCCTACGACATGACTCCGGAAGACTATGTGGATTTTGGCGCCGACTTTGAGTACCTCGAGCTGACATAGTGAAGGTGATACAGAGAGCTGTTTAGTGCAATGGTACGATCGTTGGGGCTAGTGGTGCTCGTTTACCCTTCACAAAGCCATGATCTACTAGAAAGACAAGTCTGGTTTAAAGAACCGTGCAGAATCCGGTAATGGACCTTCCGAATGAACCGCCAGTGATATCTCCATATCCAGTACGAGAAACCATTGATCCAACGCCTCTTCGTCCTCGTCACAGGGTGGAATGCCCACCTGCCCGAGATCTAGAACAATGATCGTGCAATGGCGAAGTTGCCTGAGGCCAGAACAATCCACCCAGGACTGGCCTATATTTATCGTCTCAATAGTCAAGCGAAGCGATGCTTTTGACAAGGTGAGGTATTGACGTTTGATTTAAAGCGTCAAGACAGTTGCCATCACGAGACGCCACAGAACATGGAAAGGTGATACATGTAAATAATGTAAAATGTATGAAAACGACCGAACCTGTCTCGGTCAATGTCTGTTCACCTCGAATCAGGAGGCTTCTTTCACCTGTTGATCTTGCGTGCCTGTCACAGAACACAATGCCCATGGGTTCATTGTCCAGTTTGCTGATTAGTCAGGGACGTGGGCTGGAAACTAGGGAGATGAAGGGATGATCTAAAAGGTTTAAATTTAGGGATTTCGTAATGTTGGGTGCTTTGGGTGGGTTTGTGACACTTATAGCATCAAGAGTGGGTTTAGATTGGATGATAATGAAGGTCAAGGTAAAGGAGGCTTCTAAGTGGATTCTACAATAACTGGGCTTCAAGGAATGCAAATAAGTAGTAGGAGAGTTTCTTTAAGTCTTTTATTGGAGAATTGGATATGATCTAGAGTGCCTTAGGTTCAATACTAGTAATCGAATGGCCTGGCAACATCATAGTCACGTAATTACCACATGAAACAACTGTTTCCTTGAACTGCTTGAAAAGAGTAGTTTAGGTTCCACAAACTGGCTACTCTTGAACGTTGTAACTCTTAATACTGTGCTATTCTTGCTCCAGCCTTAAACAGTATATACATGGACAAAGCAAAGGAAACAGTATTCCAAACCACCAACACCGAAACAAAAAGTCATGATTATATACTTCAGCTCCAATAGCCTATTTTTCCATCAACATTCATATCTTATCTAGTAACATACTGCTGCTGAAGATCACCATAGATGGTGCATTCGGACTTCGACGCCGACGTTGGCAAGGCAACCCAAGATGAAGCAAATACATAGGAGAGGGCAAGAAAGGCAAATTTGGCTCTTTGGAAGAGATTGGAACCCTCTCTGAAAACCCACTTTATTCATATATACCGTTGACTGCCTCGCCAGCCGTGTAGTTTGCAGCCATTTAAGGTACGTGGGACGCATATGGAACATGCATAGATAAGATGGAATAGATCACTAAATTTAGAAACAAAAAGGGTTCAGGGTGGAGTTGGCCACGAAGGAAGTCTATTTTATGTATGGACAGGTTTGTGGAATGGAAGGCCAGGTTTTTGGGTGGAAAGTAGGTTCAGAGGCATCTCGCAAGCTTCTCTTGCATAAGCAGGGTCTGTCAAGCCGCCAGGAGGAGGGACAGGGAAGAGGGAAGTAGAAGAGGGGTGGAATACGTGGGTAGCTTGGATTAGGAGATAAAAGTCGTTTTGTGTCGTTTTAGGGTTTTTAGTGCTATATGGTGGTTTCATCAGCAGTATATGTACTGTTTGAGGGTAACTGTGGAAGCCAGTTCAGGTCAACCCAGACAACCCAAACCACCAAAAAATAGCCCAAACCTCCATCAATAGTACTTCTTAGACCTCTAATATGCTGAAAAAATCCATAGAAAAATAGATAAATGGTGCCTTTGTTCAAACTCTATTGCTCATCCTCAGTCCATGGAACAGCCCTAACTGAGGTACTCATCTCCAACACCTCCAACACCTCCAACACCACCACCACCAACCAACCCAATTCACCCAATCCATAAAAAAATAACTCACTTCCCAACCACCCTTCCTTCTACACTTCCCTTTAATCCTCTTCCATATACTTCCTCCTTCCAATGCCAAGACATGTAAAACCTTCTCCATACTTAACCGTCCCTGCCTCAGGAACCATCCACCAACGCAAACCACCATCAAATCTCCACCAAAACTGCCCCCCCCTCCATCCCCCCCTCCCCCAAAAACTATATAAACACCGGAAATCCCCTGAAAAAAACCCCCAGCCTCGAAATTCACGTCTCCTTCGTTTTCTTCCAGCCCCTCCAGCAGCCCCTCCAAGCCCTTACCTTAACGAGCTACGCGCCTCGAAGCAACCTCCCATGGCAGAGACCCACCAGAACCGACCAAATGCTACAAGAAAGGGCCCATCCCGCTGGGCCCAACTGGCTCCCACCTTTTTCTTCTACTGATTGCTGAATTTATTTTTTAGTTTCCGTACCAGAACTGTTTCATGTTTGGTTGGTTGAAAGTTGGTTCCACAGCCATTCGCGAGCCACCACCAACCAGAGCCAGAACAAGTAGCACCCTCCACCATTTCCACCCAAAACTGGAACCAAAATTGGAAATCCAAAACCACCGTAAAACAAACCATCCCTTCTTCTCCCCTTCCCTTTCTTTCTTTTCTTTTTTCTTCTCTCCATAAATACATTTCTTCATGGTCTTCCTCTGGCCTGGCTGGACGGTGTACAGATGCATCCACCTCACCTACATCGCCAGAGCCTCCTTCACCAACCCATCATGATCAAATCGTTCCGCAGAAGCAAACGCCTGCTGAACTCGCTGTCGACGTCGTCGCCGAAACATCTGATTCTGCGGGTCTCGCTGTCGTCTCATCCAGAGGCTGATTTCGTGCAAAACTCGCCTACCAAGGTGATCAAGGCGCTCTATGACTACAGGCCTCAGGGCCCGAAAGAGCTTCTGTTCGAGAAGGGAGACTTCTTCCATGTGGTTTCTGACGAAGCGCTGGAGTTGGATCAGCACGGCTGGTACGAGGCCACCAACCCAATGACGAATCAAAGAGGTATGGTGCCTAAACTGTACTTTGAGGTGTTCAACAGAAGCATGCATGCTCTGGCTAGGGGGAATAGCATTGACCAGCTGAATCCGATATTTGCTAAGATCCAGCAGCAGCAGCTGGTGCAGAATCTCCAGCAGAACCTGAACCTGCTTCAGAATATCCAGCAGCAAACGATCCAGAACCTCCAACAGCAAACCAGCGGCGGCGGCAGCGCCAGGGAAAACCGTACGTTATACGCTGTGACGCTTTACGACTTCCGTGCTGAAAGAGAGGACGAGTTGGATATTGTGCCTGGCGAACATTTGGTCATTTGCGCTCATCACGACTACGAGTGGTTTATTGCTAAACCTATCAACAGGTTGGGCGGGCCAGGGCTTGTTCCGGCTTCGTACGTGAAAATTGTGGATAAATATAATCCTCTGGCCCAGATGGAATCGGCTGGCGACGATATGGTCTCGGTGATTACCCATTTCAGGATTCCTACGGTTGAAGAGTGGAAAGAACTGACCGCCATCTACCAGGCCAGCACCCACCCATCTGGAAAGATCTCGGGCACGAATCCATCGTCGCTGGTGCCATCCCAGTTTTCTCAGAATGAAGACGACTCTACGCGGTCTTCTTCAGCTTCGGCCTCGACGTTTATCGTTGAAGCTTCTGTCGACTCCTACCACTTGGCAACGCTGGAGGATAATAGCCGTTACCAGTATGTGGTTACCGCTCGTACGCTGACGGGTAAAACACGTCAGTTGTGCCGTTTTTATGAGGATTTCTATAACATGCAAGTGAAGATCCTCGAGCTGTTCCCTTATGAAGCTGGTAAAGTCGAAGGCCACAGGCGTACCATTCCAGGTTTCCCTGGCCCTGTTATCCATGTCAGCGACAACATCTCCCTGTTGAGACGTGAACGGTTCGACTACTATCTCCGTAACTTGATTGCCATGCCTTCTCATGTGTCTCGCTGCGACGAGGTATTGGCGCTTTTTGAGGTGCAGAACAACGGCTTTGACAAAGAATACGTCGAGAGGGGAGACCGCTTCTCAAAGCCTATTAACCAACAGTCGGGCTACCAGCAGGATAGACTATCGCAATATCTGAACGTCCAGCCTCATTCACGAAGCCGGAACTCCCACACCCCTTCGCTGGATCTGAACAGCAACAACAGAGCACTGTCGCCAGGAGCCAACACTGCTCTTGCCCAACCAATGCCCGATACAAGCAAACAACCCAAGGTGAAGGTGAAGTTTTATTATGAGGATGATATTTTCGTGTTGCTTTTGCCTGTGAACCTCCGGCTCCAAGACTTGAAGGCCAAGCTTGCGAAGCGTCTTGGCCTTGAAACTGGCTACGAGACTGATCCTTCTAGTCTTGTATTCCTTTTCTTGAAGACCGAGTATGATGATTTCATGGACACCAACCAGATTGCCTCGGAAGTGTTGAGCGACGAGCAGAGGGCGCTCCTCTTCCATAAGGAAATCAGCGAGGACTCTAAGTTCCACGAGGTGCTCCATGACAAATGCAAGATTGTGATTTTGTCGGGTTAAGCGTTGATGCCGTTGTACACCTCAGCGGACTCTGCCGCTGCCAATTCGCTCCAACGATCGCTTATACTGCTACAAGACGTAAGATCTGCCTCTGGATTATCCAGCTGGTTATAGATGATCTATTGGTAAGTGTTTCTACGCACTTGGTTTTGTTGATGCTGGACGCGCTAGCTCCAAGACTCACTTGGAAGGGCCCCTCCAAAATCATACACTGTACTATAGTTTCTGGCGCCAGAGTCGCCAGCAAAAGTTCATGTTCTTATGATGTTCCCTTTAATAAAGGTGATTGCAATACTCTTTCCACCAGCCTGACCTCTTACTCTGAGTCGCGAAGGATGCAGAAAAATCAACACAACTTACTACTTACCTATAAGTCTGGTTTCTTACCACTCTCCACCAGCGAATGGTCCTTATTTATCTCCTGATCGAATCACGTCCTTTTACTGTTTACACTATCTGAACGCTCGATGCTCCGACGGGTACTCAACCTCTTCTCAGGAGACAAGCATGTCCCTTCAGACAATGAAACAGCCAAAAAACACCAAACCAACAAGAAAAAGCCTCATAACGATAAACCCACGTCTCTAGAGTTTGCTACTGCTCTTCTAGGGAGAGAACCGGACTCAGGCGAAGAAACTGATAAGCCAGTGTATGTCCTTGATGAGCTAGATAAGGAGGACCAGAAACAGCCAGAGACTGGCCGAGCTACAGCGCCTTCTGGAAGGAACCTTCTACCCCCACAGACTCCTGCAAAGGCAGGTTCAATGCCGTTTCTTTCCAGCACGCCTCTAGCGCTGAGACTGGTGATTGGTCAGAAGCCTGCCAGAAGACGGTATAAACGGTACGACGTAAGTGCCAAAAGACGTGTTATCAACCCTCTGCTGGAACTGGAGGACGATAGTCCGGATGAGAGGCCTCTGCAGGTTTTACAGTTGGAAGAGGGCAGCGAATCGATGAAGAAGGTGGAGTCTAGCATCATGGATGACCTAGAACGGCAATTGAAGGAGAACAACGGCAGCGACGATGATGACGAGGAGGTATTTGTTGAAGCTGTTAGTCAGATACACGATGAGGAGAAGGATAGTGGAAGGGAAGTGAAGGTAGAGAAGAAGATGCCGTGGGATGAGGCTGTTGAAGTGACAGAAGTGGCATCCCAGGATTCTGAGGAGAAACAGAGGGAGGACCATGTGGATCCTAGGGATCAGAGCGTACCTGTTGATGGGGATCTGCCAGAAATTCCTTCCAAAGCTGTTGCTTCGCCGAAGAATAGCCCCCAAGGGCTCAGTGGAACCAGGAAAACGCTAAAAATGTCCTTATCAAGGAAAAGAAGAGTAAGGAAAGTACACAGGGACGCTGCTGGGAACTGGACTACGCGAGAATCACAAAGCGATTCAGATGTTTTTGTGGTAGGTGAAGAAAGGGCGTCTGAGGTGGAAAGTGCCAGCCAGAGATCTGGTAAGCTGCTAGATGCATCAGCGGAACGCAGCCACGACGACGGATCAGATCCAATTGATGATAATTACAACACAGCTTCTGAATCTGATGATATCGAAGATTCCTCTTCTGAAGATATCAGTGAGAACAAACCTACTGGTACGAAGCCCAGGGCAGTGAATTTCTCGGATATTTCTACTGAACACTTCTCCATTGATCCACACGCAGCAACAGAACTCCCAAAAACTCCCGTACAAGTTTCCAATCGGTATCCCATTGCACCAGCGCTGGCGCCAGGACGTGTGGTATTTGGATCTCCTGCGCTGGCACCAGCTTCTTCCAGAACACAGCCGCCAACGAGTCAAACTGATAGGTTGGATAGCAAACCAGGAACGCTTCCGACGCTGGTACGCCAAGCAAAGAGTGGGCAGTCAAATTCCCAGAGCAGTCCAAACTTATTTGTCTCTGTTGATTCGTCTTCAGGCCGTTCGTTGACTCTTCCATCTACAGCTTCAAGTCCTACGTCTCTATATCGAAAGCGCCTGAAACAGCAGATGACGCTTCCGTTCAGCCTGCCGCCTCGAAGTCTGCCAGGAAGAAGCAGAACTGATAACTCCTACAGAATCCCTTTCTCGTCGCAGACGAATTCTACATCTTCAGAGCCCAAGGACCAGTTGATGGTTCCTGATTCAAGCACAACAGAAGAATTGAATCGCCAGGCTTCGCCTCCCAAGAAGGTCTTGTCTCAGGAAAGTCAGATCGTTATTAAGAGCTCTCAGGATGACAAGGAGCAGAAGAAGCCAGCACCAGCAAAGCCTCGTGGTACTCTACCTACAGCTGTCAAACCTGCTGTGGCCAGTCCAAAAGAGGAAGAAGGTGATAGGAAGCGTATAAAGTTGATCCCCATGTACTCGAAGCTCATGCGGCCTGAACCTGCAAAGCCCGAGCCCAAGTCGCTAGCACAGCAATTGAGAGAAAGAAGGGAGCAGCTAGAAGGGCTGTCTCGAGCAGAAACGGCATAAGCCGGACGGATGTCTGGCTGGTCGTTCAGTTAGCGTATTGATCATGTCTCAACTGATGGAACTATGGTTAAGATCTGAAGAAAGGGCACCTGTTCGAGTCAATTGCAATCGAACAAGCTTCCTAGCTTCAAATCTGTCTATGAAAAAGCTTTACGATTCCAATACCCAAGTCTACACCTTCATTGGTGTTCTGATTGGAACCCAGGCACCCAGGCAACTGGCCACGCCTAAACCATATCTCCCCATCCCAATGACCCATTCTTCGTCAAACCACGATCACCCAATAAACAAACACCATCCAACCTCTTCCACCTCCATTGAACCTCTTCGTAGTTCACTGAACCCTCGCTACATGTCCTCTCCACTCTTCCAACTACCCAACTCCCCCCGCCCCCGCCTTTGCCTATAAATACGCCACGAATTCCCACTTTTAAATTCCCAGAACCAACTTTTTTCAACCCTCTTCCTTACCATTTCCCCAGTGGTCCCTTCTAGAACATCCACCTGGGTGGACCCTTGGAGCCACACTTCGCGATAACCGCAACTCCACATCCACCGCAACCACTTCCTTAGTTTGCCTTATAAGCACCCAATTCCCAAAAACAAGTATCAAAAAGTACCTCTTTTCAATCATGATCTCCCCAAAATACGCATTGACCCACTACTGGCGCTCGGCAAAGGCCGCTGGCCCAACTACGGCTCCACACGTGGTGAACTTATACTTGGACTATAACTGTCCCTTCTCAGGGAAGTTGTTCTCGAAGCTTCTTTCGGTGATCCCGGCGCTTGACGATAAGCATCCTGGCCAGTTCCAGTTTGTGTTTGTCAATGTGATCCAGCCATGGCACCCAAACTCGGTGGGTTTACATGAATACTCGTTTGCAATTGGCCAGTTGTTGAGGGATAAGATCCCAGACAAGTCGAACGACTTCTTCTGGAAGGTTTCCAAGACGCTTTTCGATAACAAGGAGGAGTTCTTTGACTCTGCTACGGTGAGTCTCGGCAGAAACGATCTTTATAAGAAGATTAACGATGTGGTGTTTTCCAAGCTTGATCTTCCAATTGCTCAGAATGACGTTTTGGATAGGTTGGAGATTAAGCCTTCTTCTTCAGCTAAGGAGGCCAATAACGACGGTAACGCTGCTACTGCTGACGTTAAGTACTTTACCAAGTACTTGAGAGGCGTGGGTGTTCACGTTACGCCTACGGTTAGCGTGGATGGCATTGTGGACGGCAGTGTTTCCAGTGGCTCTTCTCCTGAGGAGTTGACCAAGGTGTTTGAAAGCCACTTGTGAATAGCCAGAGAGAAGTTGTGAGGTGGGTTGGAGGCGGTTGCCCTCATGGTCGACTCAATTGACTCAGTAACTCCCAATGAACGCTTGAAAAATGAAGAATGAATCTGGGAAGCTGGGTAGTTCGAAAGCTATCTTTCCCCCACATTGCCCTCTTGACCGCTCACTGCCAACTGTATATGCTTGACATGTATGCTTGACAATATGATGATGAATGATCTCTACGTCGTGTAGAATAAGTAAAGGAGGCAATTTTGATGACTTAGTAATGTTGGTGAAGTTGGTGAAGTTGGTGAAGTTGATTCTGATGGTGATGCTTCCTATTCAATCAATACCTCAATGGTGTTTCTATGCTCTAAGAGGTGTATTAGACACATAACATCGATACAAGGTACATTTAGCAACCTAAACAGAAGCCTTATACCTTTTACTGGCCTAAATAAAGTCACTTAAAGCCCACTTGGCCTGTTGATGCCCCTGTTTCTGGGTAACTGAGTACCATAAGATGTAGTTATACCTATCCATTGGAACACACCAAGTGAAGCCTAGATACCCATAGAAAGCCCAGAACT
This sequence comes from Candidozyma haemuli, assembly GCF_002926055.2. Taxonomy (NCBI): domain Eukaryota; kingdom Fungi; phylum Ascomycota; class Pichiomycetes; order Serinales; family Metschnikowiaceae; genus Candidozyma; species Candidozyma haemuli. Next base: position 130,638 of record NW_020289905.1, read on the forward strand.
TTACCAGAAGCCCTGGAAAAGATTAATAAGCGTTATTCTCTTCAGCAAAAGCCACATCTCCTACTGTCTGGTAACCAGTATGGAACATAGTTATGTCCATTACCCAGTCCACTTCTACATGGCAATACCCATCAACTACAGACACCAACACCTCTATTTCCCAACCAAGTAGCATTCAACTCTCCAAGTAAAGCCCCAAAAACATCAATATCACCCTCCATTCCACCTCTCCACCACCTAAACTCCCATTCCCTACACTCTCTCATAGTCTCCACCAACCACAACCAACCCCCAGTTATCCACCCACTGTGCCCCCATTGAGTCCCCAAAACCACTCCACCCAAACCCTCCAACCCCCTTCTTCCCAAAACAACTCTCCCTTTGCCTCCTCCACTCCTCTACCTCCCCCAATGGCTCCCTTCCTTCCTCAGTTCCAGCTCAGTTTCAACCCCCACCGTCCAACCCAAAACCACCAAACCCCCCAATTTCATCCCATATCCATAAACCATACTCTCTCTTCTTCCCAAAAAAACCCCATTTCCACATTCCAATAAGCTACCAATGACCCTCCTCTCCGTCCCTCTCCTTTCCCTTCCTACTATATAAGCTCACGCGAAAGACTCCAGTCCATACTACTTCACCAAACCACCAAGTACCACCAAAAACCACCAAATACCATGCCTGTTCCGTTCACGTTAACGTATTCTGCCTCAAATGGCATCTTCTACAAATCCATCCAGTTCGACTGGTCTCTGATCGATTCTGAGTGTAAAAGGCACTATTCGTTGGATTTACCTGTTTTTGCAGCCAAACTGGAACCAGAACCTGAAGACGTGGTGGTCCAGAAACGCCAGCAGAAAAGAAAGTTTATTGAAAACGTCTATATTAATCTCGCCTCCAGGATCCCCCACCAGGTTCTTCGCCAGTTGCTTGCAGCTGCTTCGTTGCCTCCAACTCCTTGGAAGGAGGTACCGTTTCTTCGTCAGAATGGCCTGGAGTACCGTTTCTGTGGGTTCCATCCAATGGGAAGCGCTGTGGTTTATAATTATACGGAAGTGGAGAAACAGGTTCACCAGGTGCTTAGGGGGGTGGACGAGCAGTCGGGGGATTTGCAGATGTATACGCTTTTGGAGCTGGTGACGGCCTCTCCAGGCCCGGAAAGCCCGCAGGGCTTGGAGGGCGTGGAGAGCAAAAGTTTAGAGCGTCCGAAAAGCCCAGAGGGCTTGGAGGACGTAAAGAGTGAGGGAACAGGGAACCTAGAGGGTTTGAAGAGCCCAGAAGGCTTGAAGGACGTGGAGAGCCCAGAGGGACTGAAGAGCCTGGAGAACTTAAAGAGTGAGATTCCAGAGAGCCTGGAGAAGCTGAAGAGTCCAGAGATCCTGGAAAGCTTGGAGAGATCGGAAATCCCTGGGGGCTTGGAGGGCTTGGAGGGCTTCCAGTTGCACGAGAAGCTGGATGAGTTATGCCAGGGGCACTGCCAGGAGCAGCTGGTCCCCCAGGAAGAGCTGGACGCCCTGGACGCCCTGGACACCCATGAAATGTTAGAGAAATTCAAGGAGATGGTCCGCCAGAAGGCCTTGAGTGACCTTGATGCCCTGGAAGAGACGGCCGTGGAAGATATGCCTACCAGCGCTCTGAGTCCAGAGACTGGTGATGATATGTTTGACAGCTACGAAGGGCTCAATCTGCCGTTGACTCCACCGCTCGAGGAGCCTGCCCAAAAGTACTTCTTCCTCAATGGTGGTTTCTTTTCAGATAAGCATATCTACAATATTTTGGAGAACCACGGGTTCACCTTCCCTTGCATGTTGCCAGGCAAGAACCCACTGATTGTGTTCAATTCAGTCGAAGATATCCTGGTTTACGAGCACAGGATGGACGAGAGGAAGATTCTTAAGGTGTCAGAGGAGTCTGAACAGACTGCTGGTCTGGAGAGTGTAGAGAGTGACGGCCCCCAGGTGGTGGGAAAAGCTGGAGATGCAGCCAAAGCTGGTGTTTTCAAAGGGCTTGGGATTACAGTGTTGAGGAATGGCCCCTTCATTGACGCCAGAAGGCTTTCGGCAAGACGCAGACTGAAGGCTAAACATGCTAGACATGCCAGGGCCAGAAAGGAGAGGAAGTATCTTGTGAATAAGGAGCTTCAGGAGGCCCAGGATGGCGACAAGACCACAGAGTCCAGTGCCTCAGCCAAAACCACTGAATCGGAAAAGTCCACCGACTCCGATAAGTCCAGTGGGTCAGAAAACTCCTCTTCATCAGATAAATCTGGATCCGAAGCGTCGGTGCCAAGTCAAGCTGACTCCGGTTTTTAGTGAGGGGCCGAAGTAGTTTGTCATGGCGTTTATAGGGCTACAATGCAAATTGGAGTTGCCAAAAGAGTCTGGCGTTGTTCTTCGTGTACCTCGGCTCTCATTGCTAGCTTGTGTTAGTTGACATTGTGATCGTTGCCAAGCCGTGGAGTTAAGTGGTGTGGGTGGTTTGTTTTCGTGTTTCAGCGAAGGTACAATGAAATCTGGCTAAACTGCCCTGGTGGGCCCATTCCAGGAGATAACATGCCCCGGAATTAACTACCTGTTCATGTGTTGATATCTCGTATTTCGAGCTACAGCCGTGTGTCCTTTGAGGCTTATCCAACCCAGTCCTGGAAGAAACAGCCCCAATCCAGCCATCCCAGGCCTTCTTCAACCACAATGAGCCAAAAAGGACAATCGTCGCTACGTGCCAGTTGCTCCCAGCCCGGATATAACGATCCCTCGACCGTTGGAAAACACCTTCTTCTCCATTGTTCAGCCCTGTTTACCCGAGGAGCAATCCTTATTGTTGGTTCCCACAGCCAACCGAGGTCCAATCCACATCCCACCTTCTGCTTCCGTTTTGCCACCGTTTTGACGTCCTTGACACCTCCACATCTTGACGTTTCCAGAAATGCAGTAAGTGCAAATTCACGAACAAGCCGCATTCGTCATGGGGCTTGGCTTTGACCTTCCGTGACCGTAAGGTTTGATAAACGGAACAAGACTCGGAAAGCCGCCGAACGAGCCTTGCAAGCGCCGTTACTCGCCGAATGTGGGCTTGACAATGTATGGGAGAGGTTCGGAAATACGGCACCACCGGGCTTACTAAGAGAATGCCGTTGTTTGTCATTATTTGAATGGAAAGCATACTGGTGAAGACTCTAGAGAAGCCGCACAGAAGCCCTTTCCGCCGTGCGGTTCCGTTTGGCAGGAACCCCCAGAATGTGCTTAGAATGGGGCCCCGTATTATTTTTTTTTTTTTTTGTCTTTATGGTATTTATACGCCTGGCGTCCGTCTGAGTGTTGATTTTCGGTTTTCGGTTTTTTCTCGATTCAGCTAATTACGTGCATTGGAGACGGGATATTATTTGCGCCTTGCAGTGTGTCAAACGTCTCATACGTCTCAAGAGAACGCACGGTCCGACCTTGAAAGTGTCTCAAAACCGGGATTCCTGAAAAAATGTCCAGCGAAGGTTCTTTGACTCCGAAGGAGTTTGCTGGTGATGTTGAAGGTGCTGGGGATGTCCAGCCAGCTAACCAGCATGTCGCTGACCTTCTGAGAGAAATGTCTAGATTGACTTATGAGGATGGAAAACTTCCTGTTTCTTCAGAGGAGTTTAACTTGTCTCGTCTTTTACATACTTATGTTCGCCAGGCAGAGAATGGCGGTGTGCAATTGCGCCAGGTGGGCGTTACGTTTGAGGATCTTTCGGTGCATGGCATTGACCAGAGTTATGCGTTTTTGCCTACAGTTAGCGGTGTTTTGAAGGCTCCATTGACGATTTACCGTGCTATTAAGGAGGCTAGACACCGCCCAGAACGTGCTATTTTGAACCCTATGGATGGGTGTGCTCGCCAGGGAGAAATGGTGCTTGTTTTGGGTCGTCCAGGCGCTGGCTGCCTGACTCTTCTTAAAGCTTTAAGTGGAACGGATTTGCAGCTGTACACGAAGATCGAGGGCCAGGTAGAGTACGACGGTGTGCCCCAGAAGGATATGCTTGCAAGCTATAAGCAAGATTTGGTGTATTGTCCTGAGTTAGATACCCATTTTCCTCACTTGACGGTGCAGCAAACGCTTGAGTTTGCCATTGCCAGTCGTATGCCCAGGCAAAGAGTGAATAACATGTCCAAGAGCGAGTACATTGAGTTTATCAGGGACATGTGGGCGACGGTTTTCGGTCTCAGACACACGTACAAGACGAAAGTGGGTAATGAGTACGTTCGAGGCTGTTCTGGCGGTGAAAGAAAGCGTGTTTCTATTGCAGAGGCTATGGCGTGCCAGGGTTCTGTTTACTGCTGGGATAATGCCACCAGAGGTCTTGATGCTTCGACTGCTTTGGAGTACGCCCAGGCTATTAGAATATCCACCAGGTTTACCAAAGCCACTGCTTTTGTTTCGCTCTACCAGGCTTCAGAAAACATCTATGCCACCTTCGACAAGGTGCTTGTGTTGTATAAAGGCAGACAGGTGTATTACGGCCCTGTGGGAGAGGCTAAAGCGTACTTTGAGGGTATGGGCTGGCAGTGTCCTCCCAGACAAACCACTGCGGAGTTTTTAACTGCTGTTACTGATCCTATTGGTAGATTTGCCAAGCCAGGGTTCCAGAACAAGGTTCCACGGACTCCAGATGAGTTTTTGTCTTACTGGCGTAAGTCTCCACAGTACGAGAAGGTCAAGGAAGAAATCGCTGACTACAAGGCCACCGTCAGCCAGGACGAGACCAAACAACGTATGGCTGAGTCTGTCAAGCAAGAAAAACAGAGACTTCAGCGTAATGGCTCTCTCTTTACTGTGAACTTCTACGAGCAGTTCAGGCTCAACTTGAAGCGTGCTTTCCAGAACATCTGGGGCGACAAGGCCTATACGATCATTCAAGCCGTGGCTGCTTTCGTGCAAAGCTTGATTGTTGGTTCTTTGTATTACGATACCCCAGATAACGTCACTGGCTCGTTCTCAAGAGGAGGTGTGATCTTCTTTGCGGTCTTGTACTTGTCTTTGACGGGACTTGCTGAAGTGTCGAATTCCTTCAAGGCCAGACCTATCTTGTTGAAGCAGCATAACTACTCATTGTACCATCCCTCGGCTTTTGCCATTGCCGAAGCAGTTTCGGTAGCTCCAGTGAACTTGGTGATTACAACCGTCTTCAGTCTTGTGCTTTACTTCCTTTCAAACCTTAACAGAGATCCAGGCAAGTTTTTCATCTTCCTTTTGTTCAGTTACTTGGTTTCGTTGGTGATGAGTTCTTTGTTTAAAGCTGTGGCTTCGTGGAACAAGACCATCTCTTCTGCCAATGCTTTTTCTGGTGTGTTGATTTTGGCTTCTTTGATGTACTCGTCGTTTATGATTCAAACACCTTCCATGCATCCTTGGTTCCGCTGGATTGGCTATATCAACCCGGTTCTTTATGGTTTTGAGGCCATGATCACCACTGAGTTCCATGGAAGAGACATGCCTTGTGATTCTGCCTATTTGATACCCCATGGGCCAGGATACACGTCAGATAACGTTGTTTGTGGCTTTACAGGCTCTCTTCCTGGCCAAACCAGCATCGATGGTGATAGGTACGTGGCCCAGTCTTTCGACTATAGCGTCACGCATGTGTGGAGGAACTTTGGTATTCTTATTGGTTTCTTGATCTTCTTTGTGGGTCTTTCTGCTATTGGTTTTGAGGTCGTCAGGCCTGTTTCCGGTGGAGTTGACCGTCTATTCTTCCTCAGAAGCAAGAAGAAGAACGAGATCTTTGTTATTGATAGCGACAAGGCAGAAAGTCTGAACGACAGTGAGGCAGGCCCTGACCCACCGACCGATCTCGAGAAGGCTGGTTTATCTGATGCTGACGCCCATAAAGCTCTTGCAGACTTGCAGGGTAAGGATATCTTTGTATGGAAGTCTGTGGATTATGTTATTCCATATGCTGGTGGCCACCGAAAGCTACTTGACAACGTTTCTGGGTACTGTGTGCCTGGAAAGTTAACTGCGTTAATGGGAGAGTCTGGTGCTGGTAAAACGACTCTTTTGAATGCCTTGGCTCAAAGAACCGATATTGGTGTTGTCAGTGGCGATATCTTGGTCAATGGAGGCGCTCTAGACGCCTCGTTCTCGAGACGTACAGGCTACGTCCAGCAGCAGGACATCCATCTTGCCCAAACGACGGTCAGAGAGGCTTTAATTTTTTCTGCTAAGCTTAGAAGACCCAAGAGTGTTCCTGATCGAGAGAAGCTTGAATATGTTGAGAGTATTATTGATGTTCTTGAAATGTCGGAATACGCCGATGCCATTGTTGGCCATTTGGGCTCGGGACTTAACGTTGAACAAAGAAAAAAATTAACTATTGGTGTTGAATTGGTTGCAAAGCCTTCCTTGTTGCTTTTCCTTGATGAACCTACCTCAGGCCTTGATTCCCAGTCCGCTTGGGCTATCGTGAAGCTTCTTCGGTCGCTTGCCAACGCAGGCCAGTCCATTTTGTGTACCATTCACCAGCCCTCAGCCACCCTTTTTGAAGAGTTCGATAGGCTTTTGCTTCTTCGTAAAGGCGGCCAGACGGTTTACTTTGGCGACATTGGTGAACATTCCAGAACCATCCTTGATTATTTTGAAGCAAAGGGCGCAAGAGAATGCTCAAAGCATGAAAACCCAGCAGAGTATATTTTGGAAGTGATTGGCGCTGGCGCCACTGCAATAGTTGACCGGGACTGGTTTGCTGTCTGGCAAGAATCCGACGAAAAGAGAGTTGCCAACGAACAAATTGACAGATATATCGTTGACGGCCAGAAACAAGCGTCCGCTTCAGAGGCAACACCAGAAGAGTTGAATGAGCTTAACCAAACCTACGCTACTCCAGTGTATTACCAATTTGTGATTCTTTTGAAGAGAGACTTCCTTACGTTCTGGAGAAAACCAGAATATGTGATGGCTAAGATCTTCTTGATGACCATGAGTGGTCTCTTCATCGGCTTCACGTTCTTTGGCTTGAAACACACATTAACTGGATTACAGAATGGTATGTTCTGTGCTTTCTTGTCGGTTGTTGTCTCAGCGCCGGTGATTAACCAAATCCAAGAACAGTGTATTGCTATTAGAGAGGTCTTTGAAGGGCGTGAAAGGATGTCTAATACTTATAGATGGTGGCTCATGGTGCTTGCTCAGTACGTCACTGAAATCCCATACATGTTTGTTGGTGGAGCCATTATGTTCGTTTCACTTTATTTCCCAACCCAAGCTGATACACTGGGATCCCATGCTGGTGTGTTTTACTTGACCAATGGTATTTTCCTCCAGTTGTTTAATATTTCGTTTGCGTTCATGTTGGTTTACATGGCCCCAGATGTTCAATCTGCGGCTGTGTTGGTTTCGTTCTTCTATTCGTTCATTGTTGGTTTCTCTGGCGTCGTCCAGCCAACTCAGTTGATGCCTGGTTTCTGGACGTTTATGTATAAGGTCAGTCCTTATACTTATATCATCCAAAACCTTATTGCCTCTTTTCTTCACCAAAGAAAAGTCGAATGTGCTGATAAAGAGTTATCTGTGCTTGAACCGCCCCAAGGCACTACGTGTGGTGATTACATGGGCCCATTTATTGAGAATGCTGGTGGATACTTGGTCGACCCCAACAGTACCGAAAGCTGTGGATATTGTCGTTATACAAATGCTGACGAGTATCTTTTGACCCTTTACACCAAGTACTCGTATATCTGGAGAAACGTTGGATTCTTCTGCGTTTACATCATTTTCAATCTTGCGATGTGCCTAATATTGTACAAGGCCCTTAGGTTGACAGTGTGGAAAATTCCACCGATTTTCAAAAGAAGAAAAATTAACTTGGCCTATTGTTCAAATGCACAGTCTGTTTGGTGCAGCATACAACTGCATTCTTCGCATAAAACAATTATTACGCTTATGCGGAGCCATGCGCGTCCTGTGTATCGTATATCAGGCTGTTCGCACGATACTTGTATACGTCAATAAACCTACGTGAAAAGCGGCGGCCTTGTACAGCTGGTGTCTTGATTCTCCCCCTTCAGCCCCATACGTAAGCGATTGTACGTAATTTCACCTGGAGGAACATGTATTTTTTCCGTGGATACCCCAGCGAGCCTCATACAGGACCACAGCAGAAAGGGTCCATTAGCCTTTTAACTACCTTGTCGAGACTTATGCTTCTTCAAGTCAGTGCAGCCCCCCCCTTACTGGATCAAACTCAAAGCAGCATCCGATGAAAACTCACATGGTAACAAAAGCAGTGCACAGAGCGCATTTTGTGAGCTCGCCAAGGTAGAAATGCATGAACTCTAAACTTCATCTCGCTTGGGTCTCGCGTACCGTAGTACCAGGGTTTTACAGCCATTGCGTCCCCGTCTGACCCGGCTCCACAAAACACGGATCCTCTCGAGGTCCCCCACTTACGCTATTGGGAGGCTGGACGGGAAAACGCTTGTTTGCAGCCAAAATAGGTATCCTGATTTAGGGAAAGACGAAAAATTATTCTCCAAGTAAGCTTCGATTTGTTCTTTTTCGAAGAGAGAAGGATTTTTTTATAATTCTTTCGTTGAAAGAAGAACTTTTCTTCTACAAAGTAAAGTTTATAATTAGCTTGAATTAGCATATTAAAGAAGTAGATCAAAGATCCAAAAGGCACCAAGGGCGCAATATATAACGAAAGGTAATGGGGTCATCAAGACCTCAAGCGACGAAATAAACCGGAGAAGGTACAAGGCTTCCCGGTTTGGGTAAAAAAGGTCCATGAAATGATATAATCAAACTCATATCTAGCATGCTGCTTACATGAAAGCGAAAGCAACCAAGGAGATCAACCAAGAGTAGTTGATAACCTGGCCAGCAGCACCACCCTCGTAAGTGGAGACACCTGGAGCTGGAGCTGGCTCAGATGGGCCAGCAGATGGACCAGCAACAGTGGTTGGAGCACCCTCAGAAGGAGCTGGCTTACCTGGAGCACCCTCAGAAGGAGCTGGAGCACCCTCAGATGGAGCTGGCTTACCTGGGGCTGGCTCAGATGGACCAGCAACAGTGGTTGGCTTGTCCTCGGCACCTGGACCAGTCTCCTTTGGTGGGAAAGTAGAGATGTAGACAGTCTTGGTACCCTCGACAGTGGACTCGTGGACAACACCAGTCTCGGTGGTACCCTCGTGAACCTTGGTCCAGGTAGAACCAGTCTCCTTAGGACCGTGAGGCTTGTCAGCAGTCTCCTTTGGTGGTTGTGGCTTGTCACCGGTCTCCTTTGGTGGGTGTGGCTTGTCAGCAGTGTCCTGAGGACCGTGAGGCTTGTCACCGGTTGGCTTACCTGGGTGAGGACCAGCACCAGTTGGCTCAGTGTAAGTGGCACCTGGTGGGCAGACCTCGGTGGTAAGAGTAACGGTACCCTGCTCAGTCTTGGTGTAGACCCATCCAGACTCGGTGGTCTTTCCACCTGGGCAGACAGGACATTCAGAAACCCATTCAGTAAGAGTGTGACCCTCGGTCTCAACAGCAACGTTACCGGCCTTGGTGGAAGTGGTTGGCTTACCGTCTGGGCCGTAAGAAACAATCACCTCAGCTGGGGCAGTGACAACCTCTCCACCTGGAAGAGTAGTAGCAACACCAGTAGTGTAGGTGGTTGGCTCTGGAGTCACAGCAGGAGCACCCAGGGCGAACAGGGTAGTGGTGGTTGGCTTACCGTCTGGGCCAATAGACACAATGACATCGCCAGTAGCAGTAGAGACGGAACCATCAGACAAGGTGGTAGGAACTTCGGTCTCGTAGGTGGTGCCAACAGCAGAAGAAGCACCCTCAGAGCCAGAAGCAGAAGCAGAAGCAGAGCCAGAGGCAGAGCCGGAGGCAGAAGCGGAACCAGAAGCCTCAGAAGAGCCAGAGGAAGCTGGAGCGGAAGCGGAAGCGTCGTCAGAAGCGGAAGCAGAAGCAGAAGCGGAAGCAGAAGCGGAAGCATCGTCAGAAGCAGTAGCAGAAGCAGAAGCATCCTCAGTAGCGGAAGCAGAAGCGTCACCAGAGGCAGAAGCACCCTGGGAAGCAGAAGCAGCGTCAGAACCAGAGCCAACAGTGGTGGTCTCAGTCAAAGTACCAACATCAGACTCGGTAGCAAGGGAAGAGACAGCAGAGCTGACAGAAGCCTCACTGGCAGAGAGCTCAGACTGCTGAGACTCAACCTCAGAAGAAAGAGAGGCAACGATGGAAGAAGCCTCAGAAGTAGCCAGGGCAGCGATGGAAGAAGTGACATCAGCCTGGGTCTTTGGGGTTGGGAAAGGCTCACAGGCACACTTCTCTGGAATTGGGTTTGGAGCTTCACCGTTGTAGGAGATGGACCAACCACCGCCGAAGAGACCGTTGGTCTGGAAACGGCTGGCATCGTAACCTGGACCAATGTTGAAGTCGAGCTTGAAGACAATACCGAGCAAGAAGGTAAGGGTCAAGGTCTGGCCGTTGTAAGAGTGGCCAGTGAAACCAATGTCGACGTGGATGGTCTTGTCACCACCGAAACCAGCAACGTTGTAGCTTCTGGTACCAGTGATGGACTGGGTCAAACCGAGAATGTTGATGGAAGCATCCTGACCAGTCAAGGCAACGGTCTGCTGGTCGTCAACAGACAAAAGCTTGGAAACATCGAAGACAGAGTTGTCACCGACGTTAACACAACCTGGACCCTGGACACTAGAGATCTGGTGCCAGACAAGGTTGTCAAGACAGATGGCACCGTTGTTGACAACGTCAAGGCCAAAGATACTGGTCTCAACGAAGGAAACGGAACCTGGGGAACCACGAGCCTGGGCAACGTGGATCTTACCGTTGTTCTCCCAGCTCTTAGAAGCCTGAAGGCCGATCTGTGGGAAGAATCTGGAGTCAGAAGTACCCAACCACAAGTTACCGTTGTTCTCGAAGTTCTGGACGTTGACCTTAAGCTTACCAACAGCGTTACCCTCTCTGGAGTCGAAAGAGACGTCACCGTCGTTACGGAAGTCATTACCACCGTGTTCGTAGTTGATGGCTCTGTTCTGAGCGCTGGTAACGTAGAACTCACCCTGGTTTCTGAAGAAACCGGTGGTCTTCACCTGAGCAACGTTGATGAGGGTGAAGAAGGTGTCTGGGGCGATGTTAAGGTTGTTGATGTCAAGGTTGGTGAGATCACGGTAGACGGTGTTCTCATTGATGTCAAGACCGTGAACGGTCGACATTAAAGCGAGCGTGGTAGCCAAAGTGCTACTGAATTTGGAGATCAAAGTCATAGAAGTTGAATGATAGAGAAAGAAAAAAAAAACTTCAAGTTGGTTGGGATTCTTGCCAATATATATAGTCCAGAGGAGTGGTAGGTTCTGGTTGTGTGGCTGCAAAACAAGAATACTGGTTCTTGGTGCTCGCTACACATTCTTAGCCCCGTTTACAGCCAACCAAGCGTGTTCATTCTCAAAAGAGCTGATCGGTTGCTCTGGTTTCGACTTTTTCGGTATACCCTTTTCCAAAAAGGTAATGGGGGCTTTGTCTCTGCGTCAAAAGTTGTGTGATATACATGGTTCTGCTCACATGGTAGTGTTGCTGAATTGCCGCCTTACTGATCATTCACCCAAAAATTCATAAATAGCCGGCAGCAAACAAGGAGTTCACTGTGCTAAACTTGTTTCTGGCCTTACTTTTGTCAAGCTATGTCTTACTGGGAGCTTTGTGCATGTACATGTATGCACATGCAGAGATGCTTTATTTCGCTTGAGCAGGCCCTGTGCGTCTCCATTGTGCATGTGCAGGGCATGAATGTACTGGCTTGTAAGCGAGCCCTGTGAGGCTCCTTCGAAAAGAAAAGAGATAGAATAAACGGGAGTCCGTGGTTAAGCATCCACGACCGTGTTTAGGAGCTACTGGAATACAAACAACAGAAAACAAAACGCTCGAGTAAACAATTCACGTCCAAATCAGTTTCGAGGCGGGCTGGATTATTCGCCTCGAAACCAATGAATGCAAGGCGTGTAGACGCCCAAACTAGGGCGTAGCACCAAAATTAGACATCACGATATTGAGTAACGTGGGGCCCTCCGTGGGCGGCTCGGGCGCGAGATTTCATTAAGCGATTTTGGATGTAGAGGTTATGAGTAACACGTCGCCCACAGCGCCCCCCTTAGCAACCTTGCCAGAAGCGAGTGCCCTACCCCAGGTTTCAGAGTCATAAACTACTTTAGTGGTTTTAGCAAAAGCTAAAGTGGTGGTGCGCGAATCGTCTACAAAACCTTAAAGGAGCTGGTCTAAAGCAGGAGTCGGTAGCACCTGGCAACATCACACAAAACGGCCCTATCTAACCCCAAGTCCCAAAAGCGTATTCTATCTTGGGGTGCTTGAGTATTCGTGTTTCACTGAAATTACTTGGACTCTCTATTAGAGCCCCACGGCCTGAGTCAATATCATGTGCTCGACATCCACCTCCCATTTTTGCTGATAAATGCACCTCGCCTATACAATCAGGACGCATCCTCGCCTAAGTAGTATTAACCAGAATCATGGATCCCGCCATGGCAAAGAGAAATGGGGCAACGTACACCTGTAGTTGGCCAATACCCATTTTGGGCGGCTAAATCCACCAAGACTGAAGTTGTTTTGGTTAAGTCCATCCCTTGTTCAGGATGCTTTTCCAAACGACCCTGGTAGGTTGCTCTTCTCCCCTGAACCTCGGTTCTCGAGGGTCTGCCAGCAGCCGCCCTCTTGATGGTCTAGCAACCCTAAAATCACTTTTGTCCGACTAAGGCTGGACTTAAGCAAAACTAGGTTTAGGCTGATCCCCTAAACTTTTTAGTTGCACGGTCTATTAATGTCTATAGGCCACAAAAGCATGAAGAGTACTTGGACCTAACCCTGCTGGACAGACTACGCCTCGTGTTCCAAAAGCATCGTGTTTGTTGATATTATGATTAGATTGTTTTGTTAAGAAAAATAAAATTAAACCCTATGCTTCAGTTTCGTACCGTGTGTGTTTTCTGAACATTACCCTTTCCATCGAACGTGCGGTCTATGCTTGGTGCCGTTCCAAAAGGGCGTTCGTGCATTTCGCCACAGTTCGAGATTGAATAGGGAAGCAAACATTCCCAGAACACCAGCAGGTTTGCCTAAAGCAGCTTCTTGGACCTAAGCCTATCCTTAGGTTTTGGCTTGGTTGCTGGAAGAACCGTTTCTCCGAAGATTTTCGAGGAAATTGGCTGGTTATTTCCGACAACTATACCAAGAGTTACACAAACTGCAACTTAGCTAGGATCAAGTGAGGTGGGGGGACACAAAGTCAAATGTCTCCAACTCACGCCCAGGACGTGAAATTTCACCTAGGCGGGCTTTGAAAGTTTTCAAAAAAAAAAAAAAAAGGTCAATAAGTTATCTATCTCATCTACGTGAGGCCAAAAAAAAAGCCATCATGTCAAAACAATAGGCCGTTGGGAAGGAGGGGAGGATGCGTTGAAAGCCACCAGGGTTTGCGAGGTAAGGGGGTTGGGGGTCCTGGGTAAACTCTGGTCCCTTGCGTAACGATACACTGTATAGAGGTACATTCTAACAATACAGAAGCGACCTGCATGTTCCTAGCGAGACTCGTAACGAGACAGAAATATTGGCAGGCTTATCGTGCGTCTCGCAGTGCATATGCATATGTTGGCTTGTATGCCTGAGCGCACCTGACACTATGGCGAGAAAATTTTCCAGCTGTGGCTTCTGTTAAAGTGTTTCCGTGTTAGCCCTTTCCAAGTCTCCAAAAGGGAAGCAACCCTGTGTATTGAATATTACGAGGCTGTTGTTTCCGAAACGAGCCAGTTTGATCGATATACTTCAAGAAAAATGGCTCATGACTCCGGAAAAATAGAGCCTACTACCTGGCCGAGGCCTTACCCAAATGCATAGGGAAAATCGGCCCAGCATGCATAAGGCGTGGTAGAACGTATTGATCGAACTTCATTTGTATATTCGGTAAATAATAATAAAAATTAAGGTTTCTACAGTAAAAGCGCTATTTTAGTGGCTTTGAAAAGTTATGTGAACTGCCAGCCTTTCGCTTTCTCCATGGGCACCAAACCGCCAGCCACGTTCCCCGGTACCGGTCCCGGTTGCTAAGAGCAAATTCACAGCACTTCGGCCAAAAAAACTTGGTTTCTAACCCACGGAGACCACCGGGTACCGTTGACAGCCGTACCACAAAACCAGTAAGGATAGAGGAAATCCGAAACGGGAGCATGCTCCTTATGCTGGATGTCGGCAGCAACCGATGTGCTTCTCTTATTCTGCCTCCCTAATGCAGAATCTCGGAACACTTTAGGACAGCCCGCCAGGCTCGACTTGCCCCTTGGAGAGGATCAACTCACAAAAGTATAAGCCAAGGGGAATGATAATTGGGCTTGGAAGCCATGAATATTGCGTTATCGGTTTCACATAGCCTAAAGCTACCATAACTGCTACGTTTTCGGGAGAGCTGTGCAAAGCAGGAAGCAGACTTCCCATGTACGGTTTGGTTGACTGCATTCGTCTTCTGTCAGGCCACGAATCTAGACAAAAAAGGAACAAGCCGAGAAAAGCACTTCGCTTCGAAGTAACGCCATATGCTTTATTTTTGTCTCGACTCTCTTTTCACAAGCAGGTGATGTTTGTCGTTCTTTCCTTTTTCTATTTTTTATTCCATTCCTTTTTCTTTTGGGTTCGCTTTGTGTTCTTCTTTTCTAGCCCTCTGGCCTTGACTTTCCTTCCGTGGGGGATCTTCACGGATTTCAGTTGAAACAGTTGAACTGAAATTTTTTTTTATTTATTTTTACAATTAATGGTTCTTTCTAGTTTAGGTGGTTCTCTTTAATTCCGTGTATTACGGAGTGAAGCGGATTTTTTACTGGAAACCAAATTAATTAATTTATTTCCAGCTCAAATTAATAAAAAAAAATTCTAAAAATGTAGAGCCAGCCAGAAACTCACATGTGGATTTGCGTTAATTAGGTTGCCGCTAGCTAAAATTGTAGTGGTTGCTTCTAGAGTTGGAGGAAATCCTCTGTGTCTTCGAGAATTCCACTTCGTTAATTAAAAAAAAAAAAATTCATCAAAAAATTCAGCAAAAATTCAACAAACTTCGATGACTTCCATATCCAAATATTTACAGAAGTAAATAATACCCGAGAGTTCTTTGAAGGTTGAACTAATGTGGTTGTTCCGTTTCCCTATCCAGAAGTTTACATCCAGTGCATTTGGTCTCCCACCAGTCTAGACTTGCAACTACCAGAGCAGTACTATCAAATCTACCTGAAGATGGGTAAGTCTACGGCTTTAGCATCGTCAAACGCCGGCGATAGCCAAAGAATCGAACCTTAAACCACTTAAGCTAGCTGCATCGAAATTACTTTAACTCTAAAGGTTAATCCGCTGCAAGTGGTATGAGAGGTCTGCTATAGTTACCTCACTCTGCTTCTTGCATTTTTCAGGAACAATTAACTTTAACTTAGAAAGTCTATCTATTAAAAGCAGAAAAAGCATGGTTGATCGGCCCACAAAAAGCCTATTTATGGTTCTGGTGCCTGAGCGAGTTGTGCCCTAGCCACTCCTAGCATCAACAGAGGCTCAGTCGCGAGGCGTGTTTTATGGTATGATCAACATCAAATATCAACAATAAGCCTACTGGAAAACCCTGACTTCTTCAAAGTTGATCTATTTCATTTTCACAAAAGCGAATATCTAAGTCAAGTCCAATGTGAGGCCATGACTTGGGTGCGACCTCTGTATGCGAAACAGGGCTCAAGATTGAATGAACCCCTGAGGCCCGATAAAGGGAAGTCAGGGACAAGAAAAGAGACTCCAAAAGGGCCTGCCAATATAGAGACGCTCCAGAGCACCAGGCTTGTTCTTTCCTTCGAGTCTTCTTCCTTAGGTCCACCATCGTTCTCCCCTCTCATTGGCTGAAAGCCAACCAACTACTAAGGGCCTGGCTAGGCCTGGCTCCCTGAAGTTGTCAAGCCCTTGTGGCTATGGCAGCCCCCTAGGGTGACAACCAATCAGAAGCACCCAGTTCGACCTGTCAAGGGAGCCCCGGCCCCTGTAAACGCATATCATTATGATAACCAGTGCCTCTAGACCGGTGCCCCACCTTGATAAGACCCCTTAGCGTATATGCGCTTACAAGGCTGGCCCATGCGCACATTTAACCCTAATCCTCTGAGACATTACGAGTTACAATACCAATATACTCTAAGAGGTCCAGAGGTTCTCTACCACTCAGGGGCTGGTGTTACCCTTGGAGCCTTTATGCGCTTACAGGAAAGCAAGGGTTGTTGGGTTCGCCGGGGTATTTAAGCTCCTCGAGCTCCAATTATCCCGTCTTCACCGTTTTTTTCTCTTAAATAACCATGTCTACTGAAAAAGTGTCTTTTTTGCTCAACTGGCAAGCTACCCCTTACCACATCCCCGTTTACCTCGCCCAATTGAAGGGCTACTTCAAGGAGGAAAACGTGGATGTGTCTGTATTGGAACCTTCTAACCCTTCTGACGTTACCGAGTTGATTGGCTCTGGTAAGGTCGATATGGGCCTTAAAGCTATGGTTCACACCTTGGCTGCCAAGGCTCGTGGCTTCCCCGTCACTTCCGTTGGTTCCTTGTTGGACGAGCCATTCACTGGTATTTTGTACTTGGAAGGTTCTGGTATCACCGAGGACTTTACCTCTTTGAAGGGTAAGAGAATTGGGTATGTTGGAGAGTTTGGCAAGATCCAGGTTGACGAATTGACCAAGCACTACGGCATGACCCCAGACGACTACACCGCCGTCAGATGTGGTATGAACGTCGCCAAGTACATCATCGAGGGTAAGATCGATGCTGGTATTGGTATCGAGTGTATCCAGCAGGTCGAGTTGGAAGAGTACCTCAAGGAGTCAGGCCGGTCCGCCTCCGAGGCCAAGATGCTCAGAATCGACCAGTTGGCTGAGTTGGGCTGCTGCTGCTTCTGCACCATTCTCTACATCTGTAACGATACCTTCTTGAAGGAGAACCCAGAGAAGGTCAAGAGAATCATGAAGGCGCTCAAGAAGTCTACCGACTACATGCTTGCCAACCCGAAGGAGGCCTGGGACTTGTACTGTGACTTCAAGCCACAAATGACGTCCAAGGTCAACGGTAAGATGTTCGAGAGATGTTTCGCCTACTTCTCTGACTCCTTGTACAATGTGCACAGAGACTGGAGAAAGGTCAATGCCTACGGCAAGAGATTGGACATTTTGCCAGCTGACTACCAGCCAAACTACTCCAACGAGTACCTTTCTTGGGACGAGCCAGAGGAGGTTGCCGACCCATTGGAGGCTCAGAAGTTGATTGGCAAGATCCAGGAAGAGTGCAAGGCCTGTGGTGGATACAGAAGATTGGAGTCTGCCGTTGTCGGTGCTTCCGCTTAAGTTTTCTGGCAGTTTATAGTAACTTTTGAGTTTCTTACGCAGATGTAGTGACGTAGGCTTGGATACTGGAGGAAGTGGAGGTTTTTTGCAGCCATTCTGGAGTGGTAGTGTAGGCATTGTGCAGGGTAGAAGGGTGTTTTTGATGAAAGGTGGATCTGATTGGACAGTTGGAGGGATTCAGGCGGACTGGGGGAGTTTGAGGTGAGAGGATCTGTTTTGTGTATTTTTTTGTGTGTTTTTTGGTCGTCTGGTGGAAGTATGGGCAGTGTAAAGGCAGTCGCAGGTAGAGAAGTAGGTGAGAGGAAGGGAAGGTCAGTATGGCAGGATAAAGGCAGAGGGAGGTTTTTTGGGTGGTGTAGTTTGTGGTTGAGGTGGTTTTGGGTGTTTTGGGTGTTTTTTTGTTCTTTATTACTTCTTGTGTATTTCATTGATGGTGGGTTGTTAAGGAAGAACAGGTAGTGTTCGCAGTATTTAAGTGTGGTATACTGTAATGGACAAAAAGAGTAAACGCAATAGTGACCTTAAAAATCAGGTTTTTCTTGAATTCCCTTGAAAGTGAGTAGGTATAGAAATTGGGCACCGTTTTATGCCCTGTACGAGTTTCAGTGGATTTCATGAGCTTTTGGGTGTTTTAGAGGCCCTTCATTTATTCAAGTAGTTCACTCATACTTAAGGGAACCCAGGTGTTTGAGAAACGCCAAAAGATGGTCAGACTATGGGATGAAACAAAAAAAAAAAACAGAAAAAGAAGGGAAAGCTAGGTTAGAAGAAGCAAAGCCAGCTAAACGTATTGGGAATACTTACAAGAACCCTTTGAAAGGGACTAAGGAATTACTCCGGCTGAGAAGGTCGTTCATAGCTTCATAGTTGGGTCCATGAGAACACACTATCTACATTATTTAAAGCCAGTCCTGGATTGTTCATTTCAATCTTAGAAGCCCCCATAACTTGTTTATTTCGAATACATTTGGATTTGCTAGCGTATCTCGCATCTCTTAGGGCACCCTTCTTGTTTCATCTTCCCAACGCAGTACCAACACTAACAGAACCATAAGACGTAGAATAAAAAGAAACCAGAACAGCTAAAGATACATGGATTCATCAAACTTGTGCCAAAGGTCTTGAAATAAAACTTTTTTACATTTGATACTCATTTCTGTATACCATTCTGACACTAACCTTTGCAGCCAACACTCCAAGCCATACTAAGCCCCAACTGATACTACTAAGATTCCATTTGGAACCTACTAAACACAAATTACCTTCACCATACACCTAAAAACAACTTCATCCTCCACCTCTCCCTTGCCCTTCCCAAACATTCCACCCATCCAGTACCCATCCTTCTGGCACCTCTCATTGGTCCAATCCAGATCCCCCACACCAACCACCCCCAACCACCGTCCCTTCCACACCCAGGCAACCACCAAAAATCCAACCACTACAAAACCAACCATCCCTAATCACCTCTTCCTCCCCTTCTCCCACCCCCCTTTCTCTTCACAATAATACCTCGTATTTTCTTCACCTATTGTCTTCGCTTTTTCTCAGCCTTCCATTTTTTGCACCCATTTCACACCAACTACCTCACGGAACAAACACACAAAACCACAAAACCCCCCAAACCACACTTCCCACACCAACCCAGCCAACCTCTACCAGCGTCCCCCTTTTCCGAAAATACCCGCCGTGGCACGGCTTCTTGACCCTCTGCTGCCGCTTATCTTTTCCATCTGCGCGCCGATCTCGGATCCTGCCCTCGATCCGATCGGTTATTTTAGATAAGATACACCTGATACTTTGCATTTGCAACTACCAGGTTTTTCTAATGAACAACTATCTTATATGGGTGTCGTTGCTGCTCAATGCAGTGCTTCTTTGGGTCGCCATAACGAAGGTGCCTTACACGCTGGTGCCATTTTTGGTGCATCCGCTGGACCAGTATATTGACGGTGCTGGGTGGTTTGAAAAACACCCCATCGATTTCGTTAACGCTTCGGCTGTGTTTAATACGGTGCACGGAGCGTTGAAACAGAAGGATAATGATGTTTTCCCCGTGGGCGTCTCTTTCATTCCAGCGTATATTCCGCCAAATACGTTGATGTACCATTCGACGTCGCTGCCACATATTCCAGATGGCTACGAATGGATAGCTATGGACTACGAGTTTAGTTATAACTTTGCACGTTTCGATAGGGGCAAGAAACCGGTGTTTAGAAGGCCTCCAAAGAGACCACACCATGATTCAACTAATGGCGTCCACCAGGTTTCGTCCAAGTTCAGTTTACCTCTGGGCAATGCGTTTCTCTATACCTTCAGAAACACTAAACCTTTGGATAAGCTTATTTACCTTGATGGAGCTTCGGCTGCCAAGACAAATACCGGAGAGATGGACCAGCAGTCGATTCTTATGAGACAGAAGAATGTGGATGAGAGAGTGGACGAGTATAAGGCTGCTGAGGTGATTTGTGAATGGGGTAAGGAGTTTGGTCTTCAGGGCATTATTCGTCTTGAAATTGGTTACGAAATGGTACTTTGTGATTTCCACGATGGTATAGAACTTGCTGCTAATGTTTCGTTGAATAACGTTACAGACTTGGCCCACTTGCCTTATGAGAAGCCAGTTCCTGAAACTCCTCTTGAAACCAAAAGAGAGAAGCTTCTTGATGGCTGGTCCAGTTTCAACAGCTGGGAGCATCTCAAAGCAGGTGGAGGTGTTGACGACGGAGAGCATAGAATCGTTCTTGACTTCTCCAATATGGTTACTCCACTTAATCTGACCTGGATCAACCCAGACCCATACAAGAGAAGAATCCATAACCTTTCTGAACCTGCAAAGGAAGCTATTATCAGTGACGTCCGTAAAGGTCTTGTTGAACCGGTTGATCCATTCAGGAAGACCGATTGGCAGTTGCTCACTAGGAGAATCGAAGAGAAGTTTGCTCCTTTGTTCATGTTGCTTCAGACTTCTTTCAGGGTGTTTGAAGAGAACCTGAAGGAAGGTGACCTCTCAGAGGTTTTGGAATCTGCCGTTTCAGACCTCACCAGAATAACATTCAACTTTGTTAGGAGGTACTCCAACAACAACATAAAAGACCAAAAAGCCAAGGAAGAGCAGGCTTTCAAGGACGCCATCAAAGACTACGCCTTCCACACTTTCCCCATAGCCACCAAAGCGGACAGCTTGGTGTTTTCGTCGCTCTACAGAGTGACCACCGAGGTTGTTGGCTCTTTGTTCGACATATACTACACCACGAGAGAAATGTTACATGACATTTATGTGGAACCCAGCACAGCCCGCCACGAAGAGTTTAAAAAGACGCTCTTGCAGAAACAAAAAGACCTTTCAGATCTTTTAGGTGTTTTGCGCTGGTCCATATTCACCCGCTGTTCGAACTCCTGTGCCTGGGATGAAGTCTGTTACTCCCCTACGTGGGGACCAGGCCCAATGGGTTGGGGAGCCAACGATAAGTACTTTGTTCACGACGGTGATCGGTACAGAATCCCAACAGAATTGACTTGCGTCAGTTACAAAGACGTACCTCAGCGCTAAGCGCCAAGCCCAAACCAACTAACGAATAAAACGTCAATATACGCAGAATAGGGGAAATGCCGCTGGGAGCCGCTGGTGCTTTTGGACTACCGTTGGGTGACTCGTAGTCATTGGACGCCGCATTATAGTACTCAACAATGACTCGTTAGTCAACACACACAAAAAAAAAAAGCCATGCAAAGCCTATATGCCAAAAATTCTTAGCCAAACGTCTGATGGGCGCCCAAGATTTCAAAATTTGAATAGGGGTTCTTCTTTTCCAGCCATTATAAATATCCGTTGAGATCCTGGTCTTTTTTCAGGATATGGATCAAAGAATGGAACATCCACCAAAGACATCCAACGACTCTTCCTCTCTCACCAAGACTGATGATATCAGTACGGTGGACCTTGAGGGTGCTAATGCTGAAGAACAACAGGAACTTGACAGGATCTATAGAAAGTTGGATAGAAGAATCATCCCAGCTTTATGGACCTTATACTTCCTTACGTCTTTTGGAACCAACACTTATGGAGTCACGTTAACTATGAACAGAGAAGAGGGCCACTCGTTGATCCAGAGATTGGACTTGTCGCCATTGAACCTTTCCACGGCCAATGCTTTAGGGTTTATTGGTACTATCCTCTTTGATTTACCTATGAACTTGATCATGACTAAGGTTAGCCCTCAGACTTGGTTGGCTCGTATTGTCATTTCTGTTGGACTCATCTACGCATGCTACTGTGCTCTTGACAACTACCAGGGCCTTTATGCTGTTCAGTTCCTTGGTGGAGTGCTTGGTGCTGGTGTTTGGCCTGGTATGTCTTACTATATCACTTTATGGTACCCAAACCATAGAATGACAAGAAGAGTTGGGTACTACTTCACAGCAGCTCAGATTTCATGTGCCGTGGGAGGTCTTGTCAGTGCTGGATTCCAGAAAATGGACGGTACCAGAGGATATACTGGCTGGCAGTGGCTTTACCTTATCTATGGATGTATCACGGTTGTTGCAGGTTTCTCTTTACTCTGGTGGCTTCCAGATAGACCGTTCAAGACCCAGAAACCTTCAACTAACGCCTACAAGAAATTTATCAGAAAGTACCTCACTCCAAAGCATCCTCTTTCTACCCACGAAAAGGAGATCCATTGGAAGGATATGATGGACAGACAGAGAAAGTTGAACTGGGGATGGAAGGATATTGTGCTTATTGTCACCGATTTAAGACTCTACCCTATTGTTATCATGTACTTTGGTGTTGTTGGAACAGGTTTTGGTCTTGCAGTGTTTGGATCAACCATCATTTCTGCCCAGAACCCACATCTTTCAGATATTGATGTTTCGCTTTTGTACGCCCCCATCTGGATCTTTGACTTATTTGGAATTCTCACCATTACTCCATTTGCTGACCGTTGCAAGAACTACAGGTTCTTGTTCTTCTCAGGTGCTTGTGTGATAATTATCGTTGGAATGGTAGTTACCACTTTTGCTCCAGATCCATGGAGCCGTTACGGTGGATTACTCATTGCTGGTTACGGATTGGGCCCTACTGTGCCCATTTGTATGTCCTGGTCAGCTGAGATCTTTGAACACCGTTATGGTGATGTTGGTGCCAGTTGTGCTGCTGCTTTGGTTACTGGTTTGGGAAACCTTGGTTCTGTGACAGCTACCTACGCCTTGTACTCTGGATGGCCTGATGACGTTGACAGAATGTACTTGGGCTCTAATATGGTGCTTGTGGGAATGCTAGGCATTAGTATCTTTTCTTCGTGTGTTGCCAAGTTCATCCAGAATAAGATCAGACAGGTGGACGCATTGCCAGCTGATACTGACCATGAAGAACTGGCCATTACAGCTACTTCCACTGCCCAGAAGTGATGCTTCTCCAACCTATTCAACCCATTTTTTTACAGCCTCAGATAACCATCCTTAATATCTCTAATCTCGCTTACTGTTATCGCCTCCTTAATATCTCTTGTTTATAATCTAATCCTGATGTTTAATATTCTATAAAATACCGTAGAGAGGACGTTCGTTCCACACACCAATAATGGTGTTGATCCGTTCTTTCTCCTCTTTGTCTAAGATGATGAGGCGGCCGCCGTCGTTGGCATTGGCACAGTAGTATGTGGCAGCACATCCTCGATTTTCTACCTTGTTGAAGTTTGAAATTGGGCGTTGTCCCGTTCCAGGCTCGTTCTTGTCGCTCAAAACAGCGGGTATGATGATTTCAGATACTGAAACTGGGCCATTATAGCTCTCACGAAGGTCTGCAATGGAACTGAATTGCTGGCGGAAGGAGGAGTACCAGAGGTAATCCTTGATCCAGGTACCTTTCTTGCATTTAGTTAAACCGCCGTTGGACCAAAGAAGCAGGTTATTGCCGTAATGGGCAATCTGAGGCGAACAGACTTCTCCAGTAGACTCTATCTCGCCCATGGCGCCCGCAGTGTTGTAGTGGAACAGGAATTTCGAGTTTCCACTGATCAACTGCCCGAGCCAGAAGAGATCCTTATCGCCATACAAGATCTTCCCCGTCTTGCGGTAGTATTGCACGACAACAGGAATAATGAGCCCAGAGAAATGAGTATCTCTGTCCATGATCACCAAACCACTTTCAGCCACATGTTTCGAGTTAAAAAGAAAGAAGTTATTCCGGAGTTGGGCAGGATCAACCGAAAACCCAAACGGAGTCTTCTTGCTAGGAAGAAGCCCTTTGAAAAAGTCCATTTTCCATTTCTTCAAAAGCACATTAAGCTCACGGTCTCTAAAGAAATAAGCGCCGGTTTCCTTATAGCCCTCAAGCTCAAAGAGCAGGCTAGGAGCCACATACGGCACGGTATCAGCATCCATGAGAATCATCTCCTGGAACGAATTAAATATCGCCGCAAACCATTTCCGATTATATCCCTTAAAGTGTTTATCAAAGCCAGGAGCGAGGTACCTGCCCACGTTCTTGAAGCTGATTTGTTGGTCGTTTCCCAACGCACGAGATGAAATGGCTGCATAGCTCAAGAGCTTGATAGAGACATCAGAAAGCTCGTTCAAGTGAACAAACTCAATGGGAAGCTCGTTCCCTAGATGATTAAGCACGCGTAGCAAGTTGGACGCCCTGCCAACCTCTGCATCGCTGATACTCACCACAATGCCTCTTCCTCTCATTTTATTCTTGTGTTCCCGCAAGAACAGCAATTGGCCTGATATAGGCCCTGCTGGCGGGTGGCCCGAGAAGAACGGTAGAAGCTGTTTTTCAGCCAATTCAGCAGCAGGCGAAAGATCAAAGCCTTTCTCCAAGTAGCACCGGTTAAAGATGCGTAGATGCTCTATATGGTTCGTCACCGCCAGAAGCGGCTGGAGCGACAGAGACGAAGGCTTCACGGGCGCTTCATGAGCCAAAGCTTCAAAGTACGAGTTGCACAAGCGATCTAGCGTTCCGTGGTCCAGAAACACCAGCAGCGCCATGATATCACTGCTCAGCATCATATGTAGCGTTCTGGACGGCCACAAGTAGAGCGACACGATGCCCACGGCAAATAGACAAACCACGGCAAAGCGAGTCCTTGTTTTCATGGTGGTTGAAGACTGAACTGAAGTTTGAAGACTGAAGGATGAAGGAAGGTGATGGGGGCTTGGGGCACGTGGGATGGAAGGCGTCAATTGACCGGTACCAACAAATAAATTAATAAACCCAACGACAAGTATAAATACTCGGGCTTTCCCAGGTTTCCAAAGTATATATATTTTCCTCTCCCCGACGGGCTGTGCAATCAGGCTATGCAAACACTTAAAATTTGTTTAAAGTTGCGATGACGGCAATATACGAGACGCGCAGTCCATCTGCGGTAGAAGGTGGATGGAGGGAGAGAAAGAGAAGAGGAGGAGGAGGAGAATTGGGTGGAAAATACGATTTAGATGGAATTAGGGGGAGTTAAGGCTTTACTGATTTTATTGGGTTTTTTATATTTTTTATATAGTGGACTTGGGATGTAAAGCTTTAGGTGGACTGGTGAATCCACTGAGGATTAGCAAGCAAGCAGGTTTGCAGCCATTGAGGAAAGTGTGGGACCAAAAGAGGAACAGGGAGAGCACACAAAGACGGAAGGGCAGACTTGGAGGCGTTCTGGGGCTGTTTGGTGGCTGTTTGGGGTGTTTTGAAGGTTTATGGTGATGGGATTTATGGATTCATGCAAATGCTGGTTAAGCCTGGAGTGGCTGAGTCAGGCTGAGCCCAATGGGTGCAAAATGGAAGAGGGGGGTGGATTGGAGAGGAAGGGATGGAATGAATGGGGTGGATGAGGTGGATGGAAATTAAGGTTTGAATTGCTGAGTTGTGGCTTTTGGATGTTTTGTGGTGTTTTGGTTGTGGTTGGTGACTTGTATGGATTAAGCTTGGTGAGGACCAACAGTTAGTACTGGTACTCCAGGGAAGGCATTTCTCCAGATCCCTAGATCAGAACAAGGCTTTTCTCTCGCTTGTCTGATTCGGGATCGAGATCGGTTCCAGTTCAGGCGGTGGGTGCCCAAGGCTGAGCAAGGCTGTGCTGCTTATATGGACCGGGTTCTACGGGAAAATCACCAAAACAGCGGCAGCGACAGTGGCTATGGCTGTTCTATAAACAGCTTAAGAGCTGTTTGGTTCAGGCCAGATCTACAGGTGTGATATGCTGGGACAAGGGAGGAGGATCTCTTGTTACATAAACAGCAATGGTGGACTTGAGACACAAACAACCAGATAACACTGGATCTGAGATCTGAGCTGCATTTGTGACTCTTATAAGCCGAGCGTGCCGATATACTCATCTATGCTCTCGAGCCGCTTGAGCTGCTTCTTTTCAAACGTATAGATCTCCTCGGCAAACCTCGAAACAAAGTACTGGTCGTGGGAGGCAATGACAACTGCGCCTTCGTAGTTGGCAACCAACTCGGCTAGCGAGTCGATCGAAAGCATATCCAAGTGATTTGTCGGCTCATCCAAAATGAGCAAGTTTGGCGACAGCTCAAAGAAGTTAAGCGCCAACTTCACACGAGCCATTTCTCCTCCACTTAGCGTATTCAACGGTTTGACTGCTGTAGTGCCCTTGATTCCGAATTTACCCAAATGGCCTCTGTACTGACTTTCCTTGCGCTCTGGGAACTTGTCGTTGAATACTGTAAGAGCGGTTGCGTCGTCGTCAAAGTTGGCTTTAAACGATTCGGCGTTGAACTGGTCAAACGTTCCAATCGTAGCGTTGCCGGGTCTTTCGACTGTACCCACCGTAGGGTTGTTTTCACCTGTAAGCAACTTGATAAGCGTAGACTTACCGGTACCGTTGGCACCCACAATGGCAATTCGTGCTCTTTGGCCAATACTCAAATTGACTCGTCCAAAAATGACAGAGTTATTAGAGTACTTGTAGCCGACGTTGTTCAACACCACAAGATCACCCTGGTACCGCATCGGTGGAGGAGGTTCCACCTTCCATACATCTGGAACCATCTGTTTATCGACCACAACTTCATCACGGATGGTTTCATGGTACCCGCCTCTATCTCTGTTAAGTTTGAACCGATGGCCCTTTTCATTCACGTCCATACCGATTCTGTCGAGCTTCTTTTTCCTCGATACCATAGTTTGCACTTTCTTATCGTCACCACTTCTCTTTGCAGCCACGAGTGCTTTCTCCACACTCAGTTCCAACGCATCCTTTTTCTTTTGATTTGCATCTGCCTTGGCCTGCAAGAAGCTCTGCTTATCCTGGTAATCCAGAATATACTCATCGTAATTACCCGTGAAGTAGTCCAATCCTTGGTCTTTACACACAATGATCTCTTCAGCAACCTCGTTCAAAAAAGCACGATTATGCGAGACAACCACCATGGAAACATCATCCAAAGACTGTAAATACTTCTGGAGCCACAACACTGTAGGCAAGTCAAGATGGTTAGTAGGCTCATCGAGAAGCAAAATATCAGGCTTGATAAGCAATGCAGACGCCAAAGAAGCACGAATACGCCAGCCTCCAGAGAGAATCTTTGCCGGTTCCGCAATCATCTTCTCTGTAAAGCCCAAACCAGCTAAAATCTTTGCAGCGTTCACACGAAGCACTTCCACCGAGTCGTAGCCCTGGAGCTGGTCTGTCAATTCCGAAACAAGTTCCTGAGCAACCAAAGCTTCGTCGGTGCCTTCTTCAACCACATCATCCAAAGAAAGCGCTTCAACTTGTGAAAGCAACGATTCCTGTTCAACCAAAGCCTTTCTGGCCTTATGGCCTCTGGTCCCCGACCGTTCCGAAGCAATTTTCTGCGCTGCCGCCAACTCCAGCTTCTGCTTTTCAACCTTGACAAACTTAATCGCCTGTTTCAACTTGAGAGCATCGCCAGAGTCTAAGGCCTCTTCCAACACAGCCAATTGAGACAGCAACACCACCCTTTCCTTGTCTGCATCGACCACGGTCTCCAAAACCAGCTTTTCCGTGCCTTCCACAGCCACCTGTTCCACGTACAACGTACGAAGGTTCGAAGCTATACCCGGTATCTTCTTATACCCAATACACTTCAAAAGGGTCGTTTTCCCACACCCATTGGGCCCGATAAGCCCATACTTGGCGCCCTCGGTAATCCTCAAGTCAGTATCCACAAGTAGATCCTTGAGACCCGCCGAAAGCGACACTTTCCGCAAGTCTATATCCTTGGATAGCGTATCTAAGGTCTCATTATGAAATCGAGAGCTCTGCGAGGTAGCGACGATTTGTTCCTGATTAGTAGTTTTCTGTTTTCTGACCATAAAACGGGAGGAGAGGTGTTCAATTGCGGTCTCTCCAGGTTCAAGATATTCAGTAGCTGTTAATGAAGATATTTGGTTGTCTCCAGCTACTTATACTGAACTGGCTATACTGCACTTGTTATGAGTCATTCTTGCGAATTGGGAAGGAAGGGAGAAAGACAGAATGGGAGGCAAATGGGGGATCCTAGAGGGGAACCTAAGCCGGGTCTAGAAGGGAGTCTGGAAGGGAAGAGTTAAGGGGATGCTTTTTTGTTTTAGATAGAGTGGAGGTGGAAGATGGTGCGGCTGCTTTGGCTGCAAATGAAGATATGTATGTGTGTATTGGTACAGTATAAGAATGGCTGCGAAAGGGAAGGGAGGGAAAGTAGGAAGGGAGGGAAAGAAGGAAGGGAGGGAGATGAATAAAAGATGTTATTGGTATTGAAGGTTGGTAGAGGCGCTGGAGAGCTTTATGGGCATCTTTTTTGGGCCTTTTTGGTGGGTTTTAGGTGGAGTACTGGTAGGTTGATTGTTACTATGGCACTCTCTGTAGACATGGCAGAACACTAAGGGTAACACTAAGTGTAACTCTAAATGGTGCTTTTTTTTTGGTTTATTTCTGAATCTCCTCTTCTTCTGGGTCTCCTCTGTGAGTCATTCGAAGGAATATACTGGAAATTGAGTTTGTACTGGGTTTCTGGGAGGGGCTGAATGGACCGTGGATACGGCCGCTGGTCACCGAGAGCCGTACTCAAACAAGCGTTCTATGAAATCGAATATTTGGCTTTTTTTTTCTTAAAGTTTAGGAATGCTCCAGTGGGGGCAATCTAGAGTCTATGGATCTTTTGTTGGGCCTTGTACCTCACTGGATATGCCATATATGGGATGTTCAGGTAGGATGGCCGTATGGGCAATGGACGTTACCTGAGAAACTGTCGTTCCTCTTCAATACTCTTTTGTTGAATTTTAAAGGTCTTACAGCTGTTAAATTACCGAAACCTATGGTATACAAACTGAGGGCTCGTCATTTGGCTTGTTCCTGGTGCTCCTTCTCCAAGTGGCTTTCAATTGAGCCATAGGCCTAAGTGAGTAAAATTCATCATTTTACATTTTTCTTCGTTTCTTTCTATAAAATATGAAGAAGAACCTAGATTTTGTAGCCTTAGTATCCATGTATGGCTGGCTAATGGATGCCTCTTCATCTGTCCATTCACATGGCTTGGAACAAGAACTGTAGATTTACTACCCTTAAGAGCAATAAGAGATACTAAAATAAGCTATGGGAGTAAAGAAACACAAGGTATTCATAAAACCTTCCAAATGAGTTCTTCTTAGTGTACTTTCGATTGTCGTATGTCTTACATTACTAGTTGAGCCTTGGAGGACTTGAAGGGCAATACAAATGGTTCACTTGCAGTATTCCTCCTCACAGAAGATCAGTAGCATTTGAATCTTTCCCCAAAGAAGGTACAGAACGCCAATTGCTTGCAAATCTGTGTCTTTTTTTTGGTTCAAACTCGGACTTTAACTGGCCTCCATATACCACAACTCCCCAGCAACCAAACCCACACCAAACCAACCACAAACACCTTCACTACGTAATCAAATCCAAATATCTACATCTCCAGCCACATACCAAACACCAAATCTCCCCCTTCAGTTCCCCACCTCCCTCCAGATCCCTCCAGACCGGCAGTTCTCACCCCAAGCAGCCGAGTTGCTAGACATCATTAGACATGCATAGCGGTTACACAAAACGTCAAATTCAAACAGCACTGTTTTGTGAAGCGTCCCAGACCCTTGCTGAAGCTGCTATTTTCTCGTAACC
The DNA here is from genome assembly GCF_002926055.2 of Candidozyma haemuli. Classification (NCBI taxonomy): domain Eukaryota; kingdom Fungi; phylum Ascomycota; class Pichiomycetes; order Serinales; family Metschnikowiaceae; genus Candidozyma; species Candidozyma haemuli. Next base: position 160,138 of record NW_020289905.1, read on the forward strand.
GGGCCCGTAAGCCTGGTTTTATAACCCATCACATGACCGCAACCGTTACATCATAGCAACCACTTGGTACAACCACCTATAAAGACAAATACGCCTGGCGAAAATGGTCAATTGGGTCAAAAAAGCCATAAGCGATGTCCAAAAAGCAAAAACTCGAGCAACTCCCCAAGTTCAGCTCCAAGTACTACCCTAAAGAATTGCCCACCGCAGTGGCTGCAAACAAGTACGGGAAGGAAGAGAACAAACCATATAACATCTTGCTTAACAAAATAGATGATACTGAAAAACAACGTTCCAAGATCAAACCGGCAAACTGCATTGCCCATTGGTTTGTAAGAGACTTCCGTGTGTTCGATAACAAGGGACTTCTGGAGGCTGCCAAATTGGCTGCAAAACACAACTTACCACTTGTATGTTTCTGGATCAACTGTAAGGAAATGACCAAGGCCCATGCCAAGTCGAAATTCCAAATGCATTATCGTGTCAAGAGCATGGAAAAGCTCCATAAGAAGTTGGGTGACTTGAACATTGCGTTTGTTACCATCAATGCTGAGCTGAGAACCAAGATTGTGCCTTCAATCATTGATTTCTTAGAAAAACACAAGGTTTCCCATCTTTTCGTGAACCAGGAGTACGAGGTTGACGAATTGAGGCTTTCTATAAAGCTCATTGACGCTGCTTTACAAAAAGGGATCAACTTCCAGCCAGTTCACGATACTTGTGTGGTTCAGCCAGGCGAGTTGGTGACAAAGTCGAAAGGTACACAATTTGCCGTGTTTACGCCTTGGTACAGAGCGTGGGCTGAGTATGTGAACAACCATTTCATTGACGAAGGCAAGCTTATTTCAGAAAGTCCTCAAAAGCTTGAACAGTCAGTAGATGAGTTGCTCAAACAGGGCCACGGCTTGCCTCAGATAAAGGTGGACGAAAAGAAGTTCAACAAGTACTGGAAAGAGGTCGGCGAAGACGATGCCTACAAAGCTTTGGAAAAATGGGTCAAGTCAGATACTATCAAGAACTATGGCGAGACAAGAAACTCCATGGAAGGCGGTGCTTCCAACCTAGGCCACCATATCTCTTCAGGAACGATTTCTCCAAGGTCGATTATCTGGATGTTACATGAAAACGAGCTTTTGACTGAAGCCAACGAAACAGCTGCTCCAGGTATTTCTGAGTTCATCAGACAAGTCTCCTGGAGAGACTTCTACAAGAACATTCTATGCTACTGGCCCCATATTTCCATGTTCAAGCCTTTCCACTTGGAGTACTCAGATTTGCCCTGGGAATACAACAAAGACCACTTTTTAAAGTGGCAGGAAGGCCAAACAGGATACCCTATAGTGGACGCTGCCATGAGACACTTAAAGGAAACAGGCCATTTGAGTAACAGAGGCAGACTCATTGTAGCCAGTTTCCTCACCAAGCACCTTCTTATTGACTGGAGGTACGGCGAAGAGTATTTCATGAACAACTTGATAGATGGAGATTTTGCTTCGAATAACGGTGGCTGGGGCTTTTCTGCTTCTACTGGTGTGGATCCCCAGCCATACTTCCGTGTATTCAACCCATCTTCCCAGTCTGAGCGTTTTGACCCCAAAGGAACGTATATAAGGAAATGGGTTCCTGAGCTTAAGGATGTGGACTCGAAATCGATCCATTCGCCATGGGACCACCCAGACCTGAAGGAAGTGGCTAAAGAAAACGGGTACCCAGAACCAATTGTGGACTATAAAATGGGCAGACAGCGTGCGTTGGATGTGTACAAGGAAACGATGCAAAAAGGCAAAGAGAAGCTTAGTGACGAGGTGGAAAGCGACGAAGATTAATAGCTTTTTTGTTTATGTATTTTAGTAACCAATAACTGATGATACTAGCGTATCGAAGTTTTCCACTGCGCCATCCTCGGCAGCAGTAACAGTACCAGCACAGTCGTAGACAAGCGACTGGTTTTTTAAATCGTAACGGATGAATTTCAATCTGGGGAGCGACTGCTTGAACACTTCAGTTAGCCGAAGGTACTCGTTCTTTCTCTCGTCTTCTATCAGACTGGTGAAGGAGTTTGGCGAGCTGAAGTAGTCCTGGGAAATTAGGCAGTTCGTGTTATAGAGGGCGTAAATAAGCGTGTCACCGTGGTTGGCTGTTTTGGAGCATCCCAGGTCGGTGATGCCCACCTGGACTATCTTTATATGCTCCAAAGACAGCAAACTGTCACGGAGAAGACTCGTCTGGTCTTTGAAAACAGGAATCTTCAAGTACTCGAGCTTGGAGAACTTGGCAAGTCTCGAGAAGGATTTATCAGAAAGCGAACATTGTCTCTTTTTCTGGCCTGGCGAAACGTTATTCTCGATGGTATTAAAGCACACATCCAAGTATTTCAACGTAGGAGCATGCTGTTCGAGAGCTTCAAAGAGCGTATCCAAGTCCACAGGCTCGTTGGGCCTGAAAAGGTACTTCAAGTGGATACTGATATGTTCCAAGCCAGAGAGAGAAGCAATGAATGCTATAATGCAGTTGTTATAGTATAGCTCGTTAGTCATGCTGATATGAAGCAGCTTCAAGGACGTAAGCTCTGGCACGAGAAGGTCCAAGAAGAGCTCGGCCGGGGCGTTACGGCGAATGTATGCGGAAGACGTCAAGGAAATGTAATTATGGGGCAAGACATGGTCGAATAAGATCTCGGTGCAATCTTCTAAAGCGAAGCTCTTGAGGGAACCCAAATCCACATAGTTCTTCAAGATATGGGCGTCACACACAGACACAGAAATGTCCTTGAGCTTCAAATTCTCAAGCTTGATGGGCGAATCCAACGAAGAAGAATTGAAGAGCGACGATGTATATGTGGGAGCATCCATATGGTAGACTGCTTCCTGGGTATTGGACAAGACCGCTGAACAGCAAGGCGAAAGCGACGACGTGAACATACGGCTGCTTGAAGAAACCAGCTTCAGCACCGTGAGCGACGTCAAGTTCTCTGGGAACCCAGAAAGGTTATATAAGTTCTTTTCGCAGCCAAAGTTGGATATATCCAAAAGCTCCACTGACTCTGGAACATTAAACGTAGAGAACGTCAGTGAAAACTGTAAATTCCCACACACCTTCTTGATGCTGTTAGGCAACGAAGACACCAAATCGGCGTCCAAAGGCTGGTGCACAGAGTACCACTGGAAAGACGTCAAGTTCACCAACCGAGGAAATATACCCTTGAGGTACCCGACCAACTCGAGATGAGGCATATCTGGAATATGTTCCAGCGCCACTAGACACTTGATATGGCGACAAAAATGACGATTCCTCGAGAGGTTCTTCAAAAACCTCGTCAACGCATACAATGACCGAATCACCGTAGGGTAGCATGAAAAGTTATATTCCTGGAACCACTTATGACGGTTAACAAAGCCCTGGAGCTCGTTCAAATGAACCTTGGACGAGTCCAACACCACCACTTCGTACATCAGCGCATGGAGCGTTTCGTAGAGCTCCAGGCATGTTTTAGCCAACAGAAGCTTATCTTCCTGGGGTAAGTAGGTGGATATGTGGGAGATTATATCCGAGGGGAGTTTGAGGAGCATGGTGGGACGGATCTGGGGAAGGACATGTGTTTTAGGGGAAACAGCAAAGGTTTATAAGGGCTTTCAGGTCCGGACCGTGTAGGCATTATATGCAAAGAACCGTGTTGGAGACCGATTTGCTCATTTGGGTGCAAAAACGTAGGCGGGTATCCGACTCGGAGAGGTCACGTGATGGGGTTTGAAATTTACGATTTTTGGGCGTGTGGGGCTTCCAGGGGCGGCGAAAAAAATACAAGGGGTTAATAGAGGCTCTCTGATTACTATGATGCCCTCTTATTGCCTTATTTCTGCTTGTGATCTCGGATGGCTGGGACTTATGCATATGCTTTTTGACAGTTATAGACTGCTGTGGCTCAGATCTCATGCAGATAAAGTCACGTGATGCATATCACGTGAAGAAAACCGTTAGGAAAAGCAACGCCTATTTACTATTTTGCACCCAACCGCGTTTAGCCAAGGTTTCTTGTTTACCTTGGGAAGGGGAAGGGTTGTAGTGGTCGTTTGGAGGGTGTTAGAAGGTGTTTGGAGGTGTTGGGAGGGACTTTTTGTACGGGTTGACAGTTGGAGAGGGTTTGTAGGTACTGAAAAAGATGGCCTTTTACAGCCACAATGGGTATACAGAGAGGTCTAGTGGTATCTTTAATACATCTAGAAGGGGCTAAATGAGGAAGAGAAGGTGTTGGGAATGGTTTACGGGCGTTTGACATCTTTTGGACAAGAAAAGCGCAAAAAGTGGAAAACCAGCTGTCTTTGCTGGCCACGACTAAAAATTAACCCTGCTACTGCTTTCCTTACCAAATCAAGGTCCACTTTAGCCCCTTGAAAATTCTCTAAAAAGTCTAATTGTGCCTTTGGATGGGGGTATATGGTAACTGCTGAATGCCATGACCTACATACAAACATATCTGTCAATGCACTATGGGCTCAATCGGGAAGTATACCCGACGTTCAGAACCACATTTTGCAGCCATAAGGAAGACATGCTTTTTGGACATTTTGGGAAAGATGATAGTATACAATAATAGGGTAGCCCCTGAAGCGCTGGCCAAACTAACTACTTTGTTTAGTGTGTACTCCTCACCCTTCAGGTATTGTCCTTTGCTGATTGTCTTTCTACAACCGTGTATTATACTTTACCACCCCAAGTACCCCATACCACAGCTTTCATGCCACTCCAAAAGAAGGGATATTTAAATTTTAGTGAAGTTTAATTAATTACCTTGAAAGTTTGATCTTTCAGGTAAGGTAGTCTTATACATGCTGGACGACTATCTATTGAAGACATACTAACACCTGGTGTCCATAACTACTACTAGACTTTTTCCCTGGAGCACCCAGAACGTATATAAACCTCCCAATCCTCATGAAATGCCCTCCTGGGGCCATTAATTCCTTTTTTGAGCCACTGGCTGCGAGCTTTCTTGGGCTTCTAACAGCCATATGGTCTAGACACCATTCAAGGTACCACTACCCCAACAACTACCCTTGTAGTCAGAGTATAAGCTTTTGGTGGCCAAGGTGCCACAAGTACAAAGTACACTGCCTGATGATGTCATGGGGTCAAGAGAATACGACTGCAATGGAAGCCTGGAAGCAATATTCTTTGTAACACAAAAAGTGAAATGCCATGCACCTTATGGCCATCCACGTTTCATGGAGAGGGTGATTTTACTGAGACCATGAAGAGGAGACTGAAAATTGTATTAGTGTAGAAGACATGTTTGTGGAGGTAAAGAGGAGTGTAAGCTAGGAAACAACCAGTGTTCACTGGGAGACGAGGAGTGTTCACTGGGAAACAAGGTAAGTAATGACAGAAGTAGGATAACGAGGCTCTGATAGAACCACTAATACTACTAATGGTAGTAAAAGTACTTAAGCTAATACTAATACTGGTAGTCAGCACTCACTACTACTACTAGTACTACTACTAGTACTACTACTGGTACTACTACTAGTACTACTACTAGTACTACTACTGGTACTCCCACCAAACACATCCTCATAAACCAACCACCCCAATTCCCCAATTACACCCTCAGCAACCTCCAACCCGATCTGGTCATCCTGATCCTGATCCCTTTCTCTATCTCCTATCTCCCTCTGCCTTCCTCTGATTCCACTCCCAGCAACCTCCAGCAACCTCCACCAACCTTTACCAATTCCACCTTCAGCCGTTTCCGTTTCCGTCCCCTTCTACGCATCCACCTTCGATGACCACCTTCTCTCCTTCTCTCACATAACACCTCTTACATCGCTTATACCAGTACCAGTACCAGTACTAATACTAATACTACCCTCCACTCTACCTCCACTACAAATCCACACTCCAATCACAAAACCCTCCCACAGAAAAAGAAATATCTACCCACCGTACGGCTTTATCGTCTCTTTGCACCAGCTGCAAAGTTGCAGCTTGCTCTCAAAGTATAAATTGCTGTGGGCCAATAAAACCGGTTCCAAGGCGTCCACCTACATCCTCGTCTACCCCTAAGTCTACCAATTCCACCCCACAAACTACAAACAAGCTCAAATTTAACCTTCTTAACAAAGCGAACCAAAAAAGTCCAAGTCGTATTTTTATACTTTTCCTGGGCCATCCACAGGAAGCTTAGCCTGGTTTCACCTTGCTGCGTTGCTGGAATGCCACAAAAAATGCAACATTCAGGCAGAAAACTACCAGGGAACAGAAAAATAGCAGAAAAATAACAGAAAAATAACAGAAAACGACACACCCACCTGAAACGAGCAGCAAACTGTAACTTTTTTTTTTTTTTCAAGTTTCGTATGTCTATGTGGATTTGGAAAACTTGCAAAGTCTGGCCTGGCCTTGGGAAGGGAATGTAAGAAACCCGTGCACCACATACATAAAATGCTCCTCGGCAGACCGGTTTTTGTGTCGCTTTTGTCGTTTAAAAATGAGCAGAGGTGTCACGTGACACAGTAAGCGATGCCGTTGCCATCCGGAGTCGAGTGAAATTTCCATTTTCCATGGGCCTGTGTTTCCCATTTCTGGGCTATAGCGATGTCCTGCAGGTAGTCGATGGCGTCCAGGCTATGGATTTACGTCCCCCAGTTCCCCCACCGGGGGGAACTGGATTTTCCTTCTGTTTATTTGAACATTTAATGTAAATGTCTCCCCTGGCTGCTCCTTAGAACCAGCAGGACGTTTTCCAGCTCAAAATTTACACCTGGGGCTGGAAGCGAAACTGGGAGCGACTGTGAGAGTGAGAGATGCTTATATGCAGTACACGATATTCCAGTCCCATCAACCGTCCGCCAAAACGACCAAATCCCCTTGGATTTGACCAGGAAGTGGAGCAATGTGTAGAGCGTAGGGCGTATAGGTGGATGCCAAAGTTTGGCAGTCCCATGATGCCTGCCTGTCCTTTTACGACGGTCGTGGGGTTACCAAAAAAGAAATAACGGTTCTTACCTGCAGTCCTGACAAAAAGCCATATCCTCAATCGATAGCTCGTTATCACTAATCAGCATCAGGCACAAGGAGCACCCACCTTCCAGCTAAGTAACTTTCCCGGTCCAGTGGTCCAATCATATTACACGCTTCGTACCCCCCGTACCCCGCTATATTTCCCTTTGTCGTGCCCCGCCTACCCCTCCACTACTACAGTGCCCCTCCTTCCCAACCACATCACAGTCTCAGCTCCCCCCTGAAATATTCCAAGTCTTCTTAATCCCTTCCAACAAAGTTACCGTTTTGCATGTTCAACACCTCCATCTTCGATAACGCCGCCTCCAGCCTGCTGGACAGCGGCCAGGAATTTCTAAATGTGCCTCAGCCCATTGATATAACCCACCAGAGGCAGCCCAGTATCTTCAACAACTCCAGGTTCCGTAGGGAGCTGATTGCACATTCCCAAGGCATGGGAGGTGTTTCCTGGGGCTCTGTGACTATTGGCCTGTGGCTCAAGGACGAGGTGATGATGTATCAGAACCATCCTCAGGGGAACAGTGCCAATCTTCCGGGTAATCTTATAAACCCTAGAAGAGGGCTGTTTCGAATGTCGCTGGTGGCGGCTCCCGTGGCGGCTCAGAATGCTGCTAATCTTCACGCTGGAACGCTTTCGCCGCCAAACACTACCCTGTACCTTCCTACGTTAGAAGCTGACTACTGTAAAGACTATTCGTGCTGTGGCCAGCTCTTGCCCACGCTACACGACTTGCTTAGACACTACGAGGAGGCCCACATTCTGGCGTCGCCGCCTCAGGAAGCCAACTCGCATATCCTTGCGGCCCACCGCAATAGAAACAATATTAACAACATCCATAATGTCATGGAGACCGTGCTGACCACAGATGTGTTCTTGAACAACCACCATCACCAGGCTGCGCAGCAACAACAGCAGCAGCAGCAACAGGCCCAGGGCTCTTTGCATCTCCCGGCAAATCATTTCAACCTCCAGAACCAGACCATAAGCCAGGGCGCCGTTCCAGGGGCCATGCTGCCTTCTGGCAATGGTACTCCTCAGCAACAGCATGTAAACCAGCAACAGAGACATCTCCCGCCTCACAGAGTCAACCAGGCGGTTGCAGATGCCGACTCCGATAGCATGTACATTGACGACCCAGCTCGCCACTTGTACGTGATGGAGAATGAAGAGTACAAGCCTTTCAAGTGTCCTGTGATTGGCTGCGAAAAGACATACAAGAACCAGAATGGTCTCAAGTACCATCGTCTTCATGGCCACCAGAACCAGACACTCAAGGAGAACGACGACGGAACGTTTTCCATCATCGACCCGGAATCCAACACTCCTTACCTTGACGGAGCCGGCATGGAAAAGGATAAGCCTTACCGTTGTGAGGTCTGTGGCAAGCGCTACAAGAACTTGAATGGTCTCAAGTACCACAGAGGCCATACTACTCATTAAACCTCATCCCCACTGCATTGGTTTGTCTCTTCACGTTATTGCATTACTACACTTACTACTTTGGCCTCCTCGCATAGAGACGGTTGTATGGTTTTCTTCGTTTTTTGACCGGACACCATGTTCTATCTTGTCCTACGTCTATATTTGGGATTGCACAGCTATATTTTTTTGCATGCAAAGTTTCATGTTTTTAACATTTTTTAACCTGGCTTGTTTCCATCATTTATCATTGGTTGGTTTAGTCTCCCTTGTCATATGCCTTCCCTGCAGATTACACCCGTACACATCATGATGATACATTTCCCTTAGGGCACTTTTGGTTCCAATCCACACACTTATGGTTACACTCACCCAACGAATCCTATCGTTGATAGGCTCGATCGCTACGCGGTACACGCGGGTGTCGTTGTTTTTCACGCGTCAGTCTCTTTATGGCGCCTCTCTTTTCACGGCCATTGTGATGGTGCTCCTTCCAATTTCAGTGATTACGTACTTGAACTTTTATAAGATGCTCGTACCGGTTGAGAGATTTGCAGTGCCCACTTTGTTTGAAGAGGGAAACCGCTATGGAAGTCTTGACATCAGATCACATGCGTCGTTTACAGAGATTGACACCCTGCTGGCTTTGCTGTTCCTCCGACGCAATGCCGACTTGCCATTTTCCGTGAGAATCAACTTGAGAGCCGTGTGCTTTGTTGAAAAATCGTACCATTTGATGCGGTACGTGTTCAAGCTTACGCCTGATATCATCCGTGAGAACAGCTTTATCATTAATTGCGATCTGAGATACATATATGTCGATAGGAATAGCTGGATCCCGTACCATCTACGGTACTGGGTTCCTCCGATTTTTGTGGACATTTTCAAGACTGTTGAAGTGGATTGGCCCTTGTACTATAGTACAGGAGCCGAGCTTGTCAAGTTGTTGAAAGAACAGAAGAGTAATCTTACTTTTGCAAACACCAACCCAATTCTTATCGACAACTCCAAGACAACCTTGGACTTTGTCATTGAATGGGACGGCATCCGTTATTACCTCGTGAACTACTATTTCCTCAGCTTTTTCATTGGCGTGTTGATCTTCTGGGGCGCCAGTTCCTTCATTTGCATGATCTCTACGCTTTACTACTATAACAAGTTTAGCGATGAGCCTGAAGAAACTATACGTGCCCCACGTCCACGTCCACGTCCGCAGACAGCACCGCCAAGGACACACGGCTAAAGACTTAGCTTTACAATGCATAAAAGATGTGTAACGATAATGAAATTGATTATATCTATGACTGAGATTATCTCAGGATGCATTAAGCAACTTGAGCTCCGTAAAACTATCGATAGGAAGAAAGGGCACAATACGCTGGAAGTATTCGCCCTCGTTGATCTCTTCTCTTTTTGGCGAGCCTCCAAGATCCTCATCTGACGATCTGGATACCGTGGGGACGTAATTGGCTTGGTCGGCTTCAACAGTATGGAACAAGAAGCGTTCAAACTCCTCCACAATCTGGTTCCATTCATTGATGGATTTGCCTAGACATTGCAACGAGGCTTTATTAGAGCACCACGTGCCAATCTTCTTGACAAAACGTTCCTTTTCGTCATCTTCCCCATCATCAAATATCTCCTCTTCAATAAGATAGTTATCAGTACTGATATAAAAGGGATTGTAGATATCTGAATTGAGGAAAATCGAGATAGACGGAACCTTCACAGCCTTTGGTTCAGAGTTTGGCAAGGATTGTCCTTGCAAGTAGAACTTGCCATAGACGTCCGAAGCATTGGCCCTTTGCATTTGTGTAAACTTATTGGTCAAGACTTCGCTATCAACAACAATGTCAAACTTGAAGATTGGACGAACAATCTCAGGAGGCACCTTGAAGAGCTCTGGAGGCTGTGTATTCTTTGACGAACGAGACGAGAACGACGAGTTGGAAGACCCAATGAAGTCAGACATCGAGGATTCGGAATCAGATGTTGCCGAAGAGTCCGTGGACAAGTCGTTGAGCGACGACTGGTGAGACACCAAGCTAGGGCTTGAGTTCCTAGATGAAATCCTAGGAGACGTCGACAAAGATGAAAAAGACCTTGAGTTTCTCTTAAGAGACGTAAGCGAATTCTTTCTGCCCAATGCTTTTGGAGGCTGTATTCTGAGCGTAGAACTGTTCTTTTCTTCTGTGGATAAGCTCTTGAAGAACTTACTCAACGAGTTGATCAAAGAACCATTCTTCTGTGGCTTCGAAAGAGAGCCTTGAGGTGGACTGTTCTTTCCTGTTTGCTGTGCTGGAGAGCTAGGCAAAGAGGTACAGGAGTAAATGGCTTCGTCGAATACCTCGTAAGGATGAGTCTTTCTCAAATCACTGGTTCTTGTAGAATTTCCTGTTAAGTAGCTAGCAGAAATATCGTCAGGGCCCAAGTAAGTTTGACTTGGGTTCAATGGCAAGATACCGAATTTTCTGTTCACCATAGGGCTATCAGGAGCAAAGCTCAACTCTTTTGTGAGTTCTTTGCTTTTGCTCAAAGTGCCATACATCAAATCAAGCTTTGTCTTACTTCTTCTGGTGGTCTGAATGGATGATGAGGATTCATAGTTGTTGATACCAATTATTCTCCAAACCAAAAGACGAAGAAAGTAGGACCGGACGATTGGATTCCAGTGCAAGAAGAACTTGGTCCAAACATCAGTAGAAGTCAACCAGTTAGAGAAATTGACCTTGATGCTGTCTCCAGGATTCAAGAGCCAGCCTTTCAAGTATGAAACGGATTGAGGAAGCTCAGTCTTGCACAACTGATCAGGGATTCTGTCCCACACATTGAACAAGAAGGCCAAACTTCTCTGGATGATCTGAAGATGATGAGTCTCAGTGAGCATGAGGTAAACACAGCCCAACCAAAACTCCCAGTCAATGTTGCTTGTATCAAATACATGGTTCGAATGAACATGAACGAGACTGAGCACTAGGCCATTTCTGTTGCAGTCGTAGATGCTAGTCGAACGAGCAATGTTCACAAACAACAAGTCTATAAACCGGGAAAGATTGTTGGCGAATGGGATGGAGGAAAAGCTAATGTCTCGAGTAGTCTTAAGGATCTTTAATATGCAAGTATAGTTTGTATCATTCAGTTTGAACGGATAGGAGCTGGACAGTTGCAGGGGATTTGGCAGGGGAGCAGGCTGGGGCAGGGGCAGGGGCAGATTCGACGCTGGCACGGCATTGTTTCTTGGAGGAGACTTTGGCTTCGCTGGAGTATTAGACGTAGAAACGGGACCAACCGTGCCAGTAGGCACCTCAGGCTTCTTCATATTGTGAACTATTCTGTTTATGGAGTACTCAAACACCTGAGAAATGTGAGTTGCAATAATGTAGAAACCAGGAAACACCGTGGGCAGCATCTCTCTGTTGACAGAAGCCTTTGCCAAATATAAATCAGTAAGGTTAATGTAATGACGGAAAAAAGAATTGAAGATATCGCTATCGGAGCTGGACCATCTGCGTACCCAGGGCCCGCTAGGGTCACGGATGCCTTTCACCGGATGCTTAGGAGGCGGAATGGAATTTATTATGCCTTGCTTGGTTTTGGAGAGGTTCTCCACGCCTTTGTATGCAATAAGATGGGATAAGTGTTTCGGGAAAGCAGATTTGGCACCTGCCAAGTCATTGGTAGGAGGAGCTTCACAATTGGAAAGCAAATTCTGAACCAGGCTTTGTTTCACATTTAAAAGAAACAACAAGGCGTTACAGACATGCGGGAGATTGAAGAAAGCGAATGCAAAGACTTTACCCACAAAGGCACTCATTGAGATAGGCACAAGCTTCAGAGCTTGGACACGACGTACACAGAGGTCTAAAGTGTCTGTGAGGCAAGAAATAAAGACCGCCTGGGAGTCCAGGTCGGCCACGGTCCATTCTCGTAGGGCCATGATTCTAGATATGCATTCAAAGTAGGCGTTTCTATCCAGGGCAGAAACGTGGGTGGCCAGGTTCTGAGAGGCCAAGGCCAGGAGGAGCAGGCGCCACCATTTACCCAAGATAGCCGTGGAGACGGAGCAAAAACTGGAGTAGATCTTCAGAGAGACCAGAAACACGGATTCTAAAGGAGGTTGCAGGCGTAGGAACGGTAGCAAGACGGTTCGTAGCAAGTTAGCTTTCGTGACGGAGTTGTGTTTGGAGCTAAACTTGGACAAGGCGAGCTCCAACTTCTTATACTGTTTGAGGAGCACTTTTATGGATTTTTCGTCGTCTGGGCTGCTTGGAGGCTCGTGTTTCTGAGAAGGCAGAAACAGCATAGCCAGGTTCGCCGTCTGGGAGACCGTGTATGTTGACTGGGAGGCCAAAGACGACAGCAGGCGAGCCGAGCGAAGGGATTTCCGTCGAGAAACAGACGAGGAGCGTATTATAGGCATGTCAAGGCGAATGTGGATACGTTAGCAATCGGAAGGAAGAAGTGGAGTCTGAAGTATATCTGGAAGCGAGTTGGTCACCAAGCGATGGAAATGGGAGGGAGGGAGGTTGTGGATGGTTGTGAATGTCAGTGGATGTCAGTGGATGTCACTGGATGGTTGAAAGTGTTGGCCCTTCAATTGAAAACAACAGGTGGTTGGGTACTTCCAAAGACAGGCGAGCCAGGCTTAAATATAGAAAAAAACCAAAAAGTCAAGCTCTTTGCTTTCTGGTTCCGTTTTTGAGACCCGGACTGCCAAAGGCAACGTTTTGTGTATGTCTTGGAGAAAAGCTTTGGACCTGGTGCTGATAACAGTGAGACTGAGACTGAGACTGAGGTTGAAGTTTGAGACCTGCCAGCATAAGGTGAACCAAAAAGGAGGGGGGGGGGTCGAGGTATATAAAGAGGAGGAAATTCCCACTTTTTTTTATTCTTCGTTCTCAAATATTTGCACGGCAAGTTGCTAGCTTTTTATTTGGGTCCTTTATTTTTTTTTTACTCCACCGAAAAGAAACAAAAAGAAGAGGTATTACAGCCAAGCGAAAGCAAAAATACCAACCCTGCCAGGAAGCCAAAAAAAAAAAAAAAAGAAGCTCCAGTGCGGCGGATGCGGGCAGCCGCTGCAGGGCAAAAAGCAGTAAAAAAAAGTGAGGCAGGCAGGGAGAAAAAGAGCGCACAATGAGCAACCAGAGAGTGGGACAGGGAGGGAGAGGGAGGCCCAGAAAGGGAAGGAGTGGGAATTTTGGGGAAATAGTAGTGGCATTGGAATTGGGTGGTGCAGAGGTTTTTGGGGGTTCTTTTTTGGGCGATTTTGAGGCAGTTTTGGGGGTTTTGGTGGGGCCCTTTCTGGAGATTGGGGTGGACTGGAATGCTTCGAGGTGGCTGCGATCGACGCTGATTGACATTGACGATTGACAATTGCCGAAGACAGTTGGCAAGAGGCAATGGGCAATTCAACTGGCTATTTACAATGAGCTGGTAACCCAACTGGCTATTTGCAATGAACTGGCTATTTGCAATGAACTGGAAATCGGCAATTGCCAGAGGCAATTGCCTCTGGCCTCTGGCCTCTTGCTACTCGTCAGGCAATGGTTGCGAAAAAAAAAAAAAAAAGTGAAAAAAGTGAAAAAAAAGAAAAATCGAAAAATCGGAAAACCTGACAAATGTGATGCAAAATGCAAACGAACGAATATGGAGCCTGGGTTAATGTTGCGGCTGGCCAAGACCCCTTGTAGAATGTCTCACTTGGCTTTACCAGGTAACCCAGGGCTCTGTTTGTTCTATCATTCTGTTCCCTTTGGTTCTCACTGCTTTCACAGGTGGCTTACACACCGTGGGCTTTGACGACATGGGATGGGCCACAATTGGCTGCAAAGAGGACGGTGAGGTCATGGGATTTTTCTTTTTTCGGTTCTGCCGTCTACAAGGCCTTGGGAATGGTCCAATCCACTCCTGGAGGTTCCTGGAGGTTCCAGGAGCTTCTGGACGTTAAATATAGACCGTCTAGATAGCCCAGCAGCTCTTACAGCCCACGCCATGCTATTTAAAAGCCCAACACCTTTATGGGCCGAATCGGCGTTGGTTCATTAATAGCATGGCGCCAGCACCGCCGCACCAGAGTTTAATAACAAAAACATGGCTGCAAAAATAGCCTGGGCTGGACGACGACCTTCCAACTGCAATGTAATTGCAGTTGAAGGAGGAGGCCTCCAGTGGGGAGGCCCTTTGGTGATTTCTCTACCTCCTCCCACCTTCCTCCCACCTTCTCCCACCTTCTACGCCTCTACAACTTCTAATTGTGGTGGCTGCAAATGCCAAACCACTTCCCATTTCTTTTCACCAAATTCCACCTCCACCAAAGCAAACTTCAATTCTACAGCAAGCTCCTTGACATCTCCATTGCCTGGCCCCTTGCCTGGCCAGGCAAGCTACCCAGAAGCACCAATGGCAGCTTCCAGCTTGCAGCTTCCAGCTTGCAGCTTCCAGCTGCCACCTCTGCAATCTCCTTACAGAAGCTGCACAGATAAGTCATTCTAATTCCACCTGTCAGTTGCTGGCCCCTAGAAAGGCGCCTCCCAAATCAACCAAACCGCCGGTGGGCGCTTCTGCAAGATCGTGCTTCTCTGTCCTTCAGATCTAACATTGCTGCCAATCAAGTTTCCCGTTTGAGACAATCAGCCGCCCAATGTAGACCCCGTTACACAAAACTGAGCCTTGGCCCACATTTTAAAAAAAAGGGTGTTTGGCGTTTGTGTTTGGCGTTTGGCGTTTCGTTCTGGCGGTTAAACCTGGTTTGTGGGACTCCGGACGTTCCGGGTGGTGAACAAAGTATACCTTGACTTGGCGAAGCTGGAGGGCTCCAGGGCTTCAACCAGACCGTCTTCTGACAAGAAAAAAAAGGACTTATCCCTTCCCACAGTTGCTCTTCTTCCCCATTGGATCCTTCTCTTCCTGCTCGGTCCCATGTCTCGCTTCAGCCGCTATGCTTCTGTTGCTCACTCAGATGCGTGAATAGTACAGTTATCACTGTTCTTGGGGCACTTTTCTGCAGCGGCGTATGTAAGACCATTCGTAGGCGCCCTTGGCAGGTGGCTGGTGGCTGGTTCGTGGGGTTTTGGGTTCTCAACATTTGTAGTATTGAGAGACAAGTTGGGAACCACAAACGGTCCGGCTAGCCCAGTGAAAGGAGGTGGAGGTGACTTTAGCAAGCAAGTGGTTTCTATGTCTCCTTTTTTTTTTTTTTTTTGTTGACTTCAGCAAGGTTCGATAAGCTTCACAATGGAGACATCGAACAATAAGCCTCAGGAACAATCTCCACTTGTCTCTGCAATGTTACAGGTAAGCAGAGGCTCAATTAGCTTCTAATAATGGAAGCTGCTTACAGAGAAGTATATGGCTGGTTATGGATTGCTATGCCTTTACAATGGAACATCTATGCCGAGAAGACTTTTCCCAAACCAGAAGGTGTGTTGAACACTGCTATACTCAGGGGAAACCACATTTCTTGGCTTCTGGGGTGCTGGCGAAGAAAATATAGTTAGGAGCATTGAAGAAGGTTCTGGTGGAATGGAATATGGTGGAAGGTCAACGGAACGGAAAGGTCAGTGTTCGTGATTAACGTTTTGTATGATTAGCAATGGTTCAAGGTGCTCCACCGATTTCATACACTTCATACACAGAACCCGTTTATCCACAAACGTAACGTTGCTTCGTATACTTCTATTCTTTTGGCTAGCAAAGTGGAAGCCGTAGCAGCCGTAGCAGACATGGAGGTTGCCTACTACTTAGCAACTAGTGTTAGCAATTACACAGTATGGTGTAATGCCCCACGTGGAACTGGAAACCAGATCCAATTGCACTTTCCTTGCTTCTAAAAAATACCCAAAGAAGACCAGGATCTTGGAATGACCATAATTAATATCCTGCGGTGGTTCTTGTAGTTTCCTTCTCTGGAACTTCTGGTGGTAGACGCACAGTAAGAAGTGTTGATAATTTTTCACACAAGTACGTCACCAACCTCGAAAAACCTCGTATTTGGTCAAAACACGGCACAGGAAACCATATAAAATATCCAAATTGCCGTATTTATCACTCCTCCACGGGCCACTACTCCCCTTGTCTTATCGGTATTCGGTGGCTGCGAAAAGCATACTACACCCCATAATATCCGTACTTTGTGCCCAAAAATCGCCAAAAAAACTACCTACCCATAATCTACCACCCCCAAATATCCCCATAAACTCATCAAAATCTCCCTCCCATACCTCCCCAGGGAAACCCCTATCAACCTGGGGGAGCCTATCTTCCCCATGACACCCGTACACCATCACCACTAAATGTCGTGAGACCAAATAATTCTCAATACGCTAATCTAATTAACCCAGAACTTCCATTAATTAATCCCCATACAATCGCAATGGATATCACTCCCTACGAGGCCGCTCGGTCCCGATCTCGGTCCAGGTCCCGTACCAGAAACTCCACCGCCAATTCCCGTTCCACGTCAGCCACAAGAAGACCAAGCTTGGGATCCCGTAAATCGATCTCGGGCTCTTCGTTGAACAGTCTTACGTTGACACAGCAGCATTTTGACAATGGCGCTGAGATGACCATCCCGTCCGTGCTGGTGACGCTAGATAACACGTTGCCGTTGGATTTCTTCAAACAGGAGCTTATCGCTCTTATTAGAGCACTTAGAATCAGCAAGTGGCATAAGAAGTACTTGACGGTGAACAATGTGGTGGTGACCCGTATTTCGGGCGCTCTTACCAATAGCATCTATAAAGTGGAGCTTAAGGATCCGGCTTTCACGGCGCCTTCGTTGTTGTTGCGTGTTTATGGTAAGAACGTGGACTCTATTATTGATAGAGACTATGAGCTTAGCATTTTGGTGAAGCTCTCGCCGAAGAAGATTGGACCTAAGCTTTTGGGAATCTTTTCCAATGGCCGGTTTGAGCAGTTCTTGGAGGGCTTTTTGACAATGACGAAGCTGCATGTTAGGAGCCCGGTCATCTCCCAGATGATAGGACGCAGAATGAAGGATTTGCATTACAAGATTGAATTAGACGATAGAGACAGGGCCTCGGATTTCCCGCAGGCCTGGATCCAGATCCAGAAATGGCTCAATGTGTTTGAAAAGACGTTCTTGCCATTGTACAAGCCAGAGGAGATCGCTGACATTGTGCTTTTGCCGTGGGATCAGTTCAAGCAATTGGTTTTCACGTACAGAGACTGGCTCTTTTCCAAGTACGACCTGTCACGGTTTTCAGAGAATTATAGATTTTGCCATAACGATACTCAGTATGGTAATTTGCTTTTGAGAGAGACGTTTGATCCAGATGAGGTTATTCAACCTGCGGATAGTTCTGGAGTGAACACCACCAACAGAAGAGACAATGATTTGGCTGTGATTGACTTTGAGTACTCGGGAGCTAACTTCCCAGCGTACGATATTGCCGATCATTTTGCCGAATGGATGTCTGACTACGCGGATGAAAAGCAACCTCACGTCATCCACGAGGAAGCCTTCCCCAAACAAGCCGAGCAATTGAACTTGATCAAATCGTACATTGAGTACGATTTCCGTGTGCCTACGTCCAACCTCAGAACCAAGAACAAACCGTCCATCAACGAATCGGATGTTCTGCAAATGCAAGAGTACGAAATCAAAAAGCTCTACAATGAAGTCGTATTGTGGCGTTCCACCGTGCAATTCTTCTGGGCCATCTGGGGTCTTCTCCAGAACGGACCACCTAAAAAGACCGACATTGGCTTGCTCGGCTTCAACTCTGAAGAAAAAGGTGTCCACAGTACCTTCAAAATCACCACCGGCATGGACGCCTTATCGATGGAAGACTCAGCCATTGTGGACGACGACGAGCCCATCGGATCCACCGACGACGACTTTGACTACCTCAAGTACTCCCAGCAGAAAGCCGCGTTGATCGCCGGAGATATGATCTCGTTTGGTCTCTTGAGCATCAACAATATCCGTCCCGAGCACCACAACCTCATCAAGTTTCTTGACACCCGGACCTTTGACATCTAATCCCTGCATTCATTACCCTTTTTTCCCCCCGTGTGCATCTCAAAAATCAATCACTTCTGATTCTCCCCCATAGTAGGAAAAAGTGTGTAGGAGAAAGTGCGAAAGTTGGAGTTAAAAGTGAAGATAATTCACCTGGAAGACCCATCATGCTTTCGTTCAGAACAGCAGGCTACAACGGCTACGGCGTCAGGTACTCGCCGTTTTTCGACAATAAGCTAGCGGTGGCCACTGCTGCCAATTATGGTTTGGTTGGTAACGGAAAGCTCTTTATTCTTTCCATAGACGCTCAGGGCCAAGTTCATAATGATATTGGCTGGGAGACTCAGGACGGTCTTTTTGATGTTTCCTGGAGTGAAATCCATGAAAACCAGCTTGCTACGGCTCTGGGGGACGGGCTGGTGAAGATTTTCGACTTGAAAGTGCCCCAATTCCCGGTGATGAACTATAAAGAGCACCAACGCGAGGTTTTTTCGGTGAATTGGAACTTGGTGGATAAAAACAACTTTGTCACGTCGTCCTGGGACGGATCTATAAAGGTGTGGACGCCTTCGAGACAGCAATCGATGATTACGTTGAATCCAAGGGTGGACCAGAGTGCCAAAGCAGCTAACCCTCAACCGGCACCACCAACGAGCCACAACCAGAGAGAAGGTAACTTTAATACTTCCCAGTGTGTTTATAACGCTACGTTTTCTCCCCACTCGCCCCTGACGATTATCAGTTGCACGGGGCTGTCGCATGTTAATATTTGGGATATCAGGGCTCCACAGCCACTCCAGCTCGATTTCATTGCCCACGGCGGTCTTGAAGCGTTGTCGTGTGACTGGAATAAATACAAATCGAACATTGTGGCGTCGGCAGGTACAGATAAGGCTGTGAGGGTTTGGGATTTGAGAATGATAGCTAAACTCGATAACCCAGTGCCAGGCCAGCCGCTGCCTGCTTACCATATACGAGGCCCTACGCCGCTTAATGAGTTGTTGGGCCACGAGTTTGCCGTTAGGAAGGTTGTCTGGTCTCCTCATCTGGGCCAGGAGCTCTTGACGACTTCTTATGATATGACATCACGAGTATGGATAGATCAGCTGGAGGATAGGGCACGTTTCTTGAACAACGGCGGCAGTGGATGTAAGGGCATAATGCGCCAGCACAGAGAGTTTGTGGTTGGCTGTGACTATAGTCTTTGGGGAGAACCAGGCTGGTGTGCCACGACGGGCTGGGACGAGATGGTGCATATTTGGGACACGAAAAGGGTGCCTCCAAGGTAGTCCAGTGAAGCCAAAAAGACCTTGAAAGAGACCTTGAAAGAGATCTAAGAGGGAAGTGATGGAGGGAGCTAAAGGGATTGAGGTGGATGGTAGGTAGTTAACATCCAACGGAAGCAGACATTACTTCAATTCTGCTAAGAGGTTGTCTTCTTCCCTTACTGATTCAGCCCCAATCCAATGTCCTCTACGTCACAGCACCCCCAGTGAACTCATTGTATGCCCAGTTGCTGACGTCCATCACACCTCTACATTCGTCACCACCAACGCATTCCACCCACGAGTCTTACTACACAAGCGACGTCTTGTATAATTCCAGACTCTTACAGTAGAAGTACCTACTCATTGCATTGTAATTATGAATACCTGTAGCTCCAAGAACACCTTACCAACTACTGCACGCTTAATTTAAAGTACATCTCAACGGTTTTTGAGCTTCCACAAAAAGACATTGTACTACTTAAACACCCCAAACAAACAAAAAAGACCCTGTTTCATCTTATCCAGCAACCTTACTTTCCAAGCCAAACACCTCTTTCAGTTAACTTACACATCTCTCTGTCAACTCTAAATCCACATATACTCACCGTAAATGCACCCAAGTTTCCCCAAAACACGCCCCGAATTCCACCCAAAACACACCCTCATCGCCCCTTACCTGCCAAAATTAACTTTCCTTCATACCTCCATCCACAACACAACACTCGGAACCTCCTCGGTCTCTTTATGGCTCAGGAACCATAACGTTGGCGGACTGCACATGGTTTGATATCGTTGCCTATTTAGGCAAGCACCTCGCATGGAATCGTGCAGATTGTCCTGCCCAGTGTTATCCTATTGCCCATTTAGGCAATGTAATGTCGACCAGCTGCATACTTCTGTTTACCTATTAACCTTTGCAGCCATTCTTGCTCAGGCTCTCTTCTGCCACATCTACCCGTTTTTATACCCAGCCATCACCCGTCAACTTGCCCAGTTTCAGTAACCCATTTCGTTTCATCTACCATGGACTCGAATCTTGTCATTCTTTCCTTGGAATACTCCTACTTGCTCAACCCACTGGCTGGGTTGTTCGAGTCTGACTCTGGGCTCTGGCAGAGCCTGGCTACTTACTCTCCCACGTTGATTCCATACTCAGCAAGCACTGCTCATGTTCGGGTTTTGGATAATATGGCGCCTTTGAGGGAGACGGTGAGGAAACTTAACCATAACGGTATGAGCATGGAGAACCATGTGAAGTTGGTGGAACCACAATTGAACAACCAGCTTATTACTATTTCCATCAATGGTCTGGAGACGTTTATCAATATCAGCAGAATCGAGCTTTTGAGAGCGTACCACCGTGTGGACGTCAAGAAGATTGTTCTTTCAGATACGGATTTTGCCAACATTGGGCCTGAGTTCGTTCTGAGGCTTGAAGCTATTGCCACACGCTGCCAGGTTGAACTTATGGTTTCAGATAAACATATCGATTTCAAGTCCATGCACGGTGGGGCCCAGGCGCCTTTGGCAGGCCCATTTGCGTTGTACATTGCTGGTCCTACTGAGAACTTGACTGTGGCAGAAACAGAGTGCCGTATTTTGGTGGACGCTTTGTTGCACGGATGCAAAGTTCACCAGATTAACCTTCCGTTGTCGTTGCTTCCGGGCGTGGGAGGTGTCAACTTTGCCAATTTTGGTGAAATCGCTCGCCAGCTGAATGTCAATATCTACTTACCTTCATTGATGCCTCATAGTTTCAATTGTGAGATCATTGAAAGCAACGAGAGTTCTAGTATCTGGGTTACGGCTAAGAGGGTACCTGAGATTCTTTTAGCTAAGCGTATCATTCTGGATTTGGTCACCACTGTGGACTCCAGAGTCAACCTGACTGCAAACTTGTACTTGCAAGAGATTGAGCTTTCTAAAGATAAGCTTGATATCATTACACTTTATTCAGAGAAGGATATCCTGGCAATTATGTTTCTGCACGGCACGTTTGTGCAGATTCCTAGCTTGGGAGAAGCCAAAAACAATAAAATCGTGGTCCAGGGCCATAGCACCGAAGCTGTTTCCAGAACCATCCAGGATATCAGCAACTTGAGCTGCAATTACTACAGTTTGGATATCAAGTTCCCTTCAGGCTCGAGATCTGCTGATTTTGAGTACTACTTGATCAACCTTATCAATATCCGCAAAACATGCATTCTTACGTACAATTGCAACGGTATGAACATTGTGGGATTCAAGGAAGAAGTCAGACTGCTTCTTAAGGACTTGATTGCTGGTTTCCAGAACTCCAGCCTTGTTACTGAAGATTCTAGTGACGAAGAAGACTCCCAGTTCCGATTCTCTGTTAGTATGGAGCTTCGTAACGAACACAGAGAGTTCTTGAGTGGAAAGAAGAACGGTAAGATCATCAAGATCTTGAACCAGCTCAACCACATGCCGCAAATCAGATTCAAACACTTGAACGAGTACAATTTCGTCATTTCTTCTACAATTGCTGTTTCCGCTGGAGTCAAGAATAAGCAAATGTCTTCAGTGTTTGATATTCTTCTGAGAAGCGTCAGTCTTATTGAAATGGAGTTGCCTGCTGAAATGCAATTCAACATTCCAGAAGTGTTCCATAAGAGTATTATTGGCAACGGAGGTTCCATTATCCAGTCTATCATGAAGAAGTATAATGTGTTCATCAAGTTCTCCAGTCTGAAGAAGACTCCTGAAAAGACTACCGACGACAGAATCCTCTATTCCTTCAGAAGAGATAACAATGTCTTGATCAAGTGTCCTATGAAGAACCTGAAGAACATTCTCTTTGTCAAGTACGAGATTGACCAGTTGGTGGCTCAATGCTGCCTGAACACATTGGCCCAGCTGCGTGGAATGGCTACTATCTATAATAGCGTCGGTTTCAGGCTCTTGAAGAGTCACTACCTGATGCTTATTCGTAAACAGGGCCAGGATCTCAGGTTTGTCAACGATATGGAGTCTGATTTTAGTACTTACATTGATTTCCCCACGTCGTTGGAGACTTTCAAGGGTGAAAGCTCCCACTTGTTGGCAATCAAGGGTAACGATAACAGACCGCATCTGTGTGCTCTCAGGTTAGCATCTATGCTTCCTAAGACTTGGGAATTCCAGGTAACCTTCTGTCCTGGTAAGTTCGAAGGAACATTCAGTGAAAGCAACGAAGACTTCAGAGAAAGAATAGTTATCCCATTTAGGCTTCTTTTGGATGTTGAACTCGCCTGGAACAGAAACCCCGTGGACCCAGAAACCCAAGAACCGCTTCCATACCACCAGATCTTTTTGAGTTCTTTTGACGAGATCAACGCCCAAAAGGCTATTGCTGATTTGACCATCTACCTCAGAGAACAACGGTTCCTTATTTTGGACAAGCAAGCCATGCAATTCGACCCAATTGTGCCTGCCATGATGCTCCCAGCCACTCCTTTAGCTTCTCCACTCCGTTCTCCAGTGCGTTCTCCAGTCAGATCACCAACCAGATCCCCAGAACGGTACTCAGACATCTCGATGGATTTCCCAAGATCGCCAACTCGTTCTCCTACGAGATCACCCACCAGATCGCCAGTTAGGTCTCCTACAAGGCAACAAACGAGCAACACAGGCTCCCCCAAAAGGTCTCCCGCCAGAAACCCAGCGCAGCCATTGCGTACCATCACCAACCAACCGATTAACATGAACATCAACACGATGAAAAAGATACCCAGTCTAGCAGCACCGCTAGGCCCCGACACGCGCACGAGCCAGACCCATGGCTGGTGATGCTTCATAACGAATCGATGAATGAATAAACCGATGTAGATGGGATGTAGATGTAGAGAGAAAGCAGAGGGAATAGTAAGAGAAGGCACTACGAAGAGAAGGTAATACGAAGAGAAGGCAATACGAAGAGCATGCTACACATGGATTCTTTTTCATGCCAACTGCTACAATTTTTAGAGCCGAGGATAGGGTCCATTTACGTTGAGCAATTATTACCGTTATGGTACTTCAGTGTCTGATCACTACGGACCGTTATCACCACCCAACTTACCAATTGCGCTCCAAAGCCTTCAACACGCTCCCTCTATCGCCATTTGCGTTTCTGGTCAACCGCCAGAGCCTGATCGCCCTTGTCAATCTAGGTTCCGCTTTCAAACTCTATTTGCACCCACCAAGCGCCAACCACACACCCAACCAGGCTATACAGCTAGAAACAATTACCAGAAACGCTTTTTCCTGTCAATCCTCGTACGAGGAAACCAGCGGGATCACCCTAGAAGCGTTTCTTTGTCTACTCACCACATGGAATGGAATATCGGTGATCTGAACTCCGAGCCGAGACCCACCAGCCACAGACATACCCTTAAGCCTTCCATCCACCGCCATTCCACGCCATGTCCCTTCCTTCCACCAATCACAGCCAATTCCCCAATTCCACCCTCCACCCTTCCTCAAGTGTACACCCAGTGACGTCGTGTGGACGTACCGAGGAAGCAAAGCAGAAGTGGCTGCAAACGCTGCGGCGGTAAGCACAAAACGACCACCAAAAGACCACCATCCGATGTCCTTTACCGACCTTGGAAAAAAGCAACCGCCACTGCCCAGCCCAGAAAGCACACCCTCTTTCAATAATGAATTGTAGACAACCCCTAGATAATGGTGATTGTGGGCGCACAAAGACTCTTGTCTTTCCCAGGCTGGGTGGCTGCCTACTGCCGAGTTTTTCACCTTTTTGCGTAGTCCCCCTCCACCTCAGTTCTGCCTGATATACCTCTACTTTTTGTCCTCCCAGCCAGAAGGCTGGGAGAAATGGTCTCCCACCGTCTAACCCCATTCCAACACCACCACGTCACTTTCCACACCCAATTCCCACCACATCCCCCATCCACTTCAGTCCACCTCCCACCGCTGCTCAACCTTATCGCGCCCAACATTCGCAGCCTCCAACGGCGCCAGGGCATCGAGCGAGCGGCGCGATTGTTGGCCCCGATGCCGAGACAGCCCAATTTTTCAGTCCACCATTTCGAACATTTAAGTGCCAACGAAAACTGCTTTTGAAGCGGAAAAAGTGCTTCTTTTTGAAGAATATTGCTTTCCACGAAAATCCCTAGTCTCCTTTGTCCACCCCTCTTTCCGTAACCTTATTCTCTACCTGCCTCGTTTCGTCCCGATGCACCCGTAATGCGAGTCTAAGCATTACCTGCCGCTTAGATCGACTCCAATGGCTGCCATATAAAGTAGCCTAACTTCCTCCACATTCGTTACACCCACATAATGTACTCGTTTGGGCTTCCTCACCTGGAGATTTGGAAATGGTCTACGCCTTCGGAACCGCCCGTGGCTCCGTTTGAGAATGGCCTTCTAGCTGCTGTGTTTGACGCTTCCATGAAAGTGCTGATGCCTTTGACCATTGCAGTGGTGTACTTTTCAGCTGTGCACTTTATCAACCCAATTGTGATTGACCGCCAGAAGAGAAAGGCTCGGTTGGAGAAGGAGCTGCTTACTGAGGTGCAAGTTAAACGCTTGAGACCTGCTCCAGTGAAGGTGGCTGAAACTTCGGTGTTTAAGGCATTGGTGTTTCTTCACAATGTGTTTCTTTGCGTTTACTCCGTCTGGACGTTTATTGGCATGCTTCGTTGCTTTGGCAGAACTGCTGCTTCCATGTCGTTGAAGTACAACTCTCAACACAAACTTCTGAACTTTATTTATGCTGTGTGTGATGTGGAGAACGGTGTGTTCAAGCAGGACTCCCTTACAAAGAACTTGACCATCTACGGCTGGTGGTTCTACATGTCAAAGTTCTACGAGGTCATTGACACCATTATCATCCTTATGAAGGGCAGACCTTCTTCTCTCTTGCAGAGCTACCACCATGCTGGCGCCATGATGTGCATGTGGAGCGGGATCCGTTACCGTTCTCCTCCAATCTGGATTTTCGTGGTTTTCAACTCTTTCATCCACTCCTTGATGTATTTCTACTTCTCCTTGTGCTGCCTCAAGGTGCGTGTGCCAATGATTGTGAAGCGTGTCTTGACGTCGCTCCAGATCTCTCAGTTCGTCGTGGGCGGCTCTTTGGCTGTGTTCCATGCCTTTGTGTGGTACTGGGACCAGCAAAGCAACACCTTCAACAACTGCATCAAGTCTGCCGAACAGGCTTTGCCTCTTATGATTAACGTCGCCTACTTGACTCCATTGACCATGTTGTTTGCTGCCTTCTACATTGAAAGCTACATCAAGGGAGGCAAGAAGACACTGTAAATATGCCCGGACCTTTTCCAGACACTATATATATTAGATAAGGGTTTGTAGACTTCATGGGCCAAAGGCCTACGAAGTGTATTCTGTCTGCAAACACCGTTAACGGTCAAACAAGACACAAACAGGTCCGTTGGCGGACAAAGACATTGTATAACACAAAGCCAATATGGTAAATACACTAGTCGAAGATATTCACGGTTTATGGTTCTAGTCCATCTACATATTCACGGGTACAAAGTACAATAGGCAGTCAACAACCAGTAAGGTGGCAGTAACCAACTGGACGCCATCAGGTGAAGTCGCTATGCTCAGAGAAATGAAATTTTGCAAAGAAAGACTTTCCTTGCACCCATTTCAACAAATACCTCTAAACACTTATATACTTTCTATAGGGCCTGACGTCATAGGTAGGTCTCAGTTTTCCACCTCCACCAAAACAGCCAACCAGAGCTCCCAACTGTTTTGCAACCATTTTTTTCCACCCATATATGCTTGGCACCAGCTCCAACATCTTATTGGCCTCGCTGGCGTCTCGAAAAAACACACTTTCCGGCAACACCGACCCACTTTCGTTTTTGAGCAACCAAATTACGACATCTTGCAGCCGTCGCTTAGCAGACACAATGTCAAGGGGTGTTTTCGGTGGCTTTTCGGGCGGTTTTGGACTGGAACGGGTGGACAAGATGGTCCTAGGGTGAGACAAATAAAGAAAGTTCAAGGGTTATGACTAGGTGGGTGAATTCGTGGAGGTTGCTTTTTGGAGACATGCGTTAAGGATATGTATGAGCATTTGCAGCCACCAATGGAGGGTGCAGTGATTCAGATGGAGAGCGTAGAAAATTGTGACTTTTTGGTACCAAACGAATCCTCAGAACCCGTAGATTACAGTAGTAAATAATAAAAAGCCGTATCTTTTAAACTGACACCACTATCTCTCCCCATGTCCTCCTGCTGTACCGTGTCTCATACAGTGCAGCCACTCACAGTGAGGACCCACACATGGACTTCCAAAAGGGCCCAACAAATCCACCAAAACCTCCTTCAAAAAAACCCAAAATCCAACACCTCCTTTTCACACCCCGTAGAAGTATAAATAGAGCCCAAATTCCCCCAAATTCTCCCACCTGGCCCGCTTTTCGTCCACCTCGTCCACCCCGGATTTGGCCAGCAAGGAGCGCTCCCTGCAGTGCCGCACCTCCAAGGCCCTCCCCCATATTAAACCTCTCCAAACTACTCCATCAAGGAACAAACAACTTTCTTATATATCTCCTCGTTAAATGCTTAAACCATGAGCAGGTACCAAAGAATACACGCTGTTCCAGATTCTGGCTCAGCCTCAGACAACGAGGACCTGGGCCCTCCTGGACGTCCTACCCCGTTACATTCCGTGCTTTATCTGGCCCCTGGAGAAAAACAGCCACTTCAGCCTTTGGCCCAGTTGGACAGCTTGGACCAGTCGTATGAAAAACCAGCACACGAACATGTGAGTGATCTGTCGGGAAGCCGCAGTTCCGTGGACCTGGCAGACGACCCGATTATGTTGGCTTCGCTGGGGCTGGAGACTCAGGTCTCTTATAAGGGCCAGCACTCGTCCAATGGCGACGACGACGACGATGACGATTTTGCCGAGTGGGACACTATAGATACCGCTACTGAGCAGGATAGACTCAGACGCCGAGACTTGTCGACGCTGGATGGTGCTCAGGGTATCCACACGGATAATTTTGGCAATTCGTATGATCACGTTGATTTCGATGCTAAAAGGTACACCAGGAAACTCAAGTTCAAGGGTAAGAAGCTTGTGTACTTTACGTCAGCGTTTGTTTCGCTTTTCGTGTCGCTTTTCGGTTACGAACAAGGTGTGTGCTCGGGTATTTTGACGTTTGTCACTTTCAAAATGTACTTCAATTATCCTTCTGCCACAGAGATTGGGTTGGTCATTTCCATTTTGGAAATTGGCGCCATGATTTCGTCGCTTATGGTTTCGAAAATCTCAGATAGTATCGGCCGGAAACGGACTATCTTGTTGGGAACCGTGATTTTCATGCTTGGTGGATGTTTACAATCGTTTGCTACCAACTTGTGGGTTTTCGGCGTCGGCAGAGTGTTCAGCGGTTTCGGCGTTGGTATTTTGTCTACCATGGTGCCGCTGTACCAGTGTGAGATCTCGCCGTCGGAAGAACGTGGTAAATTGGTTTGCGGTGAGTTTACCGGTAACATTGCTGGCTATTGTTTGAGTGTATGGATTGACTACGCGTGTTACTTCATTCAAGATATCGGTAACGCGAGAGAAGACCCTGATACTCTTGCAGCCAATGTTTCTTGGCGCTTACCTTTATTCATTCAAGTGGTTTTGGCCATTATTTTATTTATTGGTGGCTTCTTTGTCGTAGAGAGTCCAAGATGGCTTCTCGATGTTGATATGGACCAAAGAGGGTTCCATGTTTTGTGTCTTCTTTTCCACGACGATCCAGACCCTCTCAAGGCAGAGCACGAGTTCTTTTTGATCAAGAACAGTATTTTGGAAGAGAGAATCAAGATCCCTAAGAAGGAGAGATCATGGAGACACATGTTGCGCCACTACAGGCTTCGAATCTTTATTGCCTGTTCGGCATTGGCGTTTGCCCAGTTCAACGGTATCAATATTATTTCCTACTATGCACCTATGGTTTTCTCAGAAGCAGGCTTCAAAGATTCTATGGCGCTTCTAATGACAGGTATAAATGGTACCGTGTACTTGCTAAGCACTATTCCACCATGGTTTTTGGTCGATAGATGGGGCCGTAAACCTATTTTGGTTAGCGGCGGTCTTTCCATGGGAATTTGTCTTAGTTTAATTGCTTTTGTGATGTGGCTCAATGTAGGAGCCACGCCGCTGTTAGTGGCTGTATTGGTTGTTATTTACAATGCGTCGTTCGGTTACAGTTGGGGTCCAATTGGGTTCCTTATTCCACCAGAAGTGTACCCCTTGGCAGTTAGATCCAAGGGTGTTTCGCTTTCCACTGCAACTAACTGGCTTGCAAACTACATTGTGGGCCAGCTCACACCGATTTTCCAAGAGACGATCGGATGGGCCATGTACATCTTCCCTGCCACCAGCTGTGCGCTTTCGATCCTTACAGTGATGTACTTTTACCCTGAGACCAAGGGAGTCGAATTAGAGAATATCGACCAATTGTTTGACGAATACTACGGCACAGGCAAGGTTGGGTATGCCCAAGTTGGAGACACTGGCATGGAGCTTGACGAGTTTGACTATGAGCTCGGAGTTGCCAAACCAGGCCCCGGCGAGGTTGAAGCGAAAGCAAAGAACGAGACGCTGCGGCTTTCGGGAGACCAGAGCTAGATCGATAGAAATTGGGGGTTAACTAAGTTAGCGGCATTTCCCAGCAGCAGACGATGATGCCAACCGCAAGTCGAGAGCGAGAGAGAAAGGCTGGAATAGACGCTGTGCGTTGATAAAAAAAGACCAAGAAGAAGAAGCAGAAGAAGAAGAGGTTCCAACGGCTGGCCGCACGAACAAACACCGACATACTGAGCTAGCTGTGGAAAAAGAGTTCTTTTAAAGTGAGTAGATTTAAATGCAAGAGTTCCTTGTTCGCCGAGCTGTTTATGGCTCGATGTATATGATATTAGCAGTGGGTGCAAAAGAATGGAAATTGCGACACTGAGCAAGTTAAAGCAACGGTGGTGCCGCACCAAGAAACAGGTGAATAAAAAAAGAAAGATAAGACGGTCAATGAATGACGAGAGGATGAAAAGGCAAGGAAGGTGAAGAAGGTGGGAAATTGGGATTTGGGATTTTTTGGAGGTTTTTGAAGAGGCAGTCTTCAAAACTTATCCTTCAAAACCAGGCTTCAAAACCAGGCTTCAAAACCAGCCTGCCTTCGGCATTCTGGTTTTTCAGGCTGGTTTTTCAGTCAGTCTGGCCCGCAAGCGAACACAAACAAGGACCCCTTCGAATATTCCCGCCCTGCGTTCGAGTGGCATTTTTCGTTTGCTTGGTCTTTTCACTTTCGCTTATAAAACCGAAGCATGAAGCGCCACAATGGAAAATTAGTCCTCCAAAAACCACCTGTTCTATCATTCTTCGTGTGTTCTTAAAGGCACTTCCCACTGCCAGTCTAGGGCGATTTGCAACCAAGCATTCGCACATTACCACACATTTCATAACCTTCCACTAAATGCTTGCAGTGGCCAACCCACCGAGTCTCGACTCGGGAAGCGACTTCTCCGATGATAGCATCGACAGTATTTTTGACTCTCGCAGAGATTCGTGTTCCAGTGTTGATACTACCTTCTCTGACATACCGGCTGCAAAACAGCCTCAGTGCGCCTGCTGTGCTCCAGTGTTGACTACGGTGACTGCCCAAGGGAAAGGGCTGTCTGTTCGGGACCCGCGGGCGGAGCTCTCGTATATCTTGGGTGTTTCTGAACCTGAGGAGAAGAAGGCGGAGGAAGAGAAGGAAGAGGAGCCCGTGGAATTGCAGACCTTCTCCAGCTCGGCTCCTTCTTATACACCAGAACCTTCAAGGTCTAGGTTTCGTACTAGAGAATCAAGAGCCAACTCTACGTTTCTTAGACTCTATGCCCACGATACTGCTGCTAGGGCCCAGGGAAGACTTCCCATGCTTAATTCACCTGAAGAGTTGGCGCTTCTCCGGCGTATACCTGCTCTTAGAAGGTTCGATAAGCACCACGACTTGGCTAGAATCCTGGCTCTTTCGTGTAAGAAGCTCTGGGACGCCGTGGTGCTTCCCCCAAGAGCAGACCCACTTCCTAAACAGACTGTGGACAGTTTTGAATACGTCAAGACAGAGTTCACGGGTGGCTTGACGCTTGAAAAGGGACGCAATTCAAGCAGAGTGGTGCCTTGGGCTCCGCAGAAAAGATGGGTCAGACCAGCCGGTGCTTGGCCTCTGGGAGGTCAGTACACGGTAAAGGGATGGACTCCAGCCAGGCTTGTTCCTCAGACGAGGAGGTAACTTGCAGACGTTGACGGCTGCAAGTGGTGTGACTGATGTAAAGCGGACATGTTGGTGAAAGCTTTCCATCCAATTTCCTTCCTTCCTTCATCTTCTTAATTCAACTAGCTGCTTCACTGACAGGATACCCAAGATGCGTTACAGTGAAACAGCTTGACTTGACCGCCTGGAACTACCATTAGTTCTTATTGCATTCGGGTACAAACAGATATCCGACCGAGCTCCCTGCGGTGGGCTCACCTTAAATAGAATAATGAGATAATGACTTATTGGTTGGTTGTAGGGATAGGACTTTGTCGATGGTAGGTATCTTATACT
Organism: Candidozyma haemuli; assembly: GCF_002926055.2. Lineage (NCBI taxonomy): Eukaryota > Fungi > Ascomycota > Pichiomycetes > Serinales > Metschnikowiaceae > Candidozyma > Candidozyma haemuli. The sequence continues at coordinate 191,395 of NW_020289905.1, forward strand.
GGTTCTACTCTGTGATGGACTGTCCGTTTGCGCTTAAAGTGTTCTACGGTATAAAACCTAAATAGGGGGATTCAGAAGAACAAGAATCAACTAAAATGAACGGAATCATGATTTCACGTAATTTTGGGGTTTCTGGGTTATCTGGTTCGTGAATGGCTGCAAATGGCTGCGAAAAGTTGGAAGAGTCACTGGTATCCTTCAAACAAAGCCTCTATTTCAGGTAAAGTAAAGCTGGATTGTCTTTAATCAGCTTTAAAGAAAGCCATGGATGCTTTATTTCATTTATTTCTTGTCTTTCTGTTGGTTCTCTGTTGATGTTCACTGGCCTTCACTTGCTGTATATACCAGTGCTCAAGTAGTCCACGTAAACCGTACACACACCCATTTATAGCCAGAAACAATATATCTAGACACTATCATGGTATTACTATACCCCATTTATTACCTTCCTTTTACTAATTCTTCGTCTTTTTGCCCTTTTGACGGACACCTCTTTGGATGCTTTAACAGTCACAGTGCTCACATGACCAGTAGCACACTCAAACTGGGCCTTCCCTGCACTCCTGCAATGGCATCTCGCTCTCCACCCGTGCACCACGCATACTACGCTCTCACCGAAAAAATCAATGAAAAAAAAAACCCCCCAACCTTAGATCTCCAGACCTATACAACTCATAATGGCTCCAGGTAAGAAAGTTGCTCCACTCCCTTTGGCCGCTAAGGGCCAGGCTGTCGCCCCTGAGAAGGCTAACCCATTGATCGAGAACAGAAGAAGAAACTACGGTATCGGTCAGGACATCCAGCCAAAGAGAAACTTGTCTAGATTCGTCAAGTGGCCTCAGTACGTCAGATTGCAGAGACAGAAGAAGATCTTGTCCATGAGATTGAAGGTTCCTCCAGCTATTGCTCAGTTCCAGAACGTCTTGGATAAGAACACCGCTACCCAGACCTTCAAGTTGTTCAACAAGTACAGACCAGAGACTGCTGCTGACAAGAAGGAGAGATTGACCAAGGAGGCTGCTGCCATCGCTGAGGGTAAGAAGGCTCACGATGTTTCCCCAAAGCCAGTTGTTGTCAAGTACGGTTTGAACCACGTTGTTTCTCTTATTGAGAACAAGAAGGCCAAGTTGGTTTTGATTGCCAACGACGTTGACCCTATTGAGTTGGTCATCTTCTTGCCAGCTTTGTGCAGAAAGATGGGTGTTCCATACGCCATTGTCAAGGGTAAGGCTAGATTGGGTACCTTGGTCCACAAGAAGACCTCTTCTGTCGCTGCTTTGACTGAGGTTTCTTCTGAGGATGAGGCTGAATTGTCCAAGTTGGTCTCCACCATCAACGCTAACTTCATCGAGAAGTACGAGGAGCACAGAAAGCACTGGGGTGGTGGTATCATGGGTAAGAAGCACAACGACAAGGCCGCCAAGAAGGCTAAGGCTTTGGACGCTGCCCAGCAGCCTCTGGCTTCTGCTTAAGCGTATAGTGCTTCAGCATGCATGTATACTTAATTAAACCAGCACTGAAGGCGCAAGCCCGATGTGTTATTCACTGATAATCAAGTGTCGTTGTAGATATAGTAGATTTGGATTTAAGGGTTGAGGATTGTTGGTCGATGAGTATGTTCAGCCACTACCGATAAGAGAAGCAGCAACCAAGGGACCGTCAGTATACCAAGTGAAGTCCTGGTATTTAAGGTAGCTAAAGAGTTTATGCTAATCAAGAATTTCATGTGGCTGACTTTGCTTCTTAAGTAATGGTCAGTTTCCCATTAGTATTATCGTACTGACGTAATCCTACTAGACCCTTACCCAACTATCGTTAACATTAGCGTAAAATGAGTTCCTGGAGTTCGAAGCTGGAATTATTGAACTTTTCTTGCATCGAAGATTGTAAAGTGCATTGCTTACTTCCTGAATTACAGAATAAATAGGTAATTGGTATGAACCACAAGTTACATTCGAATTACAACTACAAAATTAATTTACGGTAAACCAAGCAAGAACTAACCCTTTATTGAAGAAAATGGATCAATATAAAGCAATCTAATAAGAAGTGTTATGAAATCGTGGCTTTCTAATACTATCTGTTCTGTAGTACCATACCACCCATACATATGGATCACACTGCACCACTTACCTCCCATCAAAAGCCAAACAAGAGCACATCAAAAGCGTCATCTTTCTTCCATTATCCCCCATAGCCCAAATTCAACCATTTCCCAATTACCTGCCCACATCATTACCTCTTCATCACTACCTACTTAGATCTACCACAAACATCCTATAACCTTCAACCGTCAACACTTCACCACCCACCATTCCCAAATCCCCAGTCCAAAACAAACCCCAAACCCGCCCATTTCCCTAATTTCCATCAACTTCAATTTTCCTCTTTTCCAGCCTCTACTACCCACCACCTCTCGTCCTCTTCCTTCCCCCTCTGCTGCCTCTTGCTACACTTTTCGCAGCCATTTCTGTCCCTCCATACTCTCCACCTACCCCCGCCAAATCCACCAAACATCACCTCCCCTTACAATAAACTACATTAAACAAACCCCCTAACCGTCCTCTACCCCACCGACCCATCAAATTTCCATCAAAGGCCTCCAAGGTCAAAAAACCACTGGCCTCTGGCATTCTTCCACACCCGTGCACCACAGCCAACCCAAGTGTCTCCAAAAAAACAGCCCGGCCTGTATGGCGGCCAGCACAGAAATTGACCAATCGCTAGGCTCATGATTTGCAACCTTCGCACACACCCATCCAATTTCCAAAAAAACAGCCTTTCCATCAAGACACCTCTGTGGAACACCCAGAACACTCCCCTTTAGAGGCACTAGCTTTCGAATTCCAGTATAAAAAAAGAATCAAGTTCTACCCAAAACTCGGTTTTCCTGTGCCATCACTCATAATATAGAATATGTCGTTTTTCAGAGACTTGATTGAACAGGCCTTCCCAGTGGCCTACGCTGCAGAGGTATGTACGAGAAGAGAAGAGAAGGAGAGATTAGAGGATAGAGAATAAGGAAGAGAAGAGAGGGAGGAGGATCAAGGTCTTGGAGGAATTGCAAGGCACTTCCTTGATCTCTAACCCTACTTCTGTTCTACTTCTATTGTTCTCATATTTTTCACCAATACTAACATCACAGCCAGAGGAAGAGGTGCCTATTGACTCCGAGGAGGCCGGCGAAGAGGAAAAGCAGGAAGAAGAGGATGCCGGTGAGGCCGCTGAAGACGCTGCCGAGGAGGCTCCAGAATCTGACGACCCAGCCGAGGAAGGTGAAGAGGAAGAGGAGGACGAGGATGAAGACGAAGATGACGAAGACGATGAAGATGAAGAAGAGGCTACTGACCCATTCGACGACTTGCGTGAAGAGTGTGCCAAGGCCCCATCTTGTGTTCCTTACGTCCACCACTTTGACCACTGTGTGGAGAGAGTCCAGAAGGAACAGGAAGACCCAGACTACGCACACAAGGCCTACAAGGAGGACTGTGTTGAGGAGTTCTTCCACTTGCAGCATTGCATCAACGACTGTGCTGCTCCAAGGTTGTTCTACAAGTTGAAGTAAGGGAACCCATCATTGGTGTTCTGCTTCTTCGGCTCAAAAAATTTAACTGCATGTCCATTTATTCTCCTTCATTCACTTTCTCCATCAGCTGCCTTCGGGCTTTACAAATAGAAACGCTATAATCATGGAAGACATGTAGGTGGGTTGTTGGTTGCTACCCGAGGTCCTAGAGAGGGCCCGCAAGGGCCCTCAAGAGTCCAACGCACGTAGTACGTAGATATGATGAAAACCATGAGAAGTGGAGAAGAGCTTGATGTCTAGAAGGTTTAGGTTGAGTATACTGGTATCTTCAATTGCTAGTGGTTGTATGGCTAGAGTCATATCCACAGCCAATTGCACGCCTGCCAGTTGAAATCACCCCAAATCCACTCCAAACCTTCCAGGCAACCCAAAGAACCTAATAATATATGGAGCTGCTCCCTTTTTGTATATTTCAATTGGTATTGATTCACCTACTTTGGCTCCTCCAGCTTCATACAAATGGCTGCAAACGAGCAACAGATACCCCAGCAACATCCGCCAACTCTTGCCCAAACTCGTTTTCTTACCATCTAACAAACTCTACTCTCCACATTAGCAACTCCAAATCAACCAAATCCCTCCACCTTCACCAAAAAATCACCCATACCAGAAACACCTGATTCTCATGAACCGTTCGGTACCCTCGGCTACAGCCCACCACCAATGAGTCCATTGAAGTCCACCAATTTTCCACAAAACAAGCCAATTCCCATACAACCCTCTATTTCCTTCCATCTGAAGCAAAAACTTGCTTTTCTTCAAATTTCCAATAATTCCCTACTTTCATTTCTGGTACCCTGCTGGATCTGATTTGCAGCCAGAACTGGAGATTACATGGAAAGTGCGAAACGACGTAATTGGAAGGCAATTGTAAAATCGGTGGCGAATCAACAAGTACAGAAAGTGGTGTTGAAGGAGGCAGAAAACGAGGAGGATTCTGGAGATACGCTTCTTTGATAAAAATCTACTGTATTTTTTTGGAAAATTGGAGGTGGTGGGAAGTTTGGGTCACTTGTGAAAGGGCCACTTCCTGCATACAAACACTCGGGTGGAATCGAACTTTCTAAGCAAATAGGCCACCCAAGTCATACCAGTCTTTGTTTAAAAACAAAAAACAACGCCACACCGTTTGAGAAAAGAACCCCTCTGGCCAATCAATTGAGCAAGTGCCCAGTCATTTCGTGCTTCAGAGAAAGAAAATTAAAGAAAGCTATTGAACTTTACTAAAAGAACGATCCCCCAATAAAACAAGGAACCATCATGTCGAAGCCAGTAATTGAAGAGAGAGTTTACGTCGGGAACCTTGACTACTCCATCACCGAGGAGGACATCAAGGAGTTTTTCACCGGATTGCAGATTGAGTCTGTGGACATCCCCACGAAAACGTTCACCAAGGGCACCAAGGAAGTCACAAAACGCCTAGGGTTCGGGTTTGTACAGTTTGCCCTGAAGGAGGATGCTGACGAGGCCATCGAGAGATCCAATGGCAAGGTGATCAAGGTGAGAACGCTTTTCTCCAGAAAGGCTGTTCCTCCAGCTTCGCCAGAGGAGAAGAAGGAGAAGAGAGCAGCTTTCTTGGCCAAGAAGGCTGCTATCCGTGAACAGAAGCAGCAGAAGGAGCAGGAAAAGGCTAATGCCGAGAAGACTGACGCTGCTGACCTGGTTCCTAAGGAGAAGAAGGCTGGTGTGGCCGCCAATGGCGACGCTGAGAAGAAGCAGGACAAGACCAAGACTCCCGAGGGCACTCCTTCGAACGATACGGTCTTCATCACCAACTTGGACTTTAAGGCTAATGTCAAGGTATTGGACGCTATTTTCAAGGAGCTTGAACCTAAGTGGATTCACGTTCCTGCTAAGAAGGTTCCTCGTCACATCCTTAGACAGATTAGAGCCAACCACAGGCCAATATACAACAGAGGCATTGCCTTTGTGAAGTTTGCCGATCAAGAGACCCAACAACGTGCCATCTCCGAGTTCAACGGTAGGGATGTGAACGGAAGGCTGATCATTGTTGAGGCTGCTGTCGACAGACCAAGACCTGAGGGAGATGAAGAAGTCCAGGGAGAAGCCCAGCCTGTTGATGCTGTTGATGCTGCTGTACAGGCCGAGGCCCAGGCTGCTACCGGCGCCTAAATCTGCTGCAAAACAGCAGACCGGTTCATATAAAAAAAAGAATGCCAATTACGAAAAGTATCATCTTGTGCCTATAGTGTGTAGACTGCTAGGGGTTCGGCCCTAGTGCGCGGCACGTGACCAGGCTTGAGGGTGTAGTAAGTAAAGTGAGAACCAGCCATATAGAAGAGGAGGGTCCCACTACGTAGGGAGAACAATGAAGACCTCTAGAAAGTCACGTGACCACACTCATTTTTCAGAAAATTTCTAAAAACCCAAGTCTCGTCTAGTAACCACAAACCACAATGGGTATGTTGAACCAGAAAATACCGTTTTTGCGATGGAAGCTATGCCATTTTTGAAATCTACGGGTCCAAAACCCCCGTGGCCCAAAAATCAGCTCCTTCCCAAACCTCCTCCTCCCCAACCCTATACTAACATCGCCAGGTAGAGTCATTCGTAACCAGAGAAAAGGTGCCGGTTCCATTTTCACCGCTCACACCAGATTGAGAAAGGGCGCTGCCAAGTTGAGAACCTTGGACTACGCCGAACGTCACGGTTACATCCGTGGTGTTGTCAAGCAGATCATCCACGACTCCGGTAGAGGTGCTCCATTGGCCAAGGTTGTCTTCAGAGACCCATACAGATACAAGTTGAGAGAGGAGACTTTCGTCGCCAACGAGGGTCTTTACACTGGTCAGTTCGTCTACTGTGGTAAGAAGGCTTCCTTGAACGTCGGTAACGTTTTGCCTTTGGGCTCTTGTCCTGAGGGTACCATTGTCTCCAACGTCGAAGAGAAGGTTGGTGACAGAGGTGCTTTGGGTAGAACCTCTGGTAACTACGTTATCATTATCGGACACAACCACGACGAAGGTAAGACCAGAGTCAAGTTGCCATCTGGTGCCAAGAAGATCATCAACTCTGACGCCAGAGGTGTCATTGGTGTTGTTGCCGGTGGTGGTAGAATCGACAAGCCATTGTTGAAGGCCGGTAGAGCTTTCCACAAGTACAAGGCCAAGAGAAACTCGTGGCCAAGAACTAGAGGTGTGGCCATGAACCCAGTTGATCACCCTCACGGTGGTGGTAACCACCAGCACATTGGTAAGGCTTCTACCATCTCCAGAGGTGCTGTTCCAGGTCAGAAGGCTGGTTTGATTGCCGCCAGAAGAACTGGTTTGTTGAGAGGTACCCAGAAGACCCAGGATTAGAGAATAAGGGATTTGTAATATTGCATAACACAAAAAAACGAAAAGAACAGAAAAGAACAGAAACTAAGGTTATGAAATGTAGAGGTGTGGAGAGAAGTGTAGGAGTGGTTGTATTTGTATGGTAAGTACCATATTTTGCAGCCATCAGAGGGACAACGTAGATAGCGGAATATATTTTGCAGCCATTAGAGGGACAGTATAGATAACAGATTATTTCAGAACGGTACCTGAAAGCATCCAAATCGCCATACATAAGGACCCCTTGCTTTAAGGTACAGCTAGATCTTGAAATCACACAAAGTTATCCAGACAACTCTTACCTACTCAGTTCCTCTCTGAAAGAGATCCTGACTGACCAACGAACAACCTGTTCACCACTTTAACCCAATCCCAACCAACCCTTAACCTCCCCAGCATTCGGCGATTCGCCATATCTACGGAACACCCCAACTCTGGTTCCGCCGTAGATTTCGCCGCAGCCAACAATGGGTGCCATTATCAAGAAACCCCACGTATAAGCCCAGTAACTCACTGATTGGCTGGAGCTGGGTAGGTGAAGAAAACAAAGGGGGATTAAGGGATTATGTCGTTTTAAGGAAATCATGAAATCCAAAGACCCCTTCCAGAAAAGCTTCCTTCTTGTCACTTCTCATGACTTTCCAGTATCTAATTTTTCACCACCAGCTCTTCCCAGGGTCCTCCACCTTCCCCAACCTCCATCGATTGTTGTTCTTTTTTCGTGGCTTTTCTTCGCCAATGGCAATTGTACTCTAGCCTTCCCCGACCAATTGTCTGCCGTTTGCCACCGACTAGCTCAGGTGAGTCACTGGCAGTGGCTTGCGGTTTTCGCAGCCATTAATGGGTGCAAAAGGGAGGGTCAGTGGGTGGTTTAGGTCATGGAGGATTGGAAATTTGATAAAAAAAGGTTGTAATGGTCAGTGGAAGTAGAAGAATAGAATCTGTGAATATGGAGGGATTTGGAGGGAAATAGGTCACTTTAGCTGGACATGTAGAAATACATACTGAGGAAGAGCCATCAGCCAGAACTGTCCATCAATTCAGCCCAATCTTCACTTTTTGAATTTTCCAAAGACACAGAAATACTCTGGAAGCCCCCTTATTACCAATACAGCCATCAAAGTACCCATTTTACCTTCTCTCCCTGAAATACACTTACCCTTTCATTACCCTCTCGTCTATGGACCCTTAGTAGTACGCACCAACCAGCAGCTGCCAGTAGGAACCACCAACCTCCATTCATTTCCACCACCTTTCCATAAAATCCACCCAAAATGCATCAAAACCTCTTCTCAAACCGTAAAAAGCCAAATCTGAAAACCACATCCACTTCCCACAACTCCCCGTCCATTTCCCACTCACTGTGGGTTACTGGGGCCATAATGGCTGCAAACCAGTGAAAAACGTCCACCAGCCAGTGACATCACCCAGACCAACATCCAGATGACCCCAATTCTACCTCTTTCTATTCATTTATGTACCACCCCCTCTCCACACTAACCACCATTATGTCAACTCGGTATGAGTCGAACTTCCATATTCATCACAGAAGATGTTTCCCATCTGCCGGCACGGCTCTGTGCGGTTATGCTGGGAACCTGCACTTTCCTGCCATCGCAGTCGGTATAAGATTAGCTCAGATTTCCAGTTTTCCAGAAACCACTGTACCTTTTTTTATTAACATACTTCTGCCATGTCTTGCCTACTATGGGATTATGACGATATCCCACGGTGTGCTCGTACGGAGATAACCGCGCTATATCCGTTGGCAGTGGCGGCGCTTTCGTTGGCCTGGCTTATCGTGACTTCCATAGCTTCGTGTACTGGGAAGAAGATTGAACTAGATGAATCCAGACCGCTTTTGGCTTCGCCTGATGTGTATGGGTCGGTAGAGCTGGCTGAAAGACCGGCTAACCAGCCAGAAATTTCTTTGAGAGAACGCCATTTCGATATGATGAGATTGCCTAATACCAATGAAGACGGAACGCCTCATGGCCAGACTGTGGAACAACCTAAATCGCTTGGCGATAGGGCCAGGGTGTCGTTGGAGTTTGTGCTTGTGGCTTTGCAGCTTGCAATGGCTGTGGCGACGTTGCTTTTATCTGGATTTTCCCATGAATGGAAGTCCCACTCGTTTGTTCAAGCAAGCTTGGTGTTCCACTGGGCATACGCTTTTGCTTTGTGTTGCGCTAGAGTAACCAACATGAAGAAACAAAAGATCGCTTTGCCTAACTTGTGGGCTCATTCTACGGCTTTGTACCTTTTCCATGTCTTATCTGCTGCGGTGTTTTTCCGTTCTGCCCTTATTGGCCATGTTAAACGTACGCCAGTGGCTTACTACTACGAAGCTGACTTTGCAATTACCATTGTGCTCGTGTTCCTTTCCATTACTTGCAGTGTGGGCGATAAACCTGCTAGAATTTATATTACTTCTGATGGTGTCAAGCCCTCGCCAGAGAACCTTGCTAGTCTTTGGTCTTTCTCTACGTACTCCTGGGTCGATGAAATGATCTGGAGAGCCCGTAAATCCTCTTTGGTTATGGGTGATATCTGGGGATTGCGTGAAGACGACTATGCTTTGCACGTTCTTAAGGTGTTCGACTCTACCAAGCTGGCTGCTCGTTTTACCATTCAGCTTTTCTCCCACTTCAAGTGGTTGTTTGCCCTCCAGGGTTTCTGGGCCTTGTGTGAATCGATCTTGGTGTTCTTCCCTACTCTTTTGTTGAAGAAAGTGTTGGAATACGTTGAAGATCCATCCACAACTACCCGCAGTATGGCTTGGTGCCTTGTGTTGCTCATGCCTGCTTCTAAGTTGATTGACTCTTTGAGTTCTGGCTTTTCCTTGTTTATTGGTAGACGTGTTTGTGTTAGAATGAGAGCTATCATCATTGGTGAAGTGTACGCCAAGGCCTTAAGAAGAAAGATCTCCATCAAGGATGTCAGTGACGACGAGCCTGCTTCTGAAGATGAAGCTTCTGTGGGCTCTGATGACAAGAAGAAGGACTCTGACGAGAATGGAACCTCTGATTTAGGTGCTATTATCAACTTGATGGCTATTGATGCTTTCAAGGTTTCCGAAGTTTGCGGTTACTTGCACTTTTTCGTCGGTGGTACTTTGATGCTTGTGGTTTGCACTGTTCTTTTGTACAACTTGTTGGGCTGGAGTGCCTTGGCTGGTTCTGCCGCTATCATTGTGTTCTTGCCAATCAACTATAAGCTTTCTCAATGGACTGGTGAAGCTCAAAAGGATATGTTGAGTACCACTGATAAGAGAATCCAGAAGATGAACGAGACCTTCTCCAGTATCAGAATCATCAAGTTCTTCGCTTGGGAAAACAACTTCTTTGCCAACATCATGAAGATCAGACACGACGAACTTTACTACCTTAAGAAGAGAAGTATCTTGTGGGGTCTTCAGAGTTTCAACTGGTTTGCTATTCCAACCATCATCACTGTGATTTCCTTCTACTGCTACACCATGATTGAAGGTAAGCCATTGACTGCTCCAATTGCCTTTACTGCTTTGTCTTTCTTTACCCTTTTGAGAGCTCCTCTTGACCAATTGGCTGACATGACTGCCATTATTATTCAGTCCAAGGTGTCTCTTGACAGAGTGAGTGACTTCTTGGAAGAGGACGAAACTTCCAAATACGAGCAATTGGGCCAAAAGCGTACTGAGAACTCTCCTGTTATTGGTTTCGAAGATGCTTCCTTCTCTTGGAACTCTACATCTGACGCTGACTTTAAGTTGAGAAACTTGAACATTGCATTCAAGCCTGGTAAGTTGAACGTTGTTATTGGCCCTACTGGTGCTGGTAAGACTTCCTTGCTTATGGCTCTTTTGGGTGAAATGGAACTTTTGAATGGTAAGGTATTCTTGCCTGGTATTATTCCAAGAGATGAGTTGGTTATTGACCCAACGACTGGCTTCACTGAATCTGTCGCTTACTGTTCCCAATCTGCCTGGTTGCTCAACGATACTATTAGAAACAACATTATCTTTTCCCAGCCTTACATCCCAGAACGTTACGACAGAGTCGTCGAGGCCTGTGGTTTGACTCGTGATTTGCAAATTCTTCCTGCTGGTGACAAGACCGAGATTGGTGAGAAGGGTATTGCCTTGTCTGGTGGACAGAAACAGCGTATTTCTTTGGCCAGAGCTTTGTACTCCAACTCTAGACACATTTTGTTGGATGACTGTTTGTCTGCTGTGGACTCTCACACTGCTTTGTGGATTTACGAGAACTGTATTTCTGGTCCTTTGATGGCCAACAGAACATGTATTTTGGTTTCTCATAATGTTGCCTTGACTGTCCAGAAGGCTGAATGGGTTGTTGTTATGGAAGACGGGAAGGTCAAGGTCCAAGGAAGTGCCGACGAATTGTTAGATGGCGGCCACTTGGGCGATGACGAATTGGTTAGATCTTCTGTGATGAATTCCCGTAACCAGTCAACTACTAACTTGCAATCTTTGGACTCGAAGAACTCTGAAATGAAGTCCAAGGCTGCCGTCATTGAAAGCAAATTGAAGGATCTTGCTGGCGAAGAAGAACCAACTGAAGCCCTTCGTACTGACGGTAAGTTGATCGAGGAAGAAGAGAAAGCCGAAGGTGTTGTTGGATTAGACGTGTACGCAGGGTACATTAAAGAGTTTGGTGGCTGGCCCACATGGTCCATTATCATCTTCACCTATGGCTTCACTCAGCTTGTCTACATTTGTCAATCGTGGTGGTTGAAGAAATGGGCTCAGGACACTCCTGAAACCATTGCCAAGGTTATGAATGTTGTTGGAATCACCGGCGAGTCTATGCCTTCAATTGTTAAGACTTTTGCTGCCAACACTAACTTGGCTATTGCATCGCTTTCTTCTGCTTACAAGCAGGCCTCAGACGCTGTTACCACTTTCAAGACTCACCACATTGTTCAATACTACATTATCTGGTACGCCTTGATTGGTTTGGCTTACTCTGTGTTGGCAACCATCCGTGTCTTTGTGTCTATCTTTGCTGGTATTAGAGCTTCCAACAGAATTTTCAAGCGTGTGTTGACGAGAATTTTGAGTGCCAAGTTGGGTTTCTTTGACAAGACTCCTCTTGGACGTATTATGAACAGATTCTCCAAGGATATTGAAGCTGTTGACCAGGAATTGACTCCATTCGGTGAAGCTACTTTTGCATGTCTCGTTTCATGTATTTCTATCTTCATCCTTATTACGGTCATCACTCCAGGTTTCTTGTTCTTTGCCGTCTTCATCTCGTACTTTTACTACTTGATTGGATCGCTCTACATCACTCTTTCGAGAGAATTGAAGAGATTCGACTCTATCACCAAGTCGCCTATCCACCAGCACTTCTCAGAATCCTTGACTGGTGTTGCCACAATCAGAGCTTACGGTGTTGAATCCCGTTTCATGAAGCAAAACTTGGCTGCTATCGACGAGAACAATAGACCATTCTTCTACATGTGGGTTGCTAACAGATGGTTGGCTTTGCGTGTTGATGCTGTGGGTTCTCTTGTCATGTTGTTCGCTGGTATTTTTGTCATTTTGTCTATTGGCAGAATTGACGCTGGTTTGGCTGGTTTGTCTTTGTCTTATGCCATTTCCTTCTCAGAGAACGCCTTGTGGATTGTTCGTCTTTATGCCAACGTCGAGATGAATATGAACTCTGTGGAGCGTTTGCAAGAGTTCATGAAGGTTGACCAGGAGCCCCCAAGTGAGATTCCAGAGACAACTCCAAAGCCAGAATGGCCTACTAGAGGTGAGATTGAGGTTAAGGACGTTTCCTTGAGATACGCTCCTCACTTGCCTAGAGTCATCAAGAACGTTACATTCCACGTGGAGCCATCCCACAAGATCGGTGTCGTGGGTCGTACCGGTGCTGGTAAGTCTACCATCATCACTGCATTCTTTAGATTCTTGGACCCAGAGACTGGTTACATCAAGATTGATGATGTGGATATTTGCAGCATTGGTTTGAGGAACTTGAGACAGGCCATCACCATTATCCCTCAAGATCCTACTCTTTTCACAGGTACGATTCGTTCCAACTTGGACCCCTTCGACCAGTACTCGGACGCTCAGATCTTTGAAGCCTTGAAGAGAGTCAACTTGATTGGACGTGAAGAGACCGCCAGAGATATCGACAGTTCCCAGGAGAACAAGAACAAGTTCTTGGACTTGAGTTCTGCCGTTTCTGAAGGTGGTAACAACTTGTCGCAAGGCCAAAGACAATTGATGTGTCTTGCCAGATCGTTGTTGAAGAGCCCTAAGGTGATTTTGTTAGATGAAGCCACCGCCTCGATCGACTACCAATCTGATGCCATGATCCAGCAGACCATCAGAGAAGAGTTCTCGGGCTCCACCATTCTTACGATTGCTCATAGATTGAGATCGATCATTGACTACGATAAGATTTTGGTGATGGACGCCGGTAAAGTTGTCGAGTACGACGATCCATACGCCTTGATCGCCAACAAGGAGACCTTGTTCTATAGCATGTGTGAAAACAGTGGAGAGCTTGAAGTTCTCGCCAAGCTAGCCAAGGAGTCTTTCGTCAGCAGGAAAAACAAAAATGAGACCCTTCAGTCTTTCCCTGACAGCAGCATCTGTTTATTTATTTCATTCAATGTACTCTTTAGAAAAAAGTATGCTTTGTAGTGATTTGCAGCCATAATTGCGTTTCCTGTGTGGTCCCTCCCAAGTGCTTATCTAGATAACAGTCTGACAGCTGCAGGCTGAATCCACAGTTGAAGAAACATCAACAAACCACCCATGTCTTTCAAAAGACACCATGAATACGTGGCTGTGCCTCGAGAAGATGATATAGAATCTGGTCTAGAAAACCTGACCACCGATCTTTTGTCCACAGAGGTGAATTTCTTGCCTCAGTTGGAAGAGGTACCACAGGGCAGGCACTTGGGGCTTTTTTCAACCATAGTGTTGTTTGTCAGCCGGATCTTGGGATCTGGGTTTTTGGCTATTTCAAGTGGAATGTATAACGATTGTGGTCGTTCGCCGTTCTTCTTCTTTCTTTCGTGGATCATTGCATGTGCTCTGGCGTTCGCTGGGCTCTATGTGTATCTTGAGCTAGGGCTGTTTATCCCGAGAAGTGGAGGCACGAAGGTGTTTTTCGAGGTCATTTACGATAGACCGTATATGTTGGCCAGCGTGGTGATCTCGCTTTACTCGGTGATGTATGGGTTCACGATTCTGAACCTTTTGGTGTTTGGGGAGTACTCTTTGCACGCGTTTGGAATCAAGACATCTGATTGGAACATTCGGTTGGTGGGTCTTGGGTTTCTTTATTTCACTTGTGCTTTTCATGGAATTAGCGTGCACCATGGTGTTCGAGTCCAGAACTTTATTGGTGGGCTTAAGTTGGTTTTAGCGGCATTGATCGTGTTGACAGGAATATGGGTTTCCGTGTTGCCGCTGAGTATTACCAAAATCGAGAACCAATTGCATTTTCATGGATTCTTTCCAGCTAAGAGTGAAATAACTCCAGGTTCTTTTGCCAGTGCCATTATTAAAGGAACATTTGCATGTGCGGGATGGAACTCTATCCATACCGTCACCAACGAGATCAAAGACCCAAATCGTACGTTGAAGATTGCTGGTCCTCTTTCTTTGCTTATCATCACAATAACCTATATCTTCATCAACATAGCATACTTGGTGGTTATCCCAGATAAGGAAATCATGGAAAGTGGTCAATTGATAGGTTCTCTTCTTTTCGAGAAGATATTTGGATACCGTATTGGAAGACAGTTTTTGACCATCGCATCTGCTGTTTGCACGGCAGGCAACGTCTTTGTCGTTTTGTATACCATTTCTCGTGTCAGCCAGGAAGTGTTTAAAGAAGGTTTCTTGCCATTTTCGAGATTCATGTCATCTAATTGGCCAGGAGACGCTCCATTACCAACGCTATTACTCAGTTGCACACTTTCAACCTTGGTTGTTGTTGGAGCGCCACATGGCGACGTCTACAACTATATCGTATCGCTTGAAAGTTATCCACAACAAATCTTTGTGGCTCTATGTGCATTGGGGATATTCATCATGAGAAAAAGACATCCTCGTTTCAAGGCTCCTATTAGGTCCACTATCATAGGCACAGTGGCGGTTATTGTCATGTCGATTTATCTCACAACAATGCCACTCATAGGAAAGAACCCAAACCCCAAGGGAATGGAGGACTGGATCCCCTACCCATACATTGGGTTGCTAAGCTTGCTTTCTGCTGCTTTCTATTGGTTTTGCATGTTCATTGTGGGACCAAGATTCTTCAATTATCAGTTGGTGGCAGAGGAAGACAAGTTGGACGACGGCTTGACCGTAACACAGTGGACCAAAATACCTCTCAACGAATTCAATTAATAGACAATATAGACTTATTCTTTTGATTTGCCTCCTATTAGTTTGTCGACACGCCTGACGAACGATTTAAAAGACCTGCTTTTCAATTTTTGGGCTATCTTGAACCTCAATGATAGATCGTCAAGTTCGTCGAGCTCTTCGTCGTCCTTCATTGCTTCTTCCAATGCCTTGTTTAAGAAGCTATCCATTTTACTTCCTTTCTTTGCTTTCTTCTTTTCAGGTTCATCTGTAGGGAGATCAAAGGGGATATCCTCCAAGGCGTCCCTCAAATCTTGCTCTGTTATTTTTGTCTTCAGAGCACCACTGCAAACAGTAGTATCTTGTGATTGAATACCTCCATTTAGGGACGAGTCAATCGAGAAGCAGCTATTATCGAAACGCTGAGTCGGTTGAGAAAATATCGTATCATCAATAGTGCTCTGTGACGCTTGACTCAACACATTCAGAATTGATCTGTTGAGATTAGAAAAGCGTGGAAGGCTCTTTTCAATGGGCTGTGAAAATTGTGTCGTTTGGGAAGTATCACCAAAGGCATTTGTAAATGGACCAGTAACCGTTGGTCCTCCCGCAAACCCAGGCGGCTGAAATTGCACTTGTGGGAGTGATCCAGTCATTTCAGTTTGAAGACCTTGAGCAGCGCCCACAAGAATATTAATCGAATTCTGGAAATTCGAAGCTGCAATTGATGGATAAGCCTTGACAAGAGGAGCTTGCGGAGTACTCATTTGCCAGGCAGGGATAGCGAATTGGGATTCAGCAGGATTGCTTGTTTGCGAATAAGACTGGGTAGGCTTTAAGTGGGTCGTATCATCTGTTTTTATGCTCTGGGGTGCCTGCTGAGATGCCTGGGAAGCTTGTGGAGGTGGTGGCTGAGGCAATGAGAGCTCGCTCTTCGAATCACGATAAACCAGCTGAGAATATGTCTGTGAATCCTTATCAACATTAGAAGCCTGTGAGTTAGTGGGTTGGAACTTCAACTCTGGGGTCGGTTCAACGGGCTCCCTACTGATATGGACCTGCTGGGTTTGCAGACCAACATAATCCTGAGACATCAGAAGCTGGTCCTCCAAAGATCTCGAAACGACAACACTCAATCCAAGCCATAACCGTATTTTCAGTGCAAAATGGTTGAAATGGCCTGCTGAATCAAAAGTTATCTGAAGACGTTTCTTCAAAGTATCGCCGTCTGAGATCTTGAGCCCCACAATCGGCTCCTTGGTAAGAAACTTTACATTTGTCTCGGTAATATGAGACGTATCCTGAGTATTAGAGAGATCAAAATAACGAAAAAAAAGGGGGTGGGTCATACAATTGGTTTTCCTTGGGAAAGGATCAATAGAGTAACTCCTGAGGAGTTATAAGTGCATCTTAGCTTAAGGCCCAGACGGTAATGGGTCCAGTCTTTGTTGGGCACTGTGAGCTGGGAAGCACGAGTGATAAGAAATTCAGTAGTTTCATGCATTAGGAAGAAGAAAAGGAAGATGCCAAAAATTATGAAATTGGGATGTGGGGGAGATCGACGGCTCTTTATATGCTTTTTGAAGAACCGCACTGCATATAAGAATTTGCAGCCAAACCGCCTCTACAGCTGGAGATTGTCTATTGAATGATATTATATTTCCCGGAGAAACCGCCCATATGTACATGTTGCTTTTTTTGTTTGTTCTAAGCCTCCAACAGTCCGTCGGGGCCAAAAACAGTGTCTAATCGTTTGAGTGTCATCTGGTATAACAAAAGCATGATTGAGCTCTGAATACCCGTCCAGATGAAACGGGGGCCGACTCCTGAAAACATACCGTAGATGCCTTCGTTCTTGTAGATGGAGTGTAAAGCGCTGATGGTTGAAAACTTGTGAAGGAATTTCCCAAGAGCACCTTTGGAAGCCGTGACAAAAGGTGCATGTGATCCAGCAGAGGCAACAGTTGCCGTTTGGATACGAGTTTTAATCACATCCAATGGCGTGGTAAGCACACCAGCCAAACCACCAGCGGCAGCACCGGTCAGAAGCTCAAGGGTAAATGGCAAGTCGTGGCTGGCGTCATTATACATGATGGCCCACTGACGGAACCGTTCATAAAATGCAAATTGTAATGCGCTGAAAGGCAAGTCTCGTAAAAGCGTTTCTTTATAACCGTACGCCAAAGCCGACGTTCCCTCTGTTTTAGCAATCTGCTTTACCGCATCTCGAAGATTTCTATAATTGTATCCGCATCCTTGTGTGTATGGGTTATTGTGTCTGCCTTGTAACTGTAATCTTGTTTTGAGCACTTCTGATGGAACATAAAAAACACTCAGTGCCAAGTCACCCAAAATACCGGCAATAAAATACGAAACCGTGTCGTTCATGTTTAAATTGTTGATCATAAACCGTTTCGAAAATTCATAGGTTCCAAAAAATGTAGCTGTAGATGGAAATGAACCCAAAATAGCAGGCGTATAACCTCCATAAAGACCTCTGAAAAATCCCTCTTGCTTAAATATCGTCGCGTAAGCCGGAACCATGTTCTTATACTTTGGATTAAACAGCAACCCTTGCTGTCTGGTCTTGACAGTGTCCAAGGAGTGCATCGCCGAATCGCCGATGGCACCTCCGAAACCACCAGCCAACATACAACTTAATATCGGAGAGGCACTGCCAGGCTCCGACCCTGCCGGAGGCTCGGTTTCCGGCAAGCTCCTTTTCTCATGATGTGTATGGTGTTCACGATGAGGCTGAAAAGGCGTCGGTATGGCGGACGTTGTCAACGACTGTGACATTTATGTGATGAAATATGCGGATGAATAAATAGTAGCAGTTCCAGAATATGTTATGTTCATGCGTGTGTAACGAATGGTTCAACGACAAAGGCGCCAAATGGCGAAAATACCGAGGAAAAGCTGGATAGTGTATCAGGAGAAGAAGGACCCAATGAAGTATCAACAGAGCCTTAGCGAAAGTGAAGATTTTCGAGCCTGAAACCCGTGCACCACTAACAAAAGATACTGAAAATTATTGGATCGGCATCCTTTCACGGCCGCAGTGACTGTTTAATGGGAAGTTTGAATAACAGCTTTTGCAGTTTTGGGGGTCTTTTTTTCTGTAGTATCAATGGAACGTGTCTTTGAAGCTTGCTTCTCGAGACTGTGCTCGTTTGCCTGTGATTGGCGCGTTTTGGTCTGAATGGTAGCCCGTAGATGGTGCTGCAAGAGGATGCAATTTAGATAGCCCTAGTAGAAAGTCTCCTAAACGATGCATTCAAACCGATAGCAACCGAAGAAAAAGTAGGTCAAGGGGCAAACAATGGCACTTCGTAGTGAAATCACGTGACTCCACTCGCTATGTATGGAGCTCATCGATGCCATCGCTCTACCCCAGACAATGCTTCCATCGAGAGGGCTAAGGCCTGTTTCGAGGTTATTTTCGAGGCAATACCGTGTCCTAGCGATAGAATCCTCGTGTGACGACTCATGTGTGGCTTTGCTTGAAAAACACTCTCCATCTTCGCAGCCAGTGGTGATTGACGAGATGAAGAGGACTTTACGGTCGGTAGAAGTTGGAGGAGTGATTCCAACAGCAGCATTTGAGTTCCATCTGATGCATATGCCAGCCTTAATGAAGGAGTTTTGTTCAAAACATGATTTGAGTATCAGGAACCCACCTGATCTTCTCTGTGTAACTCGAGGTCCAGGAATGCTTGGATCACTCAGTCTGAGCTTGCAATACGCCAAAGGTCTAGCATTAGCATGGGACATTCCTATGGTGGGAACACATCACATGTTGGGGCACATTCTAGCTCTGAACTTGCCCACGACTGAAAACCCCGGGCGTCCACCTCCACAGTACCCTTTCCTCAGTCTTCTATGTAGTGGAGGCCACACCATGCTAGTATTTCTGAAATCGTTGACTGAGCACGAGATCATTATAGATACTATGGATATTGCCTGTGGCGATGCGATTGACAAGGCTGCCAGGGAGTTGGGTATGCGTGGGAACATGATCGGGCCCGAGCTTGAAAAGTATGTTGCACTGATACCTCCCAGGGAAGTTGAGGAATTCTCTTCGATAAAGACGCTTGACAGGAACAATGAATTCAATTTTAAACTTAAAATGCCCTTGCATAAACCAAAGCACCAGAAGATTCCTGAAAACATCGCATTCACTTTTGCATTCCTTCTCAGTTCCATAAAAGACCATAAAGCACGCCAGGAGCTTGACGAACGGACAAAACAATTTTTAGCATTCAAGGTTCAGGATACCGTTTTTGAGCATATTATAGACCGAGTGAACTTAGCATTTGCAAAGCATTCCGACGCTGGCGACGGAAAGTTTGCGGGAGTGAAAGACTTTGTATGCTCTGGAGGTGTTGCAGCCAACCAGCAGCTTCGCCAGAAGCTCTTCAATAACCTTAAGTTCCAAAACAAGCTTGAATTTCATTTCCCAGACTTGAAAGTGTGCACAGACAATGCCACCATGATCGGCGTGGCTGGAATCGACTTATTCGAGAAACTCAGAGTCAAGTCCAGAATGGATGTCTTGCCCATACGCAAATGGCCACTCAACGAGCTTATAAGTAAAGGAGAATGGGATAATATCAGCGACGAGGAGTTTACTAAAGTCACGGGCTGGCTGGAAATCCCTCGTCCTCAGGAACGTCTCGATGAGGAATAAACGACTCTGTAATGTTATACTGGGCAATCAACCGATGCCATGTAGGGTAGTCAAACGTAGCAATATGGTGTGAAATAGCTGCCGATTCATCCACAGTATCTTCGTCATCGAGTACTTCCACGTATGGCACGTCGTTTTCGTCACTATCGAGCCTGATCTTACCGTCTCTCACCAAGAAACTAATATAAAACAAATTTTCCACCAGCTGAGCAAACGAATCAGGATTGAGAAAGAAAACATAAAAATTGAGCCTATCATCCTCACTCTTCTCCACCAAATTGCGGTATATGCTTCTCACCATATGTGATGTGTTCTGTTCTGGATCTGTATGGATATCCTCCACCGTCACCTTCTGAGCGGTAGTTTTACCCTGAGTTCCAAGCGTATCGTCCACATTCCTCGTTCTTGGCGCCACTCTCCTCCTCTGAGTCGCCAAAGGTCCATAAAGAAACTGTGAAGGCGCCACACGCGAGCCCAACAGAACAAACATAGCACCCATCTTCAGCCAGTTATACGAATTAAACACCTCGTTGGCAGCGCTCTGTTCGCTATTCACAGACTCCACCAACAGCCTATCTGACCCCTCCTCGTAATCTGGATTCATAAACTTTTTTGCTGCCTTGGTAAACTCGTCAAGTGTAAGTGCTTCCTTATAATCACCAAACCGTATATGCTTAGCATTCAAAGCAGCAAAAGCTGCCGTCTTCTTCAACGCTTCCGAATCCTTCATAAACATCGGCAAGTCCTTGATATCGTTCTGCGTCACCTTGGCAAATATCAGCTCCAATTCCTTGATCTTCTCCATCACCATCAGCCCTGCCTCTCCCTTGTACGCCAAAGCTTCAGCCTTGGCCACCTCTTTCTGGTATTGCTCATACGCTTCGGAAATCACGCCTAGGCCACGGTTTCGAAGGTTATTGGAAATGTCGTCGATGTTATTGGCGACATCTGCCAACGATTCTGCGTCGGCCATGGTGTAGTAGATGTGTAGTTACTTCTTGATTTAAGGCGCGCCATATCTGGGGAACTATCACCAGAAGGCTTCCTGAGAAGAGGACTATAAAAGGCGCCATTTCCCGTGAAGTGACCTTAAAACTAATAAAATTTGGTTTCCTCCATGCCCATTCGGAAACTCGACCCTTCGGTCGTCAATAGGATCGCTGCGGGCGAAATCATCATCCAGCCTGCCAATGCCTTGAAAGAGCTATTGGAGAACTCTGTGGACGCTGGGGCGACGAACGTGGATATTCTTGTGAAAGACGGTGGATTGAAGTTGCTTCAGATTACTGATAACGGGTGTGGCATTGGCGTGGACGATATGCCTTTGCTTTGTGAGAGGTTTGCTACTTCTAAGCTTACACTGTTCGATGACCTCGAGAGTTTGGCGACTTACGGGTTTCGAGGCGAGGCGTTGGCTTCCATTTCTCATATTGCACGGTTGAGTGTTGTGTCTAAGACTCCAGAAACGCCGTTGGCGTACAAGGCGTTCTATACTGGTGGACAATTGGCTACGCCTAAGTTCAAGGTGGAAGACGCGGATAAAACAGCACCAAAGCCCGTGGCAGGTAAAAACGGTACTCAGATCACCGTGGAAGACCTCTTCTATAATGTACCAGCGCGTCTTCGGCTGATGAAACTGAAATCGGACGAGTTGGCGCAGATATTGGATGTGGTGGGTAAGTACGCGATCCACACGTCTGGAGTGGGCTTTACGTGTAAGAAGTTTGGCGAATCGACGCCTTCGTTGGCTACTAGACCACAGGCAGAGCTTAAGGAGCGGTTGAGGACGGTTTTTGGCGTGAACGTCGCCAGTGACATTATAGAGTTCTCCAAGGACGGACCGTTTGAGGAGTATGGGCTTTTGAAAGTCAGTGGAGCAATCACAGGGCTCAATTATAATAACAAGAGACGATCAATACCTGTGTTTTTTATTAATAACCGTTTGGTTTCGTGTGATCCCCTCAAACGTGCTCTTGTGTCGTTATACCAGGTATTTCTACCCAAAGGCAGTTACCCATTCTTTTACTTGAACTTGGAAATCAAGCCACAAAACGTTGACGTTAATATTCACCCTACAAAGAGAGAAGTTCGGTTTCTACACGAAGAAGAGATTATAGAGTGGATCACTGGTTTGGTCCATGATACGCTTTCTTCCCACGATACATCCCGAACGTTCAAACAAAGCACGTTCAAAAGAGCCACCGACGGCGTGGACGACGTTGCTACGCTGGTCAAAAAATACCGACAAGAAAACAAACTTGTTAGGGTGGATGCCTCCCAGCCAAAACTTGAAGCGTTTGTAAGAGACACCAGAAACATCAACACTATCCTACAAGACGCCAGGCACGAAGAAACCGTCCCAGAAGAATCTTCCCAGCGAAGAGAAGTCCAGCTCGACAGTATCCAAGAGCTCAAAGAAGAAGTTCTGAACCAAGTGCACCGGCCACTCACCAACGTCTTCAACAACCTAGTCTATGTTGGAGTGGTTGACGGCCGCCGCAGGCTTTGTTGCTTCCAATATGACGTCAAACTCTTTCTCTGCGACTACGCGGCCGTGCTATCAGAGTTCTATTACCAGGTTGGGCTCACTGAATTTGCCAATTTCGGTCGCTTTGTACTAGAACCAGCCGTGCTGATGCATGAGGCTTTGGCACCACTTTACGAAACCCACTCTGGCCTTCTTCCCCGCGAGCAGGTGGTCTCAACCATTACTGGAATGGGGGAAATGTTCCAGGAGTACTTTGAAATGGACGTGAGTGAAGGAATGCTTCGTTCCGTGCCTCTCCTTCTAGCTGGCGCAGACCCTGCTTTAGCGAAACTACCATACTTCATCTACCGTCTAGGCACCAAAGTGGACTACCAAGATGAAAAAACATGTCTCAGCCAAATCCTCCGCCAGATCGCCCTTCTCTACGTGCCTTCCCCTGTCGACTCCCCCAGCCACGCCGAATCTTCCACCCAGGCCTCCTCCATAAACGACCAACTAGAGAATGTGGTTTTTCCCGCCGTACGCCAGAGACTCGTTGCCCCACCTTCGCTCATGGACCATGTTGTGCAACTAGCCGATCTCCCGGGCCTCTACAAGGTATTTGAGCGATGCTGAATTACTTCTTTTGCCCCACTCCAGCCAAGGGAATGGTCATATGGAGAAAATTCACTGTAGCATGTGCTGTTTATGTATTGGCTGCGAAAAATTGCCCAAATGGGGAACACACTTTTAGTGTGAATTTTGACCTGCTCGAACCACGGCTATGTGAAGAACATGAGAAAGTTGGAGGGTGTGCTCACCGCATTTTTGGGGAAACTAACCGGGCACGTATCAGAGAAAAAGAAAGAAAGAGAGGTAACTGCTTTTGACTTCTTCTGCCCGACTTTCATATTTATTACGTCTTCTAGAAGCCGGCCCCACTTTTTTCATATTTTTCTGTTCAGTTAACTGCTTTGTCTTTCCTTATCGCCATGTTGATCGAGGCCTCTGTTAACGACAAGTACATGAAAACCCTTTCGTTGGGGAGTTTCCCGCTGAAGGTGCTTGAATTCCAGGAACTGCCTGACTTCTTCCAGCAGACGGTGTTTGTGGATTACCAGCTTCAGCTACTTATCCAGCACGACTTGGGTGACGCTATCGCTTCGAGGAAGAACACGGATGCTGCCAAGGCGGCCCTGGAGAAGTTGGTCCAGTTGAAAAACTACATTTCGTCTATAAACGCCAACTACTCTGCCAGGAATAAGTCTTATGAGGAGTCCTTGTACTATACTGTGGTGTTGGCTGACTTGCACTACTTGAGCTCGGAATACGACCACATGTCTGCGACGCTTTCTTCGTTTACCTTGACCCAATCCCCTCGCCTAGACTCCCAGGACCAGGAAGACTTTGTGGACTACTTGACCGCTAGATTCTACGCCCTTTACGGGTCCGGAAAGCGTGAAGGTGCTTATAAACACTGGCTTGAGTACTTGGCTAACTTGCGTAAATACGGCACCAAGAGTCAAATCGCTGCCAACAGGTGGCAGGACACCATTTTGCTTAGGGTGGTTGGTCTTTTGAGCTCCAATGGCTCGAGACCGTTGCGTTTCAAGGACATTCTCTCCCAGACGTTCAGCGAGAACGCATGCAGCATCACTGCCATCTCCAGTTTCTGCTTGAGACCTGAAAATGAAAAACACGTTGTTAAGGAGTTCAGAGGCGACTTTGTCGTGTTCTTGACGGAACTCATCAACAACAAAATCAAACAAAAGAAGGACTTCCCAGATGCTTCGGCTGAGACCAGCGAGGAGGATGATTTCATTGATTCTCTTTACGAGGCCCTTTACGATATCTCCACACAAAGACCGCTTGTGGCCCAAGTGCTCAAACCAAAGCTTTCCAAGAAGTTCTTGGTCAACATGACTGAAAAGACATACCAGAGCTTCACTGTGCTCTCCAACTTAATCAGAACTTTGCTCGACTTGGAGGAGTACGACGAAGCCATTGCTGCTCTCAAGACCTACATTGACTATGTCGAGAAGGACCAAGAGCAAAACCACGGCCGTGTTAATAATATCTTGGATGTCATTGACATTTATACCATGTGCATCCAACACTTTAATCCAAAACACTCCATGATTCCATCTGCTCAGGAAAGTGACTTGCCAAAGAAGTTCAAGTACACTAGCTTATACTCGGTTGTCGAGCAACTCAAGGGTTTCACCAAGCAGCTCTCTAATTACTTGAAGGAACTCGCTACTGTGGCCGAGTTGCGTTATGATGAAGAGGTCGGTTTGCAAGACAACAGATTATCCTTCTTATACCACAGATACAACACCAATTTGGTAATGAACGACCAGTCGAAATTCGTTCGTATCGTGTCCAAAGCATGGTTTGTGATGGGTGACCTCCATTCCTACTTGGCTTCTCACCTGTCTCCTACGCATGAAATCATGAAGGAGAACACCGAATTGGTTCTCAAGTACTGGAAGAACAGTCTTATCGTCAACTCTACTGGTAACTCCAGCTTGCTTTTTAGATACGCCTTGGAGTTGTCTTACAACAACCTCGTTGGTCCTGCTTTGAAGTTGTGTAAGTTTACTTTGAAGAAATACCCAGAGCAGTTCCAGGTCTGGAACTTGTTTGTGTTGTTACACTCTGCTGCTGAAGCTGAGAAGGCTAGCACGGATAATGCCATCAACCAAGTTGACGATGCTGCTGTCTTGGAGGATCTTAAGAAGAATGGTTCCGATTCCTCCAAGGCCCCAGAGTCTGAAAGATTTGTTGAAGACGCTTTGAACATTGCTGGTCTTTACATGCAAAAGTCCCATCAAAAGGGCACTTCCATTTCTTTCCAGAAGAAATACTCTATCTTGCAATTGAAGAAGACACAGCTTGCCATGTTGGAAGCCAAGCATGGAATTGACTTCATCTTGGACTCCATTGCTGAAGTTTTCGTGCTTTACCGTGAATTGTTCGAACAAGGCGTCAAGCCCGAGCACAACTCTAACCAGAACAACAACACCCTTCAACCCCCACACTTATCTGCCGTTGCTTCCAGAGCCGAAAGCAAATGGTCCCACCGTCCTAGTGTGATTGACCCTGCTGTGACTGAACTCAAGGTTGATAAGTCTGCCCTGAGGGAACATCGTGCTGCAGCCAAGGACAAGATCAAGAGATTGTCCAGGGTTGGTGGTGATAGCAGTACCGGTAAGACATCCAGCAAGGCCCAACAGGAAGTCCAGCCTGCCTCCAAGCCAGCCCGTCGTGTTTTGCAAGACGTTTGGTTATGGGCTGCATCCATTTACCTTAGATTGGGTTCGTTGGAAGAAGCTGAAGAGTGTATTGTTGAAGCCGAAACTGTTGCACCACCTAATGTCAAGACATTCACATTTTTGGGTCTTTTGACGTCCAAGTCCCGCAAGTTCTTGTCTCTTCAAGAATTCGAAAGATCGTTGGAAGAGTTCCACCACCCAGAAGAAAAATTCAACAAGAAGGCATACGGCACGACGTTGCTTGGAATGTGCAAGCTCTTTATTGAAGATGACGATCCTGAAAACTCTCTTTTCATCTCCAACAAGGACGTGGATGCCGGATTGATCAGAATCAAGAACTACTTAGAAGACTTTAGCAACTGCTGGGCCTACGGCTACAACAGCCCTGAGCTTTGGTACTACTTGAGTACCATCTACGAGAAGTTTGACGACAAGCTCTTGTTCAACGAGGCACTCTGGAAGTGCGTCGAGCTTGAGAACAGGCGTCCTGTGAGAGCATACTCTGTTTGTGAAGAATGGATCTAGATGTATATATACGTGAGACAATAAAAGATGAAATACATGGAGGTACTAGTATACTTATGCTCTTTTCGCAGCCAAATATACCCACCACTTTTCCACGCCAAACACCATAAAAGTAAAAGAAAAAACCAAAAGGAGTTCCAAAGCCATTCCTTACTGCCACTAAGACCTCTTTATACTTAATTCTTTCCTCCAGGTCGACTATAGTCACCTCCTGGAGCTACGCCCATCGACCGACCTGCATACAACACCCACACAACCGATCGGTATTCATCTATCATCATCTTCAACACCAACTAGAAACCACCATAATCCACATGACAGAGGTAGCTCCTAAATCTGTGACATACTGTGACGTCTGCTCGTTCCCTCCAGAGTACTGTGAGTTCGGGGGCCAGTTCAGAAAGTGCAGAGAGTGGCTCAGTGACAACCACAAGGAAATCTTTGAAAAGTTGTATAGTGATGCTGCTTTGGCCAACGCTACACTGACCTTGTCCATCGAGAAGGAGGAGAAGATGCACAAGGACTTGGAGAAGAAACAGGCCAAGGAAGAGGCCAAGGCTGAGCGTGAGTTGAAGAAGAAGCTTGCGTCGAAGGTTGTGATCAAGAGAATCGAAAGAAACAGAAGAAAGCACGTCATTTCGATTGGAGGTTTGGAAGTGTTCAACATTGACATGAAGAAGTTGTCCAAGACGTTTGCTCAGAAGTTTGCCACTGGTGCTTCTGTGGTGAAGAATGCTGAAAAGAAGGACGAGATTGTTGTCCAGGGTGATGTCAGTGACGAGGCCAGAGCTTATATTGAAAAGTTGTTGGAGGAGAAGGGCCTTGATGAAGTGAAGGTGGAGCAGATTGACGACAAGAAGAAGAAAAAGCGTGAGGAGGCTGCTGCCGCTGCCGCTGCCAGTGGCAAGGGCAATTAGAACAGACTGAAGCGGCCATGATGAAACTTTGTGTAATGAATCTAGTATGTAAATGATGCAAACAGCGTGAGCTGGGAAATTAACAAGGAAACGAATGAGCGTAAGGTAATTTTTTTAGTCGTATTTTTCTTTGGTGGCCCAAGAAACGCCGTATTCATTGAAGTCGGGTCGTTTGAGAAGTATCCGGTAAACATGAGCAATACGACGTTTCGTATTGAACTTGTTGGTCTTGGACCGTTTGCCAATATGGCTATGCTCTTTGATTTTGTTGCCAAACCCGTATCCGTTAGTGAGGCCTAGAATGGCTAGGTTCCCGCTTTCGAGGTCTCCCGTGAGGTGACAGTTGAGCTCCCAGAGCGTCACGGCGACATTATGGTCATGAATATGTTGATAGTACTCGCCCAAGCTGTGTAGACTTAGTGCAAGAGCGTTGTTAGTGTCCTTTATGAGGAACCGTTTTAAAAGGATCTGTTCCTGAGGTGGGAAGCTCTCCACTGCCGGTTCAAGTTCTGGCGTCAACTTGCGGAGCGCCATGGCCAAACGAGCGGCTTTCCTAAAGTAGTTAAGAATAAGCACATTGTCGTAATTGTTGGCCACGTCGTCGCTCTTATTGTATGAAAGCAACCAGTTACCAAACATGGCGATTGCAAGAGGTACGCAGAGCCCGTCTGAGCGGTTAGCGTCACGAATGAGCTTTTCGTAGAGTTCTGGTCTTTGAGCGTTTGCTTTTGACTCCGCGTATAAATCCAAAACATGGTTAAAGTCGTGGATCGCTGGAAGTGCATCTTGAAGTAACTGCTCAGGCACAAACGGTTCAGGCGTATGGAACTTATTCAAGTTGGAAAACTTCACCTCGCCCAACTCAAACGACGCTTCCAAAATAAACCGTAGAAGCTCACCCAGCGACGGCAAGATCACCAGAAGCTTATCGCCAAACAAAAACACCTCACACGCCTCACTCCACAGCACCTTCAACGTCTCGTTCGTCTTATAGTCATAGAAGCTCGTCTTGAGGAACCCACACGCGTGGCGAAAGAAGAGCACATTCTCATCTTCCTCATCTTCCTCCCGTTCAACCTTCTCTGACTTGAACAAGTGCCGTAGTTTCCGTAGTTTCCCTCCCTTCGGCTTGGTATCGAACTCTCCCAATTTAAGCTTCACACTTTCAAGATCAGTATCGTCAGAAAGATTAGAAACCGACGAGTATAGCGAGTTAAAGCTAGAGCTCTCAGAGTATATAGAGCCCCTAGGAGAAACCACCGTATTGGACTTTCCACTCTCAGGGCTACCGTCTTCAGGCGGCACTATAGCAATCTCAGGAATCGCCGGCGCCTGCACCGCCGACAGCTCCGTCCCCACCCGCGTGAGGTCCTCGCTGCTCCCCTTTAAGTAAGTACTAAGAAGCGAGTTGGAATAATACAGCTTCGAATTGTCCATGGAAGGGAAGAATAAGGCCTGCGCGTCAAATATTTAAGTAGATGATCGCGCGGTACTGGGTGCAAAACTCGTCGTAAAAAACCATGGGAGAGTACGCATTGGGACAGGAATACGCGCTGTCCATCGGATATGGGTGCAAAAAAGCCGACGGCTCATACGGGACGGATAAATACCGAGTCTGGGGATGTGTGGGGTTGGAAAAAGCACATGAAGGGAGGAGGAGGGAAGGGATTGGGTGGTTGAACGGTTGGGGGTTTGGGTTTGGGGGTGAGGGAGGGAGGGAGAGAGGGTTGATGGGGATGGGACTGGTTAAGGCTTGGGATGGGCTTGGGATGGGCTGGGCATGGAATGTGGATTTGGCGTTTGGCATTGGGTCAAGGAAGGAGGGAGGAAGCAGGGAGGATAACGGTGAAGATTTGGAGGAAAGGCCATAACCATCAGGGTTGGTGAGTTGGTGGGTGGTCGATTGTAGCTGGTAGCTGGTAGCTGGTAGCTGGTAGTTCTGGAAGGTCATTATGGCACCTGGAGATACTGTCCTCTGTAGCGACAAATCGCCTTCGATTAAACTCCATGACCACTTAACTTTCCACAACATTGAACCACAAGTAAAGAATCTGCTGAGTAGAACATTAAAGAAGGCCATAATCGTGACCTCTAATTAGTCTAATTCATCTCTATACTCCAATTAACAAACCGTGAATGATTAAGTCTTCAAATTTTTAGTGTTTCGGGTCCTTTTTTTTTTTCTTTTTTTTTTATGCCAGTTTATGAAAGCAACTTCAGAATCGAAGGAACCTTATCGCCCTGAAGCACAGGCGATGTCGCCAGTGAAGAGGCCGCCAGCTGTGCTTTGGAATGGGAATGAGACGTCACCGCTGACGCATAAGTAGACTGAGTAGTTGATTGGCCCCCAGAAACAGCACCAGGCTGAATCTCAGGTAACTTAACAGGCTCATTCTCTTGTTTTGGCGTAGGGTTCGATGCCAAGGCTGAAAACCGTGCTGGATCAGACAGCGGCATTGGCGGTGGAGGCACCGCCATAGGTTGAGAATCGCTGGCAACAGGCACTGGAACAGAGCCAGGCGGCGATATGCTTTGTGGAGGAGGAAATGGAGCCATGGCCTGGTTGATTTCCGTATATGAATGATTTTTCGTAGGCGGCAGATTTGACATGGAAGCTGTGCCTGGAACAGGGTACTGAGGACCCATTGGAGGCATTCTGGCTTGATCTTCAGTCTGATACACCACAGGCACTTGAGGCATCACTTGCACAGACATTGGCGGGTATGCCACTGCGCCAGCAACAGAACCTATAGGCTGAAACAGCACCATAGGACCATAAGGCGACTGTATAAGCGTAGCAGTAGTGCCTGGCGGTGGCTGCTGAGGAATCATCTGGGGCAGAGCCACGGGAACCGAATCCTGACCTTTTGGACCATGAGAAACGATATGATAAGGCACAAACGCCGGCGGATACTGGCCATTGGGCGGCACCGCAGCAGCAGGCACAGCATTAACCTGCTGAGGCGGAAGCTGAGGCGGGAGCGGGTTCGGGTGGATCTGGTTAGGGATGATCACTTCCTTCTTCTCATCCTTCTTATCCTTAGCCCCATCCTGGCGCAAGTTCTGGTTATACTGAGCCATTCTAAGAGCATTTCTCGCCGGAGCATCCAAATTCAAATAAGCACAATGCAATTTCCCCTTGACACAGTTGAAACACTGGGGAAGGTTCTCATCACACTTGATACGTCTCTTCTTACAAGTGCCACAGCCCAAGTGGGAGTTGCGGTGTTTTCGCCTAGACGATTTCCTCTTTCTGTACTGATCGTCGTCTTCTTCGTTTCGTTCCGTACTCTTGTCATGGCCATTCCCATTCAAGTGGCTTTCGTTGCTGGACTCACCAGATGACGGTTCTCGCGGACTGGCAGCTCTTACAGCACTTGGGCTCTTTTCGACCTTGACGCCTGGACTCTTCTCGTCTTTACGAGCAGGCGGCAACGGGTTCTTAAGCGCCAGGTTAAACACGTCCATGTTGGAATCAAAGGGGGGTTTGGAGGGTCGTTGGGTGAGGACTGGAGTCAAGCCGAGGAGGCAGACAAGAAAAAAAAGGTCAACAAGAGACTTTCTAGGAAAGACAATAAATGTAACGTTGCAGTTGTAAGTCTCTTACTTTTCGTAAGATTAAATGACGTCTCTTAAGAAACCTCGTGGAAGAAGGTGAAATGGCGGTTGGTGGTTGTGCCGGTTTTTCGCAGATGGCGGAAAAACACCACTATCAATCCCATGCAAATCTACAGGCCTGTGGAGCCTGAGAAACCGGTGGGATGTGCAGGAGCGCAGCCACCTGCTGTGCGATATACGAGTGGGCAGACACTGAGGTAGAGAGGGAAGGAGAGGAGATAGAGAGGTTTTGATGGTTCCATTGGAAAGAGGGAATCGAGACGAGTTTAGTGGTGGTCTTAAATTTCTTCTACGGTGTCTGTGCGCGGAAATAACTGGGGGTTTCTACCAAAACCGTGCGTCTGCAAGCATTATCCGAACTTGGTCCAGCAACACCAGCACCAGGGGAAGCCCAGGGGAGGTGAAGGAACTGATGTATTAAGGGTCTATAGAAAGTAAAGGGTGGGATTGTCAGGTTTGGAAATCCAACAAATTCCAACCTTTTTAAGCTTTTTAGAGGCATTTTTTCAAATCCACAATACCCTTCCAAAAACAAGGTTGCACTGAGAGGAAGAATACCCAAAGTCCTTCCAACCCACAACAACACAACAACTCGGCACGGCACTTCCAGGTAAAAAAACCAGCCAAAGAAACCATTCCCCGCTGAATCCAGTCATTCTGGAAATTTTTCTTTTTTTTTTTTGTGCTTTCAAGGCGTGGATTGTCCCTCTTAATCTTGCCTGGCGACATTTGGGCGCCAACGAAGGAACGTTGCAGTCGTAAATTTGCTCGGTTTTTCCTGTCGGCAAGGGGAATGGCCCAGATGGGAGCCCGTAAAAAAAGTCGGTTTTGGGAGGCTGGGATCCGGGTCTTGTTTTCCGAGGCGGGAGGCGGTGCAAAAATTGCAAAAATAAAAAGTTCAAAAATGGAAAAAACAGCAAAAACAGCAAAAAATGACCTCCTCAGCCTTAAGGGCTGCGTTCTTTTTGCCTTGTATGGAGATTCTCCGGGTTTAGGACTTTTTGGTTGTGTTTTTTTGTTTTTTTCTCGTCCTACAAGCATTGCCTGCAGCTGCCTCTCGTAATTGACGCACCTCCCATGCACTTTGACAGTGACACAGACCCACCATTTTAATTAATCCCCAGCCAGACACTGAAGGAGGAACGTGGAAGAAGGTTTGGTTGGTTGGTTGTATTGAGATCTCTTTCTGAGTGGCGTAGCAGCCACTCAGTTCAAAAAGAGAGCTTCTTGACCGCGCCTTGGCACTTCTCTTCATGCCCTGGTTAGAGGCGCTGCCGAGCCTTCACCGGTGAAACCAGTCAATCAAGCAGTGGGAGGGTTTTTCCAGAACAGTGGCATCCAAGGCGGTTTTCCGCCGTTGCCGGGATATGACGACGCAGAGGGCCTTGTTTACGATTGCGTACCATCGGGTCTTGTGCCACAAAAACACGCCTGCTGGTCCAGAAGCCTCTGCTTACGCAGCCATCCCATGCACTGAGAGAGGTGGAAAAATTGCAACCAGCAAGAATCGCTAAACACCTTTTGGACCTTTTGGTGGATCGTCAGATCTTCTGGAACCTAATTGTGACTTTCGACATGGGGCGCCTTCACATGGAATTGTCTCCCTCGCCTTGCCTAAATCTGCCCAGAAGCCATCTCGTGGGTCGCCTTATTGCTCGCGTCAAGTTGCCTCGCCATAAGCCTTACTCCATTGCGCTGCTTTCTTGTCGTGGGCTCTTTGTTCTCCACCACTCTGCTCCATTGTAGAAGAAATCTCTCTATCCTTGCTTGCTATCACCGGGGTCCGGCTCTCTGGGCAAGTACAGCTGGTCGAACGACCCCATGCGTCGTTCCCACCATTTCTTGCGGTGGGCGCTTTTGCTGACTTCTTCCATGAGCATTTGCTCTTCACACTCGTCCTCTTGGTTCTGTTTATCGTCCATGCTTACGGCGAAGCCTTCCCCTTTTTTCGTGATGTCATACCGTTGGCCATGGACTAAATCTTTCATAACCAACTCTCGCGTACGTCCAAGCGACTCAATGGCGTCTACTCGGTCGGCGGTATTCTCTAGTAATTCGTCGAAATGGGGCTGTGATGCAATTTCATGGAACGCTCTCATCATCGGAACTGAATCGGCACGCACCCGTGAGTCCGAGTCCACGGTAAAGATATTGAGATTATCGTACTGCTGGATGAAATCGGGCCGGGTCATGATCTGCCGGGCTCTCCAGAGTGGGAGTTCTGGTAGGTGGTGGTTCTTCCAGTGCTCTGTGGCGGCACCTTTCGATTGAATTAGCGTATTCATTCGTTGTCTGTCCATTTCAACAAACACTCGCATGAGGAACATGGCACTGGTTGCAAATTTTCCAAACTCCATCACATCATCATCCATTCCTTCTCCTAGAAGCCCACACTGGTTAAGAAACCATGTCTTTTCACGGTCAATGATCTCGTTACAAGCGTGGATCACGTCCTTGTGCCTGGCTACTTGACTGATATGCTGAGGACGACCGCCAATCAAATCGTAGATCTTGTGGCACGACTCTTCGTCAAGTCTTTGGTCAGGGTGCTTTGAAACTGGCCAATGCTTGCCTCTGATGAACTGTAGGACCTTGACGGTCTCTTCACGGTTGAAATCTCTTACGTTGATGAGCTCTAGTCTGGTTCCCAACCGCTTGAGCTTTTCATAAACCCAGTAATCGTCAGAGTTGAACACCATAGTGACCAAATCGCTGCCACTGAGCCCTTCAGCTTTTTGCTGGAGGAGCTCCAAAAGCTTGACGCCCTCTTCGTTTTCCTTGATTAAATGCAGATTGTTGATAATCATAATCAATGGCTTTTCACTCTTACCCAGCATCCTTCTCTCAATGGCAAGCGTTTCCAACTTGTTGAACGCCCTCTCTATATCCAAAAGAGCCGTGGTATCACGAGGACCTCTCATACTGAACAACGAGCCAATGTAATCCTCAGAATAGGCAAAGTTCAATGCCCGGCCTAGTCTGATTCTAAAGATCTCGGGGTCAGCATGGGCATCGAAAATAGCAACATTCTTCCCGTCTATCTTCTTCATTGCCTCCATAATCAACGTTGTCTTTCCCGTTCCCTTTTCGCCAACCACAAGAAAGTACCGTCCTCTGATCTTACCAGAAACGATATCATCTAGCAACCGCTGTTGAGGTCTATTGACCCAAAACCCAGAAAGATCATCATTACTCTCTTCCTCTTCCGTATCTGGCCTCTTATTCGTCTTCTTATGCACCGCCAATTGGTACGCTGGATCCCCACTTTCAAACGCCAGACCCATCTTCTCCAAGACCTGACGGTTATAGATCTGATGGTACAAGTACCCAGAAAGCCCGAGAATACCAACCGAACTGAGCGTGATACCAATTGTCTCCAAGCACTTGAACAAGAACCGGCCCAACTTCTCCATGGTTTCACGGAACTTCGACTTGGACTCTTCTTCCTCGAGTTTTTCATCTATCTTCTCTTCTTCCTTCTCTTCCTCACGTTCTTCTTTCTCCTGCTTCTTCTCTTCTTCTTTCTTTTCAGCATCCTTATCGTCCTGGTCATTCTTATTAGGCGGTCCATTACCTCCCCCTCCCCCTCCACTGCCTCCACTGCCTTGTCGAAGCAGTTCACTCCATCCTAGGCCCTGAACCTCAGTGGTTATGTCTTTTGTAATCGCAGGCTCTTGCTTGTTCTTGTCATCGTCGTCACTGTGTTTCTCCTTTTCATCGTTATACTTCTTGACAATCTTTCTCTTTTGTTGAATCAACCTCTTCTTATCTTTCGATAGCGTCTTGTTTTCTTCATCTAACTCGTCGTCCTTCACCTCTTCCAAAACATCAAACGGTAACAATGGGTTGATGATCTTTCTGGGTAAAGATACGTGAAAGGATCTTTGCAATTGAGAGACTCTCTTAGGCACTCTAAGAGTTAGTCGTAACATGTTGATGGATCTGTGAATTGGTGGGTTTTTCGTGTAAGCAGTCTAAGTGTTCGCTGCATGTATGGTGCAGGGCAATGCAAGGTTATTATGTCTGATAAGCCTAAGATTGTTTCATTTATGTAAGTCTATAAAAAGGGCCTGCCTGACTTAGGACAAATCAAAGCCTGAATCGACGTTGATGGCGTAGAGAAGTTTTTCTCGTACCAATTTTTTATCTTGGTAGTCGGGAAGTTTGAGGAGGTTTACGCATGTGGACGCTGTAGGGAGCCTGTCTGGGTAACGACCACTGTTGCGAATGCCAAATCTGGGACTGAGGGAACCAAAACCAAGAAGTGGTGCTTTGGAGACAGACGTGACGAATTTGATGAGACGTCCACGTTCTTTGGAATCCATTTCTTCAACCACTTCCCAGAAGTACTTGACGGTGATATCGTCGTCAAAGTACCCGCCATAGTTGACATTGTTCTTCCAGTCTTCCACATTGACAGTCACCTCGCCTCCGCTGATCAACATCTGGAGTTCAAATGGGTCAAACATGTTGAGCCACTTGCGGTCGATGATTCTATGCAATCCTTCCAAGAAGTGCTTGGATGGGAGGTAGAGACACTGGTTGAGTTTAAAGTTTGCAACCTCGTGGATGTAATTTAAACGATTGGTGGTGGTGACACTGACACTTTCACCGTGTGGAGGCTGAAGATCGAATTTGACCACTCTGTCCTGGACAACTTCGTTGATGGTGAAGTTCAAGTCTAAAGCCTTGATCTCGCTCTCGCTCATTTCAAGCAATTTCATGAGGTTGTGGTAAAGTTCCACGTCCAAGTATTGGAGGTCGTTGACGGAGTTTTTGGCGGCGCTGAGTGCACTAGTCCACTTTGTCAAAAAGAAGGGTGCAAACTCAATGTCGATCAAGACATTCTCGTAAAAACACTTTCCGATCGTCATGCCAAGGAACTGGATGTAAAGAAGTCTTTCTTGCTGTCTCTTCAAGTCAAGCTTCTCGTGAACGCTCATGTAGATATCGTCGTTGGGATAAAGTTCGTTATTTGCTGGAGACTCCTTAAACAAAGCCTGCTTCAGATTTGGATCAAAACCTTCCATAGCCACAGAAGTCAAGAATTCTTTGGTGATACCACCGCCATCAATACCAGCTTCAGGACCATGTTCACTGTGGAATGTAACAGAAATTCTCTCCTTGAACTTGTGGCCCAAATGATAAAAGTTTTTGAAGGCATCCTCGAGTACGGAGCCTCTAGAAATATCGGCTTCAAAGCGCAGAGGAGGGTTCTCCATGAAGAAACCAAAAGCGTTATTGCTTGGTAGGTTTTGGCGATCACTCTCAATGATGCTCTGGAAAACCTTCACTCTATCCTTAAAGTCGATAAAGTATGACACCTTATCCAAGACTTCAAGTTTAGCAATAGCATCGTTGGTGCGCTTGGACCTCACTTGAGGCACTGTGTGTTCTGTTTCCGAATCATAGTCATCATCATGATGCGAGTCGCTCATCTGGTCATCTAGAACGAGCACAATCATGCTGTCTATATCGAAATTAAGATGCTTAAGCTTCCAAAACGCTTCAGGAAGGAACTTGATTCTCAAGTTTTTGAAGTAAAGCAGGTTAAGTAAGTTCAAAGAGGATGCCTTGAGCTTCTGAATATCACCAAATACTCTTGCTGGATCAGGTTTGTTGGTGTTGAAAATGAGTGTAAGTGTTAAAATCTTCAAAAACTTCGAAAGCACAACTGCCTCTGCTTTTGAAATCTTCTCTTCACTGAAGCTCTCCAAATCATTACTGACAAAGAGCCAATATGACATGATCTCTTGGAACGTGTAAAGCGTATTCCAGAACATGCTGTTGCTCAACAAAGAGCGGTATTGTTCGATTTCATCTCCCAGTAGATAATCCCTCGAGTTCTCTGCCTCAAGGAAGTGCTTGAAAATAGGATCCCTATTGAGCTCTTGGAAGAAACGTTTATGGGAACCAGGGGTGATCGTAATAAGCATACAGAGCTTAGTTGGAGGTTGTACAAGGTGCATGAGCGTTGCTATCGTTTGCATGGCAACATTTGCATCGTGTCCACCAACATCAACACTGACAAGCTGATTCATCACCAAAGAAACATATTTCGATGTGTATAGGTTGAGCACAGCGTCCATATCTTCCCTTGATATGAGGGTTTGTTTCTGAGGCGGTCCGTACTCCTCGTCCTCTGGTTCCTCAGACGTCAAGGCGACTGTAGACATTGTAGATAGTATTCTAGCGTGAACATGGTAAGCAGAAGGCAGAATAACGTCTTCACCCTGCAAAGTAATCACCGAAACCAAAAGAGCCACTTTTTGCTGGTTGGAAAGGTTCAAAAGCACGTTATGGTCAGTGGCAAGCACCGCAGACGAAGCGACATTGGCAAGTTCAGTATCAGCAGCAGCTGGACGGTAAGCCGCAAGAAATGAAAGAAACTGGCCATCTGGATCCGCCGAGTTGATAAGAAATATACATTTCGTAGCCTCTTCACACTCCTCCGCCATCTGTAGCCTTCTGATAATACCTCTAAATGCCTCATTTGGCACCTGTGGAGCACCATACTCAACCAACAACAGGTACAAGCTAGCCACAAGACTCCGTTCATCCCTACCGTTCCGTAGTAGCCTGTTAATCAGCGCATAAGTCACCAAAACCGCCCTCTCCCCCAATTGGCCACCCAGGCTCACCACTAGCTTGTGGACCACCTGGCCCACTGGAGCCAGTCTCGAACAGTACCTCGAGTAAAGACCAAGCTGAACCGCCCGAACGTTCCAATCACCATCTTCATCCCAGCCCCCAACAAATTCACTCAGCACGTCCAGCAATTCCTGCCACCGTCTGATATACCGCTGGATCAACGCAGCACTCCTCTCTCTAGTACGCAACTCTTCACGCTGCTGTCTCTGCAATTTCGTCTGTTCAAGAAAGTTCCGTCCTCGAGGCACCGATTTCCGGTCGCCAAGATTGACCGTTCTTTTCTTCGTTTGTCCTGTGAAGTTTAGCATTTACTGGAGCAAAGAAGAGTGGGTGGATTGATAATCACCAGGCTCCAGTGTAGTGTGTAGCGTTTATGTGGAGGACCTCACCAGGCAGGCCCAGACGACGTGGGGGAAAGTGCCAGGGAAGGAAGGTTGGGACGTGGAGGAAGTGGAGGGGTGTTATTGGAAAGCTTAGGTGTCTTTTGGTGGTCTTGGATTTTTGTTAGGTTGGTTGGGGAGGAAGATGGATGGTGGATGTGGCAGTGTAGTGGGAGTTACTATGGGTTCAGTGGGGTGGCTAAGATAAGAATTAAAGGAAGGGATTCTGATGGCTTTTTGTATATTTTTGGGAGAGGAAGCTCCAGGAATTCTACTTTAGTCCCTTTAGTATATGGCTTATTGAGTTATGGTCTGGATGAATGGTACATGTCTTGTAGTGGTATTTCGCAGCCATTAGGGTAGATAGTAGTATGCTTAGAGGTCATAGTACATTCAGCAAAGAAGGCTTTTTAGGATAACCTGAAGGTTATTTGCTTTTATTTCAGGTTCAGTAATAATATAGAATGCTTTGTTTTCCTTATCGGTGAAAAACTGGCCATTTGGCGTTGGTGAGTCCTTATCTCTAGTTACGACTCTCACTACATACTGTCACTGACTGAACCACCTAGATATCCATAAACAGCAACTAAGAAGGCCCAACTTCTAATTCTCTATTCTTTAATAAATATATCTATTGAAATCACCCACAACATCTCTCCTTTCCTCTTTCATCTGTCACCCAAATGTCTCGCGGTTATACCTTTTTGCAACCATTTCGTACTACATCACCATGACACCAGTTTCTGATCCCAAGCCTAGAAAGCTCAGCAAACTTCCAATTATCTTGTACCTCGTTGGCATCAAGAAACGCATGCGTTTTCTTCGCTTGAAGAAGTCAAACCAAGCCAGTGGGTCACCTCCACTGTCTGATACTTCTGGTAGTATTGGCCAATGCACTGATTCTGGTGATTCCCAGCAGATATTGATATATACGCCGAAAGTGCCGCCTAAACCGAAACCAAGAAAGCGAAAGGCGTCGGTGGTTGCTTATGAAATCGAACAGGATGCGTTGGAAGTGAAGGCAGAAGAGCGTCCTACTCTACGCCAAAGACTCTTGGTCTACCTGTGTTCAGCACTAGGTGGGAGTCTTTTGGCCTGCCTTCTCTTTCCAGAAAACAGACTTGCCAAAGCTTTGGCAACGGTTTCTTTCTATGCGTTAGTTATTGTTTATATGATCTAATTGTTGATAAGGTCCACGAGCTTTCCGACGGACTCGACGTAGTACAGCGGCACCAACGAGGCATCGCCATTGTCTAAAGCGTCTAATTCTTCTTGTGACGTTCCGCCGCTAAGCACAAGCAACGAGCCGCCGGCCTCTCCACCGAGCTTACCGTCATTGCCAAACTTAATGTCAGTGTATAAAGTATCGCCAAACATCAACGTCTTGCTGCGGTCAAACTGACAGTGTTTGATGATTGAATCAAGAAGAAGCGAGCTGGGCTTGCCAACGTCAATGAAATCTCTGCTGGATGTGAAACTCATGTAGTTCACGAAAGACCCGCCAGCAGGCAAAACGGTGCCGAACGGACCAGGATACGTCTTATCAATGTTCGTACCGATAAATGGAATCGACCGGTTGTTGTGTAAAAGATACTGCAACGTCGTAGCCACACGCAAGTAGTTCAACTTCTTGGTGGAGCCAATGACAACTGCCTTCACGCCCTCGTCAACCTGGAGCAATCTGTGAGCTGGGTCCCAATCATCGTCCAACGCAGGATCGTTACCGCCCAATGGAACATAGCCTGCCTCTTTAAGCTCATCCTCAATTCCCTCATCTCCAAGAACCCACACTTTGGATCCCTCAGGAACCTTAAGGTCTCTCTGAAGAATAAGAGCAGCAGCGTAACAAGAAGGGAATATCTTATCCTTATTGACATCAGGGAATCCCAACTTCTCAAACTTCTTCAAGTACGTCTCTCTAGACACAGACGAGTTATTGGTGACAAAAGCATATGACTTGTTCTTCTCCTTTAAGAGCTCAATAAACTCTGAGGCTCCAGCGATCTTATCGGGCCCAAGCCAAATCACACCGTCACAGTCAAACAAGAAGTGGTCATATTGGTCAAGAAGCTTGAGTGCTTCTTCCTTTGTAGAAACTTTATTCGTTGTGGCTTGACGAGTCATGGCGCAATATAGTGGAAAAGTAGGTAGTAACCTCTGGGTTAGGAACTGCGCGAAAGAGTCAGTCAGTCCTGGACTTCCCCTGTCAATGCAAGATAGTTGATAATGGTAAGTGACTCATAGAAACGCCAAAGAAATACAGGAGATACGCTTAAATCTTGCATTTCCACCACGGTGTGAAACTCGTCAAGTATGGATTTTGCATGTTGGGTGGTTTCCAGGAGCTTACATGCGTAAGCGTTTGCAGCCACATGGGACCGTACACTGAACACGCCAAACCTTCTTTTGGGTGTTTTTGATTGTTTGATAGCTTCGTAGCGGCCTATGGAGTCCTGGGCCCGTCCTAGAGCGCCAAGTGTGCCTTTGACGAGATCAGTGAAGTCCAGATAATCAGGAAGATACCGTTTCTGGCAGGAACTAGTAGACTCCCGCTTAACCAGAGCATGGTACCATTGCAAAGGAACGATCTTGAGGGTCTCCTTGTACTTGACGTGGAGCTTGTCGAGATCAGCTGAAAGCAGTCTCTTGGTGCCCTTATCACACTTACCAGTGCCCACCTCTTCAGCGTAACTGTCAATACACGAAAGTAGCTCTGGATCCTTGATATCAACGTGGTGGTAGTTTGCAAAGATTGTTGAAATGCTCGTGTTGGTCTTGACATCAATGAAGTACATAAACAAGATCACATTCAAGAGAAACAATACTCCAATAGTACTGAGGAAAAGGAATCTTGCCAAATATGGTCTTGTTGGCGGAGGAGCTCTGGAAATAGTAAAACTTCTCATGTTTAGTGGTTGACGGTTGTTTCAAGTGGAACGTGTGTTTCAAGATAAACCATAACTGCTAGGGTGAGACAGGATATATGGAATGGGTGCAGGAGACAGCCAGAAGAACCACAGTTTGCCAGGGAATGGAAAACTGATAAGGAGTCGTCAAAGAAGAAGGGGGGTTGTCAAGGAATGGAAGAGTGACACCACATTTGCTTTTTGTGTTCAGGAAACCTTGTTCGGTGGCTTTGGACAGTGGTCCCGTGCTGAGCACAGGGAGTGGAGCACCAGTAGGTGTTACATGGTGGAGGAGACCATGTTGAGTAAGTGGGGATGACCGAGTCTTTATGATGATGTGACCATCAGGGGGTTATTCAGGGGGTTATTGGTCATTCCATGGCGACTAGTTGGAACGTTATTGTTAAGTAGTAGATCTGCTTTTCGCAGCCATTCACCAGTAGATGGGTGGTGACGAAGTAGCCATTCTGAATATGAAGGTTCTTCAATTCGGTATCACTAGGCTCTTAAGCCATAATAGTTACTTTTTAACCACCAGATATCTTCATATTATGACACTCCCATGTTTTGGTCAATGTAGTACTGGTACTCTCATAGTAAGTGTTTCGCACCCACTCATCGCAAAATTCACTCTGGCATCTCCAAGCCATCGTCTTGATATCCACCCAAACAAGCATCTAAACGGATTAGTCATTCAATAGAACGCTTCAGTTAGAATTCCATCACACTCCTTTTCATAATGAGCGAAGACCAAGTGCAGCCTGAGAAGCTGGCATCCACAGAGACTGTTCAACCAGCCCAGCCAACGCAAGACCAGGACCAAATCACAGAAGGTGTTGCTGACCTCAGTGTAAAGCCAAAGAAGAAACAACGAAAAGAACAAACCGAAGAAGAGTTCAACGAACAGAAAGCTCAATTCCAGGCTTCAGGACCACAGATCAATACACAAGACTGGCTCTTCGACCAGACGCTTCTAGACAACCTAGATAACCTGAAGAAAACCGACCGTGTCCATATGCTCCACGCCTGTGAAAAGGCATATTATCTAAGGGATTTTAACAAGTGTCTATCGCTTATATCCCAGGCAGAGAAGCTCTTTGGTGTAGAGCTCGAGAATACCACCAAGAACGAGGACATCAAACTGGACTTTGCTGAGGCAGGTAAAAAGACGAAGAAGTCTCTGAAAGTTGAACGCCACGTCGTCGACCTTTTGCATATCAAGGAAGCTTGTCTTAAGAAGCTAGGAAGTCTGTCATAGGAAACCACCAAGCACAGTAAATAGATAACGATAATGAACATCCAAGTATCCCTTAAGTATCCCTCTTGAGCCAGATTTTGATATCCACATAACTAGCGCTTCTCTTCTTATACGTAGACTCCTCGTCGTCACTATCTTTGGTAGAATGCTCCAGTGCTTGTCTGATCTCATCTAGTACTTCCACTGTACCTGTCTTGACATCCACCTTGTACAGCTTCTTCGTCTGGTAATGAAGGCCCACAGAGATTGCCGTATTTATAGCCTTTCCCATCGCCTTCACCGTGACAAACCGTACTTTCTTATACTCTCCCAGCTGGTACTTCTTATGGTTGACGCCAGTGGTATCGAACTTTTCAAGCATTCGGTCAATTCGCTTAATAGCGCCCATATACGGGGTTGTGCTTTTCACAAGGAACGTCGTATCTAGCGCCGTTTTGCTTCTGAGCTTTGTGTCTGGGTTATGTTTGATGAGTTTGGACTCCATTGGTAGTAGTTAGCGATGTGAGAGATGCGACAATACATGAAAATATGGCAAGGTGAGGTAAGACACGGATTGGTGAAGGTAACTTAGAGAGAGGTGTAGGAGGGGTTGGGAAATTCAGGAGGTTGTTATTCAAAGGGCTTTAGTCAATTTAAAGATGTTTTTTAGGCACTTTGGTGTTTCATGGTTGTATGGTGGTGGAGCTGTTTGGCTGCGAAATATGGGAAGAAGTGTGGTTACAATGGATAGTTACAGTCTTTTCAGGTATCGTTGATTTGAATCTATGGATTGGTTA
Source organism: Candidozyma haemuli (assembly GCF_002926055.2). Classification (NCBI taxonomy): domain Eukaryota; kingdom Fungi; phylum Ascomycota; class Pichiomycetes; order Serinales; family Metschnikowiaceae; genus Candidozyma; species Candidozyma haemuli. The sequence goes on from NW_020289905.1 coordinate 234,117, forward strand.
ATAGATGGCTTATTATGGCTAGAAAAGATAAGAATAGCTGTTTTTCGTCGAATTTAGAGCTGATCAAGGGTAAGAAGTATGGTAGTACTGGTCTATGAACAAGTACTATAGACAGCCTACAGGGTAACCATAAATCAGCCAAATTCTGGTGTTCAGGAGATTAAAGAGTGAAAAGTGAATCCATTTGGTCACAGTTATTTGTCTCATGTGTTCTTTTGAAAATATGTTAGCCAAAGGTGCTTTTAGTTGGAGCTGTCTAGCCTCACTACCAGTACTCTTCTCAGTGTACAACCATAGAAGCTGCTCACAATCAACGGATGAACCAAGATAAGTAAGGATAAAGTCATCAAAAGGTTAGTAAAACACTCACTTGGACGCAATTGAAAGATACAGGTTTCTCTGACTTCTACATATTCATCCTGACCAGAGGTTCATATACCTGGAAGTCCATGTTCTTCACCTTTTAGACTGGCTGTGAAACTGCCATAAGAGCATACCACCAGTCTCCCAACTACCCAACTGCCCAAAATGACCATACTTAAAAAATGACCTCCTTCCAATTAATCCTAAAACAACCAATTCCACTTCTTTTTCTTCAAATTTCACCACTCCACTGTCATCTTTACTACCCTCCACTTTTCACTCTTCCATCGCGCATATACGCGTTTCTTCACAGCAACACCATCCACTTCTTCTTCCTCATTCCCCCAATCCCATGAGTTCTCCATATTCAGACAGCTCTGTGGACTCTCGAAAACGGTCTAGAGACGAATACGAGTTTGACTTCTCGTCGCCAATCAAGAAAACTCAGACCCATCAGATCCACACTGAAGTACATATCCATACTGTGAACAGCTTAATGGAAGCTCTGAGACAACAAAAGGAGCTACCCAAGATCGAAGATCAACATGAAACTGAAGAAGAGTCCCATAACTACCACCAGAAACCGTTCTGGCCCGTTCTACAATCAGTGAACCGTGGACGGTAACTGCCTACCCAGGTAGCATCCTACAGTCTCTGTATCCCTATGACTTTTATTACAATATCCTGAGAGGAGCATACGCTCCGGCTCTATCAATGGCCCACAACTGGTGTGGGCAGACGATGAATGGTTTCTTGAGCAGCGCTCGAGACTTTTCTAGTTCGTGTCCCCTGGCGACCAGCACAGATCGGCTGCCCGATGTATAGCTTCAATAATGACGAGATGACAATTCCAGCACGTTTCAAATCCATGCCTCGCCACCTGCTTAGGCTCTGGCCTTTCTCTTGGCCTTCAACAACACCTTCTGCTTCTGCTGCTCGGCCTCGGATTCGGACTCCTCCTCGGACTCCACGTCCATCATATCCTCGTCCTCGTCTTCCAACTCCTCGTCTTCCAGCTCGGCTTGTTCCTTGAGGGCCTTCTTCTCGGCCTTTCTCTTCAACTCGACCTCCCTCATTCTCAACAACTCGGGGTTCTCCTCCACCAACTTCTTGTCCAAGGCCATCTGTCTTTCCTTGTTGCCTCTCATTCTGTTCTTATAGAAGGCACGCTCTCTCTTCTGTCTGATCTCCTCGATTCTCGACATGGCCTTCAATGTCGTGGCCACCAACTCACGGTTGTATCTGACAGGAACGTTTCTTCTCGAAGCGAATGTTAAGGTGGAGTCGACGACCAACTCCTTGCCGGCAGCCTTTCTGAAAGCCTTGGTCCATCTCAACTTTCTTGGGTTTCTTCTCTGCTTGAAGGCCTTATGGCACTTGGCTCTGCAGAATCTGAACTCTTTGGCATCGTTTCTCACGAACATTATACCTTTACTCGGGTAAACCGGCGACGAGCAAAAATGACAAGAGTAGACTCTCATGGTGTATGCAAATTATTTGGAAAGTGTTTGGTTATTTGGATTGCCCTTGGGCTTATGCTAATGCCAGAAGAAATGAACTTGGATCTGAGATGAGATGCGAAGAGGTCGAAAAAAAAAAATACATTGAACGCATTAGTTATCTGGTGCACGGGTGTACTACTACAGTACCAGATGGACCTGTTAACCAACGGACATGAAGAAGGTCAGGAAGTGGATGAAACGGTGATGGAGGAAAGTAGAGAAGTATTGTGGGAATCAAGGTTTGAGTGGTTTCAGAGCTGGGGTTGTGGAAAGGTATGATGTTCATGATTATGGCTGCAAAAGCTCTCAACAGGACTAGTGTGGGCCTCCCATCCATACCAAGAACATTCGTCAGTTATCGATCCAATCGGAACCATCAAGAAGCCTTTTAGTCTCTCGTTCAATACTTCTTTGGAGCCTGGAATGACGGGGGTGGACAGTACAAGTCAAACTGGCTGAGGTCACGTGCCGTCCCCCAGAATTTTAAAGGCGAGAATGGCGAAGATTTTCAGTCAGACCAAACTAAGTCCATAACCATGAACGCCTCGACACTACAACCTCCACCTGACCAGCAACAGCAGCAGGGTCAGCCGGTTTACCAGCAACCAACATACACTGGTCAGTTGCAAAAGAAGAAGGCTCCTGAAGGCTCTGCAGAGTGGTACTTCGACAGGACATGTGACTGGATGGGAGACCACCCATGGCTCACAGGTCTTGGAGCTTTCGGTTTGGCTTACGTTGCCGCCGGTATGTTCAAATCGAACCAGCCAGGTTTGAACGGTAAAGCATTTGTCAAGGGCTCGTTTGGCCCCAAGATGTCCGCCAAGGAAGCTCTACAGATCTTGAACTTGAAAGAAACCAACTTGTCCAAGGCCAGGTTGAAGGAACAGCATAGAAAGTTGATGATGGCAAACCATCCAGATAAAGGAGGATCTTCCTTTTTGGCTACAAAGGTCAACGAGGCCAAGGACTTCTTGGAGAAGAGAGGCGGCATGAAGGATAAATAAATAATCTTGTAAATATGCATGGATAGAGCGAGGGCCGTCGACATGGCGGCAGCTGCTCTGGTAACAATGGAATAAAAGTATATTTTAGACGACGGTGGCTGGAGATGTGTAGTTGGAGAGAAGTGGAATGTAGAGATAGAAGGCCAGTAACTAGTTCTGAGGAAATACATGGAGGACTTTTGTATCTCTTCTGAGTTCTGGGGAAGTTGAAAAATCACACTTACTTGTTTTCCACACACTGGAACTACTTGGAGTGCCAGACGTAATATAGATCAGATATGGCTCTCCAGGCAATCAGGACGGCTACAACTCCATTTACAAACACTATAACAGTACTAATAAGTCCTCCTCTCACTTCCAGCCCCTAACAAAACACTCTAAGCACCACCTTAAGCCAACCTCGATCATCTACACTTCAATGCATCTCCATCGACCATTCCGGTATTCCCACCCTCCACTCCGTGAACCCACCAGCCCTCCATTCCCCATAAAACCACTTCCCCAGCTCATCCCCAATTCCCCCAATTCCACTTAAAATCCATGAATTTGCCATCCCACTGCCTCTGGCTCTCCCCAGCTTCTTTCCTGCTTCTTCCCTGCTTCCCCAGGAACCACCGCAATGGTTGCGAAATCCAGCAACCAAGCAGCCGAAGTACATGAAACCTGGCAAATAGCCTTCCCTGGTTAAACCACACAAAAACCAGTCTTCCCAAGCATTTCCCAGAAAAAATTACATTCTCTTTCCGTCTCTCTTAGTGGTGCATTCTGTTGCTCCGCCCCAGTAGCCGAGTGAGACACACCTTGTTTGCACCCAAATATAGCAGCACAGAGTCAACGTATTTCCACGCCCACACCACCAAAATCCACCAAACTTTCACATCCTTTTCTTCACACCCACAATAGCCTATTTTCCAATTTTCACCGCCCAATTACCTCCCCTTCCCGTAAAACACTTACCCTCCCATTCTCTCCCCGGACTGCACTTTCCGCACCAGAACCGATAAACAAGATCTGGCGAAGTGTCCCTACTACCTAGTCCATCACCTCTATGACAACATACGAAAAGATCGTCAAGGGCGCCACGAAAATCAAGGTGGCGGCGCCGAAGCCGAAGTACATAGAGCCCATTCTTATGGCCACTTCTCTGAACCACCAGGTGGCGCTGGAAAACTTCCACACCATCATGAGAGCGCTTAGGGTTAGGCTCCAGGACAATTCGTGGTCGGTGGTGTACAAGGCGCTTATTGTGATTCATATCATGATAAGGGAGGGTGACGGCGATGTGACTTTGGATTACCTTGCTACGCTGGCGCCAGGGATGCTTAATTTGAGCCATGCCAATATCTCTCGGAACCAGGGTTCCAGCGATGTGCGGTTTATTATGCGTTACTCTCGTTATTTACACACTAGGGTGAAGCTGTTTGCAGAGACAAAGGTGGATTATGTTCGGGATGAAAGAGTTAAAAACCTGACTGACCAGCAGGGCGGCCGTTTGCGGTCGTTGTCGGTGGATAAGGGCTTGATTAGAGAGCTGGAGGGCTTGCAGAAACAGATTGACGCTCTTTTGAAAAATAGCTTTATGGAGAACGAGGTGAAGAACGATGTGATCTTGACGGCGTTCCGTTTATTGGTGAATGACCTTTTGGCGTTGTTCCAGGAGCTCAACGAGGGTGTGATTAACCTTTTGGAGCACTACTTTGAAATGTCTCGCTACGACGCCGAGCGGGCATTGAAGGTGTACGTCAAGTTTGTCGACCAAACCAAGTACGTTATTGACTACTTGCGTGTGGCCAAGCACCTTGAGTATGCTACTGAATTGCATGTTCCTACGATCAAGCACGCCCCAACTGCGTTGACTTCTTCCTTGGAGGAGTACTTGAACGATCCTAACTTCGAGGAGAATAGACGTCGCTACATGCTCGAGAAGGGCCAGAAAGATAAGCCCAAGTCTGAGGTGCAACCGGATGCAAATAATAGAGATATACAGAGCCAAGTGCAAGCACAGGCTGCCCAGGCTCATAATCCTCAGACGCCTCAACCTCAGCAGCAGTTCAATCCTGGTGCTCCAGTGGCCAACAATGGCCAGTTCCAGTCGCCTCAACAAGGCAACGACTTGCAAAGGTCCGGAACTCTTTTGGTGCAACAGTCTACGTTCAACCCATGGGCTTCGAGCGTTGCTAGTCCGCAACAGTTCACCTTCCTTCAGCAACAACAACAGCCAACTCAAATCAACCCAGCCTTCACTGGTGCTGGATTTGGTGGGTATGGTGCTCCGCCACAGGCCACTGGAACCAATCCCTTCATGCAAAACAACTCCACTGGATTCAATGGTCCGTTCCAGCCTCAACCATCGCAGGAGCAGTTGCAGCAGCAGCAGACTCAGAATTTCCAGCAGCCTCAAAACTTCCAACAACAAAACTTTCAGCAGACCCAGCAGTTCCCTTTCCAACAAGCTCAACAGACGAACCAGTTCCAGCAACAACCAACGCAACAGTTCCAGGTTCAACAACAACCTACTCAGCAATTCCAGCCACAACAGACTGGTCAGCAACTGTTGGTATCCCAACACACCAACAACCCTTTCTCTGGGTCTTCGACTACTCCTACTGGTCAGCCAGTAGCTGTCAACTCCACCAATCCTTTCGGCAACACACGATTCTCCAACTCGCAAACCACTCCCTACTCGTTCTCTCAGGATAGAAACAAAAGGGTTTCGGTGACAGCTACTGGAAGCAATCCGTTCAAGGTTTCGCAGACGACTACCAGTGTGTTTGACCATGCTGAGCAGAATAAATCTCAGCAAGCATTACAAAAACAACCGACCGCAGGCGGGTTGGAGCTCTTGCCTACTATTGCAGCATTCCCAGAGACACAACAAGAGCAAGTACGGAACACGTATATTCTGAACGCACAGAATAATTTGACTCTGCAAGCCACTGGCCAGCAGTTTGGTAATCAGCAGTTTACGGGCCAAACGCAGCAGTTCCAGCAGCCACATTTGCAACACCAACCCCAGCACGTTCAAAACCGATTCTTTCAACAACAACTCCAGCAGCAGCAGACCCAGCAACAGCCGCAGCAGATACAACAGCAGGCTTTCTACAATGAACCCAGCTTAATTTAAATTACTCTATATAGGGCGACACTAAAAGTTTAATGCCAAAGCGACAAGGACCAAGAAGCCAGAGAGGCCTGTAGCAGTAGCCAAGTCATTTGAAGAAACAGTGGGTATAGCAGATGAGGAAGCAGAAGCAGAGCTTCCAGAATCAGAGCCGGAGCCGGAGCCGGAGCCAGACTCATTTGCTGAGCCGGAATCAGACTGAGAACCGGAACCAGATCCAGATCCAGATCCAGTGGTAAGAGCTGTAGCCAAAGTGGAGGCAGTTGTACCAGACCCTGAACCAGCAGAGGCTGAAGTAGCCACCGGCGAGGTGTGCTGGGAAGATTGGGCGACGGTGCTTGCGGCAGCCAGGCTCGAGGAAGCTGGGGATGAAGAAACAGCAGATGGAGCAGAAGAGCTGGCACTGGAGCTGGAACTAGAGCTTGGAGCAGAAGAACTAGAAGAACTGCTCGAGCTAGACTTTGGAGAAGAGCTGCTTGAAGCGCTTTCGTCAGCCTGAGAGCCTTCTCTGCCGTTGATCTCACCGTTCACAGCCTTGATAGACTTCCAGCTGCCAGACTTATCAGTGTACTCGTACTTGTCACCAGAAGAGTAGTCATCCACGATCAACTTCTTAATGTGCATGGTAAATGGCGCCTTGCTATAGTCAGTAGAACCACCAGCCCATTCAATAGTACCAGGTTCGTTACTTGGGTCACCACCAGCCCAGATACCAGCCTTGATGTACAGAGGACTCTGAGGGAAGCCCTGCTTGTTATCACTAGAAAGAGTTCTCACCGGAGTGCCCTCCAAGTACCAAACAACCTCGTTTTCCGTCCACACAATGGTATAGTTAAAGTAGTTATCCTGAGGAGAGCCAGGCGTCAGGTGGTACTCGCCACGGTCATATGTCTCAGTGTTACCCTTAGAGAAGTAGTTGGACTGGAACTGAGTATCGTCAGCGCCCAACAACTCGATATCAATCTCGTCCAAATCGTCAGACATCAAAAAGAACGACAGCACAATACCCTTACCTGGAGCAGCCTTCATCAACACCTCCACACGGCCAAACATGATATAGAAGTTAGATCTGATGCCTGGGTTATCACCCTTCTTCTTCAAAGTCAATTCCAAGCCATCGTCGGTGTATGAAACGCCCGAAGGCACAGCAACAACATCAAAACGGTCACTTTCCTCAGTGAACAGTTCCACCAAATCCGTGCCCAAAGCAGGTACTGGCGAACAGGAAGACGATAGTGGGTTGCAGTTGGAAGTTCCTGTGGCAGCGATAATGGCTGCAAAATGAGCGAGCAATGTTACAACAAAAAGCATAACAGGCCAATATGAAACGATAGAAAGCAGCTGTTCTGATCAAAAACCAGGCCTTATATAAGACATCACTGCCTTCTTATATTTCTTAGAAGCCTGAACACGCTTTTGCAAGGAGTCACTTACCAGGCTGTGACGCGGACAAAAATAGAAGTGCGTCGTGATGAAGCGAGCTCGAAACAGGCAGGACAGCCAGATAAAGCTGAAAATAGACTTCCACAAAGGAGACCAAAACGGAGGAAAAAACACAAAAAAATTACATTGCCAGAATCAGAAGCACCACGTTTGGGGCGAGATTTTGTTCTTACTTTGTCTTCTTGGAAAAGGGAGGATATGACTGGACCTTCTTGATAAGACAGGGCGCGGGAGGTCGCGTCTACCGAGACAATAAACCGCATTTAGAAGCAGAGAAAGGCAGCCATTGTGGGCTGAAAAAGGCGTTTTTCGTGCGACGCTAGGACGTCATTTGCAGCCATAGACGAGGGAGAGGTGGACAAGGACGATCAGGAAGTAGCTGAAATTGGGAAAATGAAAATATACAGTGGGTTGGAGTTTGGTAGGGAGAGTATGGGGATGTGAAGGGTACGGTTTTGGTTTTAGGTGGGAAGGTTATTTGCGTTTGAGCGTCCCTTCGTGTGGGCTTGGGTGAAGCCCCAAGGCTAGAACAGTTGATTGTGGGAAGGGTCAAAAGGAGGGTGGTAGAGTTGGTGGAATTGGTGGATTTTATCGGAAATAGATGTAAAAGGCGCTGGCCAAGAACGGTGTGAGTAGTGGCACTGGTGGTGGCACTGGTAATGGTGCTTTCGTGAATATTCAAATTTCATATTGTCTTAAATAAGAAGTGCATTTCGAAGTACGGCTTTTTATGGAAGCTCGTCTGAAACGGTCGGTGGCTGAATTAGAGAAGAAACGTGCTTTGAATTTGCTGCTTTGGGAGACCTGATTAGGCGTGGGTGTTCGACACGGTGTGGCTTTCGTGAATAGAGTTAAGCTTCGTCAAAGGCATGCTTAGACCCAGCCAATGCAAACCATAAACATCCCTTTTGGGAATATTCACTGAATGACATTGTTCTTTTTGGGAGGATTATCTTATCCTCACTTCGTAAGTCTGATTGACATATTGTACATTGGCAAGTAGAGTAGTATGTATACACAGTCAGCTGGGCCCCCACAAGTGGAGACGACGAGCGATTGACTTTCGTATGATAATCACATACGTTACGGTGGATTTTTTTGGTTGGTAGCTGGCCTGCCGGCCAGAAACGACCAATCTCATCCTCTCAGATGATCTGCTCTCAGCGAACCCGATCGTTTCTCTGTAGCCTTCAATGCTTCGTCTAGCGCCGTGGACCGGGTCCGCTTACGCCTTCATTCGTTCCAAATATCAGCAGCAAAGCCCTCGGTGACCAGAGAGTCTTCACCATACTTCCTGGCCCAACTGGTGAACCCACCTTCCATCACATACACATTGACGTTTCTTGACTCCAGACCCGTCTTGGGAGGAGCATCCTCGGCCGTTCTTAAAAACAAAAGAGCTGCCTTGGGTCCACGGGCCTGGGAAAGTGCACAGTGGAACACCACATTCTCAATCTTATTCTCTTCAAGCTTCATGCGAAGATCAGGAAGTAACGATGCAAACTCATTGGCTGGGTAATGATAGCAGCCCTTAATATGACCACCAGCGTAATCTGAATCTCTGACATCAACCACGGCAAATTTGGCGCCCTGGTCAAACCACAGCTTCACTACCGCAGGCTTGATAAACTTTAAGTCGGAAAGACTCACCAGACTCATACTCGGGGAGCGGGAGGAAAAGGGACGTTTGAAAAAAGAAAAACGGGACAAAATGGTGGCAGTGTTGTCAAGTTAAGTACTTTTTTCCCAGATCTAACTTGGACTAAGTACCTGCTTTTAGTGGTTGCTTAGATAGATATTCTGTGCCTGACGCAGTCGCATCCTGGTCATTATGGAGATCCCATGAAAACTCAAAAAAGCCATTGATTTTGGGGATATTTTATTTTTTCTACGGTCATCAAGGGTTGCTGGATTTCCCCAGATCAGGCATGTTGCATTTGGGTAACGGTTTTCGTCTTCGTGACTGGATCTGGCGTGCCGCAGCAAGATGCAACGGTTGCAAAATCCATGAAAAAGCCATTGCTAAGGCAGGACAGGCAGAACAGGTAGAATGGTGAAAGTTCCAGTATTCTTGCTCTGGGCAGCCAGGAGGAGGAACCCTTATTTTTTCTTAGGGATCGCTTAGGTTTTGGATTTTTGGAGGCCCCTACGGTGTTCCCTGTAGTTCACACTTCCTCCATGTATTTACCAGATTTGAGACAGATATGTCATGGATGCACAAAAGTGCCAAACCGGTACCCCAAGAATGACAAAATGACAAAACCAAAAACCCCCAAAAAAACCCTAAAAGTCCACCTTTCAATTCCAGTGACCAACGAAAACCCTCCATCCCTCATTCTCCATTCTTCTTCTTCCCCCTCCCCTTCCCTTCAGCTTCCACTTCGCAACCACTTTTCGCAACCAACATTCACCGCACGGTTAAGCGGTCGTGCTTTCCGATGATCGCCTGGGCAAGTAAGAAATGAACCAACGAGGCAGCGACGAAGATCTACAACTCTGGAAAGACCTTTTTTTGGTTAATTTCATTACTTTCTTCAAATTTCCTTCCATCTAGTGGCATACCCACCCTTACACCGGTGCACCACCACACACGTTTTTTCTCCCCTTCACATTCACCTTTTCGTTCGTTCCGCAGTGGAAAAGTCAGGTGCTAATACATCAACTAGGTTTTTTCCTTGAAGTTTGTTCATCCACCCACCTCCACCACAGCGATGTCGAAACTGCCCGAATCCGATGCCGAAAAGTCGGATACTCAGTTGAAAAAGACACTTTCTGTCGACTCCATTGCCCCCACGTTGACGCTGTTTTTCAGAAAACGCAAGCGGTCTGAGTCCACTTCTGACCTGGATAGGGCCCACTCTTCAGACCTGAGCGACGAGTCTGATCTGGACGTCAATGCCCACCAAAAACGCAGAAAAGTGGAAAAGACAAAGGAGCAGGAGGAATTCGAACAGAGAGAGAAGGAATACGACGAGGCGCTTCCTAAAGAGCTTCGAAAATACCGCCCCGTGGGCCACAAGTTCAACCTTCCTCCTACCGATAGACCTGTCAGGGTTTATGCTGATGGTGTGTTTGACTTGTTCCACTTGGGCCATATGCGCCAGTTAGAACAGGCCAAGAAGAGTTTTGAAAACGTGGAGTTGGTTTGTGGTATCCCTTCGGATAAGGAAACGCATAAGAGAAAGGGGCTCACGGTACTTACCGACCAGCAAAGAATAGATACCCTTAAGCATTGTCGCTGGGTGGACGAGGTGATCCCCAATGCCCCTTGGTGTGTAACTGCCGATTTCTTATTGGAGCATAAGATAGATTATGTGGCTCACGACGACTTGCCGTATGCTTCTGCAGACTCTGACGATATCTATAAACCCATCAAAGAACGTGGCATGTTCTTGGTCACACAGAGAACAGAGGGCGTCTCCACGTCCGATATCATCACCAAGGTCATTAGAGATTACGACAAGTACTTGATGAGGAACTTTGCCAGGGGAGCCACGCGAAAGGAACTTAACGTGTCGTGGTTGAAGAAGAACGAATTGGAACTCAAGAAACACGTCAATGACTTCAGAACTTACTGGATGCGCAACAAAACGAATATTAATAATGTTTCCAAGGATCTTTACTTCGAAGTGAGAGAGTACTTGAGGGGAAAGAAGTCTGACTTGTCGTTCGCCAACTTCGCCAACAACCACCTCGCCCACAGCAACAGCTCTCCAAGTCTTGTGAGTGATCTGGACGACGCCTCGCGTGGTTCAAGCCCCTTGACTGAGTTTGCATCGAAGTACATTGTGAATAAGAACGACAAACCCGCCCGTTTCTTCAAGGGATTCAATTTCAACAACTGGATGAACAAGGAGGACTCAAATGATGAAGACGAAAGACCAAGAAGAAAGAGAACAGCAACTTCATCCAACAATAAGTCTGAGTTGACCACCTCGATGTCGGCGCCTACCATTGCGCTGCCCAGGAAAATCAAGAAGCCTAGATCGAGAAAACAGCATTAGACGAACAACAATGATACCATTGGGGTCGCTACCGTCCAACTGCATGTGCCGGCCACTATCGGTTGTATATGTGAATAAGGTAATTTTATTAATGTTGCATGTAGAATTTCAAGTAGAACGAGGTGAAACATGAGGGGTTTCAGTCTGAAACATCCACGAAACATCCGTGAAAAGGCTCCACACATAATATACTTGGCAAAGCAATAGTCTGTGAATATATAAAGGGACCGTCCTCCCTTCCTTCATTCATCAACTCGAGTTTCTTGTAATTGTAGGTTCCGTAGAACTACTAACAGACAGCTTCCTTTCAATGCCATACGAAACAAAAAAGTTGCTTTAAGATACCATATATAGGTTAAATAGATCAATACAATGCTATAATTTTCAAAGCCATGTAATGTGAACCACAAGCTATGGGGTACTTAGGAATATGGTTAGCCTGTACCACCAGCTGTCCACGCAACTTATGAATGGGATGAAATCTCCAAGGTGAAGTTAAGGATGTCAGAAATAAAACAAACATTTGCAATAGAAGCAAATAGCAGCCAAAGATCTGTCTTTTCTAAATTGGCTACTAGGACTACTTTGTGGCCTGACTTCTGCTCTTCACAACTCCAGTACATTAGCATCCATACTTTAAGCCAGCCAAACTCAGAAGAATAACATTTTTGATAAATAAACCAAACAGTTCATTTCCATTCAATTGCCTTGTCATTAATTTTTACTTCCAATAAACACCTACCAAGAGCACACTTCCATCGGTTTACCCCAGACTCAGTCTTCTACTACTGGGTGCGAAATTCAGGACTTCTCAAACCACTGTTGATCTTCTGCTCCTCCAGTGAAATACCAATAACCATGGACGGTACGGAACTTCTGCGCACGTGGGCTCAGTCAGAAATGCCCAAGGGGTTCCCAAAAGGCCAACCTGAACAAATAGTGACGGTTCTACAACCTCCATCGAACAATGCTTGGTCGTTTACTCAAGGTCTAATATGTGGCCAAGTGAGTGTTGTGATTGTGATCTTGGTGTTTATCAAGTTTTTTGTGTTTGCTGATGGTTCTTCGCCACAGTCTGCGCTGTCCAAGTCGAACAAGAGAGACGTGGCTGCTGTGGTGGTGAAAAGAGATAAACCGAAGGATGAGGATGGCGAGGATAGCAATAGTAACCCAGCCAAACTCGCTACAATTCTTGAAAAGACATACTATGATGTTGAAAACCATGCGCCAGAGTCTTTGGACTGGTTCAATGTGCTTGTAGCACAGACTATTGCCCAGCTTCGTACTGAAGCATTGCTTTCAGATAATATATACCATCTGTTGAATACGTTTCTTGAGAAGCTGGAGACTCCTGACTACTTGGATAGAATCAGGCTTCTGGAGATTGATATCGGTGACGATTTCCCGATATTCTCCAATTGCCGTATAAAACATAGTGGCGATGACTTTGGTCGTCTAGAGGCACGTATTGATGTGGACCTCTCTGATACGCTTACATTGGGCATTGAAACACGTCTTTTACTAAACCATCCTCGTCCGCTTACTGCTGCTTTGCCTGTGCAGCTTTCTGTATCTATAGTGCGTTTTTCAGGATGCTTGACGGTTTCTTTGGTCAACATCAACGAGACCGATTTTGCCGGCAGCAGCAAGGAAAACCTAACGGGCGGCACAGCTCTTATGTTCTCCTTCCTGCCAGACTATAGACTAGAGTTTTCCGTCAAATCGCTCATTGGCTCAAGGGCAAAACTACAAGATGTGCCTAAGATCTCTGAGCTCATAGAAAGCAAGTTGCGTTCATGGTTCAAGGACAGGTGCGTTGAGCCTCGTTTCCAAGTGATCCGCTTACCTTCTATGTGGCCCAGAAGCAAAAACACTAGAGAGCCAGTTCAGACCCGAGAAGACAAGGAATAATGCTGTATATTTATCTAACCCAACATGGATCTCTTACGTCCACGTAACCTGACATCCTCGAGCTTCTTCTCGACTTCTTTAAGCTTCTTTCTGCCACCCTTGCTGGCCATGTTCTCGTGGAGGTCTTGGTAGCCTTCCAAAAGCCACTTGTTGTACTGGTCAGCATAGTCTGAGTGGGTACTCAAAACAGCTCTTTCCATGACATACAAATCCACAGCTTTGTCCTCTGGAAGATTTGAATATGAAGAAAGACCAAAATCAATGAGATATATGTCGCTTCCTTGTAAGATAAGGTTCAGTGTAGTTAAGTCACCATGGATCATATCGTTGATGTGCAATTTGGCAATGGCGGCACCAGTAGTTTTCAAAACCAGCTCCACTTCATCACTCAAACAAGTGTTCCTATCACCAGCCTTTTCTAGATACCACAAGTAGTTTTTAATCAGCGAGACGTCGCCGTTCGGAAGTTCAATACCAACATGTTCCATCCAGATAACACCATTAGGAGCATCTAGCAGTATAAGCGAAGGAGCAGCAACACCAATCTTCGCTAGCTTAGCCATAAACTTGGCTTCGCCAACAGTTCTCGACTTTGTGATAAGTGCATCAATCTTAGGATGTCTGTATGGCTTTGGAGGTCTATATTTCACGATGAACTGTGATGCCTTGGGTTCTGGCGAATATGGATGCACATTGGTGGAAAACACAAGAGCCTCAGCGCCTTGAGAAACCAAAGAAAGCGGGATATTAGGAACGACCCTCAGCACGTCTTGTAGAATGGCGTCAGTCATGGTTAGCTGGGATGGGTGGATGGAGTAGTAGAGTTGATGTTCAGCGCGAAGACTAGGCAGCTATAGAGGCAGAGACAAGAAGAGGGAGGCTGCTAGTGGTATTTACGGTAAGAAGGTGATTGAATGGCTTTGGCTTTAAAGGGATACAGTTTCGGTAGATATCGGTACTTTTATGGTTTTTTTGGTCTCTAGTTGAAATGTTAGTATGGTTTACTGTTGGGTGCAAAATGAGAGTAGAGGAACAGAGAGGAAGTGCTAGCTATGAAATGATATCGAAAATGTACGGCAGTACCATAGTAACTCTAGAAGGCTAGAAAGGCCTCGAAGTAGCCTTCACTGAACTTCTTTATTAACTCTACTTCTTTTACAGAGAAGTATCTTGTGACTATACCACCATGCCATATACCAGATGAGCCATGCCAAGGGTAATACCCAAATTGATCTCTCCAAAGACCAATATTAAGAAAAGCAACTGCTTTTAGGAACCCATTATTTAGTAAACCCAACATAGATTAACTGGTTTGAAATCGACCCAACTTCTGGGGACCAATACCGATGTACTTCTACAGACATAGACGTACAGATACACCGCCTGGTAAGTTACCTGCCACAATTTAACCATCCACACTAATTGGCATTTAGAGAATGATTCAGGATTCTTAGTAATCCCAACCCCATGCCTCAATTTCCCCAGTCTTCTCCACAAGTACCTCTCCTTCCCTCCCACTGTAGCAGTCATTTCGCAGCCAAACACGGACTCGGACTCCTCCACCAGACCAACCACCAACTCCCAACCGCCAGCCCCTTAACAGAAAAATATAATTTTCTATCCAAATCAGAGAAGCTCCCTCCCCTTATATACCCATTTTCTTCCCCGCCTTTTCCTTACCCTGGTCCCTTATCAGTACCAGAGCCTGTACTACCTGTTCTACCTGTACTATCCTTACCTCCCATATACCACCAGCAAACCAGCCAACCAGCCAACCAACCAAATTCCACCCCTCCAAAACCCAAAATCCCTAAATACCCATATCCAATAATTCCACTCAGCCTGCCACTAAAATCTCCACCAAATCTTTACACCCAACCGTTCCCACTGTTCCTTCCCTTCTTGCTACCCCAGACTCGGCGCGAATACACCAATCTCAACTACTTCACCACCTGACGAACCAGACCTCCACCCGCCCATTCCCACTCCAATTCCATCCCTCCCCACCTCGCCATGGCTGAACTCGTATACGTGGTTCCTCCATACCTTCTCAATACATGTTTGGGGCTTGACCTTCAACGGGAGGTGGCTGCGTTAGACGCTCAGTTGGCGGCAAAGAATGTGTTCTCTCCTCTGAAGCAGATCCACTTTCGCCAGCCCAAGGATATTGATAGTACCAAGGATGGTTTTTGTACTGACCCGGCGGTGAACCATATGATTAAGGAGAAACTCAAGGATAAGTTTGCCGTGTTGGGTATGTTGGGACTGTCGCCTACAGAGAATATCACGGATGAGTACTTGTATGAGCTCTATGAGATCTTTAAAGAACGGCTCAGTTTGGCCCAGGAACCGGCTTCGATGGAAACTAGCACGTCGACGAATTCACAAAACTCGTCGCTGCTGCATTCGAACGGTACCAATGGATCCAATACCAAGCAGAAGAAGTCTGCGTTTTGGTACCCTAAACTCGGAGAAGTCACTTTCGGACCGCTGTTTTTGAATAATGTCAATTCCTGTTTATCCAATTACTCTTTGGAGGCGCTTATAAACTGGGCGAAGGAGAGCTCCGAACATAAGTATTCCTTCTTCCCTTCCTTGGTGGTTGGCGCTCTGGCCTTCCTCTCGCCATTACCAATGTACTGGACGCCGCTTTCTGTTGATAAGCACCTAGAACACTTGGATAGGAACTTGGGCATGGAGATTGACACGTCTAGCGGGTACTCGTTGCTTAAGTTCAAGCTCCAACGTGAGAGACTACCCTTTGACGACCTCTTTCGCAAGAAGCGCTACTTTAACTTCATTGCCAACAACGAAGTGCAAGAAAAGTGTGGCATTTTCTACTACGAAGTGCTGGTGGACCAGGTGGCAACGTCTGCTTCTGATTATAAGCCGTTGATCTGCCTTAATGACTCCTCATTGGCAGCGGGCTCTTCCTTATACTTCACTTTGGGATACACCAAGAGACAAGTTCGCTTCGACAAGATGCCCACGAACACTACAACTGGAATTAACATTCAAAGCTTGGACTTGAAGGCCATCCAAAGCAACATCTCCTTCTATAACCAAAACGTCTACAATAAGAAGATCGACGATGACACGCTCACTTTCTTAGGCGCCGAGCCTGGTGTTTCCTTCGAGGGAAGCTTTGCAGTGAACTTCAACAACTCGTGTTCCTACGCCTCTATCAAAAGCGGCGACAGCTCTTATAGAACATCTTCACTCAACACGAACAGAAGATTCTCCCAGTTCAACAGACAGACGGCCGTTGATCAAGACACAAGCAAGATTGACGTCGAAGTGCCGTTCAATATTCATTCTAACAACCACGAGAGGGTCAAAAAGAGGTACAGAACGGATACTGTCGGTTGCGGTGTCAACTTCATTGACAAGACCCTCTTTATCACCTTGAACGGTATACTTGTCAAGGAAATTACCGAGAAGGAAATGGTGGATTCTAATAGACACAAAGATAGCATATTTGAGCATGATCTGAAGACGGGATCATTGTTTCCTATGATTGGTTTCCAGCTTTCGGAGCTTCAGAAGGAGATTCCTGAAGGAGAGCTTCCGGAGACAGTGGTGAAGACAAACTTTGGTCTCAAGGAATTTGAATTTAACATTAATCGCTACGTTGACAAATTCAAAAAGCAACAGGCAGACGAGCTTTCGAAGAAACTCGCCGATGAGTCTCAGTCTCCTCCCGACTTGACTTCGCCTGACGATACGTCATTTGAGAAAGCCGTGACGGATATCAAGAGTGACTCTGAAGTGTTGAACAAATTCATCAGAGGCTACTTGATACAACACGGTTATTTGGAGACTTTGAAGTCCTTCAATTCGGACGTTGAGGATCTCAGTTCGCATATTCATGGTGATGTTGATATGGAAGAGGAAGGATCCAAGCAGCAGGAGTTGTTGGTGAACGATTCCCATGCCCCACAAAGACACCAGGTAAGAAACTTGATCAACGATCAAAAGTTTCTTGATGCAGCGTCTTTTCTTCAAACGAATTACGGCAACATCGACAAACTTGATCTGTACGTTTTTGAACTACGTTTCCAGCATTATGTCTCACTTGTCAAACGGTACCTCAATCTGAAGTTTGGTCACGAATTTGACTTCGACTATAGTGAAGTGTCTAAGGACGAATACTTCAAGGCTGTTGTCAATTATGGTGAAGAGTTAGCCAGGCTGGCCTCGGGCAATCCTATCTCCTACTCCAAGGTTTCCAACTTCTCTGGTGTGATCTTGGCCAACAGCAAAGAAGAATTAAGCGAAATGCCTACCGCTCAGAGGGAACTCGATGGTCAACAGAATGAGATAGAAAAGTTGGCTAGCCGAGTCAATGGTGCCATTTTGGAACTGCAGAACTTCGAGAAGGTTTCAAAGTTGGAACATCTCATACAAAGCGCTGGCAACAACATCAACAGTCTTTGTACGGAGAACGACAACACTTACAAGTTGGTGAACTATGAGCAAGATTACATTGATATCTAAGATTCTATTTTAGGTTTTTTGGCGAGTTTGCTCCGCAGCAGCGTGGGTGCTGGACGTTTTTTAGGCTCGGACTCCTGAAGGAATTCCGAAGCAATGTCAAACTTGTCTAGAGCATCGTCCTCGATGTCCTCGGGGAACTCGACATCGGCAAGTTTATCTATACGATTGGAATGATACATTTTTAAACCCCAAGCGCCTCTTTCTAGCTCGTCCAACGAGTTTATCTGGTACTTTCTTGCAACGCCAATCATGACCAGCAAGTAGTCATCGGCGTACTCCTTCAAGTTGTATTTGATTGGCTGGCCTGGGCGAATTGGCAGCTGCACAAAGTAGAGAAACGCTTCGTCACTAAAGAATGGTGGAGCGAATGGGGTAACGTCCTTAAGAAGGGCTAAAAGTAAGCTTGCCGTAGCAGGCCCCACGCCCCTGAGTTCAGTCAATCTCTTCAAACTCAGGCGTAGCGCAGTCTGGTACTCAGATATATCGATTTCCAGCCAATTGGTCTGCTTCTTGGCATAGTCAGTGAAAATAAGGAACCCATTCCTCGTCGCCTTCTCCACACTTTCCTCGGAGTTTCCCTGGATAAGCTTAGGAAGCGAAGGTCTAAACTTCCCCTTGGCAAGTTTCCAGTCCATAAGCAAAGCCAATTCTGTCTTGGTGATGGACAATTGACCTTTCTCATAACGCTCCTTGAGTTCAGCTGGAAAATCCACGCTGCGCCAGTGGTCCAATTTGTTCAACGTCCAACTGTTCTTACCATAAAACTTCAGCAGTTGCCGCAGGAGTTCGTCGGTTATTCTCGGGTAGAGCAATTCTGTGCTCTTCACCAAAGACGCCTTGTAGTCAACCATGGTGTTGATAATGAAAAGGGTTCATGCGCGCCGATGAATAGACTGGCTGCGAAAGGATGGAGTAGTGAAAAGTTTATATGGGCAGGTAACACAAAATGGAGGTAAACAAAAAATAAAAAAGTGGAAGCTTCGCCTCTTTAGTTAATAACCAGTTCGGCAGTTTCCAGTTTCAGTTTCTTGAAGTCCATTCTCTTGTGTGGGGTGTAGTTCAATGGGAACACTAGGTCTAAGACAACGTTCTGGACCAACGAGAAGAGCTGGGAACTGAGCCAGTACAAGGTCAATGCAGTGGGAGCATGTAGGGAGATGGCCATAAGGAAAACAACACCCATTCGGGACAAATTGCCCAAGGAATCGAAGATGGTGGGGCGGAAAGCTCTCTTTCTGCCTGGAGGTTTCATGAGCTGGAATGTCTTAAACGTCCATTCGACGTTGAGAATCGCCACAATGCCAATGGCAATAGGAAAAACATGCAAAGGGTCTAAGGTAGTGAGATCTGTGAACCATAGAGCTCCTTGGTCATATAGACTAGGGTCTAGAGGTTTGTTGGCTAACGAGTCCCACGTAGACCAGCCACTCAAGTTTCTGAATGTCATCGACATACACACCCACAAGGGGACTTGTGCTGCTGGCAAGAAGAAGTTCTTATAGAGCTGAACGCCATGGTCTCTGAAGAGCTTCTTCTGTCTCTTTCTGGTTTCTTTTGCTGAAAGCACCATGATTTCGTCATATTTCATTTGGCCAGCTGGAGAGGCCATACCTGGAGAAGCGCCTGCTTTCTGGCTTGCTTTAAGTGCTTTCTGGGCTTCCCTAGCTAGCTTCATTCGCAAGATAGGTGCTGTAGCAGCCACTATAGGACGTAAAGCATTCTGTTTTTGCACCCTTAGTCTCTGCATCACCGCCAATGGAAGCGTCCAAACGCCTCGAAGAGTGAATGTCGTCAAGGGAATGACTGCCCACCAGGGTAAGCCAGTTAATGTATGGATGTGTTCGACTGACTCTGTGAGAACAGTGATGACGGCTGTGGGTTCCAAAGAAAAGTCACGTTTTTGGATCCTTAGGGCTGGAGAGACGAATCCATGGTTTCTAGGAATGCTTTTAAGGCCTAATGGGCGAGTTAATCGTAGCATACTGGAGGCAGTTGGAGCTGGAGATGGTGAAAATCAGAGCGTCTGTACTGCACAACCGAGATCATCAGCACAGAATGGGTCCTACTTATTGGGGAACCCAAGTAAGGAAGGAGTTACTATGAAGAGACAAATGGAGGAATTTAACAGTAAATAAATAAATGATAGAGCTGGATGGCAATTTTGGAGGGCTGGCTTTGGGAAAAGGCAAATTTTCAAAAAAGGTCACGTGACCAACACCTCTTTTCTCTACCATTTCGTGCTCCATGATCAACCAACTCATCCTCCCATGTCCTCCAAAACAGAGAGAGCTTGCATGCTCTGTGGCATAATCCAGCCCTACAGGCGATTCCTTGAAACTGGATGCCCCAACTGTGAGTCTGTTTTGCACTACGCTGACAACGAGGACGGCCAGATCCAGGATTGCACGTCCCCAGCTTTCGAAGGCTTGGTCGCTTTGGGTGACGACAACAAGGTCTCGTGGGTGGCTCGTTGGCTTCGTATTGACTCCTTTGTTGCTGGTCTTTACGCTGTGAAGGTTAACGGTAAGTTACCTCCACATATCATCAGTGACTTGGAGGATCAGAATATTAGTTATAGACCCAGAGACGGCAGTGCCGAGGACTAGTGGGATGGCAAGAAGCCCACTTACAGAAGACAAAAAAAAAGTGTATTATAAATTACATAGTTGCGGAAATGGAACTGGATTTCTTATGTTTTAGACGTAGCCAATCAAGTTTGTGGCGAAATGCTTGAGCTTTTCCACTGTAGCGGTCTTGTCCCATTCAGAACGGTCTGCCCAGACGATTTCCATGAGCTTGGCCATGGTGACCTCGAGTTGTTCAACGGTGAACCCACGGGTGGATTGTACCATGTGCTCTTCGAAGAAAGTTTTGGCGTCAGGAGGTACTATCAACTGGCGGCTGGTGTCGATGTTGACCTCGTCTTCAGCCTCAGATTCGCTTTCTGAGTGCTCAACTGGCGCCGAGTAAGGAACCACTTTTTGCAGTTTGGGCGACTGATCAACTTCCATGGCATCCTCTTTGGTAGGTTCAGAGGTTTCAGCGATGGCTTGAGGCTCAGGCTGTTCTTCTGTGGGTTTTTGTTCCGTAGCATCACCATTCTCTACCTTCTCTTCAACCTTTGGTTCTTCTGCAGCGTGGCCATTAGAATCGAGAGCTTTAGGAGGCTCGGTAGTCTCTAGAAGTTGAACCAGTTCTGGACCATTGAGATCATTCTCGATGACCTCGACGCTTTGAGCATTTTCTTCCTGCTGCTTCTGGAATTCGGCCAGGAGCTTCTTGTATTCTTCAACAAGCTTGGCTTGCTTTGCAATTTCTCTGACCCTAAGGTCTTTACAGGCCTTGGCGAATTCAGGATTGTTGAAGTCATCAATACCAAACTGAGCGTTAGTCATCATTTCATTAGCCTTGAGAATTCTCTCTCTGTCACCAGAGTTCACAGCATCCTTAACAATCATTCTGACATCTTTGAGGAACTGCTTAGCTTCCGAGTAGAATCCATTCCAAATTCTTTCCTCTATAGTATCCAAGTCCATATTGAAGAAGAACTTTCCGGTATTCAATTCTTTGATCATATTAGGATGCTCTGGATCTTCAGAAATAATATAAGCCACTTCATAAGTGATCATTGGATTCTGTAGGATGGAAGGTTCGAATAAATGATGTAAATAGCTCTCATCAATGATGGGCTTTCTGAAACGCTTGTAACGGTTCTTGAAGAGATCCATCAAACCTGCAAGCTTAATCTTCAACAAGTTTTTAAGTCTCTTATCTTCATACTCTTGTTGCTTGTCACGTTTTTTACCCAACAGTGCACCCACTTGTGTTTCCTGAGGCACCACAGGAAGCTGCTTGAGCTTTCTCTTGGGTCTATTGCTCAAGTCGTTGAGGAACTCATGAGGCTTCATGTGTAATGCATCCTCCACGGTTTTGAGGAAGCCCCTTCTTGCTTCGTCACTAGGATTCTCCAAGTGTACGTTATTGTTATCACCCAGAATACCAAGAGTGTACTTGATATCACTATCCAAGTCTCTAAACGGCCTTTCAGCCATTCCAAGCAACAAGATCTTCTCAGTGCTCTTCAAGTTTCGAAGCAAACCGGCGAGCGTGGCCTTTGCAGAATGGGTCATGACATCAAACCATGTGTCAATGTTGGGAATGAAAATAATCGAAGGCTGATGTCTTCTGGCCTCAATGAATGTTTGTACAATGCACAGCTCGGGAGTCTTCGTCACGTCTCCAAAAATGGTTGCAAGGTCCAAGTTTTGCACCTGGAAGCCTTCCAAGATCTTAAGAATGGCAGCACCAAGATATTGCTGACCAGCTCCTGCCGCACCACTTATAAGTAAATGTGGTTTGCAGATTCTTGAGTTTTCTAAACTCTTTAGAAGTTCTTGCTTAGAGAAGCCACCATCTGCATCATGAATAGTAGGATCCAAGTACATGGCCTCCTCAAGGTTTGTAAGTTTTTTCTTCCCACCGATGCTGATGGAGTCAGGGAGCAAGGTCTCCAATTTCGAAACGATGTCATCAAGCGAATCTTTAAGTAATGGGCGTAAACGCTCTGGAAGTGGTGCAGAACCAGTGGAAGATGATCTAGCACTAGATGGAACAATCTTGTCAACCGCTCTCATAAAATCCTTCGCAATAACCTTGACCTTAGTAGGATCAACCTTAAGTTTATCAGAAGACTTGTAAATCTGTGGGTACTTTCTCTGGATGGAATTCAAGGCGGCTTCGGTACAAAGAGCTCTCAAATCAGCACCTCCGTATCCCTTTGTGAGTCCAGCAACTTTATCAACAAATACTGGCGATAATGGAGGTTCCCATTTACGGGTGTGAATCTGTAGGATTTGCTTTCTGGCATCCAAGTCGGGAAGTGGGAAGTAGAACTCTCTATCAAAACGGCCAGGTCTTCTCAAAGCTGGATCAACAGAGTCAGGTCTGTTGGTAGCACCAATGACAATGACTTGACCTCTGTTGTCCATACCGTCCATAAGTGCAAGCAAAGTGGACACAATACTGGCGTGGATCTGCTCTTGCTTAGAAGAACGAACGGGTGCCAAACCATCAATCTCATCAAAGAAAATAATGGATGGTTGTTGGTTCTTGGCTTCTTCAAAAAGCAACCTCAATTGTCTTTCTGCTTCACCAACCCATTTACTCAAACAGTCAGCACCTTTACGCATGAAGAATGTGATTTTCCTGGAAGGAGTCGAACAGCTTGCAGCGAGGGCCCTGGCCATCAATGTTTTACCGGTACCTGGAGGTCCATGGAATAAAACACCACGAGGAGGAGTGATGGCAAAGTTCTGGTACAACTCAGGGTATAGAAGAGGCAAGGCAACCATTTCCTTAAGCTGATCGATGTAACCGTCAAGACCACCCACAGCAGAGAAGTCGATGTTCATGTCAACACCCAACGGATCTGTATCACTGAGATTGCTCTTCTTCTTACCCTTATCTCCAACGGACTGAGCACCAACAATCTTGGTGTTATTGAGCATACCAGAAGGAGCAGCAACGGGAGCATTATTGGCTGCCAAGGGCATTTTACCCATCGAGCCACTAACTGATGGTCTTGGTTGAGCAGCAGCATCCGAAGAAGGCACAAACTCGTCATCTGAAGAGTCAGACTCGTTTCCGGCGATCATACTGTTACGAGTATCAGCAGGCATACCAGGAATTGGAATACCACCTGGAGGGATGTTTTGGCCCAATAAAGAAATCACATCGCTACCACCGAAAGGTCCAGCTGTAGGGAAGAGCAATTTCCTGAAGTCGCTCTTGTTACCCACGTTTCTTCTGTTTCTCTTTGGAGGCTGCACGTACCTAGCACTCAAAGCGTCTAGATCGTGTTCATTGGTGATGGCTGGAGGAATCGTGTAATCGACCTTTTCGCCACGCTCACGAAGTTTGTGTTTCACCGGGCTCTCTTCATCTGGAGAAGAATCATACAAGTCCTGGATTTCCTGGCGAATATCCTCTTCCTGTTCTTCACCATCATCTTCAGCATCTTCTGCACGAGTAAGACGCTTTCTAGAACGTCTAGGCTCGGCAGAACGAGATCTAGACTTTGCTTTCCTTCTCAGCCTGCTCTTGCTTGTAGACGAGTAGCCATAGTAGCCGTCCTCGTCACCATCCTCCTCAGGAGCGATAAACTGTTTTTCTCGTAGCCTTTCAAGATACGCATCGTCTTCTTCAAAAGCGTCACTTTCATTCTCGGACTCGGCGCTAAGCTCGTCTTCCTTAAAGTCAGAGTCCTCACCAGCGTCTCTAGAACGCCTAAGACGTTTCGACAGTCTGACATTCAGCGAACGCAGTCTCTTTGCAGGGAGAATCTCGTCATCCTCATCAAAATCCTCATCCTTAGCATCATCTTCCTCAGGAGCAGACTCAGGCTCCTCGGGCTCCTCAGGCTCCACATCGTCTTCAGCCTTCACAGGTTGCTCTTTTTCATCCTTGGGCTGTTCTGCCGAGTCAAAAGCATCATCATCCAGATCTTCCAAGTACGAAACCTGTCTTCTTGGACGGCGGCTGCCTGCGTCGTTTTCGTCGTCGCTGCTGGCCAAGTGCCTAGAGCTCCGTTTGGGTCTAACCATCTCGCTCGCTCTGGCAGGATTATAGGACAATGTAACTGGGACAATTATGGCGGAAGCGGGGGAACTGAACAGAAACAAGGGGGACCAGCGGTAGCTCTTATAAAAGGAAGGCTAATGTTGTTTATTTATATGGAAACAGGCAACGAGCTGGGTATGGAGGAATGGGTATTTTTACCGCCAGTGTCGGGTTTTTGAGCTACCGCACCGTCTGTTTGTCACGTGCCGCACTCGACTCCAGCGTCCACCAGCACCTCAAGTCCCCCAACCATTGGGCAAAGTTTTACATAAAATTGAATAAAAATTACATTACCGTGATCAGCAAATCCCAACGGTCACAATGGTACCACTTTCATCCCCAAAAGTTCAAAATTAACCCTACTTAACTGGTTCTGTCCACTCCCCCCAGCGCTCGCTACGATCATCTTGCCGAATTTGCAGCCACGTCAAAATGGCCCATGTTATTATGTACGTCCCACGTCAAAATAGCACTGGGGCTTCTGTCTGTCCTGCAGAATGGACGTGCCAGAAGCTTTTTCTCTGTTTTTCACTTGGTTTGTTTTTGGAACGGGTTTCTCGCTTATCGTGAGATTTCCATAGTTTAAACGGTGCACAGCCGTGCCACCTAGGAGGGACTGGGAAGGGAGGAAATGGGAATGGTGGGTTTGGTGGGGGTTTAGTATGGACGTTGGAATTGGGGAAAAATGGGTGGTTCGGGGTGGCCGGGGCTTTGCCTGTTTTGGGTGTCCAGCGATTGCCCTGTTCTTCTAGATATGTTGGATACCTTTTTTACCAATTTTTATAGAGTTGATGGGGGATTGTTGGCGGGTTGGTGGTCGAGAGATGGTGGTTTCTGGGGCTGGTCGTGCGCAGACCACTACATCCACACTTGCTATTGGCTGCGAAATCTCTAGGATATATGTACATGGGGAGGTGCTGGTGGTATCTATTTACAAGTCTATTCCTCTCGAGGGTCTATTTTTTGCATCAACTTTTCTTTGTGCTGGCGGTTGGAGTTTTTGCCGTACTCGTAGTCTTTGCCGATTTGGGCGTAGTCCAATGCTCGTCTGGTTTCCTGGACTCCAAGACGGTCGAGGATCTTTCCAGCCAAGTCTGGCATGTATGGTTGGACACAGAGAGTTGTCACTCTGATTCCTTCCGCTGCAAGGTAAACCAAGTAGTTTCTGATGGTTCTTTCTTGGGATGGTTCGTCGCTGACGTGCTTGTTATATGCCCATGGCTCTGTGGCCTGGAACCAGCCATTGGCAAGCTCCACGACGTTCCACCAATGTTTCAATGCTTTCATATGGTCAAACAGGGCGAGGGAGGTATCCATTTGCTGTTGGAGGTCGTTGATAGCAGCCATGAGCTCGTTTCTTAACTCAATGGTCTTCTCAGCGCCCAAAGGCGATACAGAGTCGTTCAGTAACAACTCCTCGATGTTATCAAACTCTCCAGCCTGTGCTTGCTTCAATCCATGGGCTATTTCAAATTTAGGAGCACACACTCGGGATGCCAAGTTTGCAAACTTGTTAAGAAGCATGGCTCTATGGTTGTAGAACCCATTCTCACTAAAGTTACTATCGGTATTGATATTGGACTGCTCCATAAGGAAAAACCTCAATGGGTCCACGCCATAATGTTCAGCCATCGCATAAGGATCCACGACATTGCCAATGCTCTTGCTCATCTTCTTGCCGTCACAAAGCCAGTGTGAATGGACAAAAATGGTCTTGGGTAATTCGATTCCGGCAGCCATAAGGAAAATTGGCCAATATATACAGTGGAATCTCATGATATCCTTACCAATGACATGGTGAGCAGGCCAGATATTGTTCTGTGCTTTAAGGTCTGCCTGTGGGTACCCAGCAGCAGTCAAGTAATTAAGAAGAGCGTCAAACCACACATACACTTTCTGGGAAGTATCGTTTGGAACCTCAATTCCCCACTGAAGACGCGACGTGTGACGAGAAACCGAAAGGTCCTGGAGAGGCTCCGACCTCAACTCTTCCAAGATCTGTTTCTTCTTATGGTCAGGCTGGATGAACCCGGGCTGTTCCTCAATATACTTGATAAGTTGCTCCTGGTACGCAGACAATTTAAAAAAGTAGTTCTCTTCTTCCTGATAAACCACTTCATTGCCCGTTTCTTTGGATATCCTATACGTTCTTCCATCCTTGGTCACCTCTTCGGTCTGAGGTTCAGGGTAGAAAGCCTCGTCACTCACACAGTACCAGCCGCTATGGGTTCCCTTATATATAAGGCCCTTATCCATCATAACGTTCCAGAAGTGTTTCACTGCCTCCACGTGGTCTGCATCGGTTGTTCTTATAAACCTCAGGTAATCCACCTTCATGGTATGTGCTAGATGTTTGAAGTTCTGGGATACATTGTCCACTAATTCTTTTGGAGGGATGTTCTGTTTTTCAGCAACTCCTTGAATTTTCAATCCGTGTTCGTCTGTGCCCGTAAGAGAGTACGTTTGGTGGCCTGCCTTGAGCTGTTCCCATCTGACTCTGGTGTCAGCTAGAAGCATGGAGTAAAGGTGCCCCAAATGAGGGCTTGCGTTGACATAGAATATAGGAGTCGTAACATAGAATGGTTTGGAGGAGCTGTACCGGACGAATCGGCTGGAATGACGAGAAATGGCCGACTTCATTGGAAGAACCAGTACTTGGGTAGGTCAAAGTATGGAGTGATCTATGTATGGAGTATGCAGGCCCAAGTGAATTTTTCAAACAGATGCCAACAGCCATTGACAGGCAATGCCTCATTAGTGACTATGTTAATCTATGTAGGTGGTTAGGAAGAGGTGGTTTTGAGGTCGGCGTGCTTGGAATCAACGAAAATGGCCATCAAGGCAAACACCGAGTAGAAGAGACCAAGAGGGTAGGCGATCAAAGAACGCATATTGTGCAACTTCAAAGCAGTGATGAAGAGTCCCGAAGCACTGAACGTGCACCAGAACACGGCAAAGGCGCTCAACAAGTAGCCCCAGGTCGAGTCCAAGGACACGACAAGCCCAAGGGCACATATAAACACCAATGGCAACAAGCAGTAGCCAATGATGGACGCCGAACGGGTCAAATCGATCTGGACCTCGTTACTCATAAGTTTGAAAAGATAATGCAAGCTGACAATGCCGAAAACACCCACACCGTAGACGTATCCAAACTGGACTTTTCCAGATAATAGTAGCAAAGTACCAAACAACAACACAAACAAGATCGGCCCCGCCAAATCCGAGTCGCTCATGATTTCCGGGTTCAAGTCTCTTTGGATAGGGTTCAACACTGCTAGCGTTTTGCCCTTGATATGCAGAAAGTTGATTCCCAACTCCTCCAACAAAGGAGGTTCTCCAGGGTAGCCCGAGGTACCGAAAGCGGCAATGATCCCGGGCGTAAGTTCACCACCCATATCGCCAGAAACATCAAAATGCGACCCAAACATCGTGTCCATAGAGCCCATATTGGGACTGGCAACAGAGGGTTGCTGGTAAGCCGAGTTGGCGTAATTGGACTGGTAGAACTGCATATTATCCGTGGGGTTTTGCTGGTAGTATGCCATTTTCAGGGGATGTGTTAATTATATGGGTATTTTTGGAAAGGTGGGATGAATGGGGGTAAGTGGTTGGCAGTTGGTAGTATGGTTTGAAGTTTGGTGAGACGTTGACGTTTTGACGTGTACGGTCACGTGCGCGTAAGCCCTATGAAACAAGGAACACAATATAAACTTGTGGATTGGGGCCTTTTCGGCAAAAGAATGGAAGTGGGCAGAAAGAAGATCAAAATGTATCGGTTTTGCTGTTTTCTAGTGTTTTTTTGGTGTTTCTTGCTTATTTGTGTCTTTTGTTGTTTACTGCGAATATCGTAGCCAGGCTGTGAACAGACGTAATACAAAGGTCAATGGGAAAATGATTTAAATTGTAGGAATTTGCGAATGGGATAAGTGGAATCGTGAAAGAGTGATAAAACTTGTTTTTTTGTAAAAAACGAAAAAGAAAGTAAGGGAAGTGACAGGTAAGTGCATAACCATACCAGTAACTAATGGACGTTTTTCGCAGCCATTCCTGGAAGTAGAGATCTCCAACTACTCGTTGATACTTGAATGGCTTTTGGTCCATAAATAGATGTCCTTTGTGGGTGAAAGCCCAAATTCATCAGTTCCTTTCCAAAGGATTTTATTGCCAAAAGTTGGTCTAGTGGTGGCGGTGCTTCAAGTAGCCATAGGACCCTTACGTCGCCTCAGAACCTCTGTCTAAGCACTCAGGATGGGCAGTAACAGAACTAGTATGAAAATCGGAAACGTCTAATTTGAAGAATAGAATCTCAATAGGGCACCAATTGATGATACTGGGATGCTTTATGATCTCCAAAAAGTCGAAGCTTGCACTACACTGTCTTTCCCTTTACCTGGCGGTAGTAAGGCTCAACGAGGCACTACAGAGCATTGAGACAAGTTTTCTATTTTCCCTTTCAATTGCATTAGTTTGGGTTTAATCTTTTTGAGAGTCAACAATTGAAGCTTTTGTTTTTTAAAAACACATCATTTTCAGAGAAAGGTGAATTCTGGCTGTCGACTCCAGTTGCTTATGTACGGCCAGTAAGACCAGTTCATTCCTACCATATTAAGTAACCAAGCAAATTTAGACCAGTAATATGCAAAGATGAATAGTTTTAGTTTAAAAGCTATAACCAACGTTAAAATTAATCAACTTGCCAACTTAGCTAGCTGGTGGTTAGTTGTTTGGTCTACCTCACCTCAGAAGACTCTCCAAGCACTCACTGAACCAGGCCCAAAAGCTCAACCACTTCAAAGTACTCACCCAAGCAAAACCTACACAACTTGATGAGCCTAAAGCAACCCCTAACCTCCTTCAATTATATACTTTAAACCAAAATAGCCATAGTAGTCATAAGGTCCCTGACTGGTAGACCCATCCTGCGGCTAAAGAAATGGCTGCAAAAAAGTGGTCTCGAGCATATAAGGAGCTCGCATTCCCACTTTTTCCCTCCTGGCCATAAATTTCCTAAACTCTTTGATATGAGATATACTGAACTCCACCTTTCCAATCGTAACAATCAAATAATTTCTTCTCCACGAAGCCTTAAGGGTTCGTCTCGAGGCCCTCTCAATTCCACCACTACTTCTCCTCCTCCAACGATCAAAGACCCGCCTGCTCTGCCAACAGCAACTGCACGACGTTTGGGATTCTATGTGAGAGCTGCAAATAGATCTTTGCTTAAAGTAGGTGCAAGCCTGGAAAATGCTTACCGTTTTTTGCATACCTTCATTGAATTGGAAGAAACGACATCTGTCCCATTATTGAACATGTTTGGTGAATTACTTGCAAACCTTGCTACAAACCTACAATTGTACGACGATGATCGCCACAGGTACCGAATCAGAGCTTTCATAGAAGTCTTCAAACTTACAGAGCAAATGGATGCCCTTCTGGAAGTTGTTGATTTGTCTCCCGCGCTCGATAAGACCCGAGCACGTCTGACTCTCATACGCATCATGGCGGATTTGAGTACGCCGCCCGTGTCATCTTCAACGGTTTGGTTTACTTCATATGACCTCTTGGACTTGGTGGGTATCGTGTGTCGGCAGTATCTCATCTCCGGCGTTATATTTCGACGCTGGAATGTGATAAATCGGTATATCTCTGTTGCAATCGTGGGTAGACTCGGGTACAATCTTATTTATCTGCTTTACCCTATTGACCCAATTAGGTATCTCATTGAGCGCCTTCACACCCAACCGCCTTTGTATGATGATGTTAGCGTTCCTCGTCTCTACCACGGGGGCGAGCTACTTCCGTCATTGATCAGATCCTTCAAGAGAGCTGTTGTAAGCCTATTGTTTATACTCATTTTTATGTGCTACTATCCCCTGAGCCTGGTGATTGATTGGGTGATCGCGGGATACATTGTTCGAGGTTTCTTTCAGGCTATTATCATATTATTTTATGGCGAACACCCGACACAACGCTTCCTCTTGTGATTTCGGTTTGAGTATAATCTCGGTTACTTTAATTGTGTTTACGGGCAGTCGTGAAGCACCTTGTCGTTGCTTACAGCATTGATGGTATAGGAAGTGTGGGTACCTCCCGTTTGACTCCTGGAGAAACGCTTTACGAGAAGTTTTTCCAGGGCTTATTGCTGATGAGTTTAAGGGAGTAATTGATGGAAGAGAGTGCTTGTCTGCTGTTCGGTCGATATCACTCGCTGACCTCGTACCGTAGTCTAATATGTCGCTTGCAACGCATTGGATGAGTTACGTAGTGCAATTGTCTAATATTCCTGAGCCAAAAGCTAATCAAGCCATTAGAGAAAATTCTGGAGGTCAAATTAGGGGCATTCAATTTGCTGTGGTTCTTTGGGTACCTACTGCATTTGTTTATTCTATACGGTTTCAAGAGCCAAACATGACGTCCTCGAATACACGCCATTGGGGCAAGTGAGTCTCAGAAGCGGCAACTTTTCACAATAAATTCAACCAACGCAAGCATTATCATGAATGCCTTTCCTTGGACTTGCCTTGAAGCTCCAATACCCGTACTTGTCTGTTCCTTCCAGTTTGGACAAAAACAGCTATAACTCCACGAAAACTCGCCCAAATTTGTTCATATTTCTCATGAAGACTGCCCCGAGCCAAATCCAACTTTTGAAACATCAAATTGTACAATATTCAGCCTCCCTTATCAACATCCCATATCTACCAACGTTTCACAGCATCCAGTGTTCTACGTTACAGTGGCCGAGTGGTTAAGGCGACACCCTGCTACTCTACTTAGCAGCCTAGGTGTTGGGCATTGCCTGCGCAGGTTCGAATCCTGTCTGTAACGTTATATTTTTCCTATCTTGCCTCACCTTTTTTTTCCTATTAATGCGGACTGTGTGAAAATCTACTTGAAATCAACGTCACCAGCCAACTTACCCCTTCCACCTAACGACCTAACAATCCCTGGACCAAACCATGTCCCAGACCCTTATCATATTTGAACCTTCAGGAAAGGTGCTCCACCAGGTAAACAATAAGATTCTGCCTTTCAATGATCTTATCCATAGTATTGTGAATGAAACACATACTGAGTTGAACCCAGGCTTTTACACCACACTGGCGTCCCAGAAAAGGTTCTATGCTTTGAAGAAAATAGTGTTTACGCTGCGGTCTACTTTGACGTGGTGACCACTTTGGACAGTGATAGAGTCAGGCAATGCTTGCTGGATGTGTTGAAGACGTACTTTAAGGTTACTGAGGAGGACGAGGACCTGCTGAAATTGGGCAAGCTCGTGGACTACCAGTTTAACCAATTGACGAAACTTAAGACGGGAGCGGCTGCTCCTGCCACGCCTGAGAAAGTGACCAGAGCGGTGGAACCTAAAATCGAAAAGACCGTTCAGAAGAAGAAGGGTGCTAAGGCTATGAGGAAATGGGTGAATGGCGAGATGGTCGAGGTTTCTGCCGATAATAGCGTTTTGGACTATTCAGAGGGGAAGGGCGACTCTACAGATGCATTCAGTGGTACCGAGGAGCTTATTAGTGTGGATAATTCGAATTTCCAGCGTACAGACGATCTTGTGTTGGTTAGTGAACTTCAGGATATTTTGGGCGAGGAGGAAAGTGACGATGATGAAGATGCGCCTAAGACGTTGACAAGCACGTTTTTCGGTAAGGTTTCGTCGTACTTTGGCGGAGCAGCTGATATTAATGACGTTTCTAAGAAGTTCTATGAGCAGCTTATATCGAAGAACATTGCTCCTCCTACGGCTACCATGATCATAGACAAGATCAAGGCCACGATTAATAAGAAATCAGTCACGGCTGCAGACTTTAAACTGGTGCTTACAGAGGAACTCACCAAAACACTCACGCCTAATGTTTCTACAGACTTGCTTTACGATATCAAGCGTAACAGCGCTGGCCACAAGAGGCCGTATGTCATTTCCGTTGTCGGTGTCAATGGAGTGGGTAAATCCACCAACTTGGCGAAACTAGCATACTGGTTCTTGCAGAATAATTTGAACGTGTTGATTTGTGCTTGTGATACATTTAGATCAGGAGCAGTGGAGCAGTTGAAGGTTCATGTGAACAACTTGCAAAGACTCAATGCCAATGCTTCTACGGTTTCTAAAATTGACCTTTTGAAAAGGGTTACGGTGGAGGTGACCATGTGGTGAACACCGCCAAACTGGCTATCAGCCATGCCCAGGAAGAAGGCTACGATATCGTTTTGATCGATACGGCTGGTAGAACGCATTCTAATGCCAAACTCATGGCGCCACTTAAGAAGTTTGGTGATGCCGCCAACCCAGATAAGATCATCATGGTCGGTGAGGCGCTTGTGGGTACAGACTCTGTGGAGCAGGCAGTCAATTTCAACAATGCGTTCGGCAACCGCCGGAACCTTGATTTCTTTATCATTTCCAAGGTTGATACCGTGGGTGATTTGGTTGGTTCCATGATCAACATGGTGATGGCCACCCGTGTGCCTATCTTGTTTGTGGGTACTGGCCAGACATACACAGACATTAAGAAGCTTAGCGTGAAGAGCGTTGTGGAAATGCTTACCAGGTAGTGCTGTTAAAGTTAGAGAAGAACCTTACTTGTTGGCTATGTGGAATGACGTCATGGCAGAAACCGCCCGTGCCTTTGGTACCCAAGCTCGTGGGAAGGCCATGAGCAGCTGCTGACAGTCCAAACCTTCTTCAACCATCCACCACTGCATTTTTAATTGCCGCTGGCACCATTTGCTGGTTGTCCACGCCTTTCCTACCTTCCCTGGCAAGGCGCATGTTCTGCGGCTACCCCATTTCCAGCAGCCGCCCACCACCAAATCTGCTACGCCTGCGACGCCGTCAACGCTTCAACGGCGGCAATATCTCCCATTACTGCCCCGCCCCACGCCCTCAACCAGTCTCACCAACTAAACAGCATCCATCACGACCTCATCCATACTGCTTATCGTAGACCAGGCTTGGGAGTGATCTGCACAGCGCGAATTTTTGCACCCAAATACTAAGCCAGCCGGCAACTTACCCCAAAGTATCCAACCGTACTTGGCCAACCACTCCCAAGCCATACCCACAATTACTCTTTTTATTTCACCAACAAACCACAAAATCAGTTTTAAAATCATCAACACATCTCATCTCCCCGCTTTGTGTAACCTGTCATCATCTAAATCATACAGGCTGTGCGAAAAACTATAAGTGATCAAGCGATCTCGGCAGCTTCACTACTTTCCATATATTCCTACTCCCCTGGCTCTGTGGGAACCTGCCAACTACTGAACCCTGTCCAATGATTCTACGTCGCAAGTCCAAACACTCGCCAGGCTTGAAACTCAAAGTCAATGCCTACAGAGCAGCAGACCTTTGCTTGCCAGAAACGTATAAGGGCAAGCTGATCAATGCTGCGTTGCTAGTGCAACTAAACAACTTTAAGAAACGCAGCAGACGAAAGCTCAACACTTCACATCCGCTGTGGGACGATGAGTTTTATATTCCGTTGAAGAGTGGCGACTGTTCGCAATTGCTTACGCTTTCGGTGTGGAGCAAGCTGGCCAGGTCCAAGACGTACTTGGGCGAGGTGAGACTCTTGCTTTCAGAGATCTTTGACGACTCGGAACTGTTTACTACGTCGCCTAAATGGTATAAGTTGTTTTCGAGTCGCCATGAACATTCGTTTGTTACGGGCTCGCTTCTTCTACTGTTTGAAGTGTTGCTTAAAGATGGAGATAAGGTGTCTGAGGCGTTTGTTAAGGATTCCAACACGCCAGGCCCTCTGCTCCGTGTGACGCCGCCAACACTGCACAATTTGGCAGCTGGCCTTCCTTCGACGCCTCCTAGACTGGCTACACCGCTTTCAGAGGACTTTTCCACGTTGGATGTCTCAGATACTGAAAAAAGCCGACCCACGGATATAA
Source organism: Candidozyma haemuli (assembly GCF_002926055.2). Taxonomy (NCBI): domain Eukaryota; kingdom Fungi; phylum Ascomycota; class Pichiomycetes; order Serinales; family Metschnikowiaceae; genus Candidozyma; species Candidozyma haemuli. The sequence continues at coordinate 268,498 of NW_020289905.1, forward strand.
GCGTGGCATTTAGAGCGTGGCTCGATTCGCTCATGTATCAGGACTTGAGCTCGGCGGTGGCGAACCCTGACGAACAGAGCTTTTATATTGATGTCAATGGGCAGATGCTGGACCTTGCGTTTACTGATGCCTCGGAGGCCGAGTCTATGGAGTCGCCCAGGAAACCAAAACGGTCTACTTCTGATTCGAGCCCTAGACAGTTTCTCCAACACAGTCAGTCTCAGCAGCTTTTTGACGATTTGCACAAGTCGGGCTCCCACTTGAAGGTGATTGACGATGACGTGGAAGACTCTGCGAGCATGTCTGAAGCGTCCTCTGCTACGAGTATTGGCTCAATGTATGCCAGTGACGGCGGTGGCTTATACTCTGACGCTGGCGTTAGTGGTTCAGATGCTCCTAAAAAGCGTCGGTTCAGGAAGAAGAGAGTGGCCTCTAACTATAAGCTTCAAAATAGAAACGTCAAGGGCGTTCTTTTCGTTGAAATCATCCTGGTTACGGATTTACCGCCTCTACGCAACTTCACACGAACAACCTTCGATATGGACCCTTTTGTGGTGGTTACGTTCGGTAAAAAGACATTCAGAACCAGTTGGAAGCGCCATACGTTGAACCCCATATACAACGAAAGACTTGCATTTGAAATCCTTGAACATGAAAGAAATTACAACGTCCAGTTTTGCGTGCTAGATAAAGATCACTTTTCGTTTCATGACAAGGTTGCCGATGTTTCCATTCCTATATCTGAACTCATGGATGTTGCTGAGCAGGAGGTTCCTGAGAACCCCAGACCTGGAATGTCAAACGCTGGCAGTACAAACTCGGTACCCAGGCCGGCTCCTTCTTCTCACGGTAGCGCTGGTTCCGTGCCTAGACCACCGTTCTTATCCAATGCCAGTTCTAAACAGGTGCCAAGCTCGATGCTGATTGAGCGGACCCGCCTGGCCAGTTCACTTACATCGTCTTCTGAAGCCAATGGCGCTGGAGGTGGAAATAACGTCATGTCCCTAGCAGAAGACGCAAACCTCGTTACAACATCTAGAAAAAAGAAGTTCAGGAAACGTCACTATTCGGTGCTGTACGTTGACACATCGCTCTTCAAAACACTTGATCTTGCATTAACCCTTCATAAGGAGAAACTTGCCGCCAATCATTCAACCAGCATTCGCATCCGTGCAAGGTATCTCACTTATGAAAACCTTAGAAGAGACTTTTGGGCTATTCTTTTAGAGCAGTTCAACGTGAATGAGAATCCTGAACAGCTAGACTACATTGAACTCATCTCGTTGCTCGACACTCTTGGATGTGATAACAGTGATGATATCGTGACAAGCTTCTTTAACAAACTCGATCGTTCGCCTTGGGGAGGTGACACACTCACACATGAAGAGATCATTGACTGCTTGGAAGACTACTTGTTGTTGGAGTCAGAGGGACAGATATTTGAAATCCATAAATGTCCAATTTGCTGCAAGAAACGTCTTTCCAAGAAACAGGATCAGGATATCATCACTCATGTTGCTATTTGTGCTTCTAAAGATTGGAGTATTGTCAGCAAACTTTTGAACTCTTCTTTTGTTACTCCCCAAGCTGCTTCCAAACGTTGGTTTACCAAGGTGTTGATCAAGTTGACCTATGGTAAATACGGATTGGGAAGCAACTCGGCTAACATTTTGGTGCAAGACAGATCAACGGGTATTATCATGGAAGAAAAGATGAATGTTAGTGTCAGGCTTGGTATCCGTCTTCTCTATAAAGGCCTTGATAAAGCAAAAACAAGGAGGATCAGGAATCTTCTTAGGAAAATGAGTGTGAAACAGGGTATCAAATTTGACTCGCCACATCTGAGGGCAGATATCAACTCGTTCATCAAATTCCACAAGCTTGACTTGAGCGAATGTCTCATTCAGGATCCAACAAAATTTGAAACGTTCAATGACTTCTTCTATAGGAAGTTAAGGGCTGAAGCTAGACCAGTTGAGGCCAGTGAAGAAGACAGAATAGCCGTGTCTCCAGCTGACTGCAGATGTACGACGTTTGTCACTGTTGATAGTGCTACTGAGCTCTGGATCAAGGGTCGTAACTTCAGCGTCGCCAAGTTATTCAATGGAAACTTCAATGGTCTTGAAGACACTGACTTGTACAGTTCCGGCAAATGCAGCATTGGTATTTTCAGGTTAGCCCCTCAAGATTATCATCGGTTCCATTCTCCTGTCTCGGGAACTATTGGTCCCATCAAGTACATTGAAGGAGAGTATTACACCGTGAACCCCATGGCCATTCGGTCTGATTTGGACGTTTATGGTGAGAATGTTCGAGTGATTGTTCCTATTCAAACCGAACAGTTTGGAACGGTCGTGATGGTTGCCATAGGAGCAATGATGGTTGGTTCCACCATATTGACTGTGGAGGAAGGCCAGAAAGTGTCACGAGGCGACGAAGTCGGATACTTCAAGTTTGGAGGATCCACAGTGCTTCTTCTTTTCCAGAACAGTATGTTCGATTTTGACCAGGATCTCGTGGACAATTCTTCGCTGTGCGTTGAAACGTTGGTCAGGGTGGGCCAGAGTATAGGCCATTCGCCAGATGTGGAAGAGTACAAGCGAGAGAGAATCGATTTCAGCAAGCAGCCTAAGGATATCAAGCTTCATATCATTCGTGCTATTACAGGAGGAGACCTCAACAACTTGGAGGAGCTCGGCAGCTGGGAGAGCCAAAACATCAAAATCACCGACGAGGATGTTCGGGAGTTGATGAGAGAGGAGGATTTGGAAGACGACCTCGAAGGAGACCTTGAAGGTTCCGACGAAGAAGGCCTGCTTGATGAAGCATAACAGCTGCGTGAATAACGTTCATTCAGTATATACAGTGGGTACCAGACCCTGATGGTGATAAATGATGGAGAATTGAAGGTGTGGTTTTGCTTAATGGTGGTGAGGGTGGGAGCAGGTCAAGGGCTGGTAAAGGTCAGCTTCCCGAAAACCCTTGGCCTCCTGCAAAGTTCTGACGTTCCAACCAACAAAGTCCATCTCGTGTCTGAGTTTCCAGATCTCTTTTTGAGCGTCGCCTAGCCAACGTGGTTTCAAGTAAAACTGGGAAACAAGCACTGGCACCAACAAGCCCAAAGAAAAACCCAAAACGGGACCTTTAGCAGCACGAAGAGACATTGAAAACTAAAGATGAGACAGTGCTGGGGGGAGGGGCCCAGGGGGGTCTTTATATACCCCGGGAAAAAAAGATGGCAACTTTTTGGACTCCCCCTCCTCCTCGGTAAGTTCAGACGCACCTTGGCATCACAGTGGCTGCACGGAGTGTATGCTGCTAGGAAGCCTAGTCGGTGGTACCCATGGTTATTTCATTGGGGCGAAGAGATTTTGGATTTCTGTGTGCAGTATATGTTTCCTGACAGTTCTACATCCCCAGATCTATCTTTTTCTGAACATTTATCTATTTCTTATGCATGTTTTACTGGGTGTTGTTGGTGGATCAATGACACATGCGGAAAAATGGGAGAGTTAGTGGTGTGGTGTTTCTGCAGGAATGTATGGGGTAAAGACGCATCGCACATTTTGCATCCCCGGAGAACTACGGAATCGCGTTATCTAACTTTAAGGTATTACTGTAATTCCATTTCTACCCACAACTCCTCTCTAAGCATGAATATAAAAGTATGCTTCCCAATTGTTCTGTAAGTGTGCTGTTTGCAAGCACTTCAAAGGCTCTATCCTTATTTCTTCTGCTTTCCGCCGTACATGGCCTTCCACTCGTCAATCTTCTTTTCGTCAATTCTCTTGAACAAGTACTGAGCCTTACCGATGTTATGGCCTGGTTCCAAAACAAGCTCGAATTTGTCCGTGATCGACAATGGAGGAGCAGCCAAGGTCTCCAGGATCTGGTTTCTGGTCTCAGGCATGAATGGACAGATGATGGCAGACACCAAGTAGATCAAGTTCAAACCAACACCAACCACGGCATCGGCAACATCTGGCGAGTCGTTGAAAAGAGAATTGTCCAACTTGTTATCCTGCAAGAACTGGTTACCTCTGGACGAGATGGCCATGGCCAATTCCAAACCTCTTCTTATGCTGACACCTTCCATGGCCTCAATGTACTGAGCCAACAAGGAGTTCACATCGTCAGCGAAAGCCTGGTAATTAGAAATGTGCTTAGGGTCGAACTCGGGGATCACGCCGTTGTACTTGGCAATGGTGAATTTGACTAATCTGTTGACGAAGTTACCCAAGTTGGCCAAAAGCTCAGAGTTGTTCTTTGTGACAAACTCCTTCCATGAAAAGTGAGAGTCAGACGTCTCGGGTCTCACCGAAGCCAAGTAGTATCTCCACACCGATGGAGAAATGCCTGTCTCCTTGGCGTTGTTACCAAACACACCCACACCACGGGACTTGGAAAACTTACCATCCTCGTATTGCAAGTATTCGGTAGTGTTCAAGTGATGCAATTTGGTCCAATTGTCTTTGGTACCAATCTCGGAAGCTGGGAACACCACAGTGTGGAATGGAACGTTATCCTTACCCATGAACTGGTACAATTCCACATTGTTGGGGTTCTTCCACCAGCTTTCCCAGGCTTTAGGGTCAGCCTTGTCTTTGAAGTAGTTGGCGGTGATCGAAACGTAACCAATACAAGCGTCGAACCACACATAAAGAACCTTTTCGCCGTAGTTCTCCAAAGGCACTGGAGTACCCCAGACCAAGTCACGAGTGATACATCTAGGTTCCAAACCTTGCTTCAACCACGAGTTGGTGATGGTCTTGGAGTTCTTAGACCAGTCACCCTTCTCTGAAGCTTCCTCGACCCACTTTTTAAGCTCAGGCTCCAACTCATTCAATTTCAAGTAAATATGAGTGGACTCTCTGACTTCTGGGGTGGCATTGTCAAGCTTACACCTTGGGTTAATCAACTCCAATGGGTTCAACAAGCCACCACACTTGTCACACTGGTCTCCACGAGCGTCCTCGTATCCACACTTTGGACATGTACCCTCGACAAATCTGTCTGCCAAAAAGGCATTATGCACGGGACAGTATAATTGTTCTGTAGTTTGTTCCTCCAAGTACCCGTTCTTGTACAATTTCAAGAAGATATCTTGGGCGATTTCGGTCTGCAAAGGAGTAGTTGTACGGCCAAAGTGGTCAAAGTCAATATCAAACCAGTCATACACCTCCTTGTGCAACTTGTGGTACTTGTCACAGAGCTGCTGCGGCGTGACCTTCTCTTCAAGAGCCTTGGTTTCCGTGGCAGTACCGTACTCATCGGTACCACAGATGAAAATGGCATTGTAGTTTCTGTTCTTAGCGTAACGAGCGTAGATATCAGCAGAGAGCACCGAGCCCACAACGTTACCCAAATGAGGCACGTTATTCACATATGGCAACGCCGAAGTAATTAAAATGTTTCTTTCATTTTCCTTTGGCACAATGCTGTCACCCTGCTCCTTCACCAAAAAGCCTGTCTTGACTTTCGTGGCGCCCGTGGCTGCTGCCACAGTTCTTTCAATAGAAGTGACGCCAGTAGCCTTGGAGACACCATCAGCCACCTTAGCGTCCTTGGCAAAATCGCCAGCCCACTGGCCTATCTTCGTATCTTTAAGCTCCTCGATAAACGGATAAACTGCACCAAAAACAACGACATTGGCGCTTGTCTGGTTGACATCTTGTGGAACCTGGACCTTCTTCAATGCCTCCACAACCTGTTCCTTCTTCCCACCTTTAAGTGCCTGGTAAACCTCAGACTCTTCCACAGCCACACTATCTGTGTTGGCAAAATCCTGAGAAACGTATTTCACTATAGCGTTGGGCTCCACGAGCTCAAAAGCAGACTTGGGGTCTTTGAGCTGAAGAGATGAGTCATCTGATCTGGCAAAGTCCACCTTGGGAGCAAAAAGCGAGATGGCAACACCCACTTTTAAGTTGTTCACCTGTGCAAGGAGACCCTTGCCTTTGTCGGCAGAGACCACAAAGGACATTCTAAGGATGGATATATGATAATGGATGGAATCTTAGTGGCCGGAATTTTTTTTTTTCCGAGTATCGAGAGGATCTGATATGAAACACCCGTGCACCACGCCACAGGTTGATACCCCAGATAATACACCTCATTACTTGAAAGGTTCATCAGTTGGAAGTTCCTGGTTGCAGAAAGCTGACGAGAATTTTTTTAAACATGGTCAAGCGTTGAAAGAGCTCTTTAGGCAGAAGTATTAGCTTTTGTCAAAATTTGTTGAAGAGGGTGCATATCTCTTGCAACTACCTCAGTGGCATCTATGGTCCTGACAGTACCTACTCGGCCACTTTCGTTCAGATAAGGGATCTTCTTATTGATGAGACTTCATGATATGGATCTGTAAAGGCAGCCCTTTCGAGGAACTTCGGGTAACTGCAAGCAACTCGAAGTGAGTTATACCTGCCATTTTCGGTACACTACGAAGGGCAACTAGAGCTCTAAGGTGAGCACGACCTATTTATTTGACAGAATTGCTTTACACAAGATTTGTTGACAAAAAAATGGAATACCTGGATGTTTGCAATGTCTATCGCTTCAACATCGAACCAATTCGTGACGGTATGAAGGTCTGGCTGTTTCCTCTACTATTTCATCTCCCTATTGTTTCTACACCAATTGATAGCTGCGTTACAAGGGCTTTTGTGAAAGACGGTCACATAATTTCTGTAACTGAGGCCAGCACGCGACCACGATGTGTGATTGAACTCATCAATCCACAACTTGACGGCGTTCTTTCTAATCCTAGTGATAGCCTTACGTGGCTTGACGAGCCTGGCGACGGAGCGCTAGTGTACACAGTGTTAGAAGCATCTTCTCTTGACTATGCAATTGGTGGTAAACAGATTGTCACTGACAGGAGATTGGTTGGCGGTTGTCTATTGAGATACAAAAAAAGAAAGTTTTGGTCTGGCTTCAATATCAAATTCCAGAAGCTAAATCCCTTGAGACAGGTCTCGAGCTCTGAAAATTGGAGTCTTAACTTGAATTATCACGATCCCGGCAAATTTTATCAAGAGGACCCTGACAATATCGTAACACCTGGAATGGAGCTTTCAGACTTTGTTGCATTGACGTTGGTCCTGCTGGGAATCCAGCCCCCAAGTATTTCATTGCAATGGGTTCAAGTGGAACTAGTGTATTGTGACACTAAGCAAATCCCAGATGCAGCAATATTTCTGTACAGTGATCGTTATGGAGCTATAACTCTCTTGGATACCAAGTGCGACGAGCCTCTCGTGGTATCGAAGTTGCCTGGAGTATATCCTAATACGTTCCGAGTTAGATCGCCTTATAAGTTTTTAAACTGCAAGATTCCTCAAGTGGGTCCTACGTTCAGTACAGAGTCGAATATGAGAACTTACTTTTTACGCATCCAACTCGTCATTCGAAGCGATGCCTCTAAGCATTTTGAGCTGTTGGACGCAACATTGAATATCGAAGTTGCATGTCAACATTACCAGGGGCGTAAAGAAAACTTGTCTGAGGATTTGCTGAATCAATTGGTGGGATTGAGTGAGCAGGCTAGAAGGGACGTGAAGGTGACAAGGAAAAGTGATGGAGTTCCAGGAGAAGAGACGCTGAAGTGGAGATTGCTGAAGAGCTTACGAAAATGGTCGAAAAGAGAAGGCTGCCCGATTGCAGATCCAGATGAGCAGTTAATGCAAACGGAAATGAACACAGGCAAGGTTTTCAAAAGGCTTGACCTTCCAGTGCGGGGAGAACCGTGTCCTTGTCCTGTGCTCCTGAAACCAGTTGACTACTTACCAGATGGTTACGAATTCATCTATGGGGGTCATGAAAGTGCCTGGTTGCGCGACATCGACGGGAATTTGTTTGTCATTACCACGGTCCGATGGTTTCACAGACGTTCAGGAGATGCGAATTATACTGAAGGTTTTGAACGATCAGTTCTGTACGATGGTTTTGATAATTCTGGTCTAGGCGGGTATAAAAAGCTGATGAATAGTCGATTTTTTTATCCCAGCATTGTACCAACCGGCGATGAATCTTCTCCGGTATTGAAGGCGACCTGGGTGCTTCTGAAATGGCCCGATCCCATCTTACTCCGGCAAGGGCATGGGAAATATTTCCAAGCATTATACCAGTACCATTGCTTGTCAGCTATGAGCACGAATCCGAAAAGGAAACGATTGATTGACAATCTAGCGTATCCTAAACTTGAGGCGATCTTCGTTGGCCTGGCTCGGTATCTGCAAGACGATGGAGGACGTATCGTTGTCTCACGGATGAGAGTTTCGGATTTCATTCGGCTATACATCAAATTGAGGCCAGAGGGCTGTGAATGTCGTATTACGATCGAAAGTTTAGCCATTGGTATCGATGAGCGGTTGACGTTACTCTCGGATTACAATCCGTGCTGCTTTTCTGAAACGTACGATGTTCACGAAGTGACAAATGCAAAGCCATCTTTGACAATTGATGCGAACCTGGAACCGTTGACCACTTGCACAGTACCTGTTCCTGTGTCGCTATATCAAGCCAGGATTCCAGACTTACTTGGTTCAGCGTTTTCGACTTTCAGTGAGATGAGTTATGAGATATTTTTCCACGTATCGTTGACTATTGACGGTAAGATAAAGAAGAGCTTAACCGCCCGCGTGCCAATAATCATTGCGGAAGACAAGTATGACTTATTAGGGCTCTTTTCAGAGGCACCGCTGTATCAACCTACCGGGTAACTACGTGGGAAGCTGCTACTGAATCATCGCAGTGCAAAATGATATACTATTACCACCTATCAAAACTTCAAGCTCCATTAATGGCATTCAATATTTGGGACAACACCGATGAGCGCTCTTTGCGTTCTATGATGAGCTCTTGAAGTACCACTTCAAGCGCGAACCTGGTGGGTTTATAATTCTTCAACGAAGGGTTGTCTTCTAGAATGACAACATACTTTTCCAAGACAAAAATTAGGGACTTTTTCGTTTTAACACCCTGGAGAGAGGTGTTAAAGTTTCTAAGCCAGTCCACAAAAGAGACAAAACTCCTTTGGTGACTTTGCAGAATTGAGAAGCTGGCTTCGCGGCTCAATAAGTCTATGCAATCACGCCGACCCATAACTTTGATTAAAGTAGCATAGATTGACTTCACAAGTTGTTCGAGCTGTTCATTCAATGGGGTATCATTAAGCTGATGGCGGATACTCTGGAGACAGTTCAACAAGGGTTGGGTTTCGGGATTACGATCACGGCAGAGCTTTTCAAATTCACTTAACCCGACTAATAATTTCTCTTGCTGGTGAACGCCATAATCATCCTCATGAAAATCACAACTAATCCTGGCTACCTCGCGGGTGACGAAGTCACCGTTGGCATCATGTTCAATGAAATTGATGATCGAGGTTCGTAACTCTTTCATGGTAGACCGACTAAATGCCATGTCATCTAGGGCATCACATATACGAGAAATAGAAGCGCCTAGTTCAAGTGCCATCCATTCTTTAGACACTGACCATATGCTTCCACCTGGAAGAGCTTCGGTGTCTCCTTCAGTGGGATAAAGCAGATGGTAGAGCTTCTGAACACTTTCCTTTAAGTCTCCAATCCTGAATCCCTTGCCAGCTTCCTGCCAGTCTTCAAGAAACTCAATGATGTCTTTAAACACCGGACCAGCCTCTGAAGAATCTACTGCCTCTGTAAGACTGCTAAGGGATGTGCTCAAAGAGGCAAAATCTGACCCATTCCCGTCTTGAAGAGATACAAGATGAATGACTGGCGCAGTATACTCAAATAAGGCTGGTTTAAGGTAGAGTTGAGTTCTTAACTTTTCGAGTAGTTCCTGCTTTAAAAAGAGTTGTTTTTCAACTGGTGCCATCTTTGGTTGTAGTACTTAACTATTTGCAGCCAAAGAGCACCTCGCGAGGATATGACCTGACCTGTGTGCCGATCCACACTCCTTGCAAGGTCATGACAGCTTATGGTAGACTTTTAAGATAGAGTTATTTTATCTAAGCATTTGAATTGACATTGAATTGAATTAATACTGCCGATCACGATATAGGAGGGGCTAGACGGGATTGGGCGAAAGGTACTTTTGCGTTTCTTGCTTCCACGTACCCAATTGGCCAAACCTTAGAATATAGTGTATACTTTAGTGCCGTCGATGTTCCTATCAGGTCAATTGATGAATTTTAGACACCTATTCGTCTTCGGGGTCTGGTACGACTGGCCCTGGAGTAACCGGCTAGACAGGGGAGAAAGAAGGGTTCTTCACGGTGGTAAAATACGAGGAGACACGAGGTAACCATATTTCTATCGTCCAAGAACTATTTCCCAGGCCCCGCTAAACACTCCAACGAACAATCTCTATCCATGGTATTAGATAATGATGGGACATGGCAGTATCGGTACCTCGCTGCTTGGTTTCGTCTCTAATGGGTCACCATATCCCCTTAAACGCCATTGATGGATAACGTTCTTAGCCTCGAAAACCATTTAGTGCTAATATGCCTCTGATCTCTTTCTTCACGCCTACTTTTATCCACTTCTTTACCAAAAACTGTTCTTTCTAGGGCTATACTTCCATGTGACATTCACGTGGTCTGTCACGTTTATCATATTTATGGTCTATATGCAGTATTATAAATAAACATTTCAGAATAGACCCGAAAGCATCACCATTTTCTGTATATTTCTACCCCTTCAAAACGCTTCGCCTTCTTTAAGTCCACCCCCGCCTCTAGCACTTTCACCTGCACTTTCCCAACACCACTTGTCCCCAAATGCCGTCCCCAAACTATACACAATCTACCCACCACACCGCCGTTCCCAGAAAACAACAAACGAAGATCTCATCTCCCAGCCACCACCCAGCTACTTCTCTCTCCCTCTAAGTCTTCTCTCACCACTGCCCCTCCCGTATAACCTTCCTTCCTTCTCCTCCAAAAGCCATCTAGATGAGTTTCCTGCAGAATACCTACCAAGCGCTCACTAAGTAACCAGAAGCTGCTACTCCAACCATCCTTTGCTCCAAGACATCATACGCCAATTCACACCACAATGTACCGATTGACCAAAAGAACTCTTGCCACGGCCATAAAGGACCCCTACAATGCCCTTATACTGTCACGTGCCTCCCCAAAACAAGGTGAAGGTCCTCTTGCTCCATGGACCTATGTTGTCAAGGACAATATCGCCACTACAGAGGAGCCCACTACATGTGCATCTGCGATTCTTAAGAACTATTATAGTCCTTTTGACGCTACGGTGGTGAAGCTTCTAGATGAAGCGGGTGCTACGTTGGTGGGGAAAGCCAATTTGGACGAGTACGGCTTGGGCTCATCTAATACCAATTCTGCATTTGGCCCAGTGAAAAACCCTCTCTATGAAGAGTTTCGTGTTTCTGGAGGTTCCTCTGGAGGCTCTGCTGCTGCTGTATCTGGAGGGCTTTGTGATTTTTCCCTTGGTACCGATACCGGTGGTTCCGTTAGACAACCTTCTGGTTATTGTGGTATTCTTGGCTTCAAGCCTACTTACGGGCGTATATCAAGATGGGGTGTGGCTGCATACGCCCAGGGCTTCGATACGGTGGGTATCATGGCTCGGGACTTTGCAGTTATCAGGAAAACGTTTGATGTGATAGACAAGTATGATGAAAAAGATGTCACGGCAATGCCGCCATGGATACGAAACAAGTTTGGTGCAGCGCATCTTCCGAAGAAGCTTCGTATTGGTGTTCCTCATGAATTCTTGGTTGGCGAATTACTGGCAGAAACAAAGAAAGAATATGGAGCTACGTTGGCGAATCTTGTCAAGGCAGGCCACTCGGTGATGCCTGTTTCTTTACCCACCATCAAAAAGTCGCTTCCAGCATACTATACATTAGTTTCAGCCGGTGCAGCTTCCAGTCTTTCCCGCTTTGATGGTGTTAGGTATGGTGTTTCCGTGGGACCCGAATACCCTGAGACCATCATTCCCGAAAATAGATCGCATGGACTTGGAATGGAAGTGAAGCGTAGAACGCTTTTGGGAAACTTCACACTTTCTAGTGAATCTGGAGACCATTTTGTGCGTGCTACAGGGATCCGTCAACACCTTGTGGAGGAAATGAATGATGTGCTCAACTTCCCCAACCATTTACTTAATACTCCCGAGAACCCAGATGGTGTCCACGTTTTAGTTGCACCTACTGCGTTTGGAGAGGCCCCTACGTTGGAAGACTACAAGCTGGCTTGCTCTTCGAGTCTTGTGAATGGGTACATTGACGATATAATGACGATCCCAGCATCGTTAGCGGGATGTCCGTCGATATCGGTACCTATGCGGAACCGCAGGTACGGGATCCAAGTGATGACACAATACGGCTACGACCGTTTCCTTCTCAAGGCTGCAGAGCTCATTGAAGCACACAAGTGATAGACCACGATTGATAGAAAAATAAAGAGATACTCTATTCAAAAGATACTCTAAATCATGCATTGTATAGAACTGAATATGAGGTGAATCATAGCGTCATAAAACAGGACCCGTTGAGAGGCCCAGCGCAAGCACCTATGCAAGAATGTCTACTTTCTGCCCAAGAGGGTCAAGAACTCGTCTCGGGTCTTTTGCTGCTGGCGGAAGCAGCCCAACATGCAGCTTGTTGTAGTGGAAGAGCCTGTCTTTTGAACACCACGGCTCACCATGCACATGTGGGTAGCCTCGATAACTACAGCCACACCTCTAGGGTGTAAGATCTCGCTCAAGGCCATGGCAATCTGCTTGGTCAAACGCTCCTGGACCTGGAAACGGCGGGAGTACATCTCAGCAAGACGTGCAAGCTTGGAAAGACCCACAACCCGCTTATTAGGAATGTAGGCAATGTGGGCCTTGCCAAAGAACGGCACCAAGTGATGCTCACACAAGGAGTACACTTCGATATCACGAACAATCACCATCTCGTCGTGATCCTCCTCAAACACCGCCCGCTTCACCACATCTCGAATATTGTCTTCGTATCCCTTGGTAAAGTAAAGCATCGCCCTGGCGTACCGTTCTGGAGTCTCCAAGAGACCCTCTCTATCGACGTCTTCGCCTAGCTCGTGCAAAATCGACTTCACCGCAGTAGCAATACGCTGTTCACGCTGCTTAGCTTCCTCGTCACTCTGTTCAATCCTGGACCTGGCGCCCTTGGAAGGCCATGATAACCCATCACTGTCTATAGGAGGGTTCAAGGTACAAGGAGAGGCCGCTCTGGTTTGGAGAGGCGTACCGTACTCTCTGGCGATGTAACTTGCTTGGGAAAGCTTATGTTTCTTAGCCGCCGACTCGCCCAAAACCGGTTTGGGTCTTCCTATGCCGTTGGCGTTGGCGATGGGGGTTAATTGGGAGGCATCGGTGGAAGGAACAGAGTCAGATCTGGCTGACTCAGATTCCCGATCGGACATGGGTTGGGTGGTTTCTTTGGGGGGTTTAGACGGTCCACGTGGCAAATGTCCTTTTACTAGGTCAAACAACAAAGGGTGGTGGGTATTCGTTGGAGGGCCTGGAAAATTTTTTAGCGCATAGTACATTACTCATTATCGTCTTTATCGTAGGGTGTGGGAGGGTGGTGTACGGGTGTGTTTGTGGTAGCGGTGATGTGATTTCCTGATGGACCATGCATAAAAGGAGGCAGATGACGACATGAATATACGAAAAGGGGGCTAAGAGTAAATTATCTGTATTAATTCAATATGCTTCAAGTTATAGTGTTCGTGATTCGTTATGCGTCGGCAAACGGGTTCAAGATCCGTACCGTCAAGCATGGCAACGCCATGCCGATTTCTGCCCTCAACAATACCGGCACCGGCTGCATTTCACGAATCTCTTGGATATAAGACTTGTTTTCCACGCGAGTGATTACGTCTTGTAAGTAAGGGCTCAACCCGCCGTCGTCAGGTTTGGCGTCAAGGAATGATCCGGACGATGGCCGGCTGGTTCCACCAAACAGGGTCCGCGATGGGGACGAAGGCATCGATTGCCAGGTATTCTTCACCTGAGGTGTGGTGACCTTGGGCACATCGATATGCATCGCTCCCAATTTCTCGATAATGCTATCAGGGACAATGTTGTTGTTCCGCTCCAATGCACTCTTTCTCTGGATCTTGGCAGCTTCCAGAGCAGACGTACGGTACTTGTTCTTGATGGAAGATCTGTAGCTCAACGCCGACTTTTCATCTGGAGGAATGTAGGTAGCCAGGTCAACGCCTCTTTCCCAGAACAATTCAAGCACACGGTTGGCCTTGTCGAATTCCGCCTTCACCAAGGGCAATTGATCACCGTGCACTCTCTTTTCAATACCAAACTCTGGAATGTAAACGTCGAACGATGACTCGTACACCTGGAGAACAGTACCCATCACCAACAATTGACCAGCATGTTCGCTCATCTCATTGATGGTTTGAGACAACAACAAATGGATTGCCTGGTACTGAGAATTGGCTGCACAATCCTTCTTGAAATTGCAATAATCGGAAATCGCCTTCAAAGCGTCCAAATCGGGCGCCTTATCACGCTCAGTAGCATTAATAACCTGCTTCACCTGTCTGTGAACAATAAGGTCGGCAAACCTGCGCAACGGAGATGTGAAATGAGTGTAGAGTGATAAGTTCAAATAATAATGCGAGAAGTTTTCGGAATCTTGCTTGCCAGCAATGTAGTACTTGCCCCGAGGCATACACTTGTATAACAAGGTTTCAATGCATTGCCTCTTGAGAGGGTCATCGATCTTCAAGATCGACAGCTGGATGCTGCTGGAAGTGGAGGTATCAATCTTGAATCCCAAATTGTATGCCTTCTTGGAGAAGTTCTCAATCTTCTGCAAAGTTGGCAATGCCAGGCGACGCAAGAAGGCTTCATCTCCCAAAGTAGCGTGCACCTTGGCAGCAATTGTGGAGTTAACCTTGTGGCCAATCTCGGAAACAATTCTCAAAGCGAAACTGCTCTCGAAAATGTTCAAATGCAATCTGACCTTCTCATCATCAAGTTGGTCCAAGAGGGTCAAGCTGGGGCTGATGCCTAGAGTCCTGTCACTCAAACGCTGACGGCGGAACTCTTTTGCAATAAGGGCAAATGTCTTGATGTAGTCACATGTAGCAGAGGTGATTTCACTGTTCACAGCGCCGTTACCCAAGATGGCATCCACATCGTCAAAGGATACCGTCAGCTTAGGGATGACCACAGACTCACGGATATGAACGTTCTCAACCTCAAAAGAGGTGGTGTCAATTTCAAAAGTGACAGAAACGGCCAAGCTCTTTTCATTATCCTTGAAAGAAATCAAGTCATTAAATTCAGCAGGGTATAAATGAGCAGCCTTCTGAGGCAAGAAAACGGAGGAAGAAATCTTCTTTGCCTTTCTCTCCAATGTGGATCCAGGCTGGACGAAATGAGAGATATCAACAGCGTGGAATCCCAACTCAATGATAGTGTTACTGAGACGCTTGACATGCATGGCGTGGTCGATGAACTGGTTGTCCTCGGTGAATGCGATAACGTAGTCGTTGAAGAACTCAGCTCTGTTGGGGTTGGCCAACTCGGTCTCCACGCTTGGTACGGAGTTTAAAAGGGATTGTAAGTACCCATCGTCACCATCAAGGCTCGATGGGTATTCGTCACAAGAGAAGTTATTGTCTCTGAAGATAGCATCAATCTCAACTCCAGCATCATCAACCTTGCCCAACTTGTCAACCAAGGTTCCAAAAGGATGCAAAGAAGTGATTGGCCATCTCTTGATGGATGCAACAAACATTTGGTCAGCATATTTCTCGTGATTCTCGACGAAATCCTTTGGAGCCTGTTCGGTAGGGATAGCAATCAAGGGCACTCTCTTGTCTGTAGGCTTGAACCATACAATCTTTGGTGCTTTGGGGGTTTGAACAGAAGGCTCCTTACCAGATTTCTTATCAATGGCAGCCTGAGCAGCCTGTGCTGGTCTCAAGAGTCCGAGAGTACCGACGAAAATCTGGCCAGGGATACGGTCAACAACAGCAACGACGTGGCCAGCGTATAAAGGCTTTACTTCGTCATTAATCTCCTCCTCTTCAACCAAAAGTAAAGCCTGGCCTTCAACCTCGACGTCATCGTTCTTCTTCATGGTAGGTCTCTGCTTGAGAGAGCCTCTTCTGCCAAGGCCTTCGCCATCGTTTTCGGCTTTAGAGTCATCATTTCCGGGCAGAGTGGAAGTAGCGTCATTATGAATGTCATCACTCAACACGGAGGTGGCATTGTTCTTGGTCAATGTATTGTCCTTGCGGCGCTTCTTCTCTTCCTTCTCCTTCTTGGAGTCCCAAACTTCATCCACAACCAACAACTCAACAGCCACGAGATCACCTTCAAGGGCACGATTACGATCCTTAGAGCCACAGATGAAAATGTCGGCGTCAAGAAGACCATCCGTGGACACGTATGCATCGGAACGGTTCTTCTTGTTGACCCGCAAAGTGCCGACGACAAGACGCCCATCGTTGATTAACTCAGGCAATGACAGTTGGGGTAAGTAGGGAGCGAAAAGGGATTTCCGGCCACTTCCGCCACCTTGATTGCCCTGGTTGGGCATGAATTGCGACAAGGACAGCACCAGGCCGCCGCCAAAGGAAGACCCACGGCCTTTATGGCCCGGAACGAAAAACAGAGGGGGTTCTAACGACAGTTGTGTGCGTTGATGAGAAGCCGGCTGTTGCTGGGAACGCCAATTCGAATTGATGCTAGAGTCATTTTTCAGGTTCAGGCGGAAGTGGGAGGAGCGTCTCAGGTGGCCCTGGCCACGTTCAGGAGAAAGGCTGGAAAAGGCCGGAGCGGGAGGGTGTAAGGGGTTATTTTCAGGAGGAAACTTAAACAGTTGCTGGCCATGGGCGGAACGAGACCGGGAGTGGCCTCTAGGAGATCCCTCGGACGGACCGGCACTGGCGGCAGCAGCATAGTTGGTGGAGGGAAACCGGAATTGGGCAATATCGCCAGGAGGCAGCAGTTGCTGCAGAGACTGGTATGGGGAATCAGGAGTGGAAATGGCCGGAGGAGGCGGATTCTGAGCCTGGCGCTGGTTGGCAGCCGCCTTGATGGCCTCGTTTAAGCCCAAGGAGTGACGTCTAGCGTGGCCCTGGCCCTGGCCGCCGCCGCCGCCTCCACCCTGGTTCTGGGACGAGGCCGAGCCCGAGCGGCGATGGCCCAACGAAGGCAGCCTCAGGTGGCCCTCTTGCTGCTGAAGAAGCTGTTTCTGTTGAGACTGGACGGCCTCCAACTGCCGCTGGAGGTTATACTGTTCCACCATCAACGTGGTCAACTCAGACGGCGAGCGGCGGTGGGCAATGTAAAGGTTCTTTTTACGGCCTTGGTGGCCTGGAGAATCTGAGCCGGACATTGTTGCCGGGAGTAATTGGACTTTGGAAGCTTTAACGGGGCGATTGCTAAAGAGTGGAAAAGGAAAAGGAAAAAAAAAGAGTGAGTGTGGTTCTCTTTTTTTTTTTTTTTTTAATTTTTTTTGGTTCCAGTGCGCCTTGAGCAAAGGGAGGGAGGGAGGGGGGCCTAGGGCCTCAGGGGAAACAAAAAGAAGAAAGGAAGTGGACAACCAGGGAGAAAGCCAGTGGAAAGGACAACCAAAAATTGTCAAAAAAAGGGTCAATTGACGGGGGAATCCAAGGGTTTATATAGTGCGTGGGCGGGAGGGGAAGAATTGGTGGTGACTTTGATGACTTGGTGAGTTTGGGGAGGAAGTAGGTGGAGCTATTTATAAGACTTGCTCGATGGCGGCTGTTCCTGACAAAACAAAAAAAAAAAAAAGATGTAGAGGAAATTGAGGGAAGTGAGGGAAAATAGAGAAATCTGAGAAAATCTGAGGAAGCTGAGGAAATGAGGAAATCTGAGAAAGTGGACTGCCACCGCGGGGCGGCGCAAAGAAGACGAAGAAGAAGGAAAGGAAAGGAAAGGGAAGGGAGAAAGTATATGAAGATGTTTGAAAAAGGTGATTTTTTATATTAATGGCAATTGGTTGGATTTGGGGGATTTGGCCGTATTTAAGGAAAAAATTGGGACCTGGTCAGTTGGATGTCCCGGTTACGGGCTGGTGGTGAGCTGAGGTGGTGCACTCCAGCAAGGCCAGTGAGTGTCTGAGTATCCACAAAACATAGGTACCTGGAGGTTGCTAATTAATTAGCAATTGCCGTGGAAATTGACGTTGCGGACGCTTTTGGACCGGTTTGGGACTTTTTTGTCGTTGGCGGGCCCCGCTCGTATTTATACTGCTTCTCTTATTCTTTCCTGGCTTGTCTTGGTAGGTTGTCTGGTGACATGTCTCACATAACTTTTGTACAAAGTATGGCTGTGGCGGTGCACCGTGGCACTCCACAAATCTCTTCTTACCTCCACCATCAATGCCAATCAACCTCCACTGCAATTGACCTTCTGTCTCTTTGTCACCTTCGATGGTGCGTGAAGTTGCAGCCATGTACCTGCGCTGACAAGCGTTTGCAGCCATTGAAAAATCGCTCTCCAAAATGCCGTCTGTGGGTGAACAAGTATATTCATTGGATCTTCCACTGTGTTTAGAAAGGCACTGCTCTTCCCCTCCCGTGTAATTTAGCTCCTTCCTTTGATCGACATTAACCTTTAGGCTAGTGGAAGCTTAGTCGATTCCGGGTTTCCGAATCGCTAGGAGCCCGCTAGATGATGTCCCCCACTCCAAGGTGGCATTGCTTCGAATAAGCGGTATACTCCACCAAATGCCGATAAAAGACCTTGATTTTTCATTATTCGCCTTGCGCATCTGGTATCACCTCCGCCATAAACCTCTCTATTCCAGTCCAAACTCAATCACCTTCGTCTCTAGAGTACTGGTATTCACAAGCACCAACTGTCCCGTCTCGGCAAACTCGGGAATACTCACAACCGTAGCTTCTACACCAGACAATTCGACTTTCTTGCTGCCAAACTCACTTTGGTTACCTGCAAAATACAAGTGTGGTGTCTCCTCTAATGCAAATGGGTCTGCGTCTTCGTAAGGGTAACAGTAAAGCGTATCTGGGGCAGTAGGTGCAATATGCTGCCAAAGAAGTGTCTTGGCTAAGATTTCTGTAGGCGAGACGTCCAGGTCTGGAGGGTAGTACTTATTAATATCAGTGATGTTTTGACCAGCTGAGCCAAGAACTCGAAGTCCGTTCTCCAATTCCATCCAAGCTGGATTGCTGACGTTTTGAACAGCATCGCTGGCCTGGATACCAACGTAATGAGCATTAGCACCAAGTAATGAAGGATGAAGTGGTTGTTGAGGAATGCAAATTTCTGCTGGATCTTTAGGTCCAGCCATGACAGTAACGGGAATTGAGGCCATAACATTCAGAAGCCAAGCGTTCAAAAGACGCAAAGACTCGGCTTTAAAGTGGGAAGTGTTCTTTGACCCAAAGTCCTCTTTTCTATCAGTATCCTCTTCAATCTCTTCCACAGAGTTACCGGCAAGAACCAAACGGGTAACTTTCGAAGCCAAATCCACATCTTCAGCGCCTCCAAGCTCTCCACAAAGCCATTGTTGTAAAAGAACACTCTTCAAATCGCAATCGGTCTCTTTCTGGAACTTAAGCCCAGAAACAAGTGCCACATACTGCTCCTCATCTGTAGCCATAGGAAGCGGTTTCTGAGGTGCTGGCGATGGATAAATAATCTCCATGGCTTCAAAAATACCAGCCTGGATCTCAATACCCAAAACAGCCACTATCGCTCCACTGACTATCCTCGAATTAGCCAAAAGCGACTCGTTATGCAAAATAGCACGTCCACTCTCATCTTCCAACATCATCACGCTCGCCTCGGTGCCAATATAGTTAACTGGCGTCTTTGGCAAGATATCATCAGTCCCATGCTCCACATCCTGGAAAATATCAAGCTTATTCTTCATCTCAGTGAACACAGTGCCCAGAACCCAGCACAACTCTCCGCCCGTAATATCCAAGATCCTCTCTTTCCACTGCACTGTCTGTCCGTTCACACGACGCGTATTATTCCCCCACTTGTTCATCGCTAGCTCATCAACTCTAGGCTTCAACACACTGAGTCTGTGCTGGTACATCGAGAAGAACTGCCTCGAGTACGTTCTTGCCCTGGAGTCAAGCGTAAAGCTTGTCTTGTTGTCAAACGAGTCCTTGAAGGTATCTGGGACCCTGGTGGTCGTGCCTTCAACAAGGCTACCGTTCATGGCGAAGAGGGATATGGGTGTTTTCGTAGAAGTGGTAGGTGAAATGTTGATGCGATGATCGCGTCTGGGACGCGCCATAGTGGAAACGTACCACGTCGAGGAAACGGGGTCCACGGAAGTGGAAAAGCTATATAAATGAAAACTGCCTCCAAAAGTGCCTCAAATTAGGAGATTCGATTGGTTTATATGCTTTTAGATGGACGGGGGACCCCAATTGATGGGACCTTTTCTACACTTGTCCTGCACACGCTGCTACCCCAGATTAGTATTTTCCATTCTTCATATATATGCTTGTTTCTACATGCCACGGTTTGTGCTAGATCCGGCCGTGCTTGCTCTCCAGTACCCCAAGGCATGTCCTGAAAAGCCCCAGAAAGTGAGGATTGTGGCCCAGGTGGCTGATCACGTTTTGGGCGTGTTGTACTTGACAAGAGTACCTAACCTTCCTCAACTACATACCCAGATTGTCCTTGATGGAACGGAAGCAGCGGCAGATCCTGTTCCTATAAATATAGCTGACCTTACTGTGGATGGAGATTGCCTTCGTCGTGGCGCGGTGGTATCTGTTTGGGGAGCCTACGACGGGACTCAGGTGGTTGCCTGGGACTGTCTGGCATCGAATGGCCAGGAATTGCTTGGTGGCGGCTCTGACATTCTTGCCGAGGCGTCAAATCTCAAGGATTTATAGTTCAAGGCGTGTTGGGTTCTTGTTTGAACGATGGCGCTGTCAGACGACCAAAGAACTGGTCCCAAATGGGTTCAGAAGGCATCTGTTGAATGAGCTCGAAAACGCGTTTCCCGTCTCTGTTGGGGCCACTAGAAATGTTAGAATCGCTTTGCGTTAGCGTCAAGTCCATGGCGCTAGGCTCACGAATCGACAGAACTGGCGAGAGGTTCTCAAGCTCCAAGAAAAAGTCCTCGAGATGAGTCTCTGGCATCATTGGCGTAGGAAGAGCTTGCTCGTAACTACGATCAACGCGGTCTTCTTGCTCGAAACCTTCCCTGGAAACCCAGCCGAACCGAGGCAGGTCGAATTGGGTCATATCAGGCTGCGAGTGTTCGCTATCATTGGCTATACCTTCCACAAGACTGGCCAAGTTACCTTTTAAGCTGCCAGTGCCACTGACCAGATCAAGCTTTTGCTTCATGCCGTGGCTAGAGCTCATAATGTTACCCACCATAGTACCTTCGACAGTCACATCGTACCGAATCTTGAGCACTACAGCCGTAAGCATCTGGAAAGTGTCCATACACGATTTGGCAGCAGTGCAAGAAGCAACAAGCAGCGCCAACACCAGGAGGCATTCCTCGGTAACTGCTTTCACCTCGTCAGCGTCATTCTGGCTCCGAACATGCTCGGAATTATAAAGCACAAATAAATATGATGTTCCTGCCATGAACAAGTTATGGACAGCAGCCCAGGTATAATTGATAGCCTTTTTCTTGTAGAGCTTGGTATAGCAAGCCATGAGGTTTTTCAGCGCTTCAAGCACTTTATAGTAAGCTTCTGGAGCGAGTTGGAACGTCTTCTTTGAAAGACCATTGATAAGAAGGAGCGTATGGTAATAGTTAAGGTCAAAGAACTCCGTATTGAACTCACAGTTCATCTTGCGAGGTTTCTTTGGGCACCTGGCCCGCCAGATTTCAAGCTCTTCGGAAATATGTGTTTTCCATTGAGCCAAATTGCCAAACCGTCTGGGAAGTTCGCCATTTTCATACAAGATTCTTTGGCATTCCAGTTGAATCTGGCGTACTTTGAAAAACGAAAGTGTGATGGTCTTATACGAAGCCATGCCACCGCTGTTATCTGAATAGTCTCTGGTTTCCTGATCATTTGGATCAATAAAAGCATCATCAAGCTCTGACGGAAGACGAGCAGTAATGGACTCTTCTGGGATACCCACAGGACGTCCAAGATAAAAGCACATCTGACGATCAATTGAGTAAGTTGACCAAAATAAACGTCTTCTTCTGTCCTTGGTGAATGCAGAAAGGGTCTGTGCTTTCGGATGTTCTTCCTTGTGGAGCCCCAAATCCACACATAAGCGAAGTGCTGTTCCCAAAAGGTACCATACACCAGGAACATTCGGTCTCATCACCAGGTAAAGCGTTTGAAGAAGCACAGCCTCAAGCTGCTCAAGCAGATCAGCGGTGGAATAAGTGGAATCCACATGTTTCATGGCAGCTTCTTTAAACAGCTCGCTCATATGAGTATGGTACTGTAAATGGTTTGTTGAAGACGAAATAGCAAAAATGATATTCAAAAAGAACAACGGTTTCCGGAACTGTTCAGGCGTATGCATGGCCAGAGAGATCCTGGCAGGGTCCTGGTCCAGGGTAAGCAGCGCTTGCATTGTATGTTTATACTGAGCTAGCCATGTCTGGTCCTCAGGCACAACGCTATCCTGATAACAAGCTCTGTTGAACGCCAGGTAATCAGACGCTAGCAGCACACTATCGTCCCAAGCACCATACACCGGCAAAAAGATATCCCTAAGGAACGTTTCCCTATGAAGCACAGGAAGCTGGGAATTGCTCTGGGCAAAGAAGATCCTAATAAACTCCATGGCCGTCTTCTTCGGCGGAAGAATCGCCGGTGCCACGTCCACAGGCACCAGCGCCATCAGGTCACTTGGCCCCATGTTCATCTTATTCGCCGTAACCATCAACTTGGCAAACGTCACGCCCATGGGCCCCACGTACCCAGCCGGTTCCGACGAAACCAGCATCAGTGCCAGTACCAGCGCCAGCGCCAGCAGTGGACTATCATCGCCCTGCCCCGAAGGATCCACGCCATGTTGTCGTAAAAGGCCCTCAAGCCTCTGCAACCGTTCTTCCAAATGGTAAACATACAGCCTGGGCACTTCACGCCCTGTGGCCGGGTCTATACCCACACACTCGAGGCCGGCCCGTTCACATTTCGAGCATTTCGGAAAGTTCTGGTCACACTTGATTTTCTTGCTTCGACATCTCTGGCAAGCTGCAATGGACCTCGAGATGCCCACCACACTAGCATTTGACGCTCTGCGGCGACCATGGCCGTGGCCATGTCCATTTTCCGTTCCCGAGCCGCCAGTACGTTTCTTCCTCGGAGGCCCGTCGTCCATGATATTTTGATAAAGAAAAGAAGAGGAAGTAGCTGGTTCTTGGATGGAGGTGGAATGAAAAAGATAAGCTTGACGGCGCCTGCAGGGTCCCGTATAGATGAAGGCGATTGGACGATCAGGGGGCGGGAGAAAGACGGTGTCAGGTGCAAAACAGGGCAACAGAAAGGATCGAAACAGAGGATCTGACAAGACGGGGCTGCTTTAGGCAAGCAATGTAGTGTTGTTTGTTCTCGAGAGGAAATGGAAAGATGGAAATAATGGAAATAATCGCTGCGAGATTCTGGGGTAAGCAGCTCTGCAGGAAGGCACAAAGATAGAAGCCAGGGAATGGACCAGGAAGAGTCAAGGAAGGGAAAAAGAAAAGAGAATAGACAAGAAAAGAACCGGCAGGGTCTTTTCTGATTCCGTTTTGGGTTCTGAATCGGTTCTTGGTTTTCTTAGACAGTATACTTAAACAGTTATACTGGGGATTGGCCTGGGCTGCTGCCCCAGGTACATTCCGTTTTCGCAGCCATTTTGTGCAACGGCTCGTCCAGCCTCTTCTCACACTGCCACGCTGATACCGGCAGTTATTCGGTTCTCTAGCCGGTCGATCTGATCGACAGAGGCAACTTTTCACCTGCTCTTGACAACACATTTATATTTTTTGTTTCATTTCTCTGCGTTTCAAGGGTCCACCTGTTCTGTTTGCCATTCCTGTTTGACACTCTTGACCTTTTTTCTGACATCTGAGGGAGGGGTGTTTGGTCTTGCCGCGCTAATCGTGGATGGCCTTCTGTTTAAGGTTTGACTCTCATGCTATTCCGCTGCTTCCCCACAGTGGTGGTTGGTGGAGGAAGTAAACGGAGGGTACGGTTTGAAAAATAAGTGGAGGGTACAGTGGAAGCGGAGGGTACGATTTGGGAGGTGAACGGGACGTAGTGAAAAGGGCCGGGAATCGGTTGGTATTGCTAGGTCTGGGGCCTAACTGACTGGCCTGGGCATGGCCTGGCTGGTAAGCCTACCTGAACCAACCTCCCTCAGCTCATCAATAGACTTTCATCTAAATCAAGGTCTGATCCAACATCTCATGTGCCCAATTATTCTTCCCCACCTGGGGTTTTAAGTGCTCCTTGTTTTGTAGATCCACACAATGGAGCAGACATTCTATTTTTCAACTTTTTCAATTTTTTCAATTTTTTCAATTTTTTCAATTTTTTCAACTTTTTCAAAATCAATCTTTAACCGCCTCAGCGGGTCTTGTCATAGAGCGTCAAGTGCTTGATACGTGTACGTTGCAACTCGAATTTTCCTTGCAAATCTGGAATCATCACCTCGTAGTCGGCAGTGGTGGCTTCGGGATCGTTACCATCGTCTTCCACATGCAAAGTGGCCACCAAACTGTTTTCAAGCACTGGGTACTTCAAGTGCTGCTCGTCAACTTTCTGTTCGGCCAATACCTTCTTGTCGTGCTCCAGGTTTGAACCTGGGAACTTAGAAACGCCCGTACCAACCACTTCAGCATAGTCTGACGACTGCTTAGCCAAAATCAAGTCACTCCAGTTTCTCTTGTTCAAGAAATAGTGATTGTCACGAGGCAGCCCGTCTGTGTTCGACATGAAAATGGGCACAATATCCTCTGTAGTATTAGAATCGAACTTGTGGAGCTTTGTCTGTCTCTGGAGCAACTTTGGCATAACGTCTGGTGGTGGAGCGTTCACGATAGCCGAAGAAATGACGTTGAAAACCAAACGAGGGTCGTACTGAGGTGTAGATGTCACATCCTTGTTCTCCTTCTCGGCATCCTTGAGAATATGAGCTCTGGGGTGGTGGTGGATCTTGGTCTTCATACGACCGAAACATCCCAAATGGACATCTCCTGAAAGGATTGTAATACGAACACCATTTGCAGCACCAAAATCAATCAATCTCTTCATCAAACCGTTACGTTCTCTCTTGTGGTGTTTAGAACACCAGTGATCGTTTAAATCGTCCAAAACCTCAACACTACCATCGAACTCATTAACCAAACCAGGAGCAACAAAACCTCTGGTGGCCAAACCACGAATTGGTTTCAAAAGACGCAGAGTCAAGATCCATTCAAGCCAAACCATACGTGGGTACAAAATAGGTACACCAAGCATGACAAGAAGATGCTTTGTGTCGGGGTTCTTGTCTATCTCTGCCTGGCACCGCTTGAATATCAAATTGTACGTATCTGGTTCGATGATCTGAGAAAGACGTCTTTCGGTACGGCAATCCACACCCAAAAGCGAGATCTCTTTACCGAGTCTCATGTAAACCGAGTGGTTACGCTGCTTGATAAACTTACCTGGCTTGTTCAGCAAAATCCACGATGGGTCCTTAAGGTAAGCATCCTCATCAATCAGCATATGGTGCTGGAAGATCATATAGTACTTGTAAGCGACATTACCAATGGTAGAGAACACATTGGAAGCCATTGTTCTGTCTTTATAAGACCCAAAACCATCAATAATATCATGGTCATCGTAAATGTTCACAGCTGGGATCTGGGCCATGGATAATGGGAACATGTGTTGCTTGGTACCGCCATTAGTGCCCATCCAGTAGCCCTGGCCAAACCAGGCCATATAAGCGTTCAAATAGTAATTGCCCATTTCTTCAATCATCTCAGGAGTGGTCTCGATACGACGTTTCCTAGCAGCGGTAGTCTCGTTAAGCCACTTCTGGATCAGCTCTACATGAAGCTTGATGGCATCACAATAGATCTGGTCACCTCCACCAAGCATAACATGGTAGTGCTGTTTCTCGTGCTTTCTCAACACGTCAAGCCAAAGCGACAGCTTGTACTGAGAGGTATCCGTAGACAAAGAGAACCCATTGCATGAAAACGACACCACGTTCATCGACTGGTCAGCAGCAGGCACAAAGAAGGCATGAGCATCGTTTATCTTGCCATTGATCGAGTACCTGACTCTTTGTTCGTACTCCTCAAGGTCCAACTTAATGTTAAACCTCCAGAACTTGTATTCCTGTTCGGTATAGAAGTTTACCGCCGGAAACGTACCGTCAAACGAAGGTTTCCAGCCCTCAGGCGCCAGTTCTTTAGCTGCCGGGCCGATAGCGTAGCCAATCTCTGGCTCCACGTCGCCCTTAGTCACAAGCAATATAGAAGCCCTATAATTAGGCGAATTGTCCTCCCACAGGCCGCAAAGACGAAGAATAGGACCGCAATGGATCTGAAGACCATCTTCGTCTACAGGCGGGTCAGGACAGAGCTCAGGCACTTCCTCGGCAGCCTGTTTCTTATTGAGCTCGACGAACTTTTCCACAGGCACAGGGTCAAACCAGGTCATTGTGAAAAATCAAAAAAAGCAAAAATAGCAAAAAATAGCAAGTATTGGACGTTGGTGATGGTGTAGTAAACAGAGAATGTGAAAAACAGAGCCTGTACCGATTAGCCAGTGAGGCGCTGCGAAAGCGTCAGCAAGCGATGCACCGCAGAGCAAGAACTAGACGGTAGATAAGGAACAAAAAGGATGTAGTACTTTCAGAACTAAAAGCTAATAAGGCAATTCTTGCCATCCACCAATTACATATATATAGTGTTTTCTTCTTTTTACCCTTTTTCACCCTTTTTTGTCATTTCTTACTGCCCTCTTCTTCCTCTTTCAATGCCTTTTGGCTGCGAATTCAGGCACAGTTCCCTGCCTTTTCCTGTTTCTACTATATTTTTTGTTTGTTCGAGACATGCGGGGGTATCTGGGCGCGCGCGGTGGGTGATTTTTTCGACGCACCGAAGGGTCAAAGTTGCTCGCAGGGCCCTGGGGGCGGCAGTGTGCTACGACGGTTACAGGGTGATATTGCTGGGGTTTTCGGGATATGAGTTTTTGGGGGGCAGATTTGGGGTGATTTTGCCAGGTGTATGGGTTTTTAAGGCGTGGTGTATAGGTTTTTTACACTTTTTTGTGCCCTTTTCGTGGCTTTTCCCTGTCACCGTTTTTGGCACAATGTGTCTCTTTTTGGCGCCATTTGGCGCCCTCTGGCCGTGCACTGCCATATTTGGAGCGACCAGTCGTGGCTGCGAAACACGAAAGTGAAAAATGCCAAAAGTCAGCAAAGTATGAGGAAAGTCAAAAAGACGAAGAATGATGGCTTTCCAGCTGGAAAGTGAGTTTCTGGTTTTTCGTGTTTTTTGCTTTCTTTCACGTTTTCTCTAATTCTGGATTCCATAGCTTCTCCAATCTCTCCTTGCACATGCCAATTTCCATCTCACCTTAGACGGTGAATAGACTTCAAATGATCACCACTCCGTCTTTCCTCCTCCTCCACCTTCCCCTTTCTCTCCTTTCATTGGCCAGAGCCAAAACTGTGATCTTCACTTTTGCCTTACTGTGACTGTTTTGAATCCTGGTGACCAGAAATGACCCTTCTCTGTTTTCTGTTTCCTCTATTTGAGTTCCCCTCTGTCTCTGTTCCTGGTTCTTCAACACTCCCCTCCAGTCCCCACAAGCCAAGAGGAAGAAGAATCACCTACGCCGTATCTTATCAGTAGATAAAGAGAAGGGGAGAAATGGAGAAATGGAGAGAGGGGACCACAGACCTTAGTGATCTGATCTACCAGTGGTTTCTATACTATCTGCCTCTGTATCTCCATCTGTATATACTGTACTATTGGTATCTCCATCTTCATCCTTTTCTTCTTTTCTTCCCTTTTCCAGATCCACCGTCACCCACGGCATGTTTCCTGGCTAAACACCCTGGGATCCGGTTTTGTGTACTTTTCATGCCAAGTTGGCTAATTTATCTTATCTCTTATCTCCCATTGCTCATCCTCATCTACAGTCTACAACCAGGGCCACCACCTATAATTCCCCACTAAGCCAAACCAACACTAAAACCAATTCTCTCCATCTCTTCTTCCTTCCTTTCTTCCTTCCTTTCTTCTTTCCTTTTCTTTCTATCCACTTCTGCCCTGCTCCACTTGGGCCCACGGGGCTTGATCTGTGATCTGTGACACCACATGCTTCTTGGCACGCCAATGTCGTCATCGCCACTGAAACAACACAGTGGAAATAAAAAAACCCTCCTTACTAAACACCAAAAAGGATACTGATCAATTGCCCACCAAGCAATTAGGGGGTTCTGGTCATCCACGATTTGCAGCCATTTTACGTGTTTCAGCCTCATGCTGCGGAGAAACGTCATACCGAAACTTCCGCAGACAAGCAAGGCCCCTCTCCAACCCCAAACTAGCAGGTCCAGCCAAACCATCAGTACATAATCAATGGCTGTAACAACACAAAATAATGACTTTCGTCCAATCAGGATCGGGAATTCAGGAAACTGGCGTTTCCCTCAGTTCGTCTTCTTCTGCAAGTGAACACACTAATTCAGACTGCCAAGCCGCCGTCCGAACGGCTGAACGGCTGCAAAATACATAGAACAGTCATCCCCCAAGGCATAAACAGCCAGCTTCTCCTAAATCAACAAAATCAACCAAATCAACCAAATCAACAAATCAACCAAATCCACCTCCAACCAATAATCACCCCCGACTTGGCCCATCTCTTCCCCCAATAACCCTTTAACCCTCTGTGCTTCGCACAAGGCCTGGCCAAACCTTGATCCAACTCCATCCAAATAACCATAACCAGAGACGCCCTGGCCTGGCTAACGGCTGCAGATACGCTACTTCCTCTTCTTCTTCCTCTTCCTCTTCCTTAACCTTCTCTTACATTACAATGGAAAGTCACAGGCGTCTGGATGGGAAATGTGGAGTGGGGCCACTGGGGGGAACTCCAGCCATTGTGTTTTACCTTCCAGGCGTCCCACGCTTCCAGACGTGAAGCTCCATGTTCTGGATGGCCAGTCAAAGAACTTGAAGAAAAGTGGTTTAAAGGGGTTTTAGGAAAATCCATGATTTATGGAATTTATCAAAGCAGGTGTTTTGGTCCATAGTTGAGATATTCGCCTGGTGACTGTTAACTTCCCCAGTGAGGCTTTGGGGTTCCAGAAACTGGCCTCTAGGGAGAAAGTCCCCCCTCGAAACTCCGTCCTAAGCCCTACCCTGGCCTTCCCTAGCCTTCCATAGCCCTTCCCTGCCATTCAGCGTAAATGCCAATTTCAGCCTTATGTCCCCCTTGCCTTTTACTTCCCTCCCTCTGGCCTTCCTCGGCTGCCTGTACTTCCAAGATCCAACTGGCTTTGTGCGATCTCGGCTTCCTTTCCCAGACAACCCTTAGATACTCCAATTACATGGTGCCTTGGACCGTCGACTTCGTTAATGGACTTCTCTGACCATTGAAAGGACTCTCCTTTGTTGGCCAGTCCTAACGTACTGCCCTGGCCTGCCTGGCCTCGCCTGCCCTGGCTTTTCGCAACCACTCACAACCCTCTCCCTCTCCCTGCCTCTCCCATCACTCAAAATCACCCAAGCCTCCTCCAACTCCGAAACCCATACTTAACAAGCAACCCATACCTTCACTTCCTCCTTCTCCTTCCTCTCCTATTCACTTCTTTCCACCTTCTTCCCTCCTTCCTTTAACACAGCCTTCGCCGCCTCACCATACGCACGTTGGCTCTGCTTCTGCTGCCGCGCCTAACGTTCTGGGAAACGTCATTAGCTACATTGGCTGCCACCGCCACCACCAACCACCACCAACCAACCAATAAACATCTCAAGTTTCCTCTCACCTCTCTCAAAATCCATCTCTACATGCAACGGAATTCCTGTTTTTCCGTTGCCTCTCACCAACCTTAACATCTCTCTCCATTTCTTCCACCCTCTAACTCACCCGATCTTATCAGCCCAGCGCCGGGGCATGCGACCCAGGTTACTCAATCAGCTCAAGCGCCACAACCCACCGCTTCCCAACACCGCCTCTCCAAAACGCCGTATATACCAAAACCTACAATTCCTCCTTCAATTCCTTTACACTCTAAATCTTCTTATTCCTGTCACTGGTTTATTTCCCGTGGATTGTCTTCCCCTGCTGGGCCCAGGCGGTGCAGTACCGCCCAGAATTCTCTGCTCGTGCCACTGTCAAGAAGTATAAGTAGCGACGATTTCTCCCGATTTTTTTTTTTTTTGCCGGTTTTTCTCGCTATCCACGTATTCCTTGAACGCCACGCCCTGCTTTTATTAGCCTTTATCCTTTTCTGTTCTCCTCGTCACTCCCCGACCCCATCTTTCTTTGCGCTTTCGTGCGCCTCACATTCCTCCTAGGCTTTTTCCCCAGACTTTTGAAGCCTGCCTTCCCTTAAACGGCCACTTTCCTGCCCAATTCTTCACTACTTTCTGTAGCTTTTTCCCTTGCTTCATGACAGAGGTGTCTGGATACTGTCGAAGGGTCAGCTTCAATAACGTCCACCCGGACGACGACAATGCCCTGCGGTTTTATAACTACTCCTTCCATGAACCCGTGCTGCCGACTGACCCTCCTCGTTTCTTTGGAAACTATTCCTTTTCCCATAAACGGCCAAAGTTGCCTGAGCCTCCTTCCAAGTCCATTTTGAAAAATAGACTTTCCCAGCAGCAGCTTACTGACAATTTGGTCCGTGCCCGTTCTTTGGGCGTGAGCTACCATGGCGATATCAATGATTTGGTCGATTGTCCTCCAGAAACAGTGCCCCGGTCTGAACTGGCCACGGAGCTGGCGGCTGTGGAAGATGACGATGACCAGGACGAAGAAGACGACCCAAAACTGCCTCGTGGGTCTGTTTCTGACCAGGCCTTGTCTAAATTCACTGGCCGGAGAAAGTCCTACTCCGGTATGACCGATGAAGAACTCATGGCTCTAGATCCACAGTACAACACCCCTAAAACGTCCGATATCAGCTCCTTCAAGTTTGACTCCCAGCAGACATATTACAAGTCCAGCCCTAGACGCACCTCGGTCACTCCGACTCCGGCAGTCGCTTCCAAACAGGTTATCTACCCGCTGTCGAACGAAAACAACTATCCTTCAATTCTGCTTACAACCAAACACGAAGATTACGACCACAATATCCTGACGGCACGGAAACTCTTGACCGTCTTGTCTGGCCGCAAACATACATGGAACCTGTTAGACTGGCTCTTGCAGACCGAGCGGAAAGACTCCGATATCAAAGAATCTGGCTTCCTCCAGAACGGCGACTACTTGATTGTGGCGGCTCTAGTCCCTCTCAAGTACTTCAATGCTAACACTACCCGCAAGAAGAACGCCCTAGAAGACAAGCTCTACAAGAAATGCGAGCACTTGCTCAATTACATCCTCCAATCGCTTCCTGACCAGCTGCTCTGTCTCAAAATAACTGTGGAGTTTATCATTGATGTCCCTCCTGCTGACCCCATGTCTTTGGGCGGCAACAAGGCTCCTCCTGTGGGCACAAAGTTTATGGTTGACCATATCTTCAAGCAATACCTGCCCAACTTGGTAATATTGGGAAACAAGTCCACTAACCTTAATTTCAAGTACCCCATGCGGAAGATTAAGGCAAGCCTGTCCATGTCTGCAGCTACTACTCCATCTGGCCAGGGTTTTCCCCTTAGCAAGTTCGCCCTGGCTCCTCAAATGATGAATAGAGGCGATGAACACGAAATGTACCTCATTAAATTGAGTTCCTACGTGATCAAGTATTCACCTGTCCCAGTCATTGTGGTTGGAGCTCTCAACACTGTGGTTCATCAGAGAAACGGGCACAAACCACTGTTGGTGACATTCTCTGAAGAGCCTCGTATGCATAAAGGTAGCTTGGACGTTCCTCCCCATAATATCAGAAAGAACTCGACGACTTCATCTACTTCCATTGAATCATACTCAGGAAACCATCCTGACGATGCAAGTTTATGCTCTCTGACAGAGTCTGCTCAGCATATCAATATGGCTGAGAGCCTTGCAGATGTTGTTGCATCAGAGTCAGAAACCAAGTTCCAAGATATGCTTGCAATCATTTCCTCGAGCTCGCTCACAGAGCTGAAAGATTACATCCACGCTATCAACGACAATTCGAAGATCCCGTCAGTCAGGCTTAATAGCAAAGTTCATCAGGCGTACCAAAGTTACACCAACACACGCACTGGAAGCCATACGGCGACGAAGACGATTTCCAATGGCAGTAGCGGCAAGCCCTACAAAGTCAAGAGCATGATTTCATACAGCGAGGAAGAGGAAAAAAAGAATGAGAAGAAGCTCAATGACAAGCGTCTCAAGAAGTCCATTTCACACTCATCAGCGGGACTGAGCAACAGTGACAAGAAAGTCAAGAAGAAGAAATCCTTCTTGCAAAAAATCGGATTAAAAAAGTCATGATGTCACGACCTCACGGTAAAACGGTAATAGGGAAAGAAAAAAGAAAAAGCAAAGTCGAGCCATTATGCTCCTTGATTATAATGAATAATGCTGTTCAATATTTGGCAAACGAACAACCAAACAATCCAGGAATGTAGACGGGAGAAAGACAGTCCATGGCCTGTGTGGGACACCACGTTAACTCACAACCGTTTCGGTACAAGTTGCTATGGTTTTGAACACTTTTAGTGTTTATTCAATAGCTTCGCAAACAAGTGCCAGAAAAAGTGGGCTATTCTAACCTTAATTCCAGGTCTGGGCTTCATTCGTAGGAGAACTGAAGTTAGGAAGTGCCATTTTAGGGCAAGTGTTGATGTTTT
The DNA here is from genome assembly GCF_002926055.2 of Candidozyma haemuli. NCBI lineage: Eukaryota > Fungi > Ascomycota > Pichiomycetes > Serinales > Metschnikowiaceae > Candidozyma > Candidozyma haemuli. Next base: position 301,405 of record NW_020289905.1, read on the forward strand.
CAAGAGTTAAGCCTCCAATTGCACGAAAGACCAAACACGGCGTTCAAGCAAGATACACAGTCAAGCTCAATTAGACTTTAAAGTATTTTTTCACGATATTTTTAGTTCCTCAACATTTCATGTTTTCAACTAATGCCATTCTTTATGTATTATACATTTTTCGCAGCCAGTAGAAGAAACCACCAAAAAGGCATAAACAGAGATCCCCATAAACGACAAAAAATAAAGACGAAATTGAGATATATCAATATCTCAGCACTCTCTATAGCAATCTCTTCTCTTATCTTCTTTAAGTATCTTTTACCAGCCCTTGGCTGGTCCCTGGTTCTGGAGACCCGCACACCACGATTTTCCACCTACAACTCTTCACTTCTTCCACTTTCCCAGCATGGATCCACCAACACAGCCTAAAGAGGCATCTGAGGTTTCAGAAGCTGCTGCTCAGCCAGGCACGCCCACTGTGGCTGCAATTGAACCGCAAGTTGCTCCACCGCCAAAGGAAGAGGCCCAGGTGAAAGAACCAACTGGAAACACAACACGCCTGAAGACCAAAGACGAAGGATTGACGGCACTGGAACTTAAACAGAAGGCTGCAAATGTGAAAGTGCACCCTAGACTTAAGCCTACGCCGTTTGACTCGGACAATTTCGACGTGGAACCGATAATCACTCAGGACTATTCACACCAGGGAAGTACGTATGTTCAGTATGACGACCTTCCATTGAACAAACGTGGGTTCAAGTATAAACCGTGCAGACCGAACCAGGCGTTTCTGTCGAACTTGTATTCTACCACAGATTATGCTCCTCACAAGGTTAGGGTGAGTTACTTTGACCGTTCTTCAGGTATAGCGTGCAGTGAAGATATGAATGGGGTTACTACTCAGCATGGCTGGCTCTCTGCTAGAAGCAATGTGGGTGTGAGAGAGGGAAAATGGTACTTTGAGTTTGAGATTGTGAATGCTAATAATGAAACCGGCAAGAGCCATGTGAGGGTGGGTGTGGCTAGGAAAGAGGCTGCTTTGGAAGCGCCTGTGGGCTTTGATGGGTACGGATACGGGCTTCGAGACTTGAACGGACAGAAAGTTACTCTCAGTCGACCCAAACCGTTTATGGAGAACGAAGAAGGGTTCAAGTCTGGCGATACGATCGGGTTCCTTATTGAACTACCTTCTTTGGAGCAACAAAGGAAGTATAATGAACAGTTCGCTAAGGACTTGCATTCGACGAAAAGAAGGAAAAAGGCAGGTCAATTGGCTGCTGACGAGGAAGAGAAGAAACTCAATTTGCATCTGAATATCGTCAGGGACCAGATTCCCATCAAGTATAAAAATGCCTTGTATTTTGAGCAATTCGAGTACACGCCAACAAAGCAAATGGACCATCTTCTTAATCCAGTGACGGTGTTTGGAGAGAAAGCTTTCTTGGAAACCGTCGATAAGCCTCCTACGTTACCCACGATTCCACAATCAAAGATCACAGTGTTCAAAAACGGCCAGTCGCATGGCACAATGTTTGAAGATCTATATTCTTTCCTACCACTTAATGTTGATAATGACGCTGCTGCTTCCGATGCTAACACCAAGCAGCAGCAAAACGCTGCATATAGAAACACAGACGATGGCAGCCTCGGGTATTATCCTATGATGTCTGCTTTCCTGGACGGCGTGGTGAAACTCAACGCTGGTCCTGAGTTTAAGTTCCCTGTTCCAGAAGGGGGACGTCCGTTGTGTGAACGTTACCAGGAGAATGTTGCTGAAGAATGGTACTTTGACCTTCTTGACGAAGTCGAAGCAGAGTACTTGGACAGTTTTGATTAGTTTATGGCTCAACACCTACTTGGATGAGATTGCCATCTTCCAAGTTGGTAGTACTGCAGTTATTGAAATTGGGACACTTGAGGTCGTTTGCTTGCCTGGAATAAACTGTGAAGCACTTGTTGTGGAATGAAATATGGCAGTTGGACTTATCTGATTTGACGCCATAGGTGACCAATTCACCACACACATGGCAACTGAGAAGCTTTCCCAGTGGATCTTCAGGCGAAAACGTCCCGTACCGATCCACCAAATACGTTTTAAGCTCCGCTAGCGTTGCCGTGGACAAAATGACGCGGTTGTTGGACGTGATTTCGATCCATCCATCGTTGACGAGCCTGGCCAAGAAGTAATCGGCATCCCCGAGCCGTAGCTTCGCCACGCTGGCCACCTGCTGTTTGGCATTGCCAATTGGAACACAAAACTCGAAATCAGACGTGATTATCGAATCTATCATCTGCTTTATGGCGTCAAGCTCTGATGGCAGATAAGGCGTACACCCTTGGATCACCTCGTCCTGTTTCGTGTTGACAAACACGTAGACGATATCGCCCAGGACCTGGTCACGCGCCGACTCAACCTTAAAGTCATATTTTTGAATCCCCAAGTTGATATCTGATATATATTCCTTGACTGTGGCAGCTGGATCATCGTTGGTATCGATTTCAAACTCTTCCGCTATAAGCTTAAACTTTTCAGCCAATAGCAGCGCAGGAATCGACCTCACCATTCGAAGGTACGTTAGAAGCACCCTGTGAGCTTCTGTGAACAGCATTGGGGTGGATTGGTCTTGGGATCACTGATGCTGTTTTTCATATCTTGTTCTATGTGATATGTGGGAGGTACGGGTGTGCCTCTGTCCTGGGCCGCTCCAGACGCTATAAAATGCACTTTTTGCAACCATTCACCAGTTCCCATATCCCACCATTGGTCCACCAAAACATGTTCAAATTCCACATATTTTGGCTCTTTTTGACCGCAACGCTTGCCATTGACTCGCCGTGCAATCCGCTTAAAGATTCCGCTTGTGTGGCCCGCAATAACGCTCTCTCTTCGGCAGTGTATGAGTCCATGACGTTCGAACCCAGAAACTTCCAGCAGAACATGGGACCGCCTAATATCGTTTACGATAGTGACGGCGCCAAGATGAAGATCTTGGAAAGAGGCCAGAACCCGCAGTTGGCATCGTCAAAGTATATCATGTATGGCCGTGCAGAAGCAGAGGTGAAGGCTTCCCATGGTAAGTCTGTCATTTCGTCGATGTACATGCAAAGCGACGATTTGGACGAGATAGATATTGGCGAGTTCTTTGGCGGCAAGGGCGACGAGTTCCAGACGAACTACTTTGTCAAGGGTAACATTTCTAACTACGATAGAGACCGGTACCATAAGGCGTATGCTGATTTGACCCAGGGCTACCATAAGTTTGCCGTGGAATGGACGCCAGACCATATTATGTGGTTTTACGATGGGCGTGTGATCAGGAAGGTGCTAAATGCTAGGAATCCTCATGGGTTCCCTGCGTCGCCTATGCGTTTGATGTTTAGTCTTTGGATTGGTGGTGACCCTGAGAACCATCCAGGCACCATTGAGTGGTCAGGCGGTGAAGCAGACTTCCAGGGCATGCCGTATACTATGGGCATTCGCAACGTTCGTCTTGTGGATTACTCTAGTGGTCACCAGTACGTCTATGGGAATGGCCAGGATGTGGATGCCACCAGAGGGGAGATTTTCGGTAGAAAGAAGAGGGATGACGGTGAAGAGGAGACCCCAAGGGACTGGGACGACTCCAGCAGTTACGATGAGCTGGACGAGTACCATAGAGAGGTTCCTGATGGTAAAGAGAAAGAAGGAAGAACTGAGTACGAGATTGACCATGAGTTTGACCAGGGCATTGAGAATAAGGGTTTACGAGGAATCGCTTATTGTGGTTTGGCCTTTTACTGTCTCATGGCGGTTTTGGTCTTCGTGGTGTTTACCTGGTAGGGGGAAGTTTGTTGGATCACCGTTTTGAATAGAATAGAGAATACTGGTTAAGTGAAGGGGTTGAGGCGGGATGTAGTAGATTTACCGTTAAGGTAAGGAATTACTGCTTTACGTGATGACTGAACAGCTTACTTGAGTGTTTCACAGAAGAGAGGATTAGTTGGCTGCTCCATGGTATTAAACTCTCACGATCATACTGGAGCCCTACTGGTACTTAAACGACAGGTAGATTGAAAAAAAGGCTTATTATCTTCAAGAGTAAAATCCTAGAAGTACGTTGAAACAAGAAAATAACGATAAATTTGTGTGTTGATGCTTTGTCAATAAATTACGTGAGTAGTACCCACTCTACCTATTAGCCTCTCCAGTAGAACCACCCACTGTGAGACACCCCCAAAGAACACTTCCTTTTACCTTCCTAACAAATCCAATTCTTCAATATTTCCAATCCTTCAATCAAAGACAAAACACTCTCCCATCCCCCATTTGATGCCCTTCACTTACCTTCATCACCAGCCTCCACTAGCCACATGCCCCATCCACTTTACCACATCTCCCTACACCTCCAACTACCCAACCCAAAACACAACCGACCCCACAATAAATAATTGAAATTGACATATCTACTCTAATAAAAAAATAGCTTTCGTTTTTTTCCTCACTTCCAACCTCCAACTCTCTCCCTCTCCCTCCCTCTCCCTTCCCCCTCTAATGGTTGCAAAACCGCACATCCACCGACCACCAACCTCCAGCCAACCAACTACCCCCACCTTTTACCACCAATCCAAACCTCCCAAAACCACAAAACCCACCCCTTAACTCCCAATTGACCCTCCCTTCACTTCCCCCATCACTCTACCGCCCACGCTGGATTGCTTATCTCGGAGGCATGCAAGTCCGAATGGCTGCGAAACTGCCTTTCAGCTCATCTCCAGCCACAAAACCAACAAACCAAAGACCAGCCTTATCACCTTCCCATCACCTTCCTTTCCATTTACCTTTCTCTTATTTTGTTCATCACATCCCTCACGTCCTCCCCTACGCCTTCACCAGACCACCTTGGGTGGATCATCTGACGGTATCATCTGATGCCTGCACTTGCTGGTTCGGCCCGGTGCAACCCATAAAGCTACCACCAATTCACTTATCAGCACCTTTTCTTCTTTTTATCCACTACACAAAACTATGACCGTCGACTCGGTGAGCTTCATTTCGCTCGTCACGACGGATCCCACGCTTTTCAAAAAAACCGCCACCTTCTACCATGCCTTGGGCCTTCGCTTGGTGAAAAACTACAATAAGGTCTCCAGCTCAGTTGCTTCTACTATAGTGCACGGCATCTCTGGCGATTCATCTAAGGAGATCTGGTTGGAGGCGCTTCCTTTGCAGAACTTGGACCTGGACGGCAATGTGGTGCCGTGGCAGGAGATGCCGTTCTACGAGGGCGACCACACGGCTCAGTTGTGTAAGGGCACCGTGGTGAAGATTAGACTTTCGTCTTTGGAGATTGCCCAGCTGAACCCACAGACCATTGAGTTGTTTACGACGGATATGGAGAAGCTCAAGGAGCTTTTGGGGAAAGCGGGTGCTTCGTTTAAGGAGAATGGCGCTGCAATTGCTGTTTTAGATCCATTGGGCAACACTTTACACTTTTCCAATAAGGAGCTGTATCTCAGTGAACGCAAGTTTACCAGTCAAAAGGAGTACTTGGATTATAAGACCAAGGAGCTTACGGATGCGTTGAACCAGCATAAACAGACAGAGGATATTCTGGACTTGCCTGCTTCTCAGAAAGCCAAGAAGAAGAAGATTGCCGTGATGACTTCGGGCGGTGACGCTCAGGGCATGAACTCTGCGGTTCGTGCTGTCATCCGTTCGGGTATTTACTATGGCTGTGACATGTTTGCTGTCTATGAAGGTTACGAGGGTTTGGTCCAGGGTGGATCTCTCTTGAAGCAGATGGGCTGGGAAGATGTCAGAGGGTACCTTGCCTTGGGCGGTACTATGATTGGTACTGCCAGATGTGCTAAATTCAGAGAAAGAGCCGGCCGTTTGGATGGTGCGTTCAACATGGTTAAGAACGGTATTGATGCACTTATCGTTTGCGGTGGTGATGGTTCTTTGACTGGTGCTGACTTGTTCCGTGCCGAATGGCCTTCTTTGGTTAAGGAGCTTGTGGAAACTGGTCGTCTTACAGAAGAAGAAGTTAAACCATACCAGAACTTGACCATTGTGGGTCTTGTGGGTTCCATTGATAACGATATGTCTGGCACTGATGCCACCATTGGTGCATACTCTTCTTTGGAGAGAATTACCGAAATGGTTGATTATATCGATGCCACCGCTGCTTCTCACTCTCGTGCTTTCGTCGTTGAAGTCATGGGCCGTCATTGTGGTTGGTTGGCTTTGATGTCTGGTCTTTCCACAGGCGCAGACTTCATCTTCCTTCCAGAGAGACCTCCTAAGCATGGCAAATGGCAAGAAGAGCTCAAGAACGTCTGTTCTCGTCACAGAGACTTGGGTAAAAGAAATACCACTGTTATCGTCGCCGAAGGAGCAATTGACGACGAGCTTCAACCAATCACCTCAGAAGAAGTCAAGAAGGTGCTTGTTGAATTGGGCCTCGACACCAGAATCACCATCTTGGGCCATGTGCAGAGAGGTGGCTCAGCCGTTGCCTACGATAGAATGTTGGCAACCTTGCAAGGTGTCGAAGCCTTGAGAGCAGTGTTGGAAACCACTCCAGACACGCCTTCTCCTGTGATCGGCATTGTGGAAAATCAGCTAGTGCGTCAGCCATTGGTGGAGTCTGTCAAGAATACGAAAATGGTGGCTGAAGCCATTGAGGCTAAGGATTTCGATAAGGCTATGGGCTTGAGAGACTCTACCTTTTCTTCGATCTACAGGAACTACTTGGTTACCACTGTCAACGCTGCTGGCGAGAACTATGTTCCTGAAAGAGAGAGATTGAACATTGGTATCGTGCATGTTGGTGCTTCTTCTTCTGCTCTTAACGCTGCCACGAGAGCTGCCACCTTGTACTGTTTGTCCAAGGGCCACAAATTGTACGCCATCCAGAATGGTTTCTCAGGCTTGATCCACTCAGGAAACTTCAAAGAATTGACCTGGTTGGACGTCTGTGGCTGGCACAACAAGGGTGGTTCCGAAATCGGTACCAACAGATCATTGCCTAGCGAAAACTACGGTAACGTGGCCTATTACCTCCAAAGACATCAATTGAACGGATTGCTTATTGTCGGAGGTTTTGAGGCATTCACAGCATTGCATGAATTGGAGAACAACAAGCACAAATACCCTATCTTCAATATTCCAAAGGTGGTTATTCCTGCCACTGTTTCCAATAACGTCCCCGGCACGGAATACTCTTTGGGTTCCGACACTTGTTTGAATCAACTTGTGAACTACTGCGATGCCGTCAAGCAGTCTGCGTCTGCAACCAGAAGAAGAGTCTTTGTTTGTGAAGTGCAAGGTGGTAACACGGGATATGTTGCATGTTATGCGGGTTTGGTCACAGGTGCCATGGCCGTTTACACTCCAGAAAGCAAAGTTACGTTAAAGACAATCAGAGAGGATTTCGATTTGCTATCACAGGTGTTTGAAGACGACAGAGGCGAAGACAGAAACGGTAAGCTTCTCATAAGAAACGAACACGCTTCAGAAGTCTACACCACGGACCTTTTGGCAGACATGTTCAAGGAGGCAGCCAACGGTAGATTCGAAACAAGAACGGCAGTGCCCGGACACGTGCAGCAAGGGTTCATGCCGTCATCAATGGACCGAGTTTACGCTGTGCGTTTTGCTGTCAAGTCGATCGAATACATTGAGGAGTGGAGCAAGAGAGTGTTTTCGGCGGCAGACCACACCCTGCATCACAGTGTGAACAACATCAAGATGATTGATCTTTTGGACAAGGAACAAGAGCTGTCGGTTGTGATTGGCGTGCAAGGCGCCAAGGTTGTTTTCTCAGACATTAACGATCTTTACAACACCGACACCGACGTTGCTTTAAGAAAAGGACGCACCATCCACTGGAGCCGGCTCGAGGAAGTGAGCAACTTGTTGAGCGGGCGTTTGATGCTTAGAGAGGGCAAGCCAACACGGTAGAGCTAAGGTTCCACACAATGGGAAGAGAAAGGAAGGACGAGGGCACGATATAGTACAATAAAAGCCGAGTTATCATGAAGGACAACGTAGGCTGGGATGATGCAACTTTGGCGACAATGCCCCGAAAAGGTGGATATTGTTCGAGCCTGGAAGAGAAGAGCACAAAGAAGCGCAACCTTTACGAATCGTTTGGAAAGGGAACACGACAGAAAGAAAAAGAAAAAAAAGAAAAAAATAGAAGGGAACAAGCCGGTGGAGGTGTTGATCACGCGCCATTATGGTCGAAAGAGCCGTTTGCTTGTTGATGTTAGAGGGGGAGGGGCAGTAAGGGAAGGAGAGAGAGAGAAGGAAGGAGAGAGAGAGAAGGTGGAAGAAGAGTGGAAGATTAAGGAATAAGGATTCGTTTAGGGGATTTCAAGGTTCCCAGGAAGCTTAAAAAACCGCAAAAGTCAAAGTGCATTTATGGTTTCCACGGATCACCAAAACCCTCTTCTGAGACATCCACAGCAACAACAGCAGCGCAAACGTCTTTAAAGGCAAAAGCGCTATTTTTGGTCCCCTCAGTGAAGATCACGGCGGCAGACCTTAAAAGGACCCTTAGCAATGGCATTGTCGATTACAAGAACCATGTAATGGCTGCAAACGCCAAACAATGAGATTGTATGATTGTGGCAGACAGCACAGAGAACAGATACACTTTGCAAAAGAGTAGCGGGGATTTGACGAGGCGTCCCACCAGGCCAGTGTCGATCACGATCCTCAGGTCCATCCACTTGTACGTCTAGAACTGGCAGTTATTGCATTTAAGGATCTAGGGAGGATCTAGGAAGGATCTGGGAAAGGATCTGGGGATGATGATCTTGAGGGGATCAGATATGGGGAAACGATGGAAGTTGCAGAGGGTTGCAGAAGAGGACCCTGGGGGTTTTCTGGGATTTACATGGAAGATACGGGTTATGGGTTGGGGAGGTTGGGCAGCTTTTCTTTTCTTTTCTGGGGCCGTTTTACAATGGACGATTGTGGGAAAGACGTCAAGAAGACCGAATGACCACGGGAGAAGCGGATAATGCAAGGAATAAGCTCTGGCAGCGGGAAATAATGGCAGAGGTAGAGGGAGAGATGCAGCGAGGGAAAGAGCAAGAATCGAAGGAAGAAAGGGCGGTTTTAAGGTGGGACGGATCGGAATTGAGTGGGTGGAAGGCTTGCTTGGTTGTTTTAGGGGGCTTGGAAGAGGGTTTTGGGGGTTTGTGGGGGGACTCGTCAATGTGTGGTCAATGTGTGGTTGATGTGGATGGTTCCAGTTTGCAGCCATTGATGGGATTACTAAGATAGTAAGCTCTGGGGCTAAGTTCTGGGTCCAAGCAGATGTTGATAACTGAAGGCATCGAAGATATGCATTCTTTGTGGCTTGAGCGTCCCACAAGCATGGAAAGTGCAGATGTATAAGTTATGGATTTACCTGGTCACCCAGTCCACCAGAGCAACGATTACCAACGATTATCACTGAACTACCGAATCCACCCACCACTTTACAGCAAATGATCTACACCTCCTCTAGCTTTCCCTGTCCATCCCCTCTGTATAAACCCGACCTCTTTGCCGAGTGCCCACCCTGTTTCGTCCTTTTGTGGATCTTCCCTCTCCAACAGATGTAACAACTTACCAGTCTCTGCGGCAGCAAACAGAGGCAGGGTCCATGCAAGCGAGGCAGCCAGGGCAAGTTAACCCAGGCTTGGAGAGATTCGGACCGTGCGGCAAAGAAGCGTCTATTGCTTCTAAAGATCATGGTTTTGCCAGATTTTGCTAATTTTGCTAATTTTGCTATTTTCCATCGTACATCTGCCGCCGGCTAGAATTACCCCAAACGTCAAAAACCCACAGAAAAAAGCAGAGAACCCAAGCCACCAACACCGAAGCCCGAGCGGTTTTGTGGACTTCAGGCGGTCGCCCGCAGGTGCATGGAGGGCTAAATCGGTGGGAATAAAAAGGGTATGTGAAACGAAATATGTGTGGAAAAAAAGTGTAGGAAAGGATTAAGGGTATGTACGAAGGGCTACTGAGTGAAGCGAGGGCCAGGGAGCCAAAGAGCCAGGGAGCCAGGGAGTTAGTAGATCTGGGGCGAAGGCCTGCGGGAGTCCTGGAGTCCTGGAGCGACTGAAGCATCGAAACCTGTAAAAACTTTAGGAGATAAGGGAGTTAAGGGAGTTAAGGGCGCTGGAGTTAAGAAACCTCTCAAAAACATCTTCGGAGTTTTATTTCTCTCTCGTTTAGAGACGTTTTTGTGGAGTGGTTGGTGGATTCTTGGTGGCTCCGAGTGGGCCTGGGACGTCGTTTAGCGTTAATTTCTGGCGCCGGCCGCGCGAATCAAGGGTCCTTTTTTCTTCAGTCGAGGTCACAAAAAACGCACTAAAAAGTCACTAAACGGTACTCAAAAAATGTCACTAAACTGGTGAAAGGAGAGTTAAGGGGCATGGAAAAGTTGGGGATTAAAAGCAGGCCGATTTTGTGGTTTCCGTGGATTCCTACGGTTTCTGTGTATTTTTTGGGTGTTTTTTGGGTATTTTCTTTGCTGTGGGGAATGTAAGAGAATGGGGCAGACGAGGGTTCGTCTTGTTTCTTCTTATTCTTGTCGTTTTTAACGCTGCCGGGGTTGTTTTTTTTTTTTATGTATGCTTGTTTTTATTCTGCTTTTTACACTTCTTTTGTGTTTCCTGGAGCGTTTTCGGGAAACCAGCCTTCATACCGAAGCCACTGGAATTTCCAAGAGCAAGTTTATTGGAATGCGTGGTTAAGTTGGGTTCGTTGGGAGGGTTGTTGGAGAAGGTTGGCTGGAGACCGGCTGGAGACGATTGGCTGCAAATTCTACGATAAGGCTTTACGGAAAGGTTGGCTGGTTGCAATTGGCAAAACGACAAAAATTGATGATCTTCAGCTCATCGTTTACCTGGTATGGGAGGTTATGGGTGGCTTATAACCATAAAATAACGGTGTAGTCAGGCTGATACCGGTAGAATGTAGTGCCCACGTTGAACAGCAGCGCTGTAGATTATTTGTGATCGGTATTTAGGCTAAAAGCCGTGGTTTATGACCTGCTAGGTATGTCGTTCAAGTCTGCCCAAGAATTGGCTTGATAAGAGAATATGTATGGCAGGAAGGACTATCTAAGATAAAGTTTACCAACGTATGCGATTACATAGCCCAATGCCAGTCGCCCCGGGTATAGTAGCCGTTTGAGCAAAAGGAAGGTGACTTTAGCCCAGTACTTTACTCTACTGGCTGGATCTGGGGAGAGATCTATTAAGAATGGCCCGCTTCGAAAGGCCTCCTTGGGAAGGCCCCCTGGGGTGGCTCCACTTCAGGTCAGCCCAGAGAACAAACCTCCATTCAATTCAGATTAAGCTTCGTTCCCGAAAGTTACTATTTCCAAGTAAAACATCGAACCATACGTCCAAGCGCAATTCACCCAGCCATTCACTCAATTAACCTTCATCCATTCTCACCCTCTCCCAATGCCATTCACAACCTCCCTCCAGTCATTCGGATCCACCAATTCCATTCACAACCCAAGCCTTCCTACTTCCCTCAGGGTCAGGCCACAATGGAACAAATAAATAACATTAAAGCCTGAAAGCTTAAAAGTAGAAAATTCAAAGAACAAAAAGTATATCCAAAAACGCAAGACACGCTAGGAAACAAGGGCAGCCCTGGTCGTCCATTGAAACTGTGCCCAAGCCCAGCACCCCAAACGTCGATCTTTCCCTAAAAAAACACCATAAAAAACAGACTTCGGGGAAGAAGCCTCCCCAACTTTTTACGCTTTCCCTTTCTCTCTTTCCTTTTCCACTTTTACACTCTGCAGCGATCGGTTTCGTGGCTCGAATAAGCCATCTTCTGGCGTCCCCCCAACGCAAACGCTGCGCCAGAACAGGCTGCGCCCAAGCTGCGTCCAGGGTTTTCGCAGCCACCATGGAGGGAGGAAATTGAGGGAAAAGTAGTGCTAGGAAGGCCGTTTCAGAACCGGTTTCATGTTGTGTTTCACATCGTGTTTCATATCCGGCCAGCATTTTTCACTTTGTGTTGCCTTAATCTACGTCTGTATCTCCCTCTGTACCTCCCTCTGTATCGCTTTTCCATGGATCCTGAGCTACCTGCCTGCTGCCTGCCTGCTGGGGCGGTCGGACTACAGGGTACCACTGTAAGCCACCCACCGCAAAGTCTAAATCGTGGGATATTATTTATCCACGTCTGGAGCGTGGATGCGTATTTTTGTGTCGTTTTCGTGCTGGGTGGTACTGTGCAGCAAAAATGGCCCAATGGTTTGGGACGCCAGAGGTCAGGATCAGGCCCAGGCAGGGCTGGTCAGGCCCAGGGCGACGGAGTGACAGAACGGAATGGAATAACAGGATTTGGAAAGGCGAGAACAAAGAAGCCCCGGGGGAAAGAGATTAGCGTTTTTTCCCGCTTCCTTCTGTTTGTGCTTCGTCTTTTCTTTTTCTTTTTCCTTCGGTTTTTTCAATGGCTGCAAAGAGACTTGGCTCAATGAGACACATTTTTTAGGAGCTGCGCGAGAGTTGAGCTCAGACTTCAAGCAGCCACTGGCATTGGCGAGAAAGCGAAGAAAGTGAAGAAAAAAATGGTTTTGAGGGAATTCAGAGTGAATATATGGATCTGTGTATTTTTGAAGGTTTTGAGACCTCTGGGTTTTGCTACCTCTCTGTGGCTCGCCTCCTCGGTTTCTGGGGCATTTGGGGCGCCGAGCAGCATCTCTGGTGACAGCATGGGAGTTGCGGTTGCAGAGTGGAAACGTCGAAGAAATGGCTAGAAACGGCCAGCAGCGAAGCCAGCAAGAGCCATGACGTGTAGACACTGAAACAGCGAGAGAAGACGAAGTGTGGGATGCCAAACTCTTTGTCTGGAGAGCACAGAAAGCCTACCACTGGAGATACCGGGCCCACGCCGGGGTTAAGGACACAGCAAAGAATAAGGAAATGTGCATTAAAAAAATAGGCAATGCCCCACGACTCGTTTCGTGTGGGTAGGTCTTCAAACCAATACATAATCGTTGAATTGGTCAAAAAAAAAAGACGCAATTATAACCGTAGCCGGGCCCACCCCAGCAGGTCGGGAAAGCGTGGGCCATGACGAAGGACAAACCAACTGATGTTCTTTAAGCCCTGGTGAATCGAAGCAATGTAGGCTTTCGATCGAAAGAGAAGACGAAGGTGAAGAACCCTAACACATGGCTTAACCTGGTGGTATAGAAGAAATCACCAGATCCAAAACCCCCCAAAAAAAAGAAGGTCAATTCGAATAAAATAGGAGCCTTAGTCTGCGGCTGGAGATCGATCTTACATCGCTTCATCCCAAAGAAAAAAAAAAAAAAAAAAAGTTGGCTGTTTACGTGAAACCGTATAAGTAGAAGCATAAAATAGCCTGGGCGTATCTGTCTGTGCGCTGCACCCATCAGTCAACAAAGTAAGCTGACCCCAATTCTCTATTTACCTGTCCTTCTCCAGTTTCACCTACTTTTTTTACCTTCTCTTTTTCCTCTAATTCTCTGCCTCGACTTCCCTCCACTTCATCTCCCTCCACTGCCTCTACCTCCCCCCTCAGACCGTTTTCTCTCTGGCGCCAATAAGCACCCCCCGCCACGCCAGCCCCATGGAAATATTTTTCGTTCTATTATTCCACCTGAGGATATTTTCTACTATTTTCAATCTTCTGCTTAAATGTAAATAATATTCGCCTGGCCCGTTTCATCGAAACGTCTCCTTGTCTTCACTCACTTCGCGGGCTGCGGGCTCGTTTCAGTTTTCTGCGGAAACCCGACAAGACACAAAACAGTGAGGCAAGGGAAGGCAGAGGGAGCACGAAGTGGTCTTGTGGTGGAACATGCAAGGAAGGTGGGAGGAAGAATTGGCAGTTGCTTTTGCTCGGCGGGCGGGGGTTGTTACCCAGAGAATGACCGATTGAGTTGGAATTGGATGATTTTGGGGCGGCCCAAGCTAATAAGGCTGAAGCTTTGGGGCGCCAAAAGTCGCCTGGGGCCTGGGGGCCCTCGGACTAGTGCCCCCGGAAGGGCCTAATCTGGGGGGGGTATACCGGGGGGCGGTACCGGTAGGTTGTGTCCTGCATATAAGGTCGGTTGAAATTCACACAACTTCACAATTCACAATATTCACAAGGCATGCAGCCTGCCACGCTGCTGCCACTGCTGCAGCCCGACGCTTGACGCACTGCAGACGCACCCGCCCTGCACCACTCCAGAGGAACAAAAGACCTGGCCCACACGCACTCCCCCATGCACCTCAGACGCACTACCAGACGCACCACTCAAATCTCTCGAGAGCCGAATCTTAGCCAGAAAAAAAAAAAAAAAAAAAAAAAAAAAAAAAAAAAAAAAGGTCAACTACTTTTGATGTTCTTCATCTACATACCACTTTTCTTCCTCCAGTGCATAAAGTTAACTTTAGTATACTAGGCTTTTATATCTTCCCATATCATCATCAAGCAGTGTCCCGCCCATACGCCTCCTGCCCCATCGCACTAGTATAAATAGCCGTTACTTTCCCCCGGCCTTTAGTTAAAAGTCCCACTTACTCGGTCTCCAGAACGGCCCCTGGCCAATATAATCCTCCCCTTTCCCTCCCTGGGCGGCCCGTATCCTCCTTTTTTTCCTACTTTTCCCCCTTCCCAATCCCAGGCTGTTTTTTCTTCCATTAAAGGCGAAGACTGTCCAGGCGACAGACTAAGAGTGCCCTTATCTACATTTTAATCCACCTTCCTTCATTTCCAGTTAATTCCTCCCTTTTTTCCAAGCCTGTGGCCAGCATCCCATGACATGACGCCGAAACTGGATCCCCCCGTCAAGAAGAACGCCTTTGTGCATAAACTCTATGGCATGCTCAACAACCCAAAGTTAGCCCATCTCATCTGGTGGACTGGGCCCGACGATTCCAATACGTTTGCTCTTTATCCAAGTAAAGAGTTTGCTGATGCGCTTCTGGACTACTTCAAGCACGGCAATGTGGCGTCGTTTGTTCGCCAGTTGCATATGTACGGCTTCCATAAGATCCTGGACCCCCAGCTGGCTTATCACGACAAAGACCTGCCCATCTGGGAATTTCGCCATTCACTGGGCAAGTTCAAGAAGAACGACGAGTCCTCCTTGGTGTATATCAAGCGTCGACTGCTGCTGAACTCCCTGCGCAACCTGTCGTTGCTTGATAATGAAAATAATCCTCCCCAGCATCAGCCTCATCCCCATCAACATCAACAGCCTCTGCGTTCCTCCCATCCACATATCTATGATCCCCATGGCATTGCCTACTATCCACAGCCGCCACGCCCAGGCCAGACCCATCCACATGCTCATCCCCAGGCACCTCCTCCATATCCATACGCGTACTATGCTACTGCTGCTGGTGCTGTCCCTGTGGCCCAGTCCCAGTGGCCTCCACATGTCCATCTGACGCCCCAGGGGCTCCCGCCGTACGCTTACCAGGCCCATCCCTACCAGCCTCCTCCTCATCAGCCTGTCCAGGGCTTCCCTCCTCATGTCCAGCATCCTCATGACCCACAACACATGGCTTACCCAGGCGTGATGCTCCCGCCTCCAACGCCAAAGGCTCCAGAAGCTAAGGAAACGAACAATTCACATAGTCCTTCGCCCAAGAGGCGATCCCATGATGCTCTGGGTCTGCCTCATACGGTCCTGGAACTGCCCCATCTTCGGTACTCCCATTCTACGCTGCTGCTTCCGACTTATCCAGCATCTACACAGTCAGAACCTCCTCGGTCCACAGCATCAAGCGACGACGCCACTTTACAGTTTAGGAAACCCTGGGACGCTGCGCTGGATAAGCGTCCCCGTCATCCGTCGTTGCTTTTTGACCCATTGGCTCCAAACAACAACCATAATCACAATAACAGCAACAGTACACAGACCAGGCAACCCAATGAGGCCATTAAGCTTCCGCCATTAGTGGGCCAAGGCCAAGCTTCCACAAGCCCTCCTACAGGCGCTCAGCCCATGCCGCCATTGCCTATCCAACGTCCTTCGCTCTCTTCAGTGCCTATCCGCAAATCTGTCTACGATAAGCTACGCCCTCTGTTGATCGAACTACATTCAGCAGCACATCCACCTACGTCAGGCCATTCTAGCGCCAGCGCTAGCGCTCCTGGCTCGGTGTCGACCCCACCACGTACCTTGGCAGGCCACAACTTTGACTCGATTGGATCAGGGTCGCTGTCGATCTTCTCAGGCGCCTCGTCTATTTCGTCGCTCCTGAGCGGGAACAGATCGTCATTTGGCTCTATTTCATACTTGATTGAGGAAAACCGCAAGCCTTCGCTAGTGGCGCCTCACGAGAGACCGGCGTCACCACAAATGCATCCACCTGGGCCTCCAGCACCTCCAGCACCTCCAGCTGGTCATCCTGGGCCTCCTGGTACGTCAGTGGTGACTACAATCATGGAAGAACGTGAAGGCGATCATCTTTCGCAGCCAATGCCTCGGTTAGCGCAAGCAGAAGCAGTTGCGCTTGGGAAGACTTCTACAGAAGAGCAAGGCCAGACGACCAGCAGCGCTAAGAGTCTGACGACATCGCCCAAGCCTTCTACCCCGCTGTTCAAGGCGAAAGTATCGTACTTGCTTGATGATTCGAGCAATGGAGTGAAAAGGCAAAAGACAGAAGCCAAAGATAATGAAACCGAAAAGACTGCTGAGGCCTGATGCCGGCAGGGCCGTCGTTGGGCCAACAACACAGGTATGGGATCAGACGATCTACGAAAAAACGACACTGATGTTTCCAGAAGGCGCTGGAAGGCACCGAAGGCACCAAAGGCACCAAAGGCACTGGAAGGTACTGAAAGGCACCAAAACGTTGAAGTTAAAGTTTGGTCATGAGACAAGCAAAAACGGTGCAGCTGAAAAATCAAGCTTTCCAAGACTTGCCCAAAAACTCTTCCAGCTTAGAGCAACCAAGCTGCGCCAGCGCTTCAATGGCTTCACTTGCTTTTTGCTAGTTAGGGTCCACTGACGATCGAAGGATTGCCCAAAAGCACACCAGAGAGAAGCTCTGTGCCAGATGTAAAGAAGCCAATGCAGAAGAACGCCAGAGACCCGATTTTGGGCCTGGGTGGCCTGATTTTTGCATTTTTCTGCGTTTTTAGACATGCGCTAGCATGCGCCGGCACGCGGCACGGCTATTTCAGGTGGAACCAGCCGATCAGGTTTTTCAATCTTCAGCTGAATGTCCTTGTTAGGCTGTGAAAAAGCAGACAATGGTTTCCGATAATATCTTTAAAGTTGGAAGATTCCATTGCAGGGGGGCGTCTTTGCATAACTGATAAAGGCAAAAAAGTGGTTGGTTTCTAAAAAAAAATCAGCCCAGAGAAGCAGGGCAGATCGAAGCAGAGCTGAAGCGAGTCGCAGCAGGAAAAAATAAAAAAAAAAAAGCTGAAAATAAAAAATTTGCTCAGTCGCCCCAAAAAAATAAAAAGAGAGATTAAAAAAAAAAAAAAAAAAGAGGCCCAAGAATCTACACATCAGATAATGCATACTTCGATGGAATCTGTGGTACTTTTTTTGACTTTTTTGACTTTTTTGCAGTTTTGTTTTTTTTCTTCAATGTGTGAGTATTACGGAAGTTTTAAGAGAGACATGGTTAAATAGGTGAAATTTTTAATGAAAAAAATACGTCTATCTCTTTAACGTAGAAAGGCGTTGAAAGCAGCACCAGCGCTCATCACCATACCTACCGTTTATGGCTGCAACTACCAACAAACCTCCCCAAACGTCAAAAAAATCAGAAAAAGTCATGATTCCATTAAATTTCAAGCCAAACGAACACCACCACTGCAAAATTCAGCCCAATTCACCCCCAATAGCCTTTCTGGTACCTCTTTATCACCTCCCAAATCCATCGTCTGGCTTGTCAAGACAAACGCACGACGCTGCCATCAGGCTCGTCCATCTCTCGTCTCCTGCTTTTCCTGGGCCTCCGGCGTCGTCCAGCTGCCACCAAACTGCCGCCACTGCTCAGGCGAATGTACGGTGCCTCAAATGACGTGTAGATGATGCAGATACCCATGGACGAACTGGGACAAGTCCACGGCAGTGGAGGAGGAGGTAGTGGTTGGTTTTGGTGATTTTAGAGGCTTCACTATGGACGTTTGGATGGTAGATGGGTTACACGTGCCGTTGGATCCCCAAGACTGGTTTAAACAGCACTAGACCATTTTGTGGTCTTGGGAACAAACGGGCTTCCGGAGCACGGCGGTTCTTCAACTAGACAAGAGAGAAAAGAAAAGAAAAAAAGAAGGGTGAAAAGAAGAAAAGTGGAGATTCAGCCGCTGGACATGATGCTGGTTTCTTGTTGGTACATAGCCGGAGTCCCCGAAGGGAAAGTGTGCTGGAGAGTGATGGAGCAGAGTCTAAATAAGCCTTTTGGTCTAAAGCCCTGGAAGTGGTTTTGTGGCATTTGGCTGCAAACCATTGAATCTGGCGATATCGGATGGCCCAAGGCAGAAGCAGAAGCAGAAGCAGAAGCATGAACGGGGACGTAAATGCAAAAGTAAAGAAAAAGCCAATTTACAGTTCAAACTTTATCAACACTTCCTTCACTGGCTTTTTCTTCACCTTTCACGTTCAGCCCAACACTCGCCAACCCACTTTGTGTATTCTCTGTCCATCTTCACAAGCCCCTGCCGAGTCCCTTGAAGCTGCCGCTGCTTCTGCCGCTACAGCTCACAACCAGACCCCCACACTTGACTGTGTTTTACGACTGTGTGCGCTGTGCACATTCTTTTTGGGTATTGTGTTATATTCGTGGTTAGTCCCTGGTTAGTACCTGGTGGTTAGGCGCCGAGCGTCTGCCTAACGCCGGTCCAGGCGATTCCAGCGGAGTTGTTGGTTAAATCGTTTGGTGACAAAAAGAAGGAACTACATGGATTTACATGTCCATCTGGTGATATCTCTTCAATTGCATTTTCTCATTAAATGACAACTCTACAGCCCTCCAGCACTCGCTTGGAGTTTGCAGCATCGTAGTTTGCGCCTTTTCCTGTAGTGATTTATGTATGGCGGCCTAAATCCCAGCCAAGAGACCCTTTTGCTCATTTGGCAGCCCGTTGCACCCTGACAACCATTTGGACACTTGGAGCGACCGAAGCGAGCGACAAGTGCTGCCGGAGATCGATATCTCAAAGTACATGTGTTGCTAGTGTCTATTTTAGAGAAGGATGCTTCTCTGGCTACTTGCTTGCGTTAGGAGCAATGAATATCCAATGCAGATGGTTCTGGTTAGTGGACGTCGAGCAACAAGCAACGGGAAAGAAAGAGCAAATATATGTAAGGCGTAAAGCGAAGCGTAAAATGAAAAATAGAGCGTCGGTTGAAGCGAAGACGGCAGAAGCGTAAAGTTAGAGCTTTGGATTAATCCACGGTGCGTTAGTGCCGAAGGCCAAGTGGAGTAGACGTAGATGGCAAGCGTTGATGGAGTATGAGAAGAGATTTAGTGCCAAGGCAGTGAAGTGAATGAAGGGGAAGAAAAGGGAGAGAAAAGAAAGAGAAGTTTTAATCCAATTGGATATATCAATGTCTATATATATAATTAAATGTATATATATCCATATTCTAATTCACTCACCTTCACCCACCCGTCCAATCAAAACACAGCCAAGTCGAATTACTCATGCACAAACCTAAAAAGCCAAAAGTGCCAGGTATCAAGATCAACCCGGTTTTGTGGTTCTGGTTTAGTGTCGTTAACGAACAAGCAGGTGAGGAATAAGCGACCCGGTGAGGCTCCCGTGAGGCCCGTGAGGCTCCCGTGAGGCACAAGCGAGAACGGTATTTGCGTTTAGAGGGTATTTGCGTTTAGCAAATACCCCAAAAGCAAAGGGCATATAATTTGCCAAGTCAATGGGTTCTTAGTTGTCTGTCTTTTGGAGAAGTGGTGGGTTGTCTTTTGGCTGCGAAAAGTGTCCAGCCCAGTGCTTCCTCGCTTTTTCCAGAGGAAAAACTGGACTCCCCAAAACCTCCAATTTCTTCAATTACTTTCTTGTTTTCCTTAAAACCCGTGCACCTTAAACAAACCCAACCTCTCCCCTTCAATTCCACCCAACCCACGCTGTTCCACCTCCAATAAATCCCACGAATCCAGCAACCGCTGGCTTTTCTGGAGCCTCCAGCGCACGGCAAGATGCATCTGTGAGGCGCCAGCGCGGCGAGAAAATCGCAGAAAATCGTACCCTGAAAAGCGTAAAAGTGGCAGGAAAGTGGCAGGAAAAGGCGGAAAAAGACAGGAAAAAGACAGGAAAATGGCTGAGGCTGCCTGAAAAAATGGAACCCTGGCCAGGGAAAGCTCCAGCCTTGTTCCAGTAAATACATGAAAAGACAACATATACTTTCTTTAAAGAACATAAATGGTTTCCAAAAAGTGTCTTTTTTACTGCCCAACTTTTCCTTTTTTTAAATTCCCTTCTTTTTCCCAAAAGGGCGTACCCTTCTTTTCCTCTGTTTCCCTGTTCCTCCAAATCCTCCTCGCTCTGGCTCTCCAAACCCTCTTCCTCCCAAGCCCACCAACCACGCTTAAACTCAAACCTTACTCAAACCTTAACCTTGTCCATGCGGCGCCAGCTTGTATTTACCTTCTTACTCTGTTTCCCTTTCGTTCTTTCCATCCTCTTCTGGCCATTCACGCTTTCTGTTTACATTTACCTCTTCCTCTTCACCTTCACCTTCCTCTTCCACGTCTGGGGCTTGGTAACCTTAATTTCTGTTTCTGTGTTTTGCGTTTACATGCCGAAATGAAACCGCTTCTTCGGGCTTGTCGGGCTTGTCGGCCTCTTCGGGCTTGTCGGGCTTGTCGGCTTCCGCTGAATCTCTGTTTATACGTACTTGTTCTGGCCAGAAGGACCCTGTGGCTTGGAAGTGGAGATGCTCACGAACCGAGGTCCTGACAGGCCCTCTGGTGGCTGCAAATCAACTGTTTGACTGTTTTCTGGGGTAAATCGTTACCTTTCGTGCATTGTACTGGTGCAACCGGCAAATCTCCCCAGCACATCCAAAATCTCCCATTATGGTTAAGCCATCTAAAAAGACAATCTACAACCTGGGATCTAAATTCCCTTATAAAACCTCCTCCTCTTCGGTAGCTTACTACTCGCTAAACCCAGTCACCTTCACTCCCCTCCACCCAACTCTATTCTTTTCCAACCCATTCTCCAACCTCTTCTTCACTTTCCTCATGCCTTTAGCCTTTTGGCTTTGTCTTTTATGCTTCTCTTACGACTTAGCACGCTGCACCGCTGCCAACAGTCATGCCAATGCCCAAGCCTTCCCAAGAAATGCTTCCTCTTTCTACCTACGTTCCCACTACACCTGCAAATGTAACCATGGCATGCTGCTTTTGAGCCCGTGCTCCAGCAACCTTATTTCTTCGTATCCTTACCCAATGTGTCCTTATGTACATTGAAGTGCTTTCATCTTTCGAAAAAAACGTCTCTGTAATGCATCCTTAATTTGGGCACCTTCTGCCAAGCTTTGGAACAAGAAGAAACCAGAACCAACCTCACCGCAAACCTTTCGTTGTGCTGCCTATTCTTGTTTTTTCTTCTTTTCTTAAGGCTTTTTCTGCTGTTTTACGAAGCTGCGCCAGCAATCCTTCTTCAGCTTCCCATGAACCCCCGCTTCGTTCCGCTAACTGCAACAGCAACCAAACGCTTCGTGGTATCGAACAAAAAGCACGTTCTCTTGCATTGTGACAATGTGGTTGTAGAAATGAAAGAACCCAAGTCACAGGCATTCTTTTGGGGGAGAGTGACCCATGCTCGTACCAACATCAACACAATGGCTGATATGCTAAAGATAGTGGGTTTTCAGAGTTGTGGCACCACTCTTTGCCAAGGGCTGAGGGTCCACGGTTTGACTTATTCGCCTAGGACACAATGGGTATACATTGTGAAAGATATAAGCAAAAAAAAAAAAAAAAAAAAAAAGAAGAAGAAGGCGCCAAATCCGACTTCCCTTTTGAAGTTTCATTGTATTTCGCCATTGCCACGGCAATGGGGGAGAGCCTCTTTCTTCATGTTTCTTCTTCCATTGTGCTCAACGAAAACAAACCTCTATGTTGTAGTCCAACATCTAGCTTTTTTGGCGACTTTGTGATCTTCAGCACGAACGTCGTTATGGATCTCTTCTAAAAAGCCAATCTTCCATCTGCTTCATTTCTCATGCTTCCTTCACCAAAAACACCCTAGCCCATAACCACAATGGCTGGAACACTTCCCATTGTTAACGTCTTCCTGCGTCACACTAAATCCCATTATACGCATTGTTTCCCACCCAAAACACCACTAATCTTCACAAGAAAGGCTAGTTTCCTGGCACCCCTATCGGATCTGGAGGGGGAAGGCTCTGATCGTCATTACGTAGTTCGAAAGAAAGAACCCAACGAAAGATCAACATCCAGTATACAGCGTTTGTCTATGCATCTGTAACACACGTAGCAAACAAGAAAGCCCATCCAGCCACACAAGGTTCGTCCACGCAATACAAAGACATTGTTGATGTTTCAAGTGGTGAGTGTGCTCAACAAGGCCCCTTCCACATTCATGCGAGAGATCTCCTACACGAGGAGGGCCCGGAAGCCAAGAACAGATAGCAGTCGCCAAAGGCAAAGAAGAAGCAGCAGAAAAACCAAGTCCCCATGCTATTAAAAGCGTATTATAGAGCCTCCTGTCCAGCCACTTTATCGTCACAATGGAGGCCTTAGAAGGGCTCCCTTCGAATGACGCCCTTAGAATGGCGCCCTTAGAATGGCCGCTTCGATACCTTTGTCGCTTTTTTCGTGCTTCTCTGGGCACTCTGGCGGCGTTCCTCCTCTTCCTCTGAATCCACATCGTCCTGGCGCTGCCCCTTCAGAGCCGTTTTCGCCGTCTCCTTTGCCTGTTTCTTCTTCCCGTCCAATTCACCCAAAAACTGGCTCCGTTTCTTTTGAACCTTCTGAGGCGGTCCCTGTGGTTTCTTTTCCTTATTATTTACACGCCCACGGCTATCGTTTCTCATTTTGTTGACCAAAGCAGCCATGGCTTTGCTTCCAGCCGTGTTCTGGCGATTCTCCTGAACCTTCAACTTTTGGGGGTCTTTTTCAGGATTCACAAAATCTGATATCGTCTTTTGCTCCTCGTCGTCCTTCTCAAGCTCATAGAGGCCCAGCCCGTTCGAGAGAATCGGCAAGTTAAGAAAATCAGCCCCTGAAACCTCTTCTTCTGTGTTCAGAGAGGCATTCTGGGACGGTAGCCAATTGGCGACTGTGGAGTTGGATTCGTTGAGGGCAAGCTGGAACCGGAGCTGGAAGGCCTCCTTCTCTTTGATTTCTTTCCTTCTGTTGACTTTGGACATGTTGGTGGGTTAAAGGAGCATTAAGTGAAGATAAGTTGTAGGTCATCTCGCGAGATGAGTATGTAAGACCAAAAAAAAGAGTGCGCAAGCCCGGAATCGAACCGGGGGCCCAACGATGGCAACGTTGGATTTTACCACTAAACCACTTGCGCTAGGAAAGAAATGCTCCGAGACGGGGAATTGAACCCCGGTCTACCACGCGACAAGCGGTAATTCTAGCCACTAAACTATCTCGGACAACTTGTAAGTGGAGAAGGTGCTCAGGGTAGTAGTACCATGTTTTGGACAAATCTCAAAAATTTCAAGTTTCAAGAACTTATATATATTAATTCAAGTTTTGGCTATATGAATCCGGTGTTGAAATTGAGCTACGGCAATTTTTCGTGGAGTTATGGGCGAAAACGTGTGAAAATGTGTCAAATTCAAGGTATAAAACCCGTACATCCTCGAATGCCTATAAGCAGCTAATGGAGGCATATATTTCACTTTTTGCAGTTCGATGTGATTTTTTGGTTTTACGAAGGAAATACTATAGTTTAGAGGCTGATGAGGGCTCTTGGTTAGAAAAATTCCTATTCCAGAGGTATCTCTAGAGAGGTGTTAGACATGTTGTAAAGCTCTTGAGATATAGGTTATACAGATACTCCCACTCCAAATGGCCCATTCAGTCAATTGGCAGTCAAAGGCAAAACATAAGGAAACTGGTGAAGTTCAACATGATATAGATGAATAAAGAATGATATATGGCGAAAAGTTGATGTCTATGCATCTCTGAATACACATGATATATATGTACTATATAGGCTCTGAAGAGGTGAAGCAAAGACGAATAACCCCCAGTCAATGGCCTCCCCAGGTACCCAAAACAGCCCTTAAGTAGTTAAATATAGCTAAGAGCCACCCCTTTTTTACATTCCATCCCTCTTATCCAAAAACCACTCCCCTCTTTCCCTTCACTGACCCTCCACAACTCCCTCTTTCTCCATACTTAACCAGTCAACCAATACTTTTCACCACGAAAACCCACAAATTTCCCACCCCAACCACAAACTCCTAAACTCCTCCACCATCCAATCCAAGCCCACCTCCACTTTCCCAAAACCACCAAAACAACTGCAACTCCCTAACTTCCAACCTTCAACCTCCAGTTTATGCGGGAACCTGTCAAAATGGGTGCAAAACGCTGAAAGCTGCAGCGCCACAGCACAACCAACCCCAACTAGCAACAGAATTGCTTTTGAGTGAACGACCAGAAATCGAAAGAAGTCGACTGGCCTCGGGAACCACAATCTACTAAAACACTTACCTTCCTTTTCCTTCTTTAGTACCTTCCCTTTCTGCTTATCTGTTCGCACATGGCCGATTTTTCACCCTAACTACTACTCCATGAACCGACGAGACTGAGTGTAGCCACCAGGAATTGCCTATAATACCTCCTTCTTTTATGCCTACAGTCATCATTTCTCATCGACTGTCGCTTGTGGGGTGCTTGGTGGCGGCAGCACTTCGACTTTACTTCCAAGCACGGAACTTGAAGATCATCGTGGTGGAATCGCTAGATACGAGTTTCACCAGCCAGCCATTCTGTGGGATAAGCACGATTTCGAACCAGAGACTCGCTTATAATGCGTTTCTCCAACGAGCCTTCTTTCAGGGCTTGTTGGCGCCGTCGTTGACGTTCCTAGAGTCTATCCAGATCCACAACTCTCCTCTGTCGAGACCAGAGTTCCCCAATTCCCAGCATAAGGTGCTTGCCAGCTTGGGACTGCCGGCTCAGTTCCTTGCTCTCGTGTACCATCCACAAGTACTACTCAATTCGCTACGCCAGTCGCTTTCAGCGGATCCGCTGATAACGTTTCTCTCGGTGCTGGACCGTGGCGCCATAGCACAGCTCCAGGGCGACTGCTACATCAACTTCTCGCCGGGCGAGTATAACAACAAAACGGAGAATTTGGATCTTGCTGCCCATTCATGTCTATTTCCAATGGAGCTCAGGCAGCAGCTGGTGCTGCTGCTGCTGCAACAGGCTCCGCCCATGCTATGGCTCCCATCGTTTAAAGCCTCTACTCAAATGTTCGAGGCCATTTTCACCAGCACGGCGTCGTCCACGCGAGCCAGTCTAAACATCGAAGTGCATTCGGTCAACCTCAACATCCACGAAAACAGCTTCGCCTCGCGGTACGACCTCAACCACGGCATCAAGGCCTGTGACTATGTTCTCCAGCTCATGGAGTCGCTAGCCACGCGTCTTGGCCTCGTTCCTTCTCGTCTATAGTACATCAAACCGGAAGCGTATCCAAGCCAGCAATACGATTCACGTACGGTTCCAACGCTGGATGTCTCAAAATGCTGCCAATGACAGGCACGTTCCGTAGAAACTGGACAATGGTGCCTATAAAGTCGCCAAACAACGAAAGAATGCCCACGCCTTCCACGATAAACCCAATAAAGGAGCGTTTAAACAAGATCAACGTGATTCCACCGAAAAAGAATATCGTCGGTCTGATCTTTGTAGGACGAGCAAAGAAGTAGATGGTTCTCGTAGGCCCAATGATCAAAATGACGCCAATGACAAACAACAAGTTGCCAATGGCCAAAAGACTGGAATCAAAGAAGGCCAAAATCCCAAGAAGGAAAAACACCACGCCTGCCGCCGTCAGCACCACGCCGTACTCTAGGGTTAGAAGAATTCACATAAAAAGGGAGACAATGTACATACTCTGGCGCTCAGTGAGCCACATGTTGGAATCGAAAAGCATGGTTCTGGTTACTTTGTTGGTTGTGAGACGTGGATAGTGGAAAATAGAGAAGTAGGTGGGTTTAGGGTCACGTGACCGCGATGGAATGTTAGATGAAGGGTGCACGACTGTAGGTAAGAAAGACTATGTAACGGACATAGCTGGGTTTATAGTAAAGAGTGGTTCGTAGTGTATTGAGATAACTAGTTAAGGAAAGAAGGATGGGAGATGCCATCCTTATATAGTGAAGACATTGGATGGCAAGCAAGTAAGAGGGTCATCATCATAGCAACTATAGGAATCTGGGCAACAGGATATCATCATGCCTGCATATAGAGCATGTATTCCAACACCCGTTCTTAGCCTGTGGCCTAAGATTCATTTGAGTTCGGGTAGATATGGCCTGTATCAGTGGAGCGTCCTTATCAAAAGTAGTCTGTAAATGTTCGTATAGTTGTTGTTAAGGATTTGGGACATTCGAAGGACCACTTAAATGATTGTCCATGACACTGAATTTTGAGCCCAAAGCTTCGTGAAGGGCGTAACTGTCTGATGATGAATGACAGTTCTGATTCCTTTGATTCTTCGACGATTATTTAAGTCACATATTGATCGTTCGTTCGAAAATTGACTTCTTTCCTCTTGGAACCGTCTGTCCTCTTGGGACCGGTTGTCCTCTTACTTTCGCTTTTCCACTGGGATAGAGTTTGTTACTCTATATCCCACAGGCACATCAACGAGAACCTAGACATGTTTGTGAGTGTTGCAACCGTATGGTCGGGACGCTCATGGTGCTCAAGACATTACATCTGGGTAGAGACACCTCATGACAAACTGGTTGTTATCTCTCGTTGTAGTACCACAGCAGAGTATTTATTTTATCTTCTCTGCTTTGTCCAAGGTTGTCGCGGATTTATTGTAGCTCGGCGGTAGGGTGAATTCCCTTTATCTTTGTTGCGCAAGAGATGTAGCTAGGTTAACAAGTATCTGGCTTCTTCAGATAGTTCTTTGATGAAATCTTCCGTAGGACCCGTCCTTCTATATTTGCAATTGTCCCAGGTAACCTGCTGTTTTCTTCCTGACTTCTTGTCTCGCAACTTGCTCATGTTCCGTCATAGCCGCCTTTAACAAATAATCTCTGAGTACATTTCTATGTTGTGTCTTCAACGCGACTGGCCTTGTTCACTAGTAATCCACTCTTTAAGACAGGTCTCCTTCTTATGGGAGTAAAGCCTATTTGATCAGCCCAAGGTTGCATGCGTAGTCCATTTAGTGTGTCATTAGGGGAAGTCTCTGTTCAAGGTTTCGTGGTTTAGTTCCTTTGGGATTAGTGAAATCAGGTCCAGCTAACTTTATCAGTTCAAAGTTCGACATCGTTTTGTTTAAGCATCCATGTTAGTTGTTAAGGACCAACGTTTAATTTAGCTGTTTCGAACTGTATTGCTGGCTGTTGAGTTCCTTGGTTGAGAACCTGATTGACTGTTGTGCCTGCTCTCACTATCCCCTTTTTCTTTCTATGGCGAGTGTGCTTGTCCTGCTATCCGTTAGGTTTCATGCTCGAAGTATAACTGGGGGAACTTTGGTGACTCCCTAACTCTCCAGTTCAACCTATTAGATATTGCGGATGTGTTTGAAGTCTTTTGGTGAACTTAAACCCGTTCTTAACATGCTTTCCTTTCCTATGATCATCACTTCAAGTGTGCAATCCTTCTTTGGTTCTGATTAGTAGTGATATTCTTGTTATGTTGTTTTGGTTCCTCTTATTAGGGTTGACTTAAATAGCTGCATGGAAATCAATGGTAAATTGGCGACCTTCGGGGAGGTATCTCCCTCATATAGATCTGAAAGTGAGAACAACACATGAATTCCCCCTTTCGCCAATTTGGCACCATGCGCTTTGAATAGTAGTCTTCTTGTCTAAAACCGTTCTGAACTCACCGACGATGCATACGCTGTCCTGCTAGCCGGGACAGTACTCGGAGCTGTGTTGACTTCGTCTCTCGAGCCTGCCCTCTAGGCTTGTACTCTCCTAAACCGGGCAAGATTCATGGAGGTCCCCACTCTCACTACTTCAATGTCTTTTTTGCATTGTGACTTCCCTGGTATCCATTCCACCCTGTCAGAGGAAGATTTAATACCAGCCGCCAGAGAAACATCCTCCTTAACTTTCCGGGGTAAGGAGGTCAAAAAAATTCTGGACGAAGTCAGTGGGATGGCTTGCTTAGGACTCTAAGAACGTCTTCCTAGAATTGTGCGTAGGCGTTGGTGATTCTGTCAACTGGAACTGGACTGTAAAGAGTCAAAATGTTGACTCCACTTGACGCAGTTTCTGCGTTCGCTGTTTCGCTGTTAGTAGCATTCTAACACATCTCCAAGATGTGGTTAGTGGTGGAACCTGGTATAATGTGCTTTGCTTAGCTTCATATACTTATTACTGACGGGCTTTAAGTGTCAATAATAATCCACCTATTATCTAAAGGGACGATCGACGGAGAGACCTGTTCTCCTTTGGTCATATTTTGCTTTCAAATCTTTCGCAAGTCAATTATTAAGATAACGAATAAATGGCTTACCTTTTAACGATAGTGGGTCTCTATTGTAGACTCTCTTCTATCGAGCGAGAATGATTGAGGAGTACCTGACCTGGTAGCCATATAGTCCAGCGGCGCTTATTAGAGTACGCTCTTTCTGGATAGGAAACACGAGCTTAAGCGGATTTTCTTTCTTCGCTTTTCTTATGATGTTGGCGAGTTAGAGCGAGGGTTGGTTTGTCAATAATGAGACATAATGGAGCGCCAATTATGGTCTGAGGTACCAAAGTAAGGTCACCTTACCATACATTCCTGGTTTCTAATGAGAATAACGAAGTGCCAGTCATTATCTACCTGTATCGTGGTACATTTGCCGGTCAATGATAATGTAATTTCTTTACCCTTGTCGCTTTAACCTTCAGTGAGCTCGTGTCTCATGGATGTCGAAAATGCAGCGATCCCCCTTTGGCATCAAGTGGGGTTTCTGTCCAAGCTGCTTGTGGAAACCTCAACTTCTAGCTCACATTTCAATGATGTTATTTCAATGATGTTCTTGCTCCAGAACTGGATGGCGCTTCAGAGCTGTTTAGTCTCGTTGCTTGGCATAAGTATACTCTTGTTCATTCATACGAGACGATGCGTCGATATATGATCAAATATTCCGGCCCTAAGTTTAGCCATGAACCCAGTTGGGGTTGTGAGGTGAAAAAACAGCTTCACACTCATGACGCTTCGAAATGCCAGTATTGTGGTAGAATTGCAACGGTGACTCAGTAACATAGCTCTGTTCATTGATTGTTGAGTTTCCTGAGGAGAATGTAGCATCTGTGGCCCAATTAACGATTTGATGATCTCATTCTTGGACGCGTTGGGCCATGTCCGTTCCTCGTATCCCAGCAAGTGTATCTTGCTTCTCCAAGTCTTTCTAATAACAGTGTCCATGTTAGTGAGCTTTACTGGCGATAGTCGTCCAGAACAATGCACAGGTTACACAGGTAAAAGTTAATAAGCATGGCACTTTGAGTTGCATAAGACTGGGAGTATTATCTCTTAGGCTGGAAGAAATGCGGAAAGACGGGGAAATTGGAGATTTGTCATCTTGGAAATGATACCAGTCTTGTAGTACAGCGTAGATGGTATGGACCTCGAGTCTGCATTATTATTGTAGACTATTCGGAAATCGGCCAACTGCTTTGTAATTAAGATAGATGTAAAGCAGATTTCTTAGGATGTATTTAAACTCTTGGTACCCTTTGGCCTTGGACTTTCCCGGTAAATGTCATAGTAGTCCTTGTATGTGGAAGTGCTAGACACCGATAAAGACATTGGAAACATCTATACTCTACCTTCTGTAATGATGGCTGGAGTAGTTGCATTGACTCAGTAATAACCAATCGATGTGTAGGCTGAGTTTGTGCAAATGTGTAGAAAAATGAGTTTTGCTTCTTTAATTTTCTATCACAATTAGATTGTTCGTCAAATTTGTGTCCATGTCCTCGACTTCTTAGAAGGGCGTTGCTTTGTCAACGTCTCTCCTTCTTGACCTTTAGGTTTAGGGTTAATGATGCATAGTCGATGATGCATAGTCGAAGGACTCCAACCGCTGAATGGTATAGGGCTCTTCCACCT
The DNA here is from genome assembly GCF_002926055.2 of Candidozyma haemuli. Classification (NCBI taxonomy): domain Eukaryota; kingdom Fungi; phylum Ascomycota; class Pichiomycetes; order Serinales; family Metschnikowiaceae; genus Candidozyma; species Candidozyma haemuli. Next base: position 331,639 of record NW_020289905.1, read on the forward strand.
GCAATGCAGAGATGACAGTTATAAAAGTTCTCGCCTCACAAGAGCTCCCGGGAAGTGAAAGATTCCTTACACAAAGACTGTTGTTCTATTGTGTTTTCCAAGATAGATGCCTTCCCTATTATCAGGGAACTTATCCCGTTTGCTCTTGTGTTTGTGGGTACCACTGAGTTATTGTGGTTCCTCTCTGTCTAATCTCTGTTATGTATGCATGGAGTTTGCCTTGAGCCTTACGTCTAGCGTGCTTTGTTTGAGACTTCCTGACTTTAAAAAAAGATTTGTAGTCTCGTAGATTCATATGTTGTTCTTGATGTCAGGGCCCATTGTTGTTTATTCCCAGCTAAGCACGCTAGTCTGTTTGGAACGTATTATTTAGTTGTTCTGCTGTAGTCATAAGTTTCCAGTCCGTCACTGATGAACACCTGAATTTCGTAAGCCTGAACTCTTCTCTGTAGTAGACAAACCGTATAGTCAATAGTCAATAGCTTATGTTTGATATGTTGTTCAGTGTTCAAGTTCTCAGCCACTGTTTGCTGAGGGTCCAACTGTTGGTCAACGAGCATGTTAGTAGACCATTGCTTTCCCAATCTATTCTTATCCGAGTATGGTCAATTGGGTTCATTAGTTATGATAGTCTTGATCTTCTTCGTTCTTCGGTAGAATGGTTCAATAGTCTGAGGACTCTTGCTTCCTTACGACGATTGTACACAGAAGACGTCATGGTAGTCTGAAGACCCTTCAAAGTTGATCAACTCTTGATGGCGCCGAAGCTAACTACCATCTTTATAAAGATGTTAGATGAAGGGTGCACGACTGTAGGTAAGAAAGACTATGTAACGGACATAGCTGGGTTTATAGTAAAGAGTGGTTCGTAGTGTATTGAGATAACTAGTTAAGGAAAGAAGGATGGGAGATGCCATCCTTATATAGTGAAGACATTGGATGGCAAGCAAGTAAGAGGGTCATCATCATAGCAACTATAGGAATCTGGGCAACAGGATATCATCATGCCTGCATATAGAGCATGTATTCCAACATGGAATCCAAGCTATTTTGGCATTTCCCGAGATCCTGGAGTGGTGGGGGCGTAGGTGTGGTTTATTTGGCGTGGTTTGGAAAGAATGGGGTGGTTTTGCCTGGTTTGGGGTGTTGGGGGCTGGAAGGGTGGACTGGAAGGGTGGACTGGAAGAGTGCGGTTCGGGAAGACCTTCTACTGGCCACAGCCAGCCAAGGAAAGGTTAAAGTAGTGGAAGTGGTGGAGTGTAGTAAGATGCATATTGGAAGGTAAAAAGTTGGTTTTGGTATTGGCTGTGTGGATGTTTGGCGGTTTTGGTGGATTGTGGAGGGTATGTCTCAAAGTACGGTTTTTCGCAGCCATTAGGAAGAAGAAGTGGTGGAGGTGTAGAAGATGGTGGGTTAAGTGGAGGGAAAGAAGAAGTGGTTGAAGGTGTTCCTTATTGGGGAGGTCAAAGGTGGTTTGGCTGGGAATTGGAAGAATTGGCATGTTTGGTAGAAGTGGATGGTTGTAGCGTACTGGTACTGACTGAGACATGGCAGTCTATGGATTCAGTTCAATGGGAAGTCTTAAAATGAAGAAATGGGTAGAGAAGGTGGTTTTCTTTAATTGGAGTAATTGATGGGGAAAAGAAGATTTTTTGCTTTTTCGAGACAATTGAATAAGAGTGGACGCTGGTAAATAGGTACTACTGGGAAGTGAAGTAGATACTACCCAAGTTCCACCAAGAAGTCCAGTCATTCAGACGTTTTTTTTCATTTTTTCAATTAAAATAAAAACTATTAAACTGTAATAATTAGTGCCAGTAAAATCACCTTATTGCCATTTTGAATGGATGATGAATATGGGAACTAGGCTTACTATCATAGTACTATGTGGACTGCCATACTAAGGGAATCCAAAAGGACCTTAAAGAAACCAACTTCAGATACTTTCCACTTTCTAAAGACAAAAAAAAGCATTCACTTTTTAATTTTCCTAGCTCTTCTAGAAACCTCCAGGGCCTTCAGAAGCTTATATCTTCATTTGCAATAAACAAAAAGAATGCCATTGATGAAACCCACACCGTTAACCACCAGAAACCGCTTCCACTTGGCTCGTCTTATTCTCCCACTTATACCAAGGCAACAGGGCTACTATCAACATAACTTCAATGGCAACACATATCATGGTATGGCCCAAATAATGACTCTTGACAAATATCCCCAGCAGCTTGCCACGAATGGAACTGGCATAAATTAATGGTGGAAGGTTACCCAAAATCAAAATTATAAATCCCATAACCGTGTAAACCAAGTATGGGACAAGAAGAAACATCATCCCAAACACGAAACACGTCGTCAGGAGAAGTAGCATAAGTGTATGGGAATCGTTCCAAAAGTCCCAATCAAACTCCTTCATAATGTCTATAGTAGAATCATTAATTTCCCGTTGTTGAGTGCCATTCAAGAATCTGGCGGCATCCGGAATTTCCTGAACAGCTTTCCTGGCCTTGTCCAATGCCAGTCCCACGGCTTTTACCCAAGATAGAGCAATATGATCTTGATTTATCTTATTGGTCTCCACTTCTTGTGCAATTACCGTGCCAATATCATAAATGATGCTTTCAAGAGGATTTTCTGCGCCTTTGTGGCACACGGTTGGCTGCTTTTCTGACTTTCTACAGTAAGCATAGTAATGAATGTAATACTGTGTCTCTCCAAGAGGCCACTTCTCGGGAATATACTCTGCCATTTTCCCAGTAGATCCAGGCGAAGCATCTTCAAAAGCGTCCACTAGAAACCTCGAAAAGTCATACCAATCTCCCAGTCCTCCAACGCTGTATTTGACAGTCGAAGTGGGAATAGTAGGGATCCATAGCCAGATATGGAAGCCAAGACAAACCAATATCAAGAGAAACCTTATCAAAGAAGGATCCCTTTCTTTTTGCATTTCTTTTTGTAACATTTCTAAGTCATCAGGGACTTCAATCTGCATCTCCTGGAACTCTGGAGGTTTCTGGGCGTTCTCGTCTTGAGATGTAACAGTGGGCTTTGTATCTGACATGGTTAATGAAAAAGAAGGAGTAGAAGAGGGAGTCTTTTATATATAGAGGGATAAATAATAAAAGTTGGAGTTTCCGGTTCATATATTGGTTTCCTGTGTCATTTCCATGGAAAGGCTCAATATGAAAGTATAAGATGGCATGTTGAATTTACGTAATCTGTAGAACTTCAATGTAAAAATTAACAGGTATTTACTCTCCCTATTCATACTATATTCTTCGCTTTGGCAAACCAGGTACTAATTAGCTCCTCTTCCTCAAAGCCCAAAAACCCAAGGACACAAGCATCAAAGGAAAACAAGAAACAGTAACCAATATATAACCCATAAACTGGCTTCTCACAAGCGCCCCACTCTCTTTACCATGCATTAGAGCAGAGAGAATTATCTGTGGAAGAAATAGCAACACCCAACCAGCCATCCCAAAAGGCATCACTGGATCCATATATGGGGGAACAATCAGGGTCAATATTGGCACCAACGACCATACAGACACAAATACCAGCATGACTATGGCCCCCTCCGACGGAATGTCCCACGAAAATTCATCCACAACATCTATCGTCGTGTAATCAATATCCCTTTCTTGCGTAGCATTCAAAAACCTAGCACCGCTGGTAATACTTCTGATTGCTTCTTTAGCGGAGCGTAAAGCATTGTCCACGGCATTTTCCCAAGAGAGAACAATCTGTTTCTTTTTCCGTTCGTTGGTTTCCATGCCTTCTGCAAGCACCGTGCCGATATCATGAACAATCGCTTTTAGAGGTGATTCCATGCTTCCATGGCACACTGTGGGCATCTTTTCTGATCTCCTACAGTAACCGAAATAACCAAAGTAGTATTCTGTCTTTCCAAGAGGCCATTTTTCGGGAATGAACTCGGTCATTTTGCCTGTGGAACCAGGTGAAGCGTGTTCAAACAGCTTTACAAGAAACCTTGAAAAATCATACCAATCGCCCAGATCTTCAAAACTGTACTTTACAATCGAACTGGGAATTGTTGGGAAACATAAAGAAAGTTGCAAGGCAAAGCATACTAGTACTAAGGAGATGTTTATTGTGGCTGGGAACCAGTTAGCGTTATCTCTCCACTTTTTTTGAAGGTACTCTTTTGTTTTATGGAGTTTTGGCACTTGCTGTTCAGGGAGATTAATCTGCTTTTCCTGGGACTCAGGCTGTTTCTCGTTGTTCTCCTTTTGGTATGTAGCAGGCGGTTTGGGAGGTAACGAGGACATGACTAAAGAGGTGGTGAGGAATGAATGTAGAACTGGAGTTATAAAGTAAGAGGAATAAATAAAGTAGGAGTTGCCGGTTTGGATGTGGGTTCTAAAGTTGCCAAGTCAGTGATGATCACGAATATACAACTTGCCATGGTGGGAATGGAAAATGGAAGTAATGAAGCAGCAGGTTCATCTGTAAACGATAATTTATATGGTATTTAGGTTGTAGAAGTAACAAAAATAAAAGAATAAAAAAGGTGGGAGTGGAATGGGAAGAAAGACAGGTGATGTTCAGCGCTAATAGTTAGCTCAAGGTCGATGGAGAAAAGGAAATGGTTCGTTATTTTTTATAAGCAGCAAGTAGTATTTATTTAAACAAGAGGTCGATATCAAGAACATACAAGTAATCAGTAAGTGAGAAATAGAGAAAGAGTGTTACACTTATTAGGTAACTTTCTGGACTCTAGGATATACTTATTGGTAGGAAGATTAAAAGGAAAGCTGTTAATCTTTATTACAAATATAAGGCAACCTATTAGGTCACTCTTTGACAATATAAATTGAAGTTCACAAGATACATTCTACGATGTATAGAATATGAATGGCTGCAAAAGGTGAAATGGCTGCAAACTGACCACCAGAGGTCACAAGCATCCAGTTGTTCCCATAAACTAAAGCATCCACAAATAATGAAAGTTCAGGTTTCAGATATCTTCAAACCTCCCTTGCCAAATCTTTGTCCAAATATCACATACTCTTCACAGGCTGTTTCCTTCTTCCTCTCAATGACATGTCGACCACAACTAGGCTTCTATTTCTTACTACTCAATGTCTTAGAAGTTACAAATGTGAACATTCAGACCTTTGAATTACTTCCCACTCCTTCGTTCCGTCATTTCCCAAAAACCCTTCTCCTGGTCAGAAAAATCCATTGAAAGTTGCAGCCATTCTTCCTCGCGCCCTATATAGTAGAAACAGTGGACCTCCACTTACCATTGGTCCAATATACCAAGTTCCCTTTATTTTTCAAACTTTCTATTTAAAAGCATTTTTCCATAAAACCACCTTTTCTTCCATTTTCATGGTTTTTTTTTTTTATTCTTTTTTTCATGTTTTCCATCTCCCTGTCCATTCGCTGGCCCCACTGCACAGCCACAGAGCATTCGACGCAGCACAACCAAACCACCATCCAAACCCACCAACTTTCCACAAAACTCTCTCCAAAATCTCTCTAAACCACTTGCCCCGCTTATCTCCTGCCGCTTAACTCCTAAAACGCCCTCTTAACTCCTATCTCCCGCCCTCTCTCAACCCATCTCCCTTCCACTCTCCTTCCGTCTCTTTATAGTCCTCTGCGAATGGCTGCAAACCGAGATCCTCCCCCAACTCTCCCTCCAAATCCACCCCAACTCTCCCCCAAACCCACGCAAATTCCGTCTTACCTCCACCTACATCCTATAATTCCACTCCTTCCGCCCAAAACTCTAATTCTCTCTTTTTTTTTTCCACAAAACCACTTGTTCCATCTTCTTGGCAAGTCATCCATCACCTCCCGCGTCACGTGCACCAGGTTGCCCCAGATCATTATCTTCCCATCTTTCCAAATCTCTCCATCTACTTTCTTTCACTAGACCATGTCCAAAACACAGAACCCAATCCATAACCTTCCCGATGACGATGCTCCTCCTGACCTTCCTCCTCCTTCATATAATGAGGCTATTAGCTCTCCAGCTACTGGTTCGTCTGATATGCCTCCAGTCCAGCCCCAGAGACCTCCTCAGCCTCCACAGAGACCTGCCAGTTCTCTGAATGGATCGTATAGACCGGCTCCACCGCCTCAGCGGGCCGAGCCAGGCATGAGCTACTCGAATAACGAGCTGCTTCCTTTTCAGTTTCCAAAACGCTACTTCTGTAAGAAGTGCAAGAATACGGGGTATAGGAAAGACCATAAGATGTGCTTGGACTGCTGGAACAAGCTTTATATTCCTACAAACGCATATAATCCGAACCCACACCTTCCATTTAAGTACCCGAAGGGCTTTCTTTGTGAAAAATGCTATAATACGGGTAAAAAGGATAAGAATGGCAAGCCATGTAAGGACTGCTATAGACGCTTTGCCAAGCGTAATAACTACTCGATTAACCCTCCAGGGTTGAGTGGACCGTATATGGCTCCTCCACAGCCAATGATGATGCCTGGCCCTCCAATGATGCCAGGCAGTTACGGTCCAGGGCCTCAGATGCCTATGAGAGTACAGCCTGGAGATCCACGGTTAGGTGGAACACTTTGTGGAAACTGCAGAGGCACGGGCCAGACATGGTTCTTGTTGGATTCAGATTTGTGCACTGTGTGTGGTGGTTTAGGTAGACTCTTGAACAGGTACTAGGGAAGTTAAAAATAGAACAGGGGCTTCAGAGACGACTCGGCTGTCTAATTGACCAAGTGCTGGTTCAATTGGCTGCTGAAAGGTTGTCTCAAGGCATATTAATGAGAACAGAGAAAGATAGCCAGGCTAGACAAATTCCGCTTTGATAGCATACTACAATGGCTTTGTATGAGTCCAAGTAAACTCTTGGCGATAGCATCAATTACTTACGATTACGAACAATACATATTGACAGGTAGCCAAGCGTAGTTCATTGCCATGTTAACGTTGCATTTTTATATGTACAATTAGTTGATGTTGGATGGGTACTTGTAGTCCTTCAACTCGTAGAAGTTCTCCTTGATGTTTCTGACAGAAACGAATCTGCCCAAGATGTTACCAGAACCAGCCTTGTCGTTGGTACCGGACATTCTTCCACCACCGAACCATTGCTGGGCAACAACGGCACCAGTGCACTTGTCGTTGATGTAGAAGTTACCAGCAGAGTAACGCAACTTCTCCTCAGCCTGTCTGACAGCCTCTCTGTCTCTGGCAAAGACAGCACCAGTCAAACCGTACTTGGTGGAGCGGTCGATCTTCTCCATTATCAGCTCGAACTCGCTATCCTTGTAGACGTAAGCAGTGACGATAGGACCAAAGAACTCCTTCTTCATGAACTCGTGGTCTGGGTTAGTAGTCTGGATCAAAGTTGGCTGGACGAAGAAACCGGCCTGCTTGTCGGTCTCACCACCCTTGATGATGGTCAACTCTGGGTCGCTCTTGGCCTGCTCAATGGCACCGCTCAACTTGTCGAAAGACTGCTCGTGGATAACTGGACCCATGAAGTTGTTCAAGGTAGAGGTCTCAGTGGTGGAACCAATGGTGATGGTGTCCATGGCAGAGGTCAATGTAGAGGAGAACTGCTCCCAAACAGACTCAGCAACGTAAAGTCTAGAGTTGGCAGAACACTTCTGGCCCTGGAACTCGAAAGCACCTCTCAAGGTGGACAAGGCAGCGTGGTCAACGGAAGCAGATGGGTGAACCAAGTGGAAGTTCTTACCACCAGTCTCACCGACGACACGTGGGTACTCCTTGTAAAGGTCCTTGGACAAGTTGCTACCGATCTGACCGTACAACTTCTTGAAAACATCGGTGGAACCGGTGAAGTGCAAAGCAGCAAAGTCTGGGTGGTTGACGAGTTCCTGGGAGATCTCAACTGGCTCACCTGGGATGAAGTTAATAACACCCTTTGGCAAACCGGCCTCCTCCAAGATGTTCAACAAGAGGTAGTTGGACAAGACAGCGGAGTTGGATGGCTTCCACACAACAGTGTTACCCATCAAAGCTGGGGCACCAACCAAGTTACCAGCAATAGCGGTAAAGTTGAATGGAGTGACGGCGTAAACGAAACCCTCCAAAGGTCTGTATTCAGCTCTGTTCCACACACCTGGAGCGGACTCGCAAGGCTGGACCTTGTACATCTCTTCAGCGTACTTGACGTTGTACTTGAAGAAATCAATCAATTCAGCCACACAGTCGATTTCAGCCTGGAAAACGTTCTTACCCTGGCCAAGCATGGTGGCAGCCAACATGTCGTATCTGTACTTCGTGGAGATGAGGTCAGCAGCCTTCAAGAAAACAGCAGCTCTGTCGGACCAAGGCAAAGAAGCCCACAACTCCTTAGCCTCCTTGGAAGCAGCAATTGCCTCCTTGACGTCCTCAGGAGTGGCAGTACGCACGTTAGCCAAAGTCTGGCTGTGCTTGGCTGGGTTGACCTGAGCAAACGTGGGTCTATCATAAACCTTTTCACCGCCAATGATCAAAGGAATGTCCAAAGGACCGCCGTCAGTCAACTTGGTAAGCGACGCACGCAAAAGGTCCCAGTCCTTCTGGTGTTCGTACGAAAACTCCTTCACGGGTTCGTTGCTGATTGGAGGAACCTTGAAGTGGGCCAACTGAGAAGCAGCTCTCACTGGCATTCTAGGAACAAGACGAGCAGAAAGGGTGGCAGCAGCAGGTCTGGCCTTCATGGCAAGGCCACGGGCGGTACGCAAACGAAGCATTTCTTGAAAAAAATAAGGAATAGACAAAAAAAGCCAGGTAACGTCAAAAAATGTGGGACACCGATTCCTTTTATATTGCTCTGGGTTTTCGATGGATGCAGCCCTGCGTGTGGGGCCTTTGGGTAAGGAAGAGCGAAGTGGAGAGGGCGCGGGAAGGGTATAGCGAGGGCGGGGGGCATGCTGGCAGGAGATGGCGACGCCGTTTTGCAGCCAAAACACACAAAAGGAGTGAAAGGTGAGACAGGGGAAACAAGAAACAACCTGGGGTTGGAGAACATGATGTGATTGGTCAAGTGAAGGTTCTGGGAAGTGGCGGTTGGTCATGCTCGGAGTTGAGTCCGAGGTTTGACAGGGTGAGGAGGGAAACGGTGAGGTGAAAAATTATAGATATGCATGGTGGAGGAATAGGCGTGAAAAATGTGTCATTTTGTGGGGGAACATGAAACGACGTTGGAGGACGTTGGAGGACGTTGAAGGTGCGTTTGGGGAGTGATTGGTCTTCCTGGTAAGCTTGAACGGTGGTGCTTTTGTGGTAGCAATGGTGCGGTTGCTGTCAAGGTGTTTAAGCCACCGTGGTGGTCTTTAAAGGTAGGCAAAGAAACGAGGACGATGTGGATTATCGTTTCTTTTGAACGGGATGGTAGGCTTTGGATGACAGGTTTGGTTCACGGGAGTTCCGTTGGCCAGGTGGAATGGCTGGTGGTTGGATAGTGTAAGCAGTAGACGTCTAGATGGATGGCTTGTTGAATAGCCTGTAGGCTTGGAAACCGGGGGTACTGAAAGCACCGGAGGTAGGGAAGGAAAAAGGAAAGTTCGATGGAAGTAGTGGGCTTACAGTGTAAGCGTTCATTGACTGCCCTGAAGTCCATCCGACTGTAAGCTTCAGCGTTATATGGAAACCAAAACCGATGTATTCACTGAAAAAGTGCCTTTCCACGGTATGTCGTAACTGACATAAACAAGAACCATTCATTTCCTTCTTTGAGTGTTCCTCTATTGGAATGTACCGTCTTGCTTCCCTCCTCCCAAATGCCTTCATCCAATCAGCTTCCCTGGCCCTCCAACTTCTCTATACGCTCAAGAACAGCATTCATCTTCTTTTGGAACACCTCTGAGTTCCTGCCAAACGCTTCACTCTGCTCATTGATACTCTTATCGATCTTATCTATCGACTCATCCCATTTCTTCATATCCTGCGCCAACTCAGCCAAGGTCTTATCTAGGTTCGAAACACACTCAATTGCATGTCCACTTTCGGCATGGACGCGATTCAAAGATCGAAGTCTTGTTAATATAAGTGGTACTGTGGTGTTGGCCCTGTCGAACTCAGCCAAACGGTCATATAACGACGAAACCTTATGTTCAAAGCTGATCTGCACCGAAACTGGTTCTTTACTCCCACTGGCAACCTGTGCCATTCGTCTATTCGTAGCCAAAAGCTCCATTTCCTTATTAAGCAGCTTGATTTCTGCCTTTACAGCACTTAATTCACTTTCGTGATCGTACAACACCGAAACCTTGCGTGACGCGTTATTCAAAGCGTTCCGTAGACTCGAAGGAGGCTCTTCTGTCGTTCCCACGAGATCTTCAAGCTCTGCAATCCTCTTTTCAAGCCGAAGCACCTCATCTCCAGCTGTAGGTTCAACGTTCTCCTTCACTTTCAAAGCAGCGTCAATATCCTTAAAAACGCCACTTATTCCAAGGTCAAGCTCAGGGTCAACGCGGTCTTTACTCGTCAAAACCTCCAATTGCTTACCCAATTCTTCAATCTCCAGATCTCCCTCTTCCTTCAGTAACTCCTCGAGTTCCAAAGCTATTCTGCTCAATTTTTGACGCCGAGACTCTCCAGCTCGTTCCACACTGTACCCACTTTGCCCTAGGCGCCGTGAAACCGTCCCCAGGAAGTCTGCCAACGTCAACTCATCGTTGATCGCTGAAGATTCATAGCTTGCAGCAGCGTCTTGAGCCAGAGCTAGAGGGTCACGTGCAATGCTTTCATTCTGTTCTTCTTGAAGATCAAGGCCTGCTTCGCTTTCGACATCGCTGGTTTCGAAAACCTCCGGTCCGTGGTCTAGGTCTGGCGAAGCGTCTGAACCCATAATGGTTGGTTGATGTTTACAGTGCGCGGTTGTATGTGAGAAGGGAAGGTTAATGATGGGGAGGGTAAGAAAAAAGGTGGAAGAAAAGAGAAAAAAGTGGGAATCGGGTCGTATTTATACTTCGTTTCCTGGGTTTCTTAAAGTATTATGAAACTTTTGGTGGGTTTTGGTGGTGGGTGTTCTCCTTCACTATGGCTGCGAAATGGCTGCGAAAGATAGGCAGTGGTGGTCTGGCAGTAGTAGGAAGGAGGAAGGAAAGGGATGGAATTTATTGAATTCCATTGCCTTCTTTTGTCCATTGGAGGTTGTTCGATGACTTGGTGATGCTCTAAAGGCTTGGAACTGGTACTTAAGGCAACCTGGAGCCTTCAATAGTGTCTAGATCCCAAAGCAACACTGCCATCACCAATCCAAAGACTAAGTAATCCTTGTTTATATTGATTTGCCAGCAATACTTGCCTCTGGGGCCCTCCTACTTCGTCACGACTTGAACGACATCTTCATCGTTCACTGGATGCTGCAATCCACACTTCTGTGGAGAATGCTTTGCACTGGATCCCCAAACCAACGCGTATCTAAACTGGTTCTTCATCTCTCTATGAATGGCGTCGCAAACTTGCAAAATCGTCGAGTTCTCTCTGACAACCATAGGATCATCAAAGTTAGGCATAACTCCTCTTCTCTTCGTGTAAAGCCTCACAAGACCAAGCTTACGCCAGATCTCCTCCTTCAAGTCCTCAATACCCAACTCCAACTCACACGAAATGACAACCGTGTTGGGTTCACGTGCTAGACGGTCCGTCTCTTCTAGAGACACAGCGTCCACCTTGTTATACACGTAAAGACACTTGATGTATGACATATGCTGGTCGTTAATGATATCAATAAAATCATCAACAGTGACGTTTTCGTCCTTCACAAGCACATCAGCGTTGTGAATCTTGTAGTCCTTCAAAATGGCAGTAACCATCTTCTCGTCAAGGTACTTTGGAGGAGTAATGGAGTTCAACTTGACACCGCCAGTTTTCTTCACTTTAAGCGAAATGTTAGGCCTCTCCTTATTCAAACGAATGCCCATGGTCTCCAATTCGTTCTCTAGAATCTGTCTTTGTTCACCACCCTTGGTAGCATCCAAAACCATCAAAATGAGGTCTGACGTTCTGGAAACAGCAATGACCTGACGACCACGTCCCTTACCCTGCGAAGCAGCCTTGATAATACCTGGCAAATCCACAATCTGCACTTCAGCACCGTTATACTCAAGAATACCGCCCACAGACGTCAACGTAGTAAACTCATAGTTGGCAGCCTCAGATTTCGTATTCGTCACCTGCGAAAGAAACGACGATTTACCCACAGAAGGGAAACCAATAAGCGACACTCTGGCATCACCCGCTTTGGCAATCTCAAACCCTTGGCCTCCTCCAGAAGATCCACCTGGCTGAGGCTCTAGAAGCTCTCTTCTGAACCTGGCAAGCTTACCTTTCAAGAGACCAATGTGGTACTCTGTGGCTTTGTTTTTCTGGGTTCTAGCAAGCTCCTCCTGGATCTGGGCGATCTTTTCAAGTGCTCCCATTTGAAAGTTCAGTAGATGCTGTGGATCTGTAGATGTAGATTTTCAGAGCTACTGAGCTGGAAGTGCACCCGTACCTCCGGGGAGTGTAATGCCAGAAGAGGCAGATGAAAGGGGGCAGAGGGAATAGAAAGAAGGTTTGAATGTTGGGATTTGATAGTGGACTCCCGTTTGTAGATTATATCGTTTTTTTTTTTTTTTTTCTGTTTTAGGACATTTGGTGGGGCTTTATGGTGACTTAGCGGAAGGCCTAAATGGCTGCGAAAAGGGCTTCTCTGGGGTAGTACAAAGGCAAGAACCACCTTAAAGAATGTTCAGTTTTCTGGTATTTTCATGTCCTGGACATCAAAGATGTTGTTTAGTTGCCTTGAAATTGCCTCTAAATGACTTTCAGTGTCCATTCATGGGAAACCCTTCATTTGCTTATTCCACCGGCCACCCCTCACTGGCTGCCAATTGAACACCGAAACTTCACCAGCGGCTTCCCGTATCCATCAATATCCTCCCGCAATACCCTCAATACCCCAAACTTCCTCCTTTTGTTGAATTACTGGGCCGTTCAAGACGGCTTTTGAAAATTCCTGCATATACTGCAACTAACCCCAGGCCATCGAGCTCTTCACTAGGGCATCGCAAATCACTCCAAAGTCCACCTCCATTCTCCAAAATGCCTAAAGCAAACGGCCGATATGACCGCTACAACACTGACCTTAGTGACGTTTTTGGATCCACAGTTCGTGTGAAAAAACAAATCAAATCCATCCAAAACTTACTCCAGAAGGACGATTTACCTGCTGATGTAAGAGTCGAGAAGGAAAGAGCCTTGAAAGCGTTGAGGGTTGATTTGAAACATTCCCAGTTCAACTTAAAGACCAAAGAGCGTGCTAAGAAGTACCACATGGTGCGTTTCTTTGAAAGAAAGAAGGCCATCAGAAAGCTAAAACAGGCTACTAAGGCCCATGATGAAGCAGTCAAAGCTGAGTCCAAGAAGGAGATCAAGAAAGCAAGAAAGGTGTTGAGACACTCGCAGATCGATGTTGCGTATGTGTTCATGTTTCCCAAATCTGAGAAATACGTCTCTTTGTATCCACCAGAACTCACCAGTGAAGCTAAGAAAGACGACAACGTTAGAAAAGGTGTCCAGCTCACAGAGGAGAAAAGACTAGCATACCGTAAGAAGATGGAGGAACTCATCGACAAAGAAAGACTACCCTTCACGTTTGAGGACGTCTTGTCGGGTAAAACTGTCTATGTGGAAAACACGACATTGCCAGAACCAGAGGAGGAGATCGATGCTCCTCAGGAGAAACAGGAGGAAGAGGAAGAAGACGAGTTCTTCGAGTAGACCCATTCATTTTATTTTGCATCTCTTTGTATATTAGCATCAAACCATCATTTTTTATTGCAATGTGAGTGTAGTTTCGTAGCTGATATCCATGGCATCGTTAACGCAGTGGACAACCACTTCTTGGTTTCTCATATCGTCGAAGATTTCCAAGGAACAGGCCACTTTACCCTTCTTTCCGTGAAGCCTTGGTGAAGCTCTTTTAATAAGTAAAAGCTCCTCTTTGTTCTTATCGCAGATAATGACAAACCAGGACTCTCTCTGTGGTTTAGGGAAATGTGGAGCATACATCTTGAAATCCTTGTTGAGAGGGTAATTGTCATGCTCAAGCTCAACCCTTAAAGATTCAGAGGAAGTCTGTTCGACCTTAAGTTGAGCTGTAGGTAAATGTGAAGCGATACGAACAAACTCCTTGACACCATCCTTCTCGTCGAAATCTTCAACACCAAGCTTTTCTGCCAACTTATAAAGGTATCCCTTGTTTGAAGTTCCTACCTTCTTGAGATCAAGAGCATTGTCCTTGCGTTTCAGGACTTGGATTCCAGGCAATGCCGTTACGGGATCTTCGTCGTACCAGATTCTCTGCTTGATACATTGCATCAACTTCACAAACGTTAATACAACATTCAAGTATCCAAGCTCAGAAGCAACATCAATAAAGGCTTGCAAAATACGCAAGGCTTGGTCCAATACAGAAACCGTATCTTGAGCGTAATCGGCAATTGGAAGGTCGACTCGACTCATGAACGCCTGGATCAACAAGTACGCCTTCACATGGGGATCCCAAATGAACTCACGTTCCATATCTTCAGCAGGATACCTCATGGCTTGAGACATTTCCATGTTGATAAGTTCTTCACCGTGTCTTGTAGCGAGTTCATCATACTCTGTAGCCAGACACAATAACTTCAAGCATTCCTGGAATGAAGAGTCCTTCGTAATACTACCAAGAATCGTCCTGATCGTAAGATGGGAAAGGTAGTAGTAAGAAGACACCTGAAGGAATGGAGATGGCAAAAGCTCGTCTTTACCAGTATGAGTGATACAACGAGACTCAGTCAAGTTCTCAATAGCATCATCAATAAGACCACCCAAGTACTTAGAAATACCAGCGTCACTCAAGTCTTCAATGCCATAGTATGTTGGATTGTTGTGAGCACGTCTGTACAAGAACGTCCAAGTCAAGAAGTCAAGAGCTTGTTGCTTGGTGGTGATTGTTCCACTGGCAATTTCTGCACCAATATGGTTATCCAACACCTTATGCAACGAAGACTCCACAGGGAAACCAATGTTCAAAAAGTGCTTGTAGAACACCTTCTTGGCTTCTTTGGTGTACACAATTGCAATACCACTGGTATCGAAAGCAGGACGACCTGCTCTACCCATCATCTGGAGAATATCCGTCAAGTCCATGTCTTTGTAGTCTTCGATTTTGGAGTCGAAGAACTGAGTACCTTTGATAATAACCAAATGAGCAGGCAAGTTGACACCCCAAGCCAAAGTGGAAGTTGCAATCAAGATCTGGATCTTACCTGCTTCAAAAAGCTTATGTGCTATTTGACGGTCAGATTCAACCAAACCAGCATGATGCAATCCCATTCCGAATTGCAAGGATAATTTTAAGGTTTCGTCTTTGACCTTCTCCAAAACATCCGTAAGCTCAAAGTCGTCCATGTTAACAAAACGTCTTGGGTTCAGCTCCATACCACATAAATGGATAAGATCAAGAGCAGTAAGTCTTGTTTGACGACGGGAAGCGACGAAAATCAAAACTGGTTTGGTAGGCGAATGCTGCTTGATTGCCATGAAAGCAGGCTTATTCATGGTCTTCATCAATGGACAGAAAGCAAGATTGTCTGGGAAACCATCAATGTACATCTGCAAAGGAACTGGACGAACAGACTGTGGGAAGTTGAAAAGACCTTCACGAACACGAAGCCAGCCTGCCATATCAATGGCATTCGAAACAGCAGTAGACATACCCAACAAACGGATTGGTTTCTTTGTCTGAGACGAAATATAGTTCATACGACTGACAATCATCTCCAAAATAGGACCTCTGTCACTGGCCAAAAGATGGATTTCATCCATAATAACCAACGACACTTCTTGAACAAACTTTCTGGTTTGCCAGTTACGAGAAATACCATCGAATTTTTCTGGAGTTGTGATAATGATATCAGCTTCTCTGACTTCCTTAGCTTCAGGCAAAGAATCACCTGTCAATTCCACTAGTTTATGGCCAGTTTGCTTGCAAATTCTTGCCCTCCAGTCTTCAACTCTTTCCCTAACCAAGGCCTTCATTGGCGCAATGTATACTACCTTTGAACCAGGGAACTCGTTGAAAGCATGCCAAATAGCCAATTCTGCAACCACAGTCTTTCCTGAACCAGTAGGAGAACCCACAAACACATTAGAGTTGGTATTGTAAAGCGAGTGGAACGTCATTGTCTGCATTGGATTGAAGTAGCGGAACTTGGACTCGTACACAGACTGGATCTTATCATTATGCAATGCCGTAATAGGAAGTGGTTGCAAACGTAAAAGGTTTGTTCTCACAGTATCATTGGTGGGCTTAATGAGGTGTTGGAACGATACAGAATGCAGCGACTCAGATCCAATCCATGTATCAGAAAGTACCCTCACAACAATCTGTGCTGGTGGAGGATTCGAAAGTGGAATCATAAAGTCAAGCTCGTGTGGGTTTCTCATGGAGTTACGACGCAAAATGTACTTCTCCACATGAAGAATCTTTGTATCTTCAGACTCTTCAACAGTCACCCAGAAGAACTGGGCGTTTCCATGGTAACGTTCATCCCATACAAAGTCAGGTTCCAACACCACATGCATTCTGATGACATTGCTGGTGATAGGGAAAATCTCAGCGTCGATTTCCAAGTAAGGGAATCTGCTGATCAAGCGGTACAAGGTTTTACCCGAGTTGGAGTTGTGAACGAGATCACCCAATTCTGGAGCTGAAAGATCACGTAACGTTTCAATGGATGGGTTCTTAGAACGGATATTCTTCAACACATGTTCTGGGAGATCGAATTGGGCAAGTGGATGGTCAAAAGCCCACATTCTTCTATCGATAGACTTGCAAATAGAAAGAATGGCCTTGGAGAATGCACCCCAACGGCGGTTGATACCAATTAAAAATAAGGCTCTGCAGATTCTGGTAGAGTTTTGAGCAACATAGTTCAGGTCAGAAATCAAAGCTGAATCCTTGATTTGTGTCTGAGAAACAAATGCTTGAAGAAGGATATTCGTCTTCCATGGAGCAGACTCGGCCTCACCAGCTACTTGACAAGGGGTCTCATTCTCAACAAGTTTCGTCAATTCGACCTTCTCTTCTTCTCTGAACTTGATGTTATCGAACTCACTACTCATACTGATCATCGACAACAAATCAGCTTCAGTAGCCAATGGGTTAAGCATTTGAGTGAAGATTTCAATGGAGTTGTTGAGCAAGTAGAAGTCAGACGCAATTCTACCCAAATCTTTAGGAACAAGAGCACCAGAATTCTCGTCAAAGACAATCATCTGTAGAGAATGAAGTCTTCTAGCGGCGTCAATAATCATCTTCCTTCTTCTCATAGTAAGAGTTGGATCTTCTTCGAGTTCACGCCATTCAATGGCGTACGCAAATGGGTTCTGTCTCATTCTCACCATCATGAAAGTGTAACCGAGCCATTGAACACCCTCGTCGATTGTAGTCACTGTACCACGGGACACTTCCGCATTCAAGTTATCAATAAGCTTTGCCAGAAGCTTAGATTCAATAGGATGCTGTTGTGAAAGTAACGAAACGTAATGGTCAAGACGGTCACTGGTAGTACACAAAATACCGGTACCAAACTTTTCAAACTGGGGTCTACCAGCACGACCAAAAATCTGGATAACATCAGAAATACCCAAGTCAACGAATCCACCCTGTTTGGCGTCGTAAACCTGAGTTCCTTTGACGATAACCACTGCAGCTGGTAAGTTAACACCCCAGGCCAAAGTAGCAGTACAGCAAAGGACCTTGATGGCTCCACTCAAAAACATCTTCTCGGTAACGTTTCTATCAGTTCGAAGCATACCGGCGTGGTGAACACCAAAACCATACTGGAAGAGTTCCTTCATGTCCTTGTTTCTATTCTTGGTTCCCATTTCTCTCTTAAACCTGTCGTATGAATCACACAGATCTGATGCGTCAAAGTAGCCAAGCTGACCGTTTGCCTGGGCCATTGAAATGAACGTTCTAGCTGTCTTGACAGTATCCTTTCTGGAATGCACAAACACCATGACCTGGCGACCTTCCAGAATATGGTCAAGAAGCCTTTCGTATGAGATTCTGTCAATATTCTCTCGTGCTGTCTTGGATCCAGCCTTACCACGAGCACCCAAAACTTCTTGTTTAAGTGGACATGGACGGAACAGCTGGTCAAAGAAAAACATACCTATGTTTCTGTTAACACCCAAGAAATCAGCAACATCCATATAATTCGGTAGGGTAGCCGAAAGACCCACCACTCTGATCATTTGCTGGGTGGATTCAACCTGACGTAACGTTCTAGCCACAAGTGTTTCAATGACAGAACCACGGTCTTCGTGAAGTAAATGGACCTCATCGATAATCAAAAGCTTAACCTTTGCCACAAGATCATCATCGCCAATCAGCTTTCTTGTAACCACATCCCACTTTTCAGGCGTCGTGACAATAATCTGGGTAGTCATGATCTCAGCTTTGCTTAGCTGCATATCACCAGTAAGTTCTCTCACAGTGATACCGAGCCATTTCAACTTTTGGGCATACTTTTCCACAATTTCGGCAGCAAGAGCTTTAAGGGGTGCAACGTAGACGATCTTAAACTCGTCATAGTCAACATCTATAACACCATCGTCAACCTCCGAAACAAACTGCCCAATAGTATGTAGAATAGTAAGCAATGCAACGTCTGTTTTACCGGCACCCGTAGGGGCACACACCAACATGTTCTCGTTGGTATTATATGCAACTGGGTAGACTAAACTCTGCATTTTGTTTAGCGTTTTATAGTTGGAGAAGGTGCCCTGGCACAAGAAGTCCAAGTCGGCCACACGCACCAATTGAGAGTCCTTGATGTACCTGTTGGACACGTTTTCGGGGTATGGAATAATGAGCTCCTCGTGGGTAGGATAACTGGCTCTGGTTGTTCCCTGCGGCAACAGGTACGACTTTCCAGTGATTGCTATGACATTACCCACGTCAGGTTTTTTGAACACATGAGGGTACTGGCCGTTCTGCTTGATTTTCGGAAGCAATGGCTCGTTTTTGCGTTTTTCTCTATTGGTGACGAGCAATTTCACTCTTTCTTCAGGCGAAAGCGAGGCTGGATCAACTGGAGCATCAGCTTCCTCCTGTTCATGAAGAGCATCTCTATTCTGGACAATCTTTGAAATCAATTCAAACTCTTCAAACCCCAAAATGTCAAATAACGCAGATTGAAGCTCCTCATCGGTATTGTTGCTCTCGACAACTCCTCTAACTATAGATATAGTATCGTTCTCGTCCTGGCCTCTAGCCAAACTGACTCTCTTACACTCGTTGGCAATTTCCCTAGCCACCTTAGACGCACCTTTAGTAGCATCCGTAAGTTTGCTGATCACGTCAACATCCACATCCTTGAAGTCCAGCAAGAATGAATCAACGGATGTCGAAGTCGTAGACTCTTTATCGATTTTCGGATGCTTTCTGTCGCTCGATAGGCTCAAATTGGATAACACCTCCATCATGGGGGCCATGGCCTGCATGTACAGTTTCGTCGACGTCACTGAGTACTGGGCCATTGTTGTAGATGTAGTAGTAAGAGGGAGGCAACCGAAGTAGTAGAGTGAGTAATCTGGGTGGTGATATTCCTGCAGGGCTTGCCACCGAAGAAGGCATTGGTGGGGTGGAATTTGGTGAAAAATTGGGTTTTGGGGATGAAAAGGGGTTGGTATTTGGAAATTGGATGTAGTTTATGGAATTGAAGGTTTTTGGAGGTTTGTGGTGGGAATTGGCGGGGCCTTACTGGACTGAGCATGAGGTATAGAGGGGCCATTGAGTGGTTCCATGTAGATTCAGCAAAAGTGATTTTTTTATTATAAAAAAGTATCCTAGCAATTTACTTGACATCCATAGGCCTGAAAAAAATAGTACTTTCTTGTTTTTAGTGTATTCTTATTGATATACTCTAAGCTTACCTTCTTCAGTCTATGTATACTGAGTGAGACAGACCAGTCCCACTAAACAAGAGCATCCGTAGTGCTACCACTCCAAAAGTGCAAAGATGTAAACCTCACTTTCCAATAACCAAAAGAATATCTATTCATTATCCCTCCCTTTAGCACCACCCTTATTTAGTACCCTCTTTAGACACCTCTTCTACTGTAGAGGCCATTTTTCGCAGCCATTCCAGTCCCCCGCCATTCCACCACCACGCCAAAACGATGTCCAAAAAATCCAACCATACTCTTCTTTCCCCCTCTCAGACTACATTTAATTAACTTTCCCTTCTAAACCACCACTCCTGGTCAAAAAATGGGGTGTCTATGTTTCCCTGAAAAATCCCCCACGTGACCTGCCTCCCACTACCTCTTTTTCGATGCTCATCGCACCAAAAAATCTTCCCTAGTAACTATCTTTACAGTATGGGGAAGAAGTCCAAATCCAAGAAGGATACAGCTAAAAAGCTGGATTCCAAGCCTGTCAAGAGAACTCACGAAGAAGTTGACACTGCCGAAACCGAGCAGCTCGTGGACGAAGTGGACGGTGAATTCGATGATGTAGCACAGCTTTTGGGCGAGAACATCAAGGATCCAGATGCTGAGAAAGATGCAAAGAAAAAGGCCAGAAAGGAGAAGGCCGAGGCTGAAAAGGCTGCTCAGGATAAAGCTATCAAGCCCACAGTGGAGAAAACTGCCGAGGATGACGTGGAAGAGGATGTCAATACTGACTTTGACAAGGCTGATCTCAGTGAACCCACCATGAAAGCTATCAGAGACATGAAATTCACGAAAATGACCAAGGTTCAGGCCAAGACGATTCCGCCACTTTTGGCTGGTAGGGACGTTTTGGGTGCTGCAAAGACTGGTTCGGGTAAGACGTTGGCCTTCTTGATTCCTGCCATCGAGCTCTTGTACTCGCTTAAGTTCAAGCCTAGAAACGGTACTGGTGTGGTTATTATTTCTCCAACCAGAGAGTTGGCTCTTCAGATCTTTGGTGTGGCCAGGGAGCTCATGGAGCACCACACACAGACTTTTGGTATTGTCATTGGTGGTGCCAATAGAAGACAAGAAGCCGAGAAGCTCACCAAGGGTGTCAACTTGTTGATTGCCACTCCAGGTAGACTCTTGGATCATTTGCAGAACACTGAGGGCTTTGTTTTCAAGAACTTGAAGGCTTTGGTTATCGATGAGGCGGACAGAATCTTGGAAATCGGTTTCGAGGAGGAAATGAAGCAGATTATTAAGATCTTGCCCAACGAGAACAGACAGTCCATGTTGTTTTCCGCCACTCAGACCACCAAGGTCGAGGATTTGGCTAGAATGTCCTTGAGACCTGGTCCTCTCTACATTAACGTTGTGCCTGAAAACGCCAACCTGACAGCTGACGGTTTGGAACAGGGTTACGTTGTCTGTGACAGTGACAAGCGTTTCTTGCTTCTATTTTCTTTCCTCAAGAGAAACGCAAAGAAGAAGATCATTGTGTTCCTTTCGTCGTGTAACTGTGTGAAATACTTTGGAGAGTTGTTGAACTACATCGACTTGCCAGTGTTGGATCTTCACGGAAAGCAAAAGCAAGCCAAGAGAACCAACACTTTCTTTGAGTTCTGTAACGCCAAGCAAGGTATTTTGATCTGTACAGATGTGGCCGCCAGAGGTCTTGATATCCCAGCTGTTGACTGGATTATCCAGTTCGACCCTCCAGATGATCCAAGAGACTACATCCACAGAGTGGGTCGTACTGCCAGAGGTACCGAAGGTAAAGGTAAGTCATTGATGTTCTTGACGCCGAACGAGTTGGGATTTTTGAGATACTTGAAGGCTGCAAATGTGCCATTGAACGAATACGAGTTCCCATCCAGCAAAATCGCCAACGTGCAAAGCCAGTTGACCAAGTTGATCAAGAGCAATTACTGGTTGCACCAGAGCGCCAAGGACGGCTACAGATCGTACTTGCAAGCATACGCCTCACATCATCTCAAGACTGTCTACCAGATAGACAAGTTGGACTTGGTGAAGGTGGCCAAGTCTTTTGGCTTTGACGTGCCACCCAAGGTGAACATCACGATCGGCGCCAGCGGCAAGTCGATCGAGAAGAAGCACAAGAAGCAGAGAAGAAGTTAGATAGCATTGTAACATAGACACGAAAAGATTAAGGTTAGCATCCAGAATGGTGTAGGCAGAGGTGGATGGAGAGAGGAGTCAAAGTAGGAAAATAAGTTAGAAAGTGGTTCAGTATATACGATCGAAAAGAAAATGACTTTGGTATTATAATGAACAGATGGATATAGACATACTGGTTACATTGGCTACATAGGCTATAGAGGCTACAATGGCTGCGAAATATGGTACTACTGGAGAAAAAGGGTCCATCACTTTCAACCAAGGCCCCCTAAAAAGGCATATTAAATAATTAAATCTATTCCTTTAAGTGCCCCAAAAACCATCCTCTTATTACTTTTTCCAAAATCTCCAGCCTTCCCAATATTCACTGACCCCACCATTCCCATACTTCTTCCACCACTTAAGCACCTCCAGTTCCCAGACACCCCGCCTCCATTTCCTTCCAAATCGACCAAATCCAAAACTTCCCTTACCCCCAACTCCCAAAACCACCCCCTTCTTTCCTTCCCTTCCCTCCCACTCTCCCTTCCCTTCCCTCCACTTTGTCGATGCCTTCCTACACCTCGCGATGTGAGCTCTTCTCTACTACATGCGCCCAAGCCGGTTCCTCCAGTCTGTGTTTCGTGAAGGCGACGCAGCTCTTTGCAGACCGCTTCGAAACCTAAACCATGCTTTTCTCGTGGTGCCGTTGAAGAAGGATAAAGTTGGACATACGCATAATGGACGGTTTAACCATAATGATATCATAGGAAGGCCTAAGCGCATCTACTTGCCATTTTCCAAGGGGAAGGCTCTGGAGGACCCTGCTGCTGATAAGTTTGTTGTGACGGAGCCGACGTTGGACGAATACGTGTCGTTGTGTCGTCGACGGGCCCAGCCTATTTATGCTATGGATGCTGCTGTGGTGGCTCTGCTTGGAGAGATAGATCCGTATGGACCGAAGGAGGAGGGTCCTAGACGGTACCTTGAAGCAGGCACGGGGAATGGGTCGCTTACGTTGGCGATTTGCCAGCTTTTACATGGCGCCAATGCTGTGGCTAGGCACTTTGAGGACCCTTCGCTTCGAGGTGCTATTCTTCATTCCGTGGATAGGAATAAGATCCACCAGGAAAATGGCGCTTTGAACGTGGCTAACTATAAAAGAGGAAGGTACGCTGGCGATGTGGAGTTTGGCTTGGCTGAGCTGCCGCTGGAATGGGTAAAGCAGTACCCTGGCCAGTTGACTCTCCATGGCGTTTTCTTAGATTTACCCGATCCACATCTATACCTTGGCGACTTGGCCAAGGTTTTGGCTCTCGAGGCCACGTTGGTGGTGTTTTGCCCGTCTATTACACAGCTTTTAAAGTGCAAGCAGTATTTGGTGGATAAGCATAATGCTGGAGAGAAAGTAGACCTTTCGTTTGTTCGTGCGATGGAGCTACCGCCAGGAAACGGCGGTGGAACACGAGAATGGGATATTTCATCTGTGGTTGCAAAATCTACAGGCGAAAGAGTCGATATTTGTCGTCCTAAGGTAGGCGAAAGGGTCGTTGGAGGAGGGTTCATTGGCGTCTTCAAGAGAAAGTCTGTCGATGGAACGTTGTATTAGTATGTACATAGCACTGAAATAAATTACTCCCATAAATATTTGATGATTCTCCAGCCACGGTTAGGTGGAGGAATCGTCTCTGGGTTTGCCTCGACGTCCTTGAACAACGTCTCCAAATCCACATCTTCTGACTTCTTGTGATGCGTCTTCTTGACGATCTTCCAGAAGAAGAACAACACTATAAAGAGTGGAATGACAAAGTATGAACTGAAGAATGACGAAATGTCGAAGTTGTCGTCCAAGAAGTTGGCGTATCCTCCAGTTAAAAGAAGAAGGATAAAGAAGAACAACGAGATGTATGCAGCGTAGTCTGCAAAAGGCATCTTATAAGGCAAGTCGTCTCTGGTGTATCCCTGAGCCTTCAAAGCTTTCTGAAGGCCAATGTGGTTGATATCAATGGCAATCCACACCACAAGCAAATTAGCACTTGTCAAGTTCTGGAACCAGCCGAAAACCGTAGATGCACTAGAACTGGCACTCATGTAAGCCAAAGGCATGAATGCTGCAGACACAAGCACACCCCAGTAAGGCAAGCCGAATCTGTTTGTTTTAAGGAAGAACCTTGGAGCCTGGCCCTTGGAAGCCAAGGCAAACAAGTTTCTGGATGTCTGCACCAAACCCATATTGGCAGCAGAAAATGCTGAGGTCAAGACAACGGCGTTGATCACACTAGGAAGACCTTGAATGCCGGCATCCTTGATGGCAATGACGAATGGAGAACCAGTGGAGTCACCAGTAGTATCTGCAATTTGTGGGTTATCAGCAGAAAGAATAAGCGTAAGACCAAACACAGTAAGCAAGTAAAGCACAAACACTCTGAAGAAAATACGCTTACCGGCAGTGTAAATAGAGAATCTGGGTCTTTGGGTTTCACCAGCATAGAAAGAAATGGCATTGACACCACCAAATGCATAAACCACAGATCCAGCAGCTTTCCACCAGGCCAAGAACTCACCAAGGCTTCCGTCAGTGTAGTATTCCTTGAATGGGGTGTCTTTCCAGTAACGGAACCCAATTCTGTCCACGCCAGCGACACCACCCAAGTCCATGACAATACAAAGAATGATAAGACCAGTTATCAAAAGCACTTTGAGACATCCAAAGAAGAACTCGATCTCACCGTAGAAACGGATCTTCCATGAGTTACATCCAATAATAATAACCATAAACACTGTGATCCACACAGCAGGGTTCAAGTCACTCCAGTAGCCCATAACCAAAGCTGACGCCGAGATCTCACTAGGAAGAATGTGCTGGTAGACACCGATCCAGCCTAGGGCGAACGAATAAGCGCCATCAACAAAATGGTCGCCGTGTCTGATATAAGAACCAGTGACAGGCATCAAACAAGACAATTCAATCATGGCAAGCTGGTTCAAACCAACAAGAATACCAATAAATAAGTACGAAAGGAACATACCCACGTTACCAGTCAAGTACAAGGTCTTACCACTGGACAAGAACAAACCCGTACCGAAAACACCGACCAACGACAACATCTGAATATGACGTTGTTTAAGGCCTCTATCAAGATTAGCTTCCTTCTCAAAGACGTTATTCTCCAAAGAGTCAGTATCCGGACGAAGCGACTCCACATCCACCACATTCACGTCATAGTTGATCTGCTTACTCCCCGAAGAGTTTGAGGGAAGCGAAGCGACTTCCAGAGCAACACTATCGTTCTTGCTCATATCAGTAAATGGTTGCAAAAAAAAAAAAAAACCACAAATACACAATGCAGCAGATACCAAATCAATTATATACTAAACCCCCCAAATGCATAATCATATATTAGGCGACGCAGGCACTTTAATCGAAAAAAATAACACCCACTGCTGCACCACTGCTCAGATGATAGATACGACTATGGCGACAGTTCAAGTGGCTCGTCCTCATAAAATAAGCTATGGCTGATAAGAGCGAGATAAGACGTACTTTCGCCTCCACTTTTCCCGCTTATTTCCACCAATCACAGCGTGGCTGAATCTAAAATCGCCCGTCAATGCCCATACCATCGCTTAATTTGCATTGTTTCGGCCCGCTTTTGTGGATTGTGGCTACTTGTAGATGCCTATTAACTATGGCAATTTTGACCGCCACAGTTATGTGCGAGCTATTGAAAAAAAAAAAAAAAAAAAAAAAAAGTGCAGTGGCTGCAAATGGTCCAAAAAGGTGCATCTGTCGTTTGACCTTTTTTTTCTTCAAGTGGGAATCTCCAGTTTTGAAGATGTAATTTTCTGCTTTTCCTCTCTGTTTCTGGTTTTTTCGTTTCCAAAGCAGCCAGCACCTAGAGGTATCCGTCTCGGTGATGAGGCTCGTTAATGCGGCATGTCAAGACAGAAAGCCTCATGGATATATGAAATTTCAACGTGTATGCGTTGCTTGGCAAGGCAATCTGACAGGCATGGCGCTTGAGACAGAAGAGAAAAAAGCCGGTGGAATGGCGTCTGGATAAGGCATTTTGGAAGGTGCAATTTCTCTTTTGACATGCAATTGCGAAAGGGCTGCTTGGTGCTTGGTCTGTTTGACAGCGCCAATAGTGCTTTTGCATTTTGTGTTGGCTTTTTGCTGTTCATGGAAGGTTGATCCGGTGGGTTGACTGGTGCTGGGTGGTTCAAGGCGGGTGATGTTAGTGAAGGTTCTTTTGTAACCGTTTCTGTTTCATGTGTTGTATGTGTTTCTTGTGTTTTATTAACGGTAGAAGCTCTTATTGATCTGGGTTTGGATTTAAGTTTAGCTTTGCGTTGGTTGTGACCTCCAGCGCTGGATAGGCTAAACTGGTGGTGATGGGCGCAAGCATGTAGAGGATTAGTAAGGATTGACGTAGATCTGATGGTGAGCCACCACAATCTGAAGGATGGGGAAGTGGCAGAAAGTATTGGTTTACGAGAAATGGGGTGAGTTGGTAGTGACCGGTTTGGGATAAGAATTGTTTTCGTGGGAGGTTTAAGAAGATGATCTTTGATTTAGGTTTGAATGTGTTTTGTGGTTACCAGGGAATGGGTTGAAATAGATTCCTCTTATGGGATTTGGAAATCACTTTTTTTTGGATTCCAAGGTCAATAGGTAATTTGGTTGAACATAAAGCAAGATCTAGGGTTCTGGGAAACATCAGATTCCTTTGCATCAGGCTTCCTAGCATAAATTAATATAACCATCAACCATCAGCAAAGGGCAATGAAGAGATTGAAAAGTGTATAAACAAAGGGTGATGTTGGGTTAGCCGCTTGGGAACATGCTGGTAACTCTTGTATTTAATATTCTACACGTCTGCTTGAACTGCCATCAACAGATACCTATCCACCTGGTGCTTCTCTGTCTGCTGAACCAGTACCAATGTCAATGAGTATCACCACGCCTTGGGCCCCTAACTTTTCCAGCCAAATATACGCCTCTCTAATAATCATAAAATCCACCTATTCCACTCCAGTTTTGAGATATTCATTTTTTCACCATATCTTACTTCCCCTTCCCTTCCCATCGCTTCCTTCCAATACAGCAGTATTTCGCAGCCAAAGCTCACTAACAAGACAACTCCCCTACCAAAACAGCCATCCACCTAATCCTCAAAAATCCACTAAACCTTTTTTTCCCATCAACCAGCTACTCTTATTAATTCGTTGACTTTTTCTTTCTTATTCTTTTTTTTCCATATATTCAACCACCACATCGTTCTCCCTCTCCTCCACCACCTACTTGTTGATCTGCGCGGTTGAAAATCTCACACCAACCTCATCTCCATGAAAGTGCTCAAGGAAAGAGACGCCTTTCTAGCCGACTACGAGGTGCTTCTGCATCTCAATGGGCTTAAGGAAAAGTACAACTGGACTTTTTCGCCTCAGGAGGATAAGGATTCGAAACACCGCCGGAAAAGGTTCACTGGTGCTGGTGTTGATTTGGAGGTCATCACAAGAGACGTTACGCTGTGCTTGAACAAGCTGGCTGCGGGAGAGATTCCTGATGCAAATGCTGTGAAGGAGATTATGTCTTTTTTGAACCAGTACGAGTTGGTTAAGGTTGAGAAGCTTCAGATCCTCAATTCGTTGCCTAGATCGATGGTGCATCTTTATGCTTTGGTGGAGGAATGTGACCAGAGGTTTAGTGAAGAAGCCTGTGAAGCTATCTTGACGAAGATTAATGACGTGGTTCCTCGTGCTGAGGCTGAAGAGGATGTCGAGGAAGAGGAACAAGCGGAGGAGGATTAGTATGGGTATCTAAATCTATTGGCGTTTATATTAAGAAAGGGTTCACATTACTTTTGTGGTTACTTTTTTTGTTGTTGTTGTTTTTGGGGTCGGCTTCACATGAACCGTTCCATGATCAGCTTGTTGCCTTCGAGGAGATCGTTGTCTAATGCAGCAGCTGTGGTCTCGTCAATGCTTGGAGTCTCAGCGTTACGCTTCTCCCATTGCTCCTTGAGCTTCCAGACTCTCTCACTGACATCCAGGAGAAGACCGGCAGGACCAACGGCAAACATCGACTCGCAGTCTGCGTCGGCTTTGATCCAGGTATGTTCCACGGGCTCGTTGAGCGACTCTCTGTCAATATCCTCGTTCTCACGATGGATGAGATCTCTCAGAAGGATTCTTGCAAGGGCTGAATACTCCGTGGACAAGTCCATGCTTTCATCTTCAGATGGTTCAGGCGTGGTGGCGCCATCCACGTCAAAGTGGTTTGTGATCAAGTGCTGGATGACTGGCCATCCGTAAGCATTGGAGAACCGTCTTCTCACAACAATGTTGTTATGGGCGTCTGGCTTAAGCGATACAAGCACTTTTCTCCACAGCATCAGTTTATGGTACTCACGAGCGATTTCCTCCTCAAGTCTTTCCATTTCCTTGCTACGAGCCAAGTTCGTGATCGATTCACCTTTGGCCGTCAACTTCTGGATCATCGTCTTGCTCTCTTCTTCTGTGGGTTCTTCGATTCCGAAAGGAGGCAAGTCGGAGTCGTGGTAGACCTTGTCGTGCATGATCACGTCGTCTCTGGAAGCTGGGTTGGTGATGTATTTAAGCGAGGGCTGCGGTGGGAGAATTAATGAAGCGGCACTTTCAACGATAGATGGCTTCGGTAGCCCACCAAACGTTCCCTCCTTGGTGTTGTTTTCCTGGCTGTTCGTTTGGAAACGGTTATATTGCTCAGCATCGCTCTTGCGATGCTTTTGAGGCAAAAAGTATGAAAGCATGGCACTGAGAGCCAGTGTTTGGGAATCCTCATTATTTGGAAGATCCTGTGGGATCTCGCCTGTGGTGCCAGGTTTGGTATCGCTACCAACGGCAGTCAACCCGTCATAGTCTAGATAAAGTAATGCAGAAGTTCTGAGAGGTACAATACCGTCATTCACAGCATTGGCGTAGACAGTTCTGCGAACGAAGCGTTTAAGAATCCGGTGAGTAGGGCCTGTGGGAAGTAAAAGCAACAACGGTTTATTGTTGCTCTCAGTGTACTGTAGTCCCAAATCTTGACCTGTCTTGCCCACCACACCGGCCAAAAGCGCTAGTTTAATGTAGACGGGGTTTTCGTGGACCACGCCGATCATTGGAGAAGCCAAGGTGATGAAGTTGACTGGCTGGACTTGCTGGAAGAACCATGGAAAGTTGGCCTCTAAGTAAGCCACAGCAAACGTTTGAACAAGACCACCAAGCGAATGACCGATAAATGAAATCTTGGTCACATTACCCTTTAAGGTTTCGTTCTGCGTGACAAGGTCCACGACGTAGTCGGCAACTCTACTGCCCAAGTACTTGACGCCTCGTTCAGTCTTACAGACATTGCCAAAGTAGCCCTTGACAACGACATTCTCATCACCTTGTTTCTTATCAATCTGCTCTTTCAAAAAGAACATATCCGACAGCACGTTAGCATGAAGGCCATGCGTCAAGATCACCAAATGGATCGGCTTGGAAGTATCTGGAATAGGCATATTCCACAAGTCTAAAGTATCGTGGGTCAGAACCAGAACAAAGGGGTGTGGAACCACCTGGACGTTCGATTCCGAAAGCCATTCACGGCGTGCAGCAATAGAAATCTCAAAATTAGTAGCCACAGAAACATTAAAGATAGCCTGGGAGATCACATCAATGGTCCAACGATAATGCGGCTTATACTGGTGGCACAGTAGCTCCACGTAGAAGCTCTGGCCCGGAAGGAGCTGTGGTTCGTAAACAGGCTGATCCGCCGTGATAAACACGTTCTTTGAAATATCATAATCATCAGGTCGACAGTCCACATACAAAACATATGGACCAGCCAAGTAAGCAGCTCTCATGCCTATAGCTTCAGTATTCTTCACCTTCACCCATAACGACTTTGGAGGCTGAGAGGCGTAGTGTTCAGCAGACTCAAACGGAGCAAAATCCACGTCAAACCTAAAACTCTGTCCGATTTTAACGGCATGGGCCGATTTATGGAGAAGCATGTGCTCGTTCTTTTCAGAGGCGCTTGATGTCAAATAGTCCAGTGCTTTGGACAGAATATCCTGAGCGACTTGCGGTACTAGCAGGGAGATGTACTGGTTCAAGGGACCCCCAGGGAGCATCGATTAGAGCAGGCAGCGAGTGGTCAGGTGGTTTGTAGGGAAAAAGTGGAAGGTGTTTTTGGAAATGTTGGGGTAAACTTGATAGATGGCCTGTGCAGGTGTTGATGATTGCTGAATGGTTGCAAAAAAGATAAAAACACAAAATTTTTTGTCTTGTGAGCGCAAACAGAGATTTAAAACAACTTTTGCCGGCGTAAGCGAAGCTTTGGGAAGCTTCGTCGGCGTTAAAAGTGTAAGCAAACTTGTTGGGGAAATAAGTGTCTTTGCAGGCATGCCCAACCGGCAGCCAATTGCTCGTTGCCGAAAGTAAGGCAGTTTTGGGGGAGGGAGGAAGGATTTGGTGGGTACTAAGGTGAAGAAGAGTTCAGAAGAAGACGGTTTGGGATGTTTAAAATTAGTATTGGCATTCAAATGGGTGGTTCTTGTGGTGGTATGCGCTTAGAGGTACTTTGGTGTATCTCGAGCCACAGACGTGCTACAAAGGCCAGCTTTTGAAGAACATAACCATATCATTCAAATAAGGTATTTAATATCTAAACGGCTCGAAATACGCCTGTTTTTGGTGTTTTGGCGGAGGGTCTGACGACCTGGGGTAAGCTGGTGTACGGGTGTTTTGTTCTACCAGTGGTTGCAAAATCCCATGCTTTTGCCAATTTTTTTATTTTTTTAAAAAATGCAAGAAAAACCCATTAAAAGGGCCAAAAGAGACAAAATCGTTGATTTCGCCGATTAATACCATCACTTTACCTCAAAAGGTTCATCATATGGAAATACCCCATTTTTATAACCCACTACCAGAATTCACATTCTTCTCGGTTTCTGCATTTCTCACCATGTACTATAAATATCAACATTTTATACGACAAAAGCCAAAGATAGCAAAATGTAAAGTGTCCACCAAAAATCAGAATTTTGGCTAAACCAAAAAAGAAGTATATAGATTGAAATTACCTATTCTTAATTTTATAGAAAACCCTCTGTTTCCCCCAAAAACACCTCATTCGACCCATCCACTGTATTCCACTCTTTCGCAGCCAATTCAGTCCCACCCAAGTAGACATCCCACCAAGAATAAACATTCCAAGCAGCCATTTAATAGTATAAGAGAACTTTCTTCAAAATGAGTCATCAACAGCAAAATAAGCAAATTAACTAAAAAATACAAACTCAGTGGATAAAATAAGACAAGTAGAAATCACGCTCTATGGCTTCCACTGGCCCTACAAAGGAACATAGGAAGCCTTCACTATACACCGTGTATACTTCCACCGATTATTTAGAATTTGACTAGTTTTCTTGAAGAATGAAGTGCTACAGCCTTTTTAAATTATTCCTATAAACTACCATTTCACCACTTTCATCTTCTGTATTTCCATATAGAGCCTGGACCTACTTGCCTGAACCTACTTCTGACCGCGCGCTTTATCAACATATCTACAACCACATACTATGGCAGAGGAGGACTTCCATCCCATTGAGTTGGCGGCACATTCGCTTCTTTCAGGTCCTCTTGATAGTCTAAACGATAACTTTCTCCAGTTGCACCGGCTGCAGCACGTGTTGCTTACTCGGCTCAAGATGATCTCGGAACGGTTGGATCAGATCGAAAAGGGCTTCGGTGAAGGGATTGCTGGACAGGACGTGACGGCAGCACATCAGCAGATCAAGGCGATGAAGGCGAAGCTTCAGGAGTCCCAGAAACGATTGGGAGGGGTTGAAAAACGAGTCGAGGGGCTCGATAGTTAGAGAGGTGAAGAGTGAAGAGAAATTAGAAGTACGTCAGCGGGACTGATGAAACGTTTTTTTTTTTCTTTTGTGGTTCTATATATGGCCTAGATGCCAAAGTCAAGAAGTCTGTATGGATATCCTCTGGACTTGAAGCCAAAGAAGGATAAATAAGCACTGTAGGCGAGGTAGATCAATGCCGAGATGGTCACCACCGCAAGAAGCTGCACTTTGGCATTGTTGATCTTGGGAACCTTGGATGCCAACAACACGAACGTCAAGCCCAAAAAGCCGTACAAGGACGAGATAAGCTGACTCTCCAAGCCATACTGACTCTGAGGCGAAGGAGCAAAGTACTCCACACCATTGTCGGTCTCTCTGACGAAAGGAGCGCCACGAATCTGGTTAAACATGTAACCAGAAATGAACATAAGCATGGCGCCCGAGGATACGGTTCCCCACACGTACGAAGAGCGGAAGACGGCCAGCGCATACGAACTGAACCTCTTGAGGAGCAACACAACAAGGAACGTGATGACAGCGTTCAACGCCACCTTGCCCCAGTCCATAGGAACATGGATTTCAATAGGAACACCAACAATCTCACGCACCCACTGGGCAATCAATGACGTGTGTTCACCCTGGTAGAACTGGTACTGGGAGTGTTCGGTAAGGAAAGACGTGACCTTAGCACCAGGCTTGGAAGGAGGAAAGTGATAGATCTTTGGAATCGAGTCCAATTGCATAAGCTGGAAAAGCTTCTTGGCAGACATAAAGTCAGCCTCCAAGAAGTAGATGTTGGTTCTGCCCTGGTCCAACTTCTCCTCCTCAGTAAACCCATGTGGATGAGCATGTGTCCAAGACGTGGCCACCGTACGGTACAGCGGATGGATTTCACGGCACAAAATACAGTTGAGCTGGGGCGAGTCCAGCGCCATGTATAACACGAGGTCGTAGTCTCTGTCTCCGTAGAGGAACTTTTCAAAGTTGTCGTCACGGAGCTCAATGACCGAGTTTCTGCCTTTCAGGGACACAAGGGCTTGCATCTCCAGATCAGAGTAGGCGGCAAGAGCCACCAGGCACCAGGCGGCAACAACTAGAAAGAATTGGGTCCACTTCATGGTGAAGAAGAATGTTCATAAGTCTCGAGAACACGTCAAGTTGGCTCGCGGTCGGGTCACGTGTGCGACTTAGGTATGGAAGGAAGGATACCACTACGGAGGGTTCAGAGAGTGGCTAGGTAATATTTAATTATATATTATGGTTGTTAAGGTATGGTACTTGTGAGAGGTGGAAGTGGTTTTACTTGCTTGGGTGGTGTGGGCGAGTTGGCGTGGATGGGTAGTAAATGGAGCGTTCGCATACTAGTAGATACACCAGACATGGATCCATGTATTATAAGGTATACCAAGAGTGTAATGGATATGACTAATTCATGGGCTTACCAAGGAAAGTGTATTTCTGAGCCAACAAGAAGCTCAATTAATGGGTTTCAATTGGACATGGCCAGGCGCTTCTGATCAGCTTCTGGTATTAGACTCTGCTTTCCTCTTAAACAAACAAATAGCTCATTGCCGGTCTTCTTAAGCAAATATACTAAAGCATACTTCAGATAGCAAGCCCACGTGGATAAGAACAGACACCACCGACACACGGCTACTGGGGTGTAGTTTTCTCGACCTTCAGACAGACTCGTAACGGAAGGGAACAGGTTGTAACACACGGACGCAAGTTGTACTTTATGGTTGCCCGCAATTCATAGCTTCTGCTAAGCAGGTTGGAATAAAATGTAGGTCCAAGATCAGGAAGCTTGCAATCATAAAAGCTGTGTTTGAGCTCCAATCGCTTTTGATCAATAGATTTGCCGAATGCACTGTTAAACTTGGAGTTGTAGATTTCTAACCATCTTGTTTTAATTGACTGATCCGTGACATAATCTCCTCTTATGAACTCCCAGACTTGTATAGCAACGTTGAAGAGTTGGAAACCCTCAACATTGAAGTACCTAGCAAACTTGATTCTCACGAGGTCCTTGAGACTCATTCCGGGAAAGGCATGGATAGCTTCTGGATTAGACGACTTGGTATCATCAAGCACCATGTAGATATCTCCATGAGTATCATATGTAGGCGGACTAGGGGGACACAAGTGGCGGGCTTCAAGTTGAAAAGGAGGAAATTCGTATTGAAGAGTGGCCTCGTCAGTTTTGAGATACTGAGATCCATATGACTCTGACGGGTTTGCTTCACATTTGATCATCATACATTCCTCCTTTGTTACAGGCCCCAGCCCTAGAGCACCGATTCCGAATTTTTCCATTTGCTCTTCAATGGTCTTATTTGAATAGGTCAACAAATTCTGCGGAGTGTTCATCATCACTCTAGTCACGGTAATGATCGATT
The DNA here is from genome assembly GCF_002926055.2 of Candidozyma haemuli. Taxonomy (NCBI): domain Eukaryota; kingdom Fungi; phylum Ascomycota; class Pichiomycetes; order Serinales; family Metschnikowiaceae; genus Candidozyma; species Candidozyma haemuli. The sequence continues at coordinate 365,967 of NW_020289905.1, forward strand.
TTTCGGTTGGGAAAGCATCCGTGTGATGTGCGAGATAATCGAATCCATTCAACTTGATATTTGTCATGATCTTCTTTGTCACTTTTGAATGATCAAACAGGTCCTTAGGAAACTTTTCAAGCACGAGAGTACTTCTGATAAATTCTTTATTTTTCTTTCCAAATATTGGTAAACTCCATTCTTTTTGGGCCACATTGATCTCTAAGAAAGAATGGTATACCGATGAGAACCCGGCCGCTTCAAGCCTGACCAGGATTTTTAGTCCATAAGATCTCAATGTCGAGTTAGTCATAAAAGTTGGTCCCAAATTCGGAAGTTGGCAATCAAAAAGGTGTTTTGGTATCCACATAAGGCGTCCCTGGTTTGATAAGGGGAGACCTTCCCACTTGAATTTTTCATTGCACACCCTATGGATTAGTACAATGTTGCGTAAGCAATTTTTGGCATTCTCTGGATTAAATTTTTCGGCATTGCTATCCCAGCTGCTCGTAAGCTCCTGTAAAGTGACTGTAACTTCTCTGATTGAGAAGGCATATCTCACGGAAGGCGTGCTTGGTGGTTTACACCTTAAAAAAACACCTAAAAAACTGGAGAGCTTCATCTTGGGAGTCACCACCTGTGCGTTTTTGGTTTGGCCAAAGCCTTTAGGTGCACTGAAGTTCGGATACATCCCAATATCATAATTGTCTGCAGCAACACTTAGCCGAACTAAACAGCCTAAGGGATCTTTTGTCCCATAGAGTAATTCGGTCATGGGAAAGCCTCCATCCCTGAGCGCAACTGTATTTCGGCCAAACTTAAACACGCATGTCCCGACGAGCTTACCTTGTTCATAGGCCATCGAAGTCTCGGGTAAAGCAAGGTCTTTTGTGCGTAAGACTGAGTATGTGATCATGAAAGGTTCTTTCAGCATCGGCAGCGCCTTCTGGATGTCTACCGAAGCATCGAGCTTTGATTGCACATCGAACTGGACCGCATCTTGGGAGGTTCGGAACTTGTAGATAGTAGCCGTGTAATATCCATCCACATCCTTGAATGTCCGACTCGTATGACCAATGTAGTCTGATGTAATAGGTACACATGTCTTCGACTGGCCTTCAGCTCGGCTCTTCAGAAGGACAACTACCGTTGCAATCAGCTTTTGTGCCATTATTAACGTAAGGTCTCCACAAGTATTGCCAAATCGTTGTTCTTATAATGAGCTAACATGGCGATTGAAGACGGAAATTATAAGACGGATCTTTGTTCTTGCCGGGACAAAAAAATAAGCACCGCCCATACATGCCAACTAGCATGGAAAGAGAAAAACCTTTCGACGTGATCGATTTATCAGCGATTACATCTTCAAGCAAAAATCTCCATCAGCTAAGTTTGTATGATATTGATCAAGTAGCTCAGTCAGCACCAGAATATTGCCATGTCCTTTGGATAGCAGTCAGCATGGCAGAAGCACCAGTCAATCTTTCTTATTGTTTCCCTCCCAAGAGAGTCACGAGAACATGTTTAGCTTCCAAACAGCATTACCTCAGCGTATAATATTCTAGTTTTCAGATAAACCAAAGAGGACATAGAAGGTCCAATTTCCAGATAGAGCATTCTCAAAAGGGCAAGAACTATCGTTTCATAAAAGAGCGCAACGCTAATAAAACTTGTCGACCGTAGAATGCTCAGACACTCTTCTACACCTGCTTATCCTCTCCTGTGATGGTCAACTTGCTTGAAGATCCCAGCGTTACACGACAAACGCCGTCGCCGGTCTCAAAGCGCTCAACTAATAGAATATAGTCATGATGAGCTTTAGCAAGCGTACAGTCAACAAACACTCCGTAAACGCTGTCATTCCATTTATCATTCACCAGCACGGGTTGTTGTGTCGCACTATCAAAGAGAGACCCACGTACAGCTGGTCGATACAGCGAGAGAGTCTGCGGTTTCTCGCCTGCTTGTAGTTTGAATGTGACCTTCGTATTGGGGACAGTCGAACGAATAACTAGCTTGTAGCGATTCCTTTGGTCCCAATTGAACTTCACCGTTTCGTTGTAAAGCCCCAAAGCTTTGGGAACTTTTTCCAATTCAACATTATTCTTCCCACCATCATACATCACGATAAGATGGAACTTACCAGAAACACTAGCATCGTAGTTTGAGACAACCAACCTGAGCTGACCAGGTTCCACGTCATGCACTTCATGATGGTGAATACCAGGCGAGTAGTTGTCGCAGAAAAGAAGCTTTGACTTGTCAAAGTTGCGGAGCTTGACCATATGCTGGGATTTGTCTGTATGAAGCAAATGGAAGTTGACATCTGCTGTTTCACTGGACGAAACTGCAATGAACATCTTTGGAAGCCTCTGTTTAATATCCAAGTCCCATTGTGGATTGTCGATATACAGCTCTAATGCCCAGTTACCGCCATTATCAACCCCTGCTGTCCACGAGTCCTCGATCTCCACAACATTTGCATATTGTGGTTTTGCTTTGTATAGCGACACAGTAGGCGAGTGGCTCCAGAGCTTTACCAGAAAGATGGTCTTAGTCTCTGTTCCTGCAATGACAAGAGTATATTTGGAATTGGGGGAGATATCGAACTTCAAGAAGTAAACGCGAGACTTTGTCATCTTGCCGCCAGCGGCACGAACATATTGTGAAGGGTAGATGACTTTTCCTCTTGTGTTTTCATAAACGCTGACAGAGTAGGGAGATAAGGGTTCCGTTTTCACCAAGAACTGCTCTACCACAATTCCAACCGATTGTGTTTCAGACGAGCTGTTCTCAAGGACAAACTGAGGTCTATCAAGAAGAAGCGTAGACGACTTTGGAGGTGCACTGATGACCGAAGTGGAAAAGCTGTGCTTATAGAGAGCATCCATATTCCAGTTCAAATACAAGTAGGTGAAATGGCCAAACACAGAGGCATCAACTTCCAAAAGACGGTCTCTCGATTCACTGACCCATGGGTTCTTCAAGGTAACCCCGTCTTTGCTGTATCCACATACAACATAGTCGTGGCCAGGAACAACCTTCAACTGGGACGCCAAAGAGTCCAGCATGGGACCAGTACCCAATCCCAAAGCCACAAGGCCACGTTTCTTGAGGTCCCAGAGCTCTGCAAGCAGATCAATGCTCAATTTGCTGATCTTACGAACTTCTGGTGCCCATCCAAGCAACATATAAGTATCCTGGGCCATGTTGGAGCCAGAGAAGTTATAGTCATCTCCCAGAGCAATGAGGTATGCTTTTTCGAGGATCGCAGGCCAATAGAGCAGGCTGTTGGTGCTGGAACGGACCATCATATACCGATCCTGGTGAGGAGGTTGCATGAAAGGAAGCTCTGTGTCGATATTGAGTTCACGTTCACAGCCGTTGATATACAACTTCACCTTGGCCACGCCCAACTCTTGGTTGTACTTAACAAGACGCTCGAGCTTTTCTCCAAGGCCCATATCGTGGATGGAAAGAAGCGACAGCACGAACGAGCAGTTTGGAAGCAAATCCTGGCACAAGTCGCCAAAGCCTTCAAGACCAGACGTCATTTCTGGACTCTTAAACGTAGCTCCATACAGAAAACCTATACTTGGAAATTCTAGTTCTTTCTGATAGCAGTCGGTGGGCAGAAAGTCTATAGACCGAAGCCCACCGCCAAAGTCAAGCACCGGCGTCCAGTCAACGTCATATATCTCGCAAGAAAGCCACATAAGCTTCTCTGCCATTGTCAAGGCCTTCTGGCCATCTTTCTTAAGCTTCTCAAACCATTGTAACGTAAATGACGCCAAAGCCTTAGCAACATGGATACTACCTTGATCCAGTACCTCTAGAAGCTTATTGGCCTTAACAGCTGCTTTCATGCAAGTAACCCTTGCTTCTGAAGCCTTTCCCTCGGCGAGGTACTCATGGCTGTCCTGTAGATAGCTTATGATATCTACCACTTCATCTGAGGACATTTGTTGAGGGTAATTGAGGATAGTTGGGAAGTAGTGGTTATAGATGTACGCGCGTTATCAACACTTTTCAGTACTCCACGATCAACAGTATACTACTACCCCAGAGGTACTACCCACCAGATATGCATCCTACATTAAAGATATTTGGTGTTGTGGCCGTGCTACGTTTTCTCAATGCCATTTCTATAATCACCTTTTTCCAGCCGGACGAGTTCTACCAGGCCTTGGAACCTGCCCATAAGCTAGTATATGGATATGGGTACATTACATGGGAATGGCACGAAGGGCTACGTTCGTCGTTGCATCCGTGGCTCTATGCTTTGGCTTATAAGGCTGTTGGGGCTGTTGTGCTGGAGGATTGGGCTGTGTATTTAGCTCCAAGGCTTATGGGTGCTGCGGTGGCTGCTGTGGGGGAAACGTACCTCTATAAGTTTGCGTTGAAGTATACTGGAAGTGTCCAGGTAGCTACGTTTGCATTGGCGGCGTCTGTTTTGAGCGGATGGAATTGGTTTTTCATTACCAGAGCGTTTTCGAATAACCTAGAGATGGTGCTTACTACGGTTGGATTGGCATACTGGCCTTGGAATAGACCCAACGGGTGTATTGTGAAAAGCTGTATTTTTGGCTTCTTGAGCTGTATTGTCAGGCCTACAAACGCTCTTCTATGGGGCTTTTTGGGTGCGGGATATGTGGTGAAGAACCTCTCCCAGCCATTGCAGCTAGCACTGCTTGGACTTGATTTGGGGGTGCTTTTTGGCGTGATTTGCGCTTTGACCGCCTTGCCGGACCTCTTTTTCTACGGCAAGTTCACCGTGCCATTGTACAACTTTCTCGAGTTCAATGTGGTGAAAAACCTCCTGATCTTCTACGGCAGCGCTCCGTGGCACTTCTACTTGTTCCAAGGCATCCCATTGCTTCTTATGGGCTACTTGCCGCTCTGGGCAATGAGCATGTGGCGATACAGAAACACGCTTTTGGTCAATACCACCTTGTTTGTGATAATTGGATTTTCATGCATTGCCCATAAAGAATTCCGCTTCATCTACCCATTGTATCCGATCTTTATGGTCCACACAGCACAAGCGGCAAGAACGTTATTCCACAGGAAGTACTTCAAAGCGTTAGCCGTTTCTGTGGTGCTACTCCATTCCATGGTTGCATTCTTCTTTACTAGAATCAACGAGCTGGGCGAAATAGGCGTGGTAAACTGGCTTACTACCATTTCCAACGTCTCTTCAGTTGGATTCCTTACCCCATGCCATTCTGTGCCCTGGCACTCATCTTTCCACAGAGAAGACCTCGTTTCAAACCTCTGGATGCTCACCTGTGAGCCTCCCTTACACTTGGCCAACGGTAACCTCGAAAACGTCAGATCATACAGAGACGAGCTGGACAGGTTCTTCGACAATCCCGAACAATTCTTAAAAGACACCATCGGCACGCCACAACGGCCGTGGCCTTCGCATTTGGTGATTTTCCAGCACATGGAAGATGTAGTTTCTACGTTCCTCCAAGACACCTCCTATAAAGAATGTGCCCGATTTTTCAACAGCTACTTCCATTGGGACCCACGTCGCTGGGGAGATATCATCGTTTACTGCCAAAACGAATCCTTATAAGTGACCCTCGGCACTACTACCTTTCGCAGCCATCCCACCCGTCAAAAGCCCATGTTGCAAATGCAACCATCCACGGCCCAATGCAACAAAACGTTTTTCATGCACCCGAAATTACCCTAATTCATTCTCGAGATATCTGCAGCTGAAACGGCCCACGGTCTAACATAGGGGAGCATGCCCAAGTGGTAAGGGCTCATTTGCAGCAAGGCGTGCTGGGGCGCGGTAAACGCATGATGGTATCTGAAATAGCTGCCTCTCTTAGCGCATACATCAGGTGATGCTTCGAAGACATGACAGTGCCTTGACGTATACATCTTTTTTTGGGAGGTGGGGGGTTGAAGATCATGCTGGCGAACGATCCGAAGGCGGCAGAATAATTTCTTGGTTCTGGAAAAAAATAAGGGTGAAATTTATCCAGCCAAAGTTAATTTTTCAGTGACATACCAACCCCCACTAAATTGGACCAATTGGACACCGCCAGTGATTCCAATTGGAGCATTCAAGGAGAAATCCTCTCCAAGGGGCAAAGAGCCCCGACCCAGCCGCCCCCAACGTTCCTTTGTTTCCTTGGAAAACCACCTGATTCCACTATGGAGCCAATCGGGCTAACCTGAGCCGCACAATCACCCTATGCGAGACAGGTGCACTAGTCCAGAGTCCGTGCATCAGATGCGGCAGTGGCTGCAAAAGTATAAATTCCAAAGGATATCCAAACGGAGTCCCCTCTTCTTCTATCATCATCAATCATGAGCATTCCTCAAACACAAAAAGCAGTTATTTTCGAAGAAAACGGTGGCCCCTTGTTGTACAAGGACATTCCAGTTCCTCAGCCAAAGGACAATGAGCTCTTGGTCAACATCAAGTACTCTGGTGTGTGCCACACTGATTTGCATGCCTGGAAGGGTGACTGGCCATTGGCTACCAAATTGCCTTTGGTCGGTGGCCACGAAGGTGCCGGTGTCGTTGTTGCCATGGGTAAGAACGTCAAGGGCTGGGAGCTTGGTGACTATGCTGGTGTCAAGTGGTTGAACGGTTCTTGTTTGGGCTGTGAGTTCTGTCAACACGGTGACGAGCCAAACTGTGCCGAGGCTGACTTGTCTGGTTACACCCACGACGGTTCTTTCGAGCAGTACGCCACTGCCGATGCTGTCCAGGCTGCTAGAATTCCAAAGCACGTCGACTTGGCCCAGGCCGCTCCTATCTTGTGTGCTGGTATCACCGTCTACAAGGCCTTGAAGACCGCCAACTTGCAGGCTGGCCAATGGGTCTGTATCTCTGGTGCTGGTGGTGGATTGGGTTCTTTGGCCATCCAGTACGCCAAGGCCATGGGCTACAGAGTTGCTGCCATTGATGGCGGTGACGAGAAGGGCGAGTTCTGTAAGTCTTTGGGCGCTGAGGTCTTCATTGACTTCACCAAGACCAAGGACATTGTCAAGGACGTTGTCGCTGCCACCAACGGTGGTCCACACGGTGCCATCAACGTGTCTGTCTCCGAGAAGGCCATTTCCCAGTCTGTTGAGTACATCAGATCTACTGGTACTGTCGTTCTTGTCGGTTTGCCAGCTGGCGCCAAGGTTGTTGCTCCAGTTTTCGAGTCTGTGATCAAGTCTGTCAGCATCAGAGGTTCTTACGTTGGTAACAGAGCTGACTCTGCCGAGGCCATTGACTTCTTCGCCAGAGGCTTGATCAAGTGTCCTATCAAGATTGTCGGCTTGTCTGAGTTGCCATCTATTTACGAATTGATGGAACAGGGTAAGATCTTGGGCAGATACGTCGTCGACACTTCTAAGTAAAGATACGAGAAATGAACACTATGGGCTGAGCAATCAGTAGCATACGAATAAACGAGCATTACTAAGTTGTATTAATGTAGTCTAAGCTAACAAAAAACCATTCCTGATGGTCTTCACCTTCCCTCCTCGTTCTGGAGGTTCATGGACTCGGCGTCCTTGGCCACCCGGGCCATCCACCGCAGCACCAACAGCGCATTCTCCTCCTTAAGTGCTGCTATTTCATCTTTAAGCACGTTCTGCTGGATCTGGTGTATCAAGTACTCGTCATTGACAATCTCCACAGCCCTATTCTTCTCTGCCACCTCTTGGCCAAGAGCATCTATTTTCAGGTTCAACCTGGCATTCCCTGCTTCAAGTCCCCGAATCCGTTTCTCTAATTGCAATCCCTTCGACTCCAGCGCCTCTAGCCGTAGCGTTTGCTGGTTCAACCGTTCCACCAACGTTTCGTTCTCCAGCACCAACAGAACCCGTTCTTTCTCGGCCAAAGACGGGTCGTTTGCCGGTAGTAGCCGAGCCAACTGGGAGAATGCCTTGTAGTATTCTGAATCCTGTTTTTCTAGCTTATCTCTGCTCTGCAAGCGCTGTTCAATCTGTTTCCATGGGTCCATAAGGTGAGATTATGTAGTGCGAAAGAGAAGATAATGTATGGCTGCAAGAGGGAAAGAGAGGTAGGTGGACAAATGGTGGACAGTGGCAGAAATAAGGGGTTTTTTGGTTTCAGGGGGAAGAGAAAGACTGGGGGGTTTTGATGGTATAGGTACTTTTTTGAAATGGTCACTTTTCGATTTTTAAAGGCACTTTTACTGGTTTCCAATTGTTCATGCTTTTGCGTAGTTTTAGTTAATGCGAGTGAATACTGTCAAATCCTGGAATAACCAGAAACCAGTGGAATCTGTAAATTACAGATTTTAATTAGAAGGGAATGAAAAATGACGAAGATTGATAACTCTACTACTCTTACCTTCCCTGCATTGGTCAATTCCTTAATTACACCCTTTTTTCAACTTTCACTTGACCTCCATGACTTCCCCAGCCAGTCCAGGCTGTCCAGGCTGTCCAGGCCCTCCAGCCACAGACCACGAAACACCCCAAACCCAACTCCTCCAAGTAAAAACAAAGAATATTAAACCTCTCAATCAAATACCCCTATACATGACTCTTCACTTACTCCTTCACTTTCCACCACTGCCTACTCTTCTCCATCCTGGTCCCTCCGTTCCGAGCCGGTGCCATCAGACCACTTCCACCAAAACCCAAACTCAAACGCAAACCCAAAAACCAAAAAGAACCACCAATCCCACTTCACTCTTCCTTAAATGCCCCTTTTGTTTCTTCTAGTGACGGTTTTGGCGAAAACAACCACCTTCGTCCAGCCCTCTCCAGTGAGCCCTTCAGTCCACTTGAGCCTGCCAGACCCCATCTCCCCCAGCCACCGTCCGTGGTAGAGGGAAACAAATTGGATTTTCCAAAAAATCAAAAAAAAAAAAAAAAAATACGAAGAGTACCACGAATCGTCTATATATGTTGGGGGTTTGTGGCTGGGGTGGCTGCAATGGACCCTGGCGAGGCTGGAGGTGGAGGTGGAGGTGGAGGCTAAACGAGATACTACCATGGCCATTTAAATATGCCAAGGATTTCCCAATTCTGACATAAAAACTCCAAACCACGAATTCACTTCAAACTAATACTTTTATACGAAAAACTTATAACATTTACTTAAACCATGTTCATTCACTGACCCTTCTTCTCTGGTATCTAGAATACGTCAAACGACGCAGGCACAGCTAAATGGCTGCGAAAGAAGCATCCCACATGGAGGTGAACCACAGACCAGGAATACGAAGAAAACAAAGAGAAGGGGACGGTTTTGAAAGGCCAGACTTTTTTAGACCAATGTGAAAAGAACCCCATACTTTCCTTTTCTTCCACGCCTCCTCATAACCGTAGCAACCATGCGGGGCTTATCAGTTCCATCTCCCCAGGCCAGTCCTGTTCACTTTAAATACACATATTAACAGTAAATCATAAAAAGAATACCTCTTCAACAAAGAAGAACCCATAAAGAACCCAACAACGCTTTCAACAAGTGGAGTTTCACGTTTTGGGGTTCCTCGACTTGCCTGTTTCGTCTTCCTCTACTGCCTCACTGGGTCATCTGCGAGCCTCCAACCATTGCTCTTCCATGCGCAACGCCATCCCTAGAAATACCAGAAGATAGGCAGATTTCTTTGGATTCTCTAATCCTTTCATCCACTTCTTCTACCTTCTTTTTTACCCCATTTCCTGCTTCCCCTGGTGGACCCTCTCACATGAGCGGCCTGCGCGGTAGCTTTTTGGGTGCCTGATAAGATCCTCTGGTCCATGTGACTCAAGTAACTCTAAATTTCCACCTTTTTATTACCCACTCTTTAACCACAAACAGCCCACCATTTTGTTGTTAACGCTAGCATATTTCATGTTTTGGAGAAATCCTGACGGCCAGAACGAGCCTGTCCAGGATCAGGATCAACAAGCAACAACCACTGACGCCCCAGATACGCAAGGGCCTGATGACCAAACACTGCCTGAACAGAAACAACTGACAGGGTTTTTCTTTTGGCTGAGAGCTGCCGAGACAGAGGAAGCTCCTAAGGATGAAGTGCCTGAGAATGAACAGCCTGGTGATGAACAGCCACAGCTGACAAGGCCGTGGTATAGCTTCTTCTCCTCAGATGAACCCCAGACGGGGCAGGAGGAGCCAGAACCCGAGCAGAAACAGACCCTGTCGTGGTTTTGGCCTTTTTCGTCGGCTGTGGAGCCTGAGCTGGATACAGAGGATACAGATAATGCCGAGGTGTTTCGTGCTGCTAGGTCAACACTAGAGAATACCAGAGGAAACGGCCATTACGCTATAAAGTACGTGCGTGGGGCAACTACGGCCCATTTGGCTGTGTGTGGAACGGATACAGAGCAGGCTCCCGTACCGTTTAACGTGAAGAAGGTTCCAGCGTTGCCTAATGAGCTTTTGGAGGCGAACTTGGTGAGTGCTAAGGCTAAACAGAAGGCGCTCGAGGAACAAAGGGCACAGGAACAAAAGGCTCAAGAGCAGAAGGTTCAGGAACAAAAAGCTCAAGAGCAGAAGAATCAGGATTCGAAAACTCAGGGTCCAGATAAGCTGGCAGCCCAGGCGGCAGCCAAATCGGTGGCTGCAAACCCAACGGTTGCTGCTACTCCTACACCTGGATCACCAGAACCTACAAAGAAGGAAACGGCTGCTCGTAAGCCCAAAGAAGGAGCATCCAAGACCATGGAAACGTCAGTAACACTTCCAAAGAAACCAACTCCAGAAGCAAAACCATCGAGAACTCCTTCAGTCCATTCCGAACTTCAGACCCCTCTGGTTCTCCCATACATGGATAACAACTTTCGTGAAATCACTCTCATCACCAAGGCCCGTCTTTTAGGTGAAAAGTTTATCAAAGGTGATCAGACAAGTGAAAAGCATCTTTATCTCAGCACAGAGGGATCAATTCATGCCAAGAAGCGGAAAAGGACAAAGAACGTTGTCGTCATCAGCATGCATAGTCTCTTGCCACCTAAATTTGTCAGAAACTATATTGCACAATCCACGGGCAGCGCTAAACAATTTGGACTCAAGACAATAGACGCAGTGGCACGGTGGCTCGATGAGGAAGAGGAAGATAAGGCCAAGGTCGAGATTTCTGCCATTTGTCTCGAGGGTCAAGGCACGATCACGGATAGAGTACGTGAATCATTTAGGCTTTTGCGCAATTGGAAGCATGAAATCAATTCTGCCGATATGGTGCTTTTCGTGAGTAGCTCAATTGCAACGCCAGCGGCCATTACGCTATTCAGTGCCATGCATCAAAGCGAGGAGTTTCATTTGCATCGCAAAAAGCTAGGCATGCTTAATATGTCAGGGATCCATTGCGGACCATACCCTGGACTCAATGCTCGAGTTGTGATACGAGCGTACTATCCTGCTGAGAATGAAATTATCAAGGAGCTTTTTGAATTACAGAAGACGGGTTCAGAAACGTCAAAGCAGCTAAGCGCTGATACCAAGTATTTGTGCGAGAACAATGTGAAGATGACGCTTGTTGGAGCATTGAACGACCAATTTGTTCCATTGTTTTCATCAGTGGATAGTTTAGTGAGCCATCCGAATATTTTCAAGAGTATTTTCGTGGATGAACAGTGCAGTGTTCCAGCATTTATCGTGAAGCTCTTTCTGGTGATTTTAACGATGCAAAACGTCGGATACCTGGATCAGAACATGATAACCGATTTAAGCGAGCGGCTTCAGGGCCCTGTGAATGTGAATAATGGGTCGCACGGGCGCATATTTGACAATGACGAGGTCTACGACACTGGGGTTAGGTTTGCCATGGAAACGACAACGTTGGTGCGGTTCAGAGCACTTAAGTTTGAGAGACCCATCGGTACACGAGCCACAAACAGCCGAGGCAACAGTCGAGCAGGCGTTGGCCCAGCACGGAAGCCAGACGGGGCTGGAGCCGGTGGAGCAACGGGCGCAACCAGTGTAGTTTCCAACAGTGGAGGAGGCAGCAGCAGCAGCGCCGCGGCAGTTGGATCAGTGGGGACCGCTGCTGCCAACGAAAGCAGTACAGGCGAGGTGTGGCAGAGCGACAAGAATTTGTATCATTTACCGTGGAACGTGCGAGGCGTTGTAAATGACTTGCTCGCAATCAAGAACATTGAAAACCTACTGTTGCTTATGGATCTTGTTGAAGAGTACAGACGGTGGGAGCCCACCAAGGCGTGGCGAGAAATGAAGCATTGTTTTGCGGCGTTTGAAGAGTTTTTACTAGATGATTTGATGCTTTAGAGGAAAAAAAACCTGGAAAAAAAAAAGGAAGCCCAGCTACATTACTTGAGGCTGATTGCTTCAGTGCGAGCGGCTATATTTCGCAGCCAGGCGGGAGGAACTTGAGCCGATGGGATCTTGGTCTGCCTCAGGGCGGAGGACAAGGATGTGAAAAAATACGAGCCGCAAGTTGAAAAAAAAAAAAAAAAAGACGCAAACCTAAAGAATGGGGCCATTGAAGGTGATTGTTGATAGGGATTTGCTGCCTCGAGCCCGGGTGCAAAAAACACAAAGGAACAAAGAAAAAAAGTGTGGTTAGAACAATCGGGCAATGGAGCATGGACGAAACAGGATAAGGCAGAGAGTATAACGGCAGAAAGAAAAAACAGGAAGAGTTTCCCAAAAAAGCCAGGCTGAACGCTGAACGCATGGCACTTTTTTTTTTGTATGGTTAACACTTGCGGCGGCTAAACGTCGGTTTTGTGGGCCCCACTAAAAAACAAAACCTGGCTCTTGTTCAGTCTTTTTTTTTGCGTTCCCCCACGAGCGGCCCCCACAGGTCCAGAAACGGCCTTTACAAGAAAAAAAAAAAGAAGGAATCCAGCATTTGCTTGGTTTGTGAGTGGTCAACACGGCCCCGGAAGACTCCATCTTTATCCCTTATGCTTGAAGTCTGCCGTCGTTTCTGACCCTTTTGGATGCGAAAAGTATCCCATCCATGAAAAATTATACACAAGGCCTGTGCATTATCACGTTGCCTGCGCTAGCGAGCGAGAATCCTCAGCGAGCGAGAATCTTCAGCGAGCGAGCGAGCAAACGGCGCCGGCTGGTTTACTCCTTTTCACCGGTTGCTCCAAACTCCCAAGCCCCCCAAATAACCTTTTCCAGAATTTTTACTTTGCACTATCAGTTTAACCTTCTGATCCCCCTTTGCTGATCTTTTTTTATTTTTTGCCGCCACAAACAAAGGGGGGATGGACTATGTCCCTTGTGGCTGAAGAATGCCAGACAGGGCAGACAGGCCTCGCCTCGGCTTTGTTGCCGTCTATGTCCTTTTTTTTTTTTTTTTTTTTTTTTCATTTTTTTTTTCCAGCACTTACTATGATAAGCTATAGGAGCATGAGAATGCACAAGATGCTGCTGCTGCTGCTGCTACCTGACGCTGCTGCTGCACAAGAGGAAAACGAAAGGGCAGTCCTTTACTTTCCCAGCCGCAGGGCTTCTTACTTCTTTTTTTTGTCTTCTTCATTGGGTTCCTTTTTTCTTTTTTGTGTGGTTGGCCATTCTCTCGTGCACCTCACGTCCTGCAGCCAACCCTCCCGTCCCTCAGTGTGCCCTCCCAGAGCACCTTTTGCCGAGCCCCATCTCTGGATCACCAACGCTAACCTACCCAGGCTCTGAAGGCAGAAGCTTGTTGAGGCTATCAAACGAGACCTCCAGTGAGAAAACGGCCCCCAAGAACGGTAGTATGGCCGACGAAACTGCCAATAAGAGAACCCGTGCCTCGGGAGAGGTGCTAGAGTACCTTCTACGAGAGTTCGATAAGAACCAGAACCCAACGCCTGACCAGCGGAAGGATATCAGTGAAAGGACGAATATGTCTGAAAAGGCGGTGAGAATCTGGTTTCAGAATAGAAGAGCTAAGCTTAGGAAGTTTGAGCGGATGGGGAAACCTGTCAAGGGCTCCACCAATGGGAAGAACACATTTAACGCCAACTCCAGCTCCAACAACGTCGCCACGGGCGCTTCATCTACGTATTCGGGCTCCAGCATCCATTCTTCCCGCTCCAATTCTTATACGAGCATTTCGGCGCTTCAGGCGCTGAGTACGCTTCCTGTTGAGGTGAATGAAAAATACTGTTTCGTGGACTGTCTGTCGCTTTCTGTGGGCAGCTGGCAGCGTATCAAGAGCGGTGAACACGATACGAACCTTTCGCTGTCGTTGGTCAATCTTGCTCCTTATACGTTGAACAATGCCATGACTAGTGTTGACTTGATGGTGATATTGTCCAGAAGAAACCAGGAAATCAATTACTTCTTTCTGGCGGTTTCCAACAACTCCAAGATTCTTTTCCGCATCTTTTATCCCATCACATCCATCGTGCAATGCCTGCTTTTGGATAATAACATCAACAAGGAAAGCAACGAGTTGCGTCTTAACCTTTCCCGTAAACCAAAGTTCTCCGTGTTCTTTTTTGATTCTGTCAACTCCAGCCTCAATCAATGGTCTATTTGTGACGATTTCTCCGAGGCCCAGCAAGTCAGTAACGCTTACTATGCGCCAGGTGGCACTTCCACGCCGCATGTGCTTGTCGGGCCTAAGCATGCTTTGCTTTATTTGAAGTCGTTTATAACGGAGCATAATTTGGTTCATCAACAGGCACAGGCTAATTTTGGTCACTCAAGAGTCAATGGCTCCAGCGGCTTGCCTCTGCGTAACGACACACCTGTTTCTGAATATAATCTGGCAAGTGTCGCCAGCCAATTCCCATTTGACGAAAATAAAGAACACGGCGACCTCCAAATCAAACATGAAGCTTGGGAGACGCTAAGTGACCGAAGTTTCAGTACCCAGGCCACAACTGCTCGTCCTCCATTTGAGTCTCATCCTCTGTTCCAGCATCTTGCCCATCAAGCCAACGACGGCAGCGGTTTAGCAGCCACTCCTGACTTCTTCAGCGCTGTCCAGACTCCTGGCTCCAACATGGCATCTGCAAATGCCAACACAGACGACGACGGTCTCATACCGAGCCCAACTGCCCATGTCAAGAAAGGGCGCCAGCAGGACCACATGTCCAGCGACGGTCATATCCATGGTGTTCATGATGATGAGTCTCCATACGCACAGTTAAGCAAGTTTCTGGATGACTATCAGATACAACATGGGCTTGACGACCATGCCCACGACCATGGGGCTCATGATGATAATGCATATGGGTTTGATCTACACCAAGCTCCTAATGACGAATTCCAAGCTAACGACCTTTTAGTTCACAGTCCAGATTTAGCTTCCAATGATACTCCTGGCGCCTCTGCTGCCAGCCAGGTGGACACATTCATTGATTACAACTCGCATTACTGATCTTCCTCCTTCCTCCTCTCACTTGGAGGGTGCCGCTCGTTTCCTGTTTATTTTTTATCCGTTTACGCCTGCTTGTGATTTCTTTTATTAAAGTCGTGAAAAGACGACAAAGTTGTTCAGTTCTTCCCGTATTACCCATAGCGAACATTCTCGGGTATATGATTATAGTAATTAGTGCGTTTCCTAAGTAGAGTTTTAGAAATTCAAGTGGTTGCAAAATTGCGTCGGGTGTGCATAAACACCTCCCCATATATCGTTTTCTCCAATGCTGATCTCTAAGTATCACCAATGTTTTTTGCAAACGCCTCCAGAACGTTTGCAAGATGTTATTCCGCTCGTCCGGCAATAGATTCGGTTCTACCGAAGAAAAAGACCCTAAGTCGTCTTCTTTTCGACCACGATTCTCGTCTCGCTTATAAGAAGGTGATGCCCATCTTCACCAATGTCTATGAGAACCTCGAGAATCCAACAAACATTAGACTTCCACATTATACAAAGCATCAGGACCTTATGACACTTCGATCGGTCTTGCGTGATATTAGAGCATTGTCGAATGCTGTCAACAAGAACTTGGTTGATCTCGAGAACGAGTTGATTGAACAGGCAGCAGAACTAGGCAACAACGATGCCATTGCAATGTTGGCGTTCGAGGCAATTGGACTGCCTGAGACTCTGAAAGAAGACTATGAGTATGCGAATAAGCTTATAGGAGAGCTCCAGGATGCTAGACATCCGCTCGTGTTCAAGTTGGCTGGAGACCTAGCGTTCTCTAAGAATTACCATGAACAAGCTGCCCAATACTGGAATGATTTCTTGGAGCTTGAAGATGACTCCATTATTGCCAGTCATGTTTATACGAGCTTGGGCATGTACTATTTCAACTTTGCCAAGCCAGAGCCTGATTTGGCTAGAGCTAGAGTCTGCCTCGAGAAGGCCATCAAGTTTGGTGAACTCGATACCAGCATTATCAAGGCCCATTACTACCTAGGTCAACTCTATTCCATGACAGACCCAAAAAGATCGAGGTATCACCTTGAAATCAGTGCATCGAAAGGTCTCCAGGAGAGTTTTCCATCATTGGGTTTCTTGGAGCTCAACGTCTTCGACAACCCACTGAAAGCTCTTGAATGGTTTAAGCTCGGCGTTGAAGGTAACAACGATATTACGTGTCTTGTGGGCCAGTTTGATGCACATATCAGAACCAAAAACTTCAAGAAGGCATCGTCTATTCTTGCAAACCTCCAAGGCCTCAAGAAGAAACTTGATGGTTTCGCTAAACACAAATTTAGAAACGTTCCAGATGCCTTTAAAGGACACGCTGAAACAAATTATGCATTGCTTGTGACATTTTTCGATACACGGAAAGATGTTATCCACAAGCTCCCATCCCAGGTATTATAGAGCTGAGGATCTCTCAACAAAATTCAATTCAGAAGCATATTTGTCCCGTAGCGTCAATGGCTGTGTATTATTCCGAACAGGAGGTCTTTTGGGCACACTTTCGGTTTGAGATGCCACTTCCATAGGGACAACTTCGTCTTCTTCTTGGAACCAATAATGATTACATGTCTGTAAAATATCGAACCGCTCTGATGGATCAACCACAAGAAGGCTGCTGATCAAATCAAGAGCGCTGTCGTTAATGTCATCCCAGAAAGGCGAATAGAAAGCATACTTTCCTTCTATAATTTGCTCTCTCATGTTGGGAGGGCCTAGCTCGTCACTAAATGGCGGGAAGCCACAGAGACAAACATATAGTAAAACACCCGCCAGCCAAATATCGACTTTCGTAGAGTAGTTTCTATTATTGTTCAAGACTTCAGGTGCAACGTACGCTGGTGTACCACAGAGCGTATTCGTAAACTTGAGCTCTCCAATGAACTTGGCCAACCCAAAATCTGCAATCTTGACGCGTACGTCGTACTCGTTATCGTCCCATGGCCCCGTGGGGTCTTGTCTATCCGAAGTCTTCGGAGTAATGTCTAGAAGGATATTTTCTGGCTTAATATCTCTATGAATGATATTACGCTCGTGGAGGTAGTGCAAGCCTTGAAGGAGCTGCTTGAAAATAGCTCGTGTCTCGCTTTGTCGAAGCTTCTGCTTGTCTACGATGCGCTGGAAGAGCTCACCGTTATTGACCTTTTCAAGAACCAAGTATGTTGTCGAGGAAAAGGCATTGATGGGCTCCACGTAATGTGAAATAAACCTCACGATATTTGGATGGTTAATAGAAAGAAGAAGAGCCATTTCTTGCTTAAGTTTGGCATCCTCTTCGGAGCTTCCCAGACCAGATGTCTTACTGGGGTGAAAAATCTTCACCGCCACAATGTCCCCGTGGTTCTATCTCTCGCCTCCTTCACCACAGCATAGTGGCCACTTCCTAGCTGGTTCAAAAGAATGTAATCGTCAAAGAACGATTTCTGGATCAGGTTCTCCTGTTCATCACTCACGTACCTGAAGATATAAGACCCGCTCTTAGCAAAAGTAATCTTATCGCCACTGCGAAGGAGAGCAGTAGAACCCTTCCCCAACACTTCATTGTTCACAGCCGTCCCGTTCGAGCTCATATCTGTAAGTAGAAGGTACTCTTTCTTGTTGTTACTCGATAACGAGAACTGGCAATGCTTTGACGACACGTCTGCTCCTCCAAGACGAATATCACAAGCACTACTGCGCCCAACAACAACTCCTGCTGGCTTCCTAGGAACCATTATATGGGGCAGCCGGTCCATGATACTATAAAGCTTTGCAATGCTCTCATACTTATGGACGGGTCGCTTAAGGAGAGTTTCTTCCTGAGAAAGATGCTACTGTTAGTGAAAAGTCATAAGAAGGTGAAAAAATCGGTAAAACATACGCGTTTTCGTGAAAGCGACATGGTTCTGAAGAAACGATGGTTGATCTATAGATCCCTCTCGCGTTGTTTATGTTAAGGCAGGCGTAACTGCTATATGCACGGATATGATAATGGAGACCGTTTGGCTGCGAAATCGGGAACCACCTGATCCAGTCAGGAACGAGTTGGTTGGGTTTTTTTTGATTTGCAGTTGTTTTTGGATGACGTGGCAAGATGCTGGGGGCCCTGGCGTCTATACAATTCTGAAAAGCAAGTCGTTGATCTCACGATCGGTCAAACAGTCGAGTCTGTTTTCGAACCTTTCTCTGATATGTGAAGGGTCAACGGCATTTCCTCGAAGCGTCTTGGCTGTGCTTACATCGAGCGTGCTTAGCATTTCAAGAGACTGGAGCACCTTTTTGTAGTTTCTGTTGCTTAGGTTGGTGAAGAGTGGGTGCTCACTGTTAAGCAAGAGAGGACCAGACAAATGGCTCACGAGACAGTCGAAATCTGTCTTGAGCTGCTCAACTCCATTGGCGTTGAACTGGTTGTTGGTAACCACGTATTCTTGGAAGATTCTGGCAAATGAATCACACACTTTGCTGGTGACAAGGAAGTAGTCTGCCTCAGGAAGCGCTCTTCTGAGGAACGACATGTATGCTGGAACAATGGTAATGAAATTGGAAAGTTGGGGCGATGGCTGGTTCTTGTGGCTTTCATCATCGATCACCCACACTCCAGAGTTCACAAACTGTTTAAGCGCAGCACGGATTTCCTTCTTGAAGAACTCTTCATATTTTGAGAATACTCGCTTGAGCATTGCATTATATTCATCAAGACTGGAACTGAAGATAGAGTCGTCCTTGACCTTGTTGGTTGCAATTGTCTTGTAGAAGTTCCAGAGTTGAACAAACAAGAGCTCTCCACTCCATTGCTCCATATGCTGAATGACGAACTTCAAAGAGCAGTAAATACCGGTAAGCATTTCCAAACCTTTAAGACCATTATTGACAACAACTGGCGTCGTAGTCGTAGTATCTGGCTTGGTCGTTCCCGGTAGGAAGTTGGCAATCAACTTTGAGCTCAAGGATTCATTAAACGCCTTGAATGTGTTTTCTAGGGCTTTCAAGTATTCATCGAGGAATGTAAGCTGAATGTTCGACACATATTTGAGTTGATACTTGACAATGCTGAGTGTTTTGAAATGAGTGGTCAAGTTATCGAAGAGCTTCACCAAGGCGTATGCGGAGTAGCTTGGTTTGAGAACATTATGAGGATTTGCCGAAGAAGCATCAAACTCGTAATCAATACTGAATGCATCTGCAGCTCCAATGATATCAGAATCAAATCTTTTCTTTGCAAGTTGAAGCTCCAAGTTGAGCCAGTTGGTCACCACAGGACTGTCCTTGCTTGAAGAGCCCATAAAGGTATCACCAGTGAGACCCAACCACTTTCTTTCTGGGGCGCTTTCAAAGCTCTCCACATGAGGGTTGTATTTATAGTTGTTACGAAGTCTCTGGTCAAAAGAAGCCATTTCAAAGATAAGATGTGAAAGAACTCTGCCGTACTTCTCGAGCGCTACCAAGTCATCCTCCTCATTGGCCTTTTCAATATGCGAATTGAGCAGCTGGGTCATGCCAGAGATTTTTTCCCTAACAGGCACAAGAGCTGCTGTGATAACTTCAAACACGCCAATACGGCCATGTTTAAGGAACGTATCTCCCAACACAAGCTCAATTGATGGAATGTAATCAGCAAAAAACTTCTCCACATAGTTGAGGGCCCATTCTGGACGAGACATACGGTTTGTTTCCGAGGCCTGGGAGAAATGGTAGTTGAAACGAACCACAAACGGTTTCACGAGGATCTCTAAAGCCCACCACACATCAGGGTAATGTGGAGTATCTGAAATAGCCTGAAGATCCACAAGTTCAGCCAAAGTACCTGTAATTTCCTTCATCGTAGAAGAAGGCACGGATACCTGTTCTTTCGGTGAAAGCCACTTGATCTCCAGCAAGAGACCATCAAGCTTAGGCACCAACGTTTCCTTCCTTTGCAAAATAACCTGAAGCAACTTAGCTTCTAGAAGCTCCTTAATATCAAACTGGTCAATTTCAGCCACCCGATCAGCGTATACCTTCAAATCGTCCAAACCAAGCGCCAGAGCGTTATCGAGCAGTTTCTCTAGCTCAGCACCCGAGACCAATGCCTCTTGCAGCGTTTCAATCAGGCTCTTTTCATCCCAGAGCTTCTGTAGTCTCTCCTTGACACCCTCTGTTCCGTGCTCCAGCACCAATTCCCTCAATTGAGTCGGGTCCAGCGCTTCTAGCTGTTCAAGAAGCCTCGAGGTCGATTCAGGAACACTATCTGGAACTCCCGATGTCTTCTCCTTTATGATATTCTGGATTTGCGCCAACCGGTCGTTGAGTCTCGTAATATGGTCGTCCACATCGTCCAAGTCCCCTAGAGACACGAAGTGTGCGTTTATGTAGTCCATGGTGACGTTGCTAGTAGTAGCTGGAGAGATCAACACTGGAGTAGTGTGGTGTATGGGTCTGTGTGGAGGCCTGCCAATGGAGGCACCAAAGGGCAGTGTTTTGGAGGGGGAGAAGACGGGGAAGGGAAATGAATTGGCTTATTAAAAAGAGGTGGTTCAGAAGGTCTGGAAACTTATTTTCCCTGCTTTTTAAAGGTCCCTTTCGGTGAATTGACGGGGGTATGGAAGCTGCGAAGGAATGGCTGCAAAATCCAGATAGTAAGCAATGGAAGGGTGGGTGGTTCATGGTAATTTATAATTTGTTGGTTTGTTGTGGATTTAAAGGAATGTGTTGTTTTAGTGGGTAATGGTTTGGCTTGGTGGCAGCGTTGCTGAGAGCCTGGAGTGCTGTCTTATCAGCATTGCTCATTGTAGTATACTAGTGTGTGGAAAGTACCTAGGCAATTGCAAACTGACATGTATATATCCCAATTCCCTCAATTGGCGAGAAAAACAAGTGGTTACTTAGCTTTTATAAATGACTTAAATTTGTGGCATGGTTTTTGTCTGAACTTTTCTTTCCTAGGACAGTCACGGTGGTGAACTTTGGTGTTGCTATCTTAATTATTTTGCAAGAATATTATTAATGTGAAACTATCCTGCTGGCTTACTTTTCAATATCTTCTACAACTTCATTATACTATTGATATATTAATAAAAAATGGAATGGTAGATTCTAATGAACTCTAGATATCTATGCTCTGCTTCATAGATAGTTCACTGAAGGTGGATTATCTAATCGAAGGAACAAAAATAACAGCATGAAGTTCCAACTAATTACTAAATAAAGGCTTGATTTTAGCCGTCTTGAAATAAGTGACATGTAGAAACAGCTGTACTCATCTTCTGCCTTCATGGGCCATGTTTGCACTCATTAGCTACCAAAATAAGCGTAAAAGAGCTTCAAGACCCAAAGAAACAAAAATGTTAAAAATAAGTTTTTCTAACAAACTGCTTCAACGCGTTTCTTCACCTCCAAGTACCCATTTCGCCTTCAGCTTCAGTCCACCCATCTAGTGCACTTCTCCAATACATACACCAACATCCAACCAAAACAATAAAACAAGTTTCCAAAATGATGACAATTTCCATTACCCCGTTATTATATTTATACCCAAAAACAACCCAAAAGGCCAATAAAGGAACCACCCCTTTAGCTTCCACCCACTCCACCACTTCCTCCCACCCATAGTAAGCCTTTTTCGCAGCCATTAAAGGACACCAACCACGTCCACCAAAACCCACCCAAACCACTTAAAAAGAAAAGGTAACATAAAAGTCTATCTAAACCACTTCCCTTATCCCTTCCACTAACCCTTCAACCACTCTCCACCCCCTAAAGGCCAAAATTAGCCTCCCCCACCACTCTGGTCGTGCACCTCCCAAACACCTCTGACCATCTCAATTTCTTCAAGAATCTACAGTACCATACTTTACACCTACACCGATAATGCAAGCTCCAGTGGTGTACTTGAACGCCAATACAGAAAGACAAAGCGGGCGCCAGGCGCAGGTGTCTAACATTACTGCTGCCAAGGCGGTGGCTGATATTATCCGTACATGTCTCGGGCCCAAGGCCATGCTTAAGATGTTGTTGGATCCTATGGGAGGTATCGTGTTAACTAACGATGGACACGCTATTTTGCGTGAAATCGACGTGTCTCATCCAGCTGCCAAGTCGATGATTGAGCTAAGTAGGACTCAGGACGAGGAGGTTGGTGATGGTACTACTACCGTGATCATTTTGGCGGGTGAAATATTGGCCCAGACGTTCCCATATATCGAGAAGAACTTGCACCCGGTGGTGATTATCCAGGCGTTGAAACAGGCGTTGAACGATGCTTTGGAGATCATTCACTCGGTTTCTGTGCCTGTGGATATCGAAAACGACGAGGCTATGATCAAGTTGATCAAGGCTTCCATCGGTACGAAATACGTGCACAAGTGGTCTGAAAAAATGTGCCAGTTGGCTTTGAACGCTGTTAGAACCGTTAAGGTCGAGCAGGGTGACTATAAGGAGATTGATATCAAGAGATACGTGCGTGTGGAGAAGATTCCAGGTGGTGAAGTCACCGACAGTGAGGTGTTGGACGGTATTTTGTTGAATAAGGACGTGACGCATCCAAAGATGAAGAGACACATTGAAAACCCCCGTGTCATTCTTTTGGATTGTCCATTGGAATATAAGAAGGGTGAATCCCAGACTAATATTGAAATCACCAAGGAAGAGGACTGGAACAGAATCTTGCAGATTGAGGAAGAACAGGTCAAGTTGATCTGTGAGCAGCTTTTGGAGTACAAGCCTGATGTGGTTATCACCGAGAAGGGTGTTTCCGATTTGGCCCAGCACTACTTGTTGAAGGGTGGTGTTACTGCTTTGAGAAGAGTTAAGAAGTCCGATAACAACAGAATCGCCCGTGCTACCGGTGCTACCATTGTCAACCGTATTGAAGACTTGAAGGAGTCTGATGTCGGTATTAACTGTGGCCTTTTCAAGGTCGAACTTATCGGTGATGAATACTACACTTACTTGGTCAAGTGTAAAGAGCCACGCTCTTGTTCCGTCTTGTTGAGAGGCGCCTCCAAGGATATCTTGAACGAAATCGACAGAAACCTTGTGGATGCCATGTCTGTTGCACGTAACGTCATGTTCGAAGCTTCCTTGTCGCCAGGTGGTGGTGCTACCGAGATGGCTGTCAGTGTCAAGCTTGCCGAGAAGGCCAAGTCTATCGAGGGTGTCGCTCAGTGGCCATACCAAGCCGTCGCTGATGCTTTCGAGATCATCCCAAGAACATTGGTGCAAAACTGCGGTGGTAACGCTATCAGAGTGTTGTCACAGTTGAGAGCCAAGCACGCCGAGGGCCAACACACATTTGGTATCGACGGTGAGAACGGTAAGGTGGTGGACATGAACGAATACGGTATTTGGGAGCCTGAGGTGATCAAGCAGCAGTCTATCAAGACCGCCGTGGAGAGTGCATGTCTTTTGTTGAGAGTGGACGATATTGTCAGCGGTGTTCGTCAGCAGCAGTAGGTTGAGTGTATATATTAATAGAGGCCACGAGGAAAGACACTGAAGTCATTGAGTAGTGAAGAGGTGGACAAGAAATAGTGGAAGAGTAAGTGTAATTGAGAGCTCACTTGGGTCTGGTTTGGTAACTACCTATCACTAATGAAGCTAATCCTGGTTCTAGAAGGCCATTCAGCTTCAATCTACGACCCAACAGCACCCTTCTCATGCTTACAGTGGCTCCTCCACACCACCAACCATTGTTCTTCGCTGGATGTATGCCTGGTCTAGTCGTCTAGCAATAAGCTTCCCAGCCTCCTGTACATTCCCAACCAGCCTAACCCTCCATCTAACCCTCCATGCTAACCCTCCATTCTAACCCTCCATCCCCATCCTATTGTTGTCTCCTAACCTATCCGCTTCTTTCCAAGCCTGGGGCTTTGCCAGAGACGACCCACCATAATAGCATAAGCCATTCCTCAGCCAAACCTGGCTTCCAGAAGCCCACCCAAAACAGCAAACAGAGAACCCACAGAAAAAACAGTACCATTACGAAACCAAACCTTATCATTAATATACCACCTTCTCTTCCATGACATCATAGGTACCACAAATAGCCAGCTTCCCATATTGCCTGTTGTGCTCTCGAATCAGGTAACAGCCCGATCTGCTTTATTTTTCGCAGCCATTTCCTGTCACCCTAAGAATGTCCCAATCCGGTTCCCCCACCGATCCCAGCCCCTGAGAAAAGGCAAGAAGAAGGAAATTACCTGAACTTTATACTCTCAATTGCCTCTATAAATTTCTACTTTCTACCTTATATTTTACCCCTTCCCTTCACTTCTCTTCTAAAGACCCTCCCTCTCACCTCCAGCCTAAATCAACGGCGCGCCTAAAACATGCAAAACCAAAACAAGCAAACTTTCGTTCGCGGCATATCTTTCTATTGACAATGTCCCCAGAAAAGGCAACTTGCACTAGGAAATCATAAAAAAAGAACAATTTCTACCGCCAAAAGCACCCCTGTTTTGGAAGCAATCTGCCGTGCACACTGGCCTTTTCTGCCTCTCTCTGGCCTAAAGGGTGCATCTCTGGCTTTGCCTGGCCCACTGTGAGAGCCTGCCTGCCTGGCACTCGCGCTGCACTGGCTTTCTCTTTCTCTAGCCGTGCACCTTTCCTGGGCTTCTGAGCCATTGACTGCTTTGCACTTCTTTCACTTACGTTCTTTTTCTTTGACTTTTTCATCGTTTTTATTATGGCCGACCCGCAGGTGCCGTTTTTGGCTAAAGCCAAGGTCTCCTGGTCTGGCGAAGAAGAGGGCGACTTGGGCTTTCTAGAGAATGAAGTCATCAAGGTGTTCCATATAGTGGACGACCTGTGGTGGCAGGGGCTGCTTCTGAGGAACGGCAACGAGGGGATTTTTCCAAA
Organism: Candidozyma haemuli; assembly: GCF_002926055.2. Taxonomy (NCBI): domain Eukaryota; kingdom Fungi; phylum Ascomycota; class Pichiomycetes; order Serinales; family Metschnikowiaceae; genus Candidozyma; species Candidozyma haemuli. Next base: position 391,040 of record NW_020289905.1, read on the forward strand.
GGAGTTTGTCAATGTTGCCATTGATCTGAGATCCAATAGTGCTGTTCCCACACCTACCAAGCAGCAGCAGTCTAGGGCTAGAGCGTCGAGGGAAACTACGCCAGTGCCTAGCCTGAAACATGTCTACCTGACGCCTACGAAGCAGCAGATGTACCTGGGAAAAAGAGCTTCCCAGGTGTTTTCGCCTACTACTACGCCAACCAAGGCTTCGCCTGGCAATTACGCTTATAAGATGTCGCCAGCGTCGAAACTGGCTCCACAACTATACGATACATCGTTTGAGAAGAAACTGTCGAACCCGAAACTCTATTCTCAGTATGTCATGGGTTCGGGGCTTTCGAGAGACGATAAACGCCATAGCATGGTGGAATTGAAGCAGAACGATTACTCCATGAAGCATAACGACTATACGCCTGAGGATGATGACTTGCTCGAGCTGATTTCATATAAAAAGCAGCAGCTCGAGAAGGAATTGATGAACTTGAAGCGTTTGGAGAGGTCCCACGTTCAACAGAAACAACGTCGCAGTCAACTGGTGGAGTCTTCTTTCGTTAGTGAAGATCTCTTATCGCTGAGACGTAACTATACGTCAAAGGATGATCTAGGCGCCAAATTGGCTCTTATGGATGAACCTGAGCTTGTTGACGACGAGGACGATGAACCTCCTCCACCTCCACCTCCAAAGCATAAATCTGCTTCCGTTCCTTTCGCTGCAGAGGACTTTCGTGCTTCAGGAGCTTCCCAATTCAATGGGTCTATGGAACGCTCCTGGCGCCAGCTGCAAAACGAGCAGCTTAAACTGTCGCTTAAATCTTTACAGAGCGATGTGCTTAACCTTTCTGAATTGAGTGCCACTTCCGCTGGCTCTTTCATGAGACACAAGTACGAAAAAGACATGAACGAGTCTGAGCATCGCATGAGTCGTATGAGCATCATTGAGGACCAAAGCGAGGATTCAAACTCTCGTAGCGATGTCATGGACGCTGTGTTTAGAGATAAAAAGTCCAAGCATCCTAAGATCTTCAAGATGTTGATGAAGAAGAAGCCTGAACAGAACTTGATGGAACAGCGTCTTCAACAAGACCAGCCTGACGACTGGCAAAGCGTCAAAGTGGACTTGAACAGAATGAACACTTTGATCACTCAGGACAAACAATTACGTACTAAGAGAGCCGTTAGAGAGGAGCCCAACTTCATTGCTAGGCCTTTGGACTTTGTTACTGACATTAACGAGAGCGAGACGTTTGGCCCTGATCAACATTTGGAGCCTGTCAAGGACATGAAGGTCAATATTCGTAAAGTTGCTGACTTCTCTGAACGTTACCAGCACAACTTCGACTTCAACGACTTGATTTCTGACATCAGCGTCAAGTTTGGTACTTGGAGACCTAACGAGATTCGAGCCGTGCTCATGCACTTGTGCAAGTTTAGAATCATAGAAGAAAGTGAACGCATTCTGCAAACCAAGCCTAAGTTGCAAGAGATCATGGCCAAGGGCGAAGCTACTATTTATCAACTCAACTATCTTTTCAAGAAGTTGCTCGAAGCATTGCGGATCCCCGCTGAAGTTGTGCTCGGTTTCTGGAAGAAGCCTAACGAGTTCTACCACAACGAACAGTACGTTATTAACCACTGCTGGCTCTCGGTGATGGTGGAAACGGATATTTATGGCAACGGTTCTTTCCGTATTATCGATCTCATGTGCTTCAAAAACGGCCCGATTTGCAACAAGGACGGTTTCAACGAATTCTACTTCTTGGCAGAGCCCCTTGATCTCGTGTCGACGCACATTCCTACGGTTATCGAGTTGCAGCATGTTTGTCCTCCGGTGGATCTCAACATTGCATACCATTTGCCCAGAACTTATTCTGGTTGGACCAAGAACGGTCTTACATTCAAGAACTTCAACAATGCATTGACCCGCATCAAAGACTTGGAGTTCTTCGAAGCTGACATTTTAGTTCCTGTTGACGTTGAGCTTTTCACTTTAATCAAAACGTCTAGGACTACATCCAATGACTACACATTGTGCCAGGTATATTGGACTGGCGGCAAGAGAATTGCCAAGGTTAAGGCGGTTCTCCCTGATAAGGAGGAAGTGGGCGTTTTGCAGATCTTTGCTGGGCCAAAGGGACTCCAGACCCATTTTGACAACATTCATGAGTTGGCATGCGTGGTGCCGCTCTATCATTCTGGATCCCAAAAGCCATGCAAGTTCGTTCCTCGCTTCCCAACCAACCAGGCACAAAATAATGACCTTTACATCAAGCATCCTCAGCTTAATAATATCAGCGTTGGCCACGCCTACAACTTTGAAATTGAGGCATATCCTTCCATGGGACTCAACAGCGGGCTGGGTATCATGAACCAGGACTTTAAGCTTGTCATTGAGTCTCCTCTGGGCAAGTACACCCGAGTCGTGAAGGAGGAGCCACACAAACCATACGGAACGTTCCGTACCAACATGAACTGTCAGGAAAACGGCACGTACCGTGCGTTGGTTATTGGTGATAGTGGAAACAGTTGGTATGTGTTTGCTCAATGGGAATGCGCTGGGTTGCATTAATAGCATATAAAACATAAAAACACATCATTACATAAACAAAATTCATAATACATGCTCCGAGAGAAGAAAAGGAAGAAAGCAAGTAGAGAATTAAGAATAGTAGTAGAATCTATTGGCACAGTAGATAAGCACTTATAGCCTTAGTATACCATTTCGCAGCCATTTTTCACTAATAAGTCCCACTACAAATCCACCAAAACTTCATAAAAACAAAATTTTAAAAACACCATTATCACCACAAAACCCCCAGAAATACCATAGTACCATTATTTTCAGCCCACCTTCCCTCCCCGTGCACATCATCCAACCTCACCAACCCCCTCTGGTCTTCCCCAGACTTCGCGAAAAACCATATCCCATATCAACGCTTCCCATCTAACCAGTCCATCTCCCTTCCCACTCTCCTTCTTTAGCATGTCTGAAACAACCACCCAGACCAAAACCAAGCCTCAACAGGAAAGGTACTCCAAAGACAAAAAAGTCGGTGAAGGTACTTATGCTGTGGTTTACGTGGGGAAGCTGGTGAGAAGCGGTCGTCAGATTGCCATTAAGGAAATCAAGACTGGACTCTTCAAAGATGGCCTTGATATGCTGGCTCTTCGAGAAGTTAAGTACCTCCAGGAGCTTCGCCATAAGAACGTGATTGAACTTATAGACGTGTTTATGTCGCTGGATAAGAACTTGAACTTGGTGCTTGAGTTCTTGCCTTGTGACTTGGAGGTGCTCATCAAGGACCAGAGTGTGGTGTTTAAGTCTTCAGATATCAAGCTGTGGCTTCTTATGACGCTTCGAGGGGTGCATCATTGCCATAGGAACTTTATTTTGCATCGAGACTTGAAGCCTAATAACCTTTTGTTGGCGCCTGATGGACAGCTTAAGATAGCAGATTTCGGTTTGGCTAGAGCGTTTGGCAACCCGAATGAGGATTTGACGTCGAATGTCGTCACGAGATGGTATAGGGCGCCAGAGCTTTTATTTGGCGCTAAGCATTATACGGGTGCTGTGGATGTTTGGTCGGTGGGTATAATATTTGCTGAGCTTATGCTTCGAACGCCGTATCTTCCGGGTAAAGACGATTCAGATCAGCTCGATGTGACGTTTAAGGCTTTGGGAACGCCTACAGAGCAAACATGGCCCAATGTCTCGAGCTTGCCGCTTTATAACGCTTTGAGAGTGTACCCTCCTCCATCCAGACAAGAGCTTCGGAACAGATTCAGCGCAGCTACAGAAAAAGCCTTGGACTTGATGATTTTCATGACACAATTAGACCCATCTAGACGGTGCACGCTGACCCAGGCACTTATGCATGAGTACTTTACGGAAATTCCATTGGCTACAGACCCAGAGGACCTTCCTACGAAGGGCGGAAAGGAATCTGCCGAGAAGAAACGTCGTTTGCAGTAATGAAGTCTATGTCTATTTATGATAAATGCTGGCGACGTGCTCTGCAATCGCCCATGACGAAGTGAGGCCAGGGCTCTCTATGCCCATGAGGTTGACAAACCCTCTGAATCCTTCTTCTTCTTTGATGTAATAGTCTGCAAAGTTCGTTTTGCTTTCTTCTGGAGAAAGAAGTTTAGGACGAACACCAGAATATGATGGCTGCAACTGGTCAACAGTAATGCTAGGGAAATAAGTGGCAATCGATTTGGCTGCTTCTGCTAGTCTACCTTCAGAAACGCTGTAGTCAAGATCAAGGGCGGTTTCTTTATCCACCCATTCCAAATCCGGCCCAAACCGTAACTGGCCACCAAGATCAAACGTCAAATGCGTTCCCAAACTGGAAGCGTTTGGGTTGGGACATGGGTAGATGAGTTTGGTGGTGATATCTTTCGTGGGAATGGGATTTTCAGGCGCATACGAGTAGTAGCTGCCTTTAGCGAAGTAACTCTTGAATTGGCGTTCTTTTGGAAGCACTTTATTGGCGATTTCTTGTGCAAACAAGCCTGCCGAGTTGATAATGTTATCGGCAGTGATCTCAAACTGCTCTCCGGAGCCCTTCTCCGTACAAACCAATCTATACTGCGGCACAGCCAGTTCATACTGAATATCATCGACCCTCGTATTAATAGCAATTGTGCCCTCGTCATTCTCAAACTGTGTATGAAAGAACAATGTCAAATCGTGGGCCAGTATAATACCCGTAGTTGGCGACTCCAAAGCACCAGCCTTAGCATTGATCCTTGGAAACTGTCTTGCGGCTTCCTTAGCCGATATAAGCGAAACCGGCACCCCCAACTCGTCAGCATTCTTATGAAGCTTCTCAATGTACTCCTGTTCCTTCTCGCTCTGGGCCACCACCCATTTCCCACACTGCTGATACGGCACGATATGTGGATCCACCTTATTATAGATCAATTCCTTCCCTCGTATACAAAACTTGGCTTTAAGTGTATTTGGAGGGTAATAGAGCCCCGCATGGATGACTTCGGAATTTCGACTTGTCGTTTCCATCCCTAGCATTTCATGCTGTTCAAGCAAAGACACACTGTTTCCAGGTACTTTCTGGAGTTCAGAAGCAATTGCCGTTCCCACAGCGCCTCCACCGATGACCACATGTGAAAAGTCAGCCAACCGGCGGCTGCACAAGGAGAATTGTCTGATTTGGCGGATCATGAAAAGAAGGAAAAGGTGGTTTTCAAGGTGGATATCATCGCGCATTTATAGTAAATCGTGGGGTACCAGGCCCAGAGACGTCAGACCAAAGTCACAACAAGGCATTGGATGCTGGAGGAAAATGACAAGCAGGGTGTTTATTTAGATTGAGGTGTAGCCGTCCTTTTAGATTTTTTCTATAAATATAGGTATAATTGGGGGTTGTCTTTCTGTGATTACAGTTGCTGCGAAAAGCTGTCAAAGTATGGTGGAAATGAATGTATGGAGGGTTTGTGAGGTGATTGTGGATTTGGTTGGAAGGGCACGAAAAATCGAAAAAGCGGTCGAAAAGGGTGTGGTTTGGGAAATGGATGGAGGAGGAAGATGTCTTTGGGTTTTGAATTCAACAAAAAAAAAAAAATTTGGTTTTGGTCGTTGGAGGGGGAACTTGGTGGAATCAGTGTTGGGTAGGTTTTGGTGGCTTTTGGTGGGTCTTAGTGGCTGCGAAAAGTGGGTTCAGTAGTTGGTTGAAGTGGTGGGTGAATAAGTAAATTAAGGTGGACTTGGCTGGTTGAGTATGATAAATGTAATTTTTGAAGAGTAAGAATTCGGATGTTACAAAGGGATAGGAAGAGTCGCTGGTTGCTTTGTAGAACCAATGTAACTATTCTTCTTACTAGCAGTGGACTGAGCGCTGTTGGTTAGTTAGAACAAAAGCCAAAGCTAGATTCTCCTTTTCGGAAATTGAATTTTCACTTTTTCTCCTATCTCCTTTCTTTCACTAGAACAAGAAGATAATGCTTTGATATGAAGAGCAACGGAAAACCATGGGCTGTCTAACAGGTTGATGGTCTTCTTTTGGGACCCAATGCCAGCAACACATTGCATTACTAGCTTTCGTAACCTCTCAAGAACCGTGAATCAAGCTACTTAGCTCTCTTAGTCGTTCCAAATACATAAGGAACCTTGTGGTAGTGAGTTAAAGACTACTAGGCAAGTCACAAGAAAAGTGAAGAGTCCCACGAAAAGCTCTTAAAAGGCTTCAGGTGTTCAAAATACACTAATTATTTACTTAAAGGAAGTCCTCGACTTACTGGATATCCTCCAAAGTGCCCATATACGAACCTAAAGCTTCATGTCCTTTTCCATAGTTAACGCTTGTAAACGCACTGGATCATCCTGGAACAAAAAGGCCTATAACTCACGATTCCGGCTGAATTCGGCAAAACAAACACTACAGTGATATAAAGAAAGTACGAATGCATATTTTAATATATTAAAATATTCATATTTTAAGCATTTTCCCAAAACAAGGTACCAGTTTAACACTCTTTTATCATCTCTTATACGCTGGTCCTATAGTGTAGTGGTTATCACTTTCGGTTTTGATCCGAACAACTCCGGTTCGAATCCGGATAGGACCTATTTTTTGCACCCACCTAACCCCGAATTTTTACCGCCCAACCTTAATTTACATCTCAACCCTTTTAGTCCTTTTTCATACTGCAGCGTACCCACCTCTGCTTCTTCATTAGTACCAGCTCTTCTTCACTGGCTGCGAAACGGTCAATACCATACACTGCATTATCTATTACAGCAAATTACCCACATACATGACAATCCACCACCACCAAACCACAAAGAGGGGAAAACCAATAAAAAGAAATTCCCTGGAGCACTATATAAGGAGAGGAAATCCCTTAAGAAATTACTAGTTCTTTTTTTTCCAAACGGCGGTCCCTTCTTCATCTGCCTCTATAACCGCACGTGGGGAGCGCACCTCATTAACCGGATGCATTTCCAGACAGGCTTAATATATCTATAAAGAGCATTCCCCAACCACATCGTCAGTCAGCGCCCTGGCCATGAAGTTTGGTGAACACTTGCGTAAGGCGCTTATAAAGAACTACTCGTTCTATTACATCGACTATGACGATCTCAAGCACCAGTTGAAGAAACACTTGAAGGAGAATGACTATGAGTGGACAGATGAGTTTGAGGAGGAGTTCGTGGCTGCGTTGGAGGACGAATTGGATAAGGTGTACTCGTTTACGAAGGTGAAGAACACTGAAGTGAACAGGAGAATTGAGCTGGCGGAAAAGTACGTTTATGAAGTGGTGGATGCGTTGCAGAACCCTAACAGCAAGACGAAGAAGCCGCTGGAGCAGGACTTTGACGACTTGGAGGAGGATCTTTCTGATATTATTGCTGACGTGCACGATTTGGCTAAGTTCACCAGACTCAATTACACTGGGTTCCAGAAGATCTTGAAGAAGCACGATAAGACCACTTCGTATAGCTTGAAGCCGATTTTCCAGGTCCGTTTGAACGCTAAGCCTTTCTTTAAGGATAACTACGATAAGTTGATTGTGAAGTTGTCGAAATTGTACGATTTGGTTAGAACCAGAGGTAACCCTGTCAAAGGTGACTCTTCTGCTGGTGGTACGCAACAGAATTTCGTCAGACAAACCACCAAGTACTGGGTCCACCCAGATAATATCACTGAATTGAAGTTGATCATCTTGAAGCACTTGCCTGTGTTGGTTTTCAATGCTGAAAAGGAGTTTGAAGCTGAGGATTCGGCTATTACCTCGATTTACTTTGATAACAAGGACATGGACTTGTACTATGGTCGTTTGCGTAAGGATGAAGGTGCTGAAGCTATACGATTGCGTTGGTACGGTGGCATGAAGAGCGACCAGATCTTCGTGGAGAGAAAGACCCACAGAGAGGACTGGACTGGTGAAAAGTCTGTCAAGGCTCGTTTCGCCTTGAAGGAAAAGAAGGTTAATTCTTTCCTCAAGGGTGAATACACTGCTACCCAAGCTTTCGAGAAGATGAGAAACGAGGGCAAGAAGTCCACCAAGGAAATTAACAACTTGGAGCTGCTTGCTAAGGAAGTCCAGTACTCCGTCTTGAAGCACAAGTACAGACCTGTGATGCGTTCTTTCTACAACAGAACTGCTTTCCAGCTTCCAGGTGATGCTCGTGTTCGTATTTCTCTTGATACCGAATTGTCCATGGTCCGTGAGGATAACTTTGACGGTTACGACAGAACCCATGGTAACTGGAGAAGAATGGATATCGGTGTGGACTGGCCATTCTCCCAACTTCCAGAAAGAGATATTTGCAGATTCCCATACGCTGTCTTGGAAGTGAAGTTGCAGACCCAGATGGGCCAGGAGCCTCCAATGTGGGTCAGAGACTTGGTGTCCAGTCACTTGGTAGAGGCTGTTCCTAAGTACTCTAAGTTCATCCATGGCGGTGCTACGTTGTTGACGGACAGGGTCAACTTGTTGCCATTCTGGTGGCCACAGATGGATGTTGATATTCGTAAACCTCGTATCCAGCAGGGCTACGGTATCTCTAGACAACAGCAGAAGCCCAAGTCTTCTTCATCTGGCGGTGAGCTCGACGAAGAAGAGATGTTGCTGGAGGAGCTTAACAGATACTCTTCAGTGCACTTTTCCAACGATACCAACCCATTAGAGGAGGACTTGGACGAGAACTCGCCTTTACTTTTACCTTCCAGCTACACTGCCAGAAACGATTCCCCAGTCTCGAACTTCTTCAGATACCTCTGGGCCAAGTTCTTGCACGTCTTCAATGACGACCGTACATTCACGATCAAGCCCGGCACCGACTTTGACATTAATTCAACATTTGCATCTAAGTTGCCCAAGGGTAAGAAGATCTGTGTGCCAATCAGAATTGAACCAAAGGTCTACTTTGCTGCCGAAAGAACCTTCTTGGCCTGGCTTTCTATTGGTATGATTCTCGGTGCTACTGCAACTGCATTGCTCAACTATGGTGACAAGTCTTCCATTGTCGCTGCCGTTGGCTTCTTCATTACCGCATTGTTCACCTTGACTTACTCGATCATCAAATACATTGGCAGAACGTTAGCCATCAGAGAGAAGAAGATTGCCCAATACTCAGACAAGTTTGGACCAAACATGATCTGTTTCTTTATTGCCGCAGCTACTTTCTCGACCTTCTTCTTTAAATTCTCCGAAGTTTAAGAAACCTTTCAATTCCAATACCGCATCAGAATCTACAAAATTATAAATAAAAATGTTAGGAAATGAAAACTTTTTGTGTCCTTGTTCTATATGCAAAGTTAGGACAGTTCGAGTCCTCTCAATCTATTATCGATGATATCATCAACATTTTCATCCTCAGAACCGCTCTTGTCTCTCTTGAATCTTCTAGCAATCTGAGAAAACACTCCAGGCTTCTTTCTCTTCACGCGAGTTCCACTTGGCAAGACAACGTAATCGTCATCATTGTGTGGGTCAATATCTCTTGTCGTGCCAATTCCTTCACCACTTGGAGGAAGTTCAGATTCCAATGGATTTGTACCGGCACGCTTTCTGTGGGCAGCGGAGCCTGGGGTTTCATCATCAACAATAAAGTCGTCCTTGTTGGTTCCGAAATGAGAACCAAAGATCTTGTTCACCAAACCCTTCAACTTCTGGCCTGTTGTAGAAGGATCTCTTGGGAACAACCATCCCTGTTTCAATTCGTTGTATGATCTCTCTTCAAACATTCTTCTGAGTTCAAGGTCCTTCTCGTAAATCTGGAAAAGTTCAACGTCGCTTGGCGAGAACATGATCTTGAGTAACTGGAGGATAAAGTCGAAGAAGAGCAATGCAGTGGTCAAGATCAAGAGAGTAGCCCACCATGAGATGTCGCCACCAAATTCCAAAAGACCGTAGTCAGCAAAGTAAATGGTTGGCTCATTGCTTCTGTGAAGAAACATGATCAAGACATTCCATAATCCGTAGCCAGCTACTGAGATAATGAAAGATGCAAATGCCAACCACTGCTTGTTGCGTTGTTCCAAAAACTGCGATTTGGCGTTGATGACAATGACAAGAGTCCAGAAGACCATGGTTCCCAAAGGCAAGGAAGTGTTGTCTTTGGTAGCTGAGAAGCCCCACGTAAAGTAGGCAATGAAAGACACAGCAACACTCTGCAATGCAGCCAAAGCCATCCAGTAGATGAAGATCTTCAAGTTAAATGCTCTGTAGTTGCGTCCAGTGCCGTATAGCTCTGGAACCGCTAAAAGTGTAGAGGGCTTCAAATCCTTATCGAACATACCAACGCAAAGCACTGGTAAGGAGGTGAAAAGTGTGTTGAACATCGATAACGACCATTTTTCGTACATGGACGTACCGGTGAACATGGTGTACCTCTGGTAAACACATTGGGTCAAGTAGAAAAGGAGCTCCTTATAAAACGTCGTAAGAACGAACTTGGAAGTTCTTATGTAATTGTAACGACCATTGACAAGAAGCAACTTAAGCAAGAAACGGAATTGGGCAATAGCGTAATCAGCCGATCTTGCAGCCTGCAAACCCTCTTTACCAGTAATACCAACACCAATGTCGGCACTTTGGATCATGGCGATATCGTTAGCACCATCTCCAATAGCCAAAGTGACATCCCTTTTTCTTAACTGTCTGACCGAGTTAATCATACTAGCCTTCTGGGATGGTGATGCTCTGCAACAAATAGCAGAGTCAGTTTGAATGCAAAGTTCGATGAAAACCGAAAACAAGGTAGGATCGCTTTCGATCTCACCCAATGTGGCGCCGTCAACGACAACAACAGAATGTGCAATTCTGCCAGCTTTGATCTCCAGACTGGCGGTGCTGATACGCTGAGTAAGCCTTTCGGTACCTTCGTCACTGGACAAAACAACGACAGTGGAGTAGTCCTTAATGAGTCGACATGAGTATCCAATATTAATGGCGGTTTCTCTCTTGTCACCAGTAAGCATCCACATCTTAATACCAGCACGACGCAATTTGTCAATAGCCTCACTTACTCCATCTTGCAACTTATCTTCAATAGCTGTTGCTCCAAGGAGATCAAAGTTATTTTCAATCTTGGCGCCAACTTCTTCAACTCTTTTGGCACGGTCAGATAATGCAATCTTCGCCTCACGGTACTCAGTCGACCATTGGTCATATTCAGCACTGCTGAGCCACTTGAAAGAGTACAACAAGGTACGCAAACCTTCAGATGAAAATTCCTCAATGTGTTCCAAGGTCTTCTCAATGACAAACTCTTCGTTAACGAGCAACTTATCTTTTGGAATGAATGCATGAGAGTTCTCTCTGGTATCGGCATCGTTGTGTTCGTCCAAACTGTAACGTTTGTTTTGTTGCATATGAAGAGACTGTCTGGCTTTAGCAGCAATTTGACTAATGTCACTTTCTTGTCTGGAAACGATATTGTCAATAGAGCCAATACGTTCGGCAGCATCAATGCTGGCTCCTCTCAACGAAGAAAGAGACCTTCTGTTTTCAAGTTCAGCCGAGACCTTGCTTTGCAAAACGATTTCAGCTTCTTGCGTTTTTCTGTCAGCAGAAGACAAGAAAATGTCTCTTGCTTTCTTCTTCGCGAGATCAGCATTCTTCAACAAGTCCAAAATGATGTTATCAGCACCTTTACAAATAACACCAATTCTTCCATCAGGAAATTTGACAACAACAGACATTCTCTTACGGACCGAGTTAAACTCCACGACATCAAGGATTTCATAACGGTCAACTCTTGGTGCTTCGTCAAAACCATGAGGATATGTCTTGACACTGATAACACCATTCTGCTTATCAGCAATAACAAAACCAAGGTCCCTAGCTGCGTCAGCCAAAGCCAACTCATCCGGAGAGGCAGCTTGGTAGGTAATACCAGCATCCTCTTCAAGATCATTCACCTGTTCTTCTTCGCTGCTACCAGTGAGAGTGTAGGTTGAGCTGTTGTTGACACCCTTGGCGGCTTTTCGAGGTTGACAAGTGTGACAAAGAGCTATGCTCAAAAGAAAGAACGTTGCCTTCCTGGAAAAGATCGTTTGTGGGTTGGTCTGGATATACTTCAACAAGTACAAGGAACTGGCCAAATGCTGCTCTTTCTCTGGCTGGGCTGTAGATCTCCAGCTTGTGGAAGTACGGATAGAAGAAAGTTCCATGCTTTGCCTGACAATGGATGTGGTACTTTTTCTTGTTGGAGGGAAGGCTTTGTTTTGCTGCAGAGGGCGAATAGCATCAACTTTAGCCATATAATGATCGCCGAACCCAGGATCCTCTTTCTCTTCCGCTAACTGATCAGTGTCGTGGATCCAGTTGGCACCACAAACACTGAACTTACGCAAAAGCATCTCGTTATCTGTAAGAGTTCCCGTTTTATCGGAGAACACATAGGAAACTTGACCCAATTCCTCAAGAATGGTGGCAGTCTTTGCATCGGCAGGGGTATTAGACTTGACATCGTACATGTCAATGTCATACTGCAAAAACACAAGCTGCATGACCTTGATGATTTCCATCGTAACATAAAGCGAAAGGGGAATCAAAGTATTGTACATGATGATGAAACCCATGAGAGTGGCAGCAATACCGACATCCTGGTCGTAAAGGTACCATGCTTTATGGAGATCGTTTTGGAGATAAATACGCTGAGCCATGGTGGACATTGCAGAAAGAATGATGACCACAAAAATCATAAACAACACAATAAAGTTGATGTTTCTTTGAAGTTTTGGAGCCTTTGTTCTTGGATTTTTCAAGTTGTTCATACGGATCTTGGACTCTTCACCGGTGAAGACGACTAAACCCAATACAGATCTTGTGTTACGCAAGATACTGCCTCTATAAACGACGTTGTCAAGACCAAGGGCGTAATCGGTACCGTTGGAGGAGAAGTGGCCCTCAAAATTGTACAAGTCCGGGTTAGGATCTTCGGTGGTGACGAGACAGCGAGCATTCTTAAGATCACTAGGTCTTTGAGTAAGTTTCAGGAGCTCAGGATGGGCGAATTTCGACTTGAAGTTAGTTTCACCATCAAGAGCCATGGTTTCAACGAAAGCTTCAGTTTCGTCGCTGTCGACTGCCAAAAGAATGATGTCAGCTGGAATCCATTCGTTCTCGTTGATTTGCAAGATATCACCGACTTTAATATCTTTCCAGGTAGTAGGATCCAGGCGTAGATTATAACGAGTCATGGCAATGGTGTTTGAAAAAATGTTCTTTGACCCGTCCACAAGCGAGCCAACCGAAGAGTTCTGAGAAGGCTCCTCAGGGTAGCCCACGGGTATGGTTTCTGTCATGATGGTGTGGATGGATTGAGTATCGAACAGAGCCAAGTCTGCGTCTTCACAGACAACACTGGCTATTTTGGAATTCTCTTCCTTATCGTGAGTATGACGTTTCCAGTCGTCGAAACCCTCACGAGCAATGGAAATAGACATAAAGATCATAAGCGGAATGATGGTGGTGAACTGGCCTGTGGTGGACCATGTGGGGATCATTTGCATGATGGCAACGACCATGAAGTAGCAATTGGCAAGCTTGGAAAACTGAGCCCGGAGCTGTTTCGGAAGGAACGTGTAGATGTTGTATTTCGACGAGGTGATGGTGTTGCCGATGTAGGGCTCTCCAGAACGCTCATCCACATACGCTTTCTGGGTTTTGGAGTAGTATTCGTCGCTGAAGATCGAATTGGCCTTCTCTTTACGAAGACAAACGGGGATGATACGTCCAGTTTCAGAGGCCCCAAGCTGCGACCGGCCCAAGAGCTTATCTTTATACTTCTTGAAGGTACCTCTCCAGGAGTTTCTGAACCGTTTCTGTCGAGTAAACCTGCTATCACGTTGTTCGTTCCCTTCATCATCGGAACTGTTAGCACTGGAAATCGTCGTAAGGCGAGTCGTCAGGCGCAGCATCTTCTGGGAGTACTGGGGGTACTCTTTCTTATGGTAACTGTCCTGAGGTCTATCCACGGTGATTGCCGGTGGAGCTAGGTAGTCTCCATGCGGTTCAGGGTATTGCAGGGACTGAAGGCCCAGAGGACCAGCCTGTCCAGGCAAGCCAGGCAGTTGCAGCTCCTGCCCTAGATTATCCAACTCTATCTGAGACAGACGCCTGGAATCCCAGAACGGATTGAACGAGGCCGCCACAGCCTTATTGAGAAGCTGGGAGCGCAACGACAAGCCTCTTTTGCGTCGAGTTTGCGGCGTGCTCTCGTCGGGCATGGATGAGGAAGAAAAAAAAGGTGGTGTTTTCCAGTAGTTGGCAGGTGTTGATCAGTTGGAAAGGTGATGTTGAGGTCGGCTGTGCAGGGCAGGCGCTCTGGAAGAAGGTAGTCAGAGGAAGAAGGAATGAAGGAAAGGAAGGATATAGTTAGGAAAAAAGTATAGGGTGTGATTGAGAGGCTTTGTGGAATCTGGGGTTGTGAATTTTTGGAGGTTTTGGGGGTTTTGGGTGGTTTTTGGTGGAGGTCTGGAGAGAGTTCTGGTGGACTGGAGAGAGGCTTATTTTTCACTCCCCAGTATTGGACTGCGGTGGAGTCGAGTCGGTTGTCTTTTTTCGCAGCCAGGGTCCATGTGGCAGGGAAGAGGAAGTGGGCTGGTAGTGTTTGGAGGGAAGTGGAGGGTTTGGATTTTGTTTGTTTGTTTTTGGGTGTTCTGGATTTGGTTGGTTCTTTTTCTGGGGATTTTTCTAGACTTTTTCTGGGAGTTTTTGTCATTCTGTGGGTCTGTTTATGCTACGGTTGGCGCTCTGGAGTGGAAAGTATGCGCAGCAGGCTAATTATAGATAACAAAGTGGTGGAGAGAAGGTGGATGGCTTTTTTTAGGTGGTTTAGAAAAGGGCTAGAAAAGGGTTAGAAATAATTGGATTTACGGATTTTAGGTCGAGGTTGGTAGGAATTTGTGGTTTCGTGGGTTGGTTGTTCTTTGGTGGGTTGGGTGATGGGGAATATGGACTGGTATCGTCAGATATGGAGATAGTCAGATCTGAAGAGATGGTGAGTTAGGGGAAGTTTCGTGGGGTGGTCTTATTTTACGTGAAGGTTTAAACGAGGGACGTTTTGAGGGATTGGTTGGTGTATAGTGGGAAGTTGGTGGGAGTTGGTGGGTGGTTGACTGGAGTGTCTCTGTGGGTGAACGGCTGAACTACGCTGGTGATAGTGAATGAAAATACTAATTTTGGATTGGAATTTGCTTTTATGGAGCCATAAAAATTACTTGTACTTACCTCCTTTTTGATATCGTGTTTCTACGTGTTTGGCTACTTACCTATGTGTATGCTTCCTTCGTCGCCATGTACTAATACTGAAACATGTCCCTGTAAGTTACACTAAACGAAACCTCAATACACAAAAACCATTTATCTACGTAGATAGGCTTTTTTCAGAATATTGGAACCGTTTTGTTTCCTTTTCCACGGCGTTGCCAGTGGAAGTAATGCCCTGTGAGGCTTTATGCTGGTCGAGATGGTCCAGATGGACATACATATTCTATTCTTTCCCTTGTTGGGTTGCGGTTTGGATGTTCAAATTAAGCTTTTCTGTTGATTTGGATAAAGATAAGGTTTGAAAAAATTTATATTTTTTATTGGGCGTCTGTTTTGTGCTAGTTCTTTTGGTTATAGTGCTTCACTTACCGATGTGGCTTTCACAGGGAAGACTCAAAAGCCACAGACCGGACGGAAACCCGGCAGATTCGGTAAAATTAAGGTTGGCGGGTGGAAGTGGATGGAGAAGTTTAATATGGTGGTTTTGTTACGAAATATGAAGAATTGCTGTTGCTGGTTGTCTAGCACAGAACGTACCAATGAAGACAAATATATACATATAGGAGGTAAGATGGAATGGGATGATGTTTTTGAAAGAGTAGGCTGGTTCATATGGTACTTCAGCAGTATGATGAACTCTGATTTGCAAGTTCAGAGTCAGAAGAAGCCTCTATCAATTGATCTTTCCATGAATCAAAGCACTAGTACTAAAGTTCAAGTTGTAAAGAGCGTAGAAAAACTCTAGAATGTCTTAAAACACACCTTACGTGTTTACTAAATAAGACACTAGCTTCAAAACAACTTACTGTCCATTCCAGTATCAATCCTCTTGAAATAAGCTTTATTAAAGGACACGAATACCGCCGTTAAGCCCCACCATGTAATAGAGTATTCTCTTTCCACTAACCGAAACGTAAAGCGTCGATCTACTCTTGCAAATCAAAGCTTAAATTCAGAAATCGTACCACTTCAATGCAACCATCTACCCCTACAAATCCTCTCATCACATCATTAATGTCTGATACATACACTTCATCTAGGCTCCTAGCGTCACTCTCACCTTACCGAAACAGTAATCTTTATACTCTTCAACGTAACCCTTGTGGTTTAATTCCACCTCTCCTGTAAGCTCAGACACAATCTCTTCGTTGCCTGCCACAAGAACCATACCACGGGGCATTTGCGTCAAGTCTGGGAACTCCTCCACGAGCTTTTGGTCGAGAATGAGTCCCGCCAAGTTGTTAGCTACCTGTCTGCCCATGTAGAGCGCCCAACCTGCTGACTTGATTATAGGCTTTTCGACCATGTCGCCAATACAGAAGACATTATCGACTTGAGTCTTGTTGTCTGGATGGAAGAGCTGGCCATATTCGTTCACATGGATGTTATTTTTGGACGACACAAACTGAGCCATGTCGCCAGTGAAAAGGTTGGTGTTGTTCTTGAAAGCGTTACACCAGTATGTGAAGTCTGCTTCGATGATCTCGCCGTTGGTAAGTTCCAAATCGTGGTTTTCCAACTCCTGCTTCACACGCAAGCCTGTCATAACCTTGACACCAGCACGTTCAAGACTCTCACGAGCCATATCCTTAAAAGCATCTGTAAGTGGTTCAGGAGGGAACTTTTCGTGAGGGTGGATCAAAACCACCTCTTTCTCTGGATGTTTAGTTTTAATGTCACCAGCGATTTCAATACCCACAGCACCGGCACCCACCACAGCTATTTTTTCAACACGTTTCGCCTGAGCATTAAATTCCACCATCTCCTTAAGGTAACTCTCGTAGTTATAAGCATCTGGCGAAGTGGGCCACGACCGGTTCCGGCCCGCAGCAACCACACAGTAATCAAACGAGATCTTCGCCAGACCACCAGTTTTACCGTTCAAAGTGTACTCGGCGCTATCCTTCTCCAAGCGAGTGACGCTTCCCTGGGCATAAGTGATCTCCAAATGCTCGTTGTTCTCAACCTTCACATTGGCGCCAAGCTCCCGCAACACATAGTCATCGTCAGACACCAAATGGTCAAAAAACAAGTCCTGGAGGTTCTGGAGCGGCACATACTGTGTTTTGGCAAACTCAGGGTCCACAATGGCTCTAGGCACCCCAAGCACATTAAGAAGCCCAGCTTTAGGCTCGATGAGCGTAATAGAGACTCGGCTCGTTGAAGGTCTCTGCTTGAATATGTTTTCAAAGCGACAAGCGCAGAAAGACCACCGTACGAACCGCCAATAATAAGAATGTTCGTCGTGAAAGACGCAGCAGATTTGCTGATTGCCTGAAGCGTAGTCATGGTTCCGTAAAAATGGAAAGATTGAATTTTCAATCTCGCTTCGATGGTCGGCGCCTGGACGAGTATATATATGCACTTCGGATGCCGCGCTTGTGGGCAGGAAAAATAGCCTGGTGGGTGCAAAAAGAGGGTTGGCAAGCGAGGTGGAGGTTCCGAGTCGGCGATGGAATTTCGGGACGGGGTTGGTTTTCCGGCTTGGTACATGCAAGTGGTGGGAAGGAAACGGTGGTTCGGCGTTTGCCACGACTGCAACGGCTGTAACGAAGATTTGCAACTATTCGAGGCCGTGCATGAAGATTCATGGTTCCGCACTGCTGAAGGCTCGTAATCTAAAAAATCAGCTGCACTGGGAAGTTGCAAAAAAGGGGGAAACAATGGGAAAATGAGTTGGGTGGAGATGATGGGAGGGTCGTTTTAAGGGGGTGGCTGTTTTGGTAGACGGCGGGTGCTGGCGGGTGGATGGTACCGCCTCTGATCAAATAGATAACGTTCAACCTCGGCATTTGTAGTTGGCAGTGCAAGAAAGAGATCCAAGTCGACCTTCCCATGGCACAGGGACTCCTTGGCATAGCTTCAAACCGTTAGCTAGGTTGGGGGTACGGACGGGTCGGAGTTGAAGAAGTGGTTCCGTGCCGGTGTGCATCTCGGCGCCGAGCCCGGCTTACCAAGGCCTATCCAAGAAAGGAGACGATCGGGACGAGCCACAGTCGGTAGACGGCGTGGCGGGCTGCTTTTCTTGGTGGAACGTTTCCGTGACAAACCCGTCGAGGTTAGAAGTGTGTTCTTCGAACTTGGTGGTGTCTCCATCCAGGTAGCGTGAGGCGTTGTTGAACATGCCCAAGACTTCTTTGGCGGTCATGCGGGAGAATTGGGTCATGGTGGGCGAACGAGGTCGAAGCTGGCTGGTGGATTCGTCTAGATTAAGTGGGATAGTCATTCCTGTGTCTTCACGGGACCTTTCCAAAGGTTCAATTGGTTTGGCTTGTTTTTCTCTTTCTGCCAGGAAATTCTTCACCTGGCAGAAGATCTCTGTAGGGCAGTACTCTTCGTTTGGAGCAGGATAAAGCAAAGCCATATTGAGCATGAGTTTCTCGGTACGTTTGCCGGGATGCTGGATGATAGTATGCTTTTCAGGTCCAGAGCTGACGTGCCATTCTTTCTGAGGCTCAGAGTCTCTGAACACTTCGAATTTCGCCAGCGACGGCCGGCTGGATTTTTGTTTGAGCACTTCGCCAGCCCATGGTTTCGCTGAAATGACGTTTTCTTTAAGGCGAAGCACGGGAAGCGAGTCCGGTGCCTCAGAAGCCCCAAAAACGGAATCCTTTATGCCCACAGGATCCGAATCTCTATGAACATCGAATTTAGGTCGCTTTTTGTCGCTCCCAGAGCCACTAGACGTCAAAGGCAGCCCACGTTTAAGCGAAAGCACGTTCCGTATAGTAGACGGTCTTACATCGAAATTCTCTGTTCGACGCTGAAAGTACCCGTAGTTCCGCTGTAGACGCGTCAACGGCCTGGCTTCCCGTTCAATGCCTATATTATAAACCTCCAGCGCATCGCCATAAGCGCCCTTGGTCTCCAAGTACTTAGCAAACTCCTCATAGTACAACGCCAACTCACAGCCAATGCCCTTTTTCGCCAAGTACACAAAGATATCCCTCGGCAGATCCGAGTACTGGGAATACTCAAGCCACACCCGCAAGTATCTCGGGTCGTTCTTATAAAACTCTGTATCTCTAAAGCACGAAGTACACCTCTCCAAGAGGCCCAACAACCCGCTCTCTGTGTTCCCACCCTGAGGAAACGCCTCGTTCGTCCAGTTTATATAATCAAGGTACGCCTGGAGCGGGTCGTCCAACTCGTCGTATTGAGCAATTGCCAGTTCAAACTCGTTCTTCTTGGATGTAACTGCTGACTTAGGAGCATGTTCCTTGAGTGCTAGAGCTAGTCTCAGCGCCGGCCGGCCGGTCACCTTCGGCTGGATATTCTCCTTTTGTTGTTCAAGCACGGAGAAGTCCATGAGATGGGGGTGGAGATGGAAATGGTGGATTGGTGGTGGTGATGTAGATCAAGTGTTTGTTTGTTTTTCATTCGCGCATGTATGGATAAGCAGAGATGAGATAAGGAGGAGGAGGGAGGAAGAGGGTTTTGGAGAAAATTGGGATTGGGGATTCAGGTGAGGTATAGAGGGGAGTTTGGGGATTGGCTGATTTTGGATTTCGTAGTTTTGGTGGATTTTGGTTGTTGGTTGTTGGTTGTTGGTGGTGGACTGACTGGGAATGGCCTGGAGAGGTTTCGCAGCCATTTCGCAGCCACTGGAGGAAGTGGTAGAGGGAAGGAGACAAAGGAAAGGGAAAGGGAAGGGGAGGTGGAAGGAGGGGATCATCTTGGTTTGATTTTAAATATATGGTAAAGTCAATTGGGTTTATGGTTTTTGTGGGTTTTTGTTGTTTGGCGTGGATGTTGGTGGTTATGGCTGGTGAGCAATTGGTGGTTTTAAAGGTGGGTGGATTGTCATAAACAGAAGAGATAAAGTTGTACCGAAGATGTAGTTTGTAGTTTTGTTTTTTACTATTTTGGGTGAAATTGTGGCTTTCTTCTTTCTTTCTTTCTTTCCTTTTTTCTTTGGTCTCTGTTGTTGAACTTTATGTACTGGTTACTGGGAGTGGTTATTCACCAGCCGTGCATCCTGGTAGAACGGAAAAGTATATGTTTACCGAGCAATTGAATGATTAAAGACTTTGTTAGATAACTATTAAGCTTAGTGAATTGTATGTAAATCTTTTATTGTCGTTTGCTTCTTGGAATAGTTGGTGGGTCCTACAGTGGATAGGCAGAAGAAGAGAGCAGACGTATCTAACAATCAGTACTCATGCTTAGAACGTATATAACAATAAAGTTCTTTCTTTTCAAGTGGAAAGCAGACTCAATTAATTTGCTAAAGAATAGCAGTATCTTAAGTATTTCGTAGTATAGGGATATAGGTAGCAGGTAACTTAGAAGTTATACTAATAGGATATTACCTCCAAAGCCACAAACCATACAAATACAGATGGCTGGATTTAATGAACTGGCAAGTTCTTTGGAGCATTAAAAATTCACTAAAAGGAGAAAAAAAGAAGAAAAAAGAAGAAAAAAGTCAAAAGTTAACTTCATCTGATCTGGTCTTACCAGGGTACATTGACTACCAGACAGAGAATACATATCCCTACCAACTTTGCATTACACAAGTAGACAATCACTCAAAGACCACCAAATCTATATAGTGGCACTATGAGTACCCCAAAACACAACTTTTTTAGTTCAATTAAATAAAACCACTCTTCAGCTTTGCCTCATTCACCTCTTCGTCTACTCCCCACGACACACCAACACCAGCACCACCAAAACACTACCAATAGAAGCAAAACCAAATAAACAGATAAATACCATTTCCACATCTCCTTTAAAGTAAAAGTCAATTCATTGCAACCTCCATTTCTTCCACCACTCCAACCAACCCTCCCATTCCTCACCTTCTTCTCCCTCCACCTCACTCCATTTGCAGCCATTACCTTTTCCCCCAAACCACCTCCAACCACCCCCAAACTCCCCCAAACTCTCCAAACGCTTCAAAACTCCCCAATCCCCCCTTTTTCACCCCATCCCTTGCCTCCCAGCTCAACATCCCCCAATACATCCTCCACTTCGTCCCACCGCCCCCACTGTCCTCCACGCGCACCTAAACACACCTACTCATCAACTCACCACCTCCAACCTACTACTCACCAAACCACCATCTCCATCCACCACACACCTCAACTTTCCATAGATGCTCTGGTTTGTTCCCCTCCTTTTCGCTGCTGTTCAAGCAGCTTACCATGAACAGCTTTCGTTCAGACCTCTTCCTAGGAATACGCTTCTTGCAGACTTCCACTTTAACACGGTGCTGCCAGCGTTCCCTCTTGAATACACCAACGCTCTGGCGCCAGCGGGTTCACAGGCACCTCGCCATTATGGCTACTTTCCCAGAATGCTAGCTCCAATTGTTCAGGCGACAAACACGCGTGAATTGCACTTACGGTTTACTCAGGGCTGGTGGGATGCTGATCTGTGGGGGCTGTTGCCTCATGACGGTGCTGTGATTGGCGGAACGGGCGTGGAAGTGTGGGCTGCCATTGAGGCTCCGTCCGTGGACGCTGCGAGAGCGTCGTGGTTGAAACTTACAGAGTCGCTTTCGGGAGTGTTCTGTGCTTCGCTTAATTTCGTGGACGATGCGGTTACGACGTTTCCCAAGTATAAAACGGCTTCTGAAGAGGCGAACTACGTGGCTGTACCAGGGAATAAGCTCTTTTTGCTTCGTGCTGCGTTGCCTGATGAACCGATTTGTACGGAGAACTTGACTCCGTTCTTGAAATTGCTTCCTACGCGTGGAAAGGCTGGCATTGCGTCTTTGCTCGATGGCCATAAGCTTTACGACTCGTTGTGGCACTCTATGAGCATTGATCTTGTTACTGCTTGCTCGGGAAATGAATGTCACTTGGAACTGGACCAGCATATCCATCATATTGCCGATATTACTCGTCTGATTCGTCGTAGAAACGAGGGCGGTATTCCTAAACCTGTTCCTGGCGATAAATTGCGTTGTGATGAATCTAAACATCATGACGCATGGCACTGTTTCCCTGCTGGTGAGGAGCCAGCGATTGAATGGGATATTGAAAGTCTCTATGGCCGTGCTATTAAAGGCCCTGGCTTTGAAAACCAAAAGGGTACAACCAAAATCAATTTTTTCGTCGATCCAGACCACTGGAAGGTCACTTTATTGGAGGAAGGCAAGGACGACGCTGCTGTGGGTGAAACATACGAAATCGTTAAAGCTGTTCCTCACAATTTCCGTCTTTCCACCAGCGACTTCAACAAGGTCTTACCAAAGCAAGAAACACCTCTTTTGGTCTCCAGATCTCTTACAGGCTACTCCCAGGACCGTGGCGGAATGCGTGTTACTTTGCATAACCCTCAAGATAAAGACGTCTCGTTGGTCTACTTTGAAAGTCTCCCCTGGTTCATGAGAATCTACTTGCACACGCTTCAAGTCAGCGGCAACGGAACCATCGAAAACCAGTTCTTCAAGCCTGCCATTGACAGAACCAGACCTACACATCTAGAACTCGCCTTGACCATTCCTGCCGGCCAGTCTTTAACACTCACCTACCAGTTCGACAAGTCCTTATTGCTCTTCTCTGAGTACCCACCAGATGCCAACCACGGTTTCGCCATTGAACCTGCCGTGGTGAAAATCATCGAAAACGGCAGCACCGTCTACCAACTCAGAACGGCCTCGTTGCTTCTCACGCTTCCTACCCCAGATTTCTCCATGCCCTACAACGTTACTATCTTAACATGTACAGTGATGTCGCTTGCGTTTGGCTGTGTTTTCAACTTACTTGCTAAGAAAGTCGTTACCGAGGAGGAATTTGAAGAACTCGCCAAAACCACTCCCTTGGGTAAACTCAAGGCCAAACTTGCTTATTTGAAGAGCAAGTTGAAGGGCATTAAGGCATAATGGGATTTCGCAACCGAGGCGCTCGCCAAAAACCGTTCCTGGTTTACCCGGTGCCATCTCGCGTAAATGGAAACGCAGTGCGAGAGAAACTGTGGAGTGGGTGCAAATGAGTGGCACAGAGACGAGATACGCTGGAATTGATGGGTTTAGGGGATTCCTGAGACTTTGGGGATTCTTTTGGTGCTTTTAAAATTCCAATATCTTGTGTTTTGGGCTTGTTTGGACTGTCACGGGACTCGTCGGTCTCGCCTGCCGTTTCCATATGTCCGGTCCCGGACATGGGACAGATTTTGCAAAACATGTAAATATCACAAATCTTGTCTCCTAGCAACTACAAGGCATGGATGTTTGAAGATTGCATTAATCGAGACGAGAACTTAATAGCCCTGGCTGTGGGCCTGGCGAAATTCGATACAACGCTGTTGGCGGCTCCTGAGTTCGTTAAAGGTGCTATAGAGGATTTCTTTTCCAAGGACTCAGATACCATTCGTTACAACTACAGCCGGCTTAATGGCATGGTTCCTGAAAAGCCCAGCTCCTTCTCGTGGGATTACCCGAAAAAATCGTCCAATTTAGATACAGATTTTCACCACTACAACGTGGATGTGGATATCTTGACCAGATGGATCTCCAGAGACGTTCTCCGGATGTTTGTTCCTATTATTTATTTCCAGGACCGCCGTAAAGAGCGTATGGAGAAGAGAGCTGCTGCTCTTACCGCCAAACCTGTTCCTACATTGGCTGAACTTGACGTTTGTGCTAAGCTACGAGGCAGAGGCTACTGGAACCGTAAAGGTGAGTGGTTCTGCACTACGCGAGATGTTGCCAACCAGGGCGATCAGCATGGCCTGAAGTTTTTCAATACTTATAATGAGTGGGCCAGGTGGGACTCCAAGCTTGATGAGTCTATCCGTGAAGCCAAGTGGAGCGGTGACGCTGACAGTTTGCGTGAACTACGGCTCGCAAGGAGCAACAACTAGCCGGCAGACGGTTATGTATGATGGAATGAATATTTATTTGGATGGATCAGGGATAAGGGAGATGAGGTGAAAGAAAGGGAATGGTGGTTAATGGACCAAAGAAAAGCCAAGAGGAAACGAATGCCTAATAGTACTTCAAAGCAAGTCTTTGGTAATCATTGAGGTATGAAGCGAATGCTTTATGGTTCATTCTTAGAAGCCACAGTGTTACACCAGTGTCGTGAATAAAGGCAGTATAGATCAATGATAAGAGTGTCTTGAGATTGACTGGTTCCTAATTGGGGAATATAAAGCTTAAAGGTGTAGAATAACTTCAGTTAGACAAACGTGAAGTGTAATTGCTTCTATTGAACAGAAGTATTACTCTTTATACCACATAGACAGTAACTGTCTTTAGTACCCAACCAGAAGTAATAATACCTACACCAAACACCAAAATTAGAGTAAACTGGCAATTTCTTACATTTCCAGAGTTTCATTAAACTTCTGTATTTAAGTATAACACGCCTTTTTATACTACCATTACTATTAGACATCTACCACAGATACGTACATACACTATAAGTATATATACATCTACCACTTCCACCATAACATAAATACACTTACTATTTTCCTACCAATTATCCAACTGCATCAATACTTTCCTCAGCCACTAAAAGACCATGTACACTTTCTTTTTAAAAAATTAAAGCATATTATGGAGATTCCACCTCCCCTTGACTCACCAGTTACTTCCACAACTTGTTCCTCACTAAATGCACCGTACCATTTTCCACCACCCCTACTTTTTCACCTCAAAACTCCATTCCACCATTTTCTTCCAATCCCTCCAACATCCCAATTTCCTCCAAATTCTTCAAATTCCCCAACCCTCAATTTCCCTCCACTTCTCCAAAACCAGTCAAACTGCAAAACTGGCACTTTTTCGCAGCCAAACTGATATCCACCAACCCTCCACCATTCCACCACCAACCCCCAAAAATCCTTAAAAAACACAAACCCCCTACTACTTCACCCACTACGACCCCAATACAACTCCCAAAATTCTTCCACGGCCTCCCAGACCAAAAATAAACGTACTCTGACTGACCTTAATGACCTGCATACAACACCCCACCTCTATCAACTAACTTCCAACCTCCAAAACTACCCTTCCACCTTTCCACCTTCCCACTTTCTTCCTCCCCAATGAGTGACCCGTTTACACGTATATCGTGGATGTTGGAGTCTGCACGTGACCTCACCATAGAGGCTGCCATGCTGGCTTCAAGCAGACTTCTGGAGACTCCTACAGCCAAAAGGCCTCAAGAGATACTGAAGCTTTTAAGCTCCAGATCTGATCGAGATGTGCTTAGTGGGATGAAATGTGTGATGGCATTGATAGCACGTGGTGAAGATGGACAACTGTTTTTCGCTGACGTGGTGAAAAATGTGACGCTGGCGCTGACGAGAGTTAGAGCTTTGGTGCTTATCTACTTGCTGAAATATGCTGAAACAGAGCCCGATACGGCGCTTTTGCTGATCAATTCGATCCAGAAACTGCTTAGCGATAAGCTGGCACACTCGAGAGCGGCGCTGATAAGAGCGTTGGCGGGGATCAGGATCTCTGAGATTGGCTCTTTGATACTTCTATGTATTAAACGAACTGTGTCTGACCAGCTGCCACACGTTCGGGCTGCTGCTGCTTTGGCTATAGGAAGGGCTTTCCATATTGAGGGAATCAATAGACAGCAATTGACGCTGTTTTTGGCGGCGTTGGTGTCGGATCATTCGACTACTGTGGTTAGTCTGGCTGTTAAAGTGCATGCTAAGCTTCTACCACTGATTAGTGCTAGTTCGCCAAAGAAAGCATGGGCGCCTATTCATGCTAATTTCAGAAGATTGGCTCGTCTTTTACCGGAATTGGACGAATGGGCTCAGGTTTGTGTTATTGACTTGTTTACAGAGTACGCTAGGAAGTTCCTTCCACGGCCTGAACTCACGTTTGAAGATGGTTCGACGTTACCACTTCCTGAATTTGCATCATTTGCATCGCTTACATTGTCATACACTTCGTCTCTCGACCTGGACCTTCAATTGTTTGTTGATTCTTTGAGAAGATTGACGTTTTCGAGCTCAGAAGCGGTTATTTTGTCTGTTGCTCGTGCTTTGATCTTAGTGGCCACTCCAGAACACCTTACTGAGTTTGATCTTCCAAGGATATTGACAAAATTAGCCACAACTCCAGTCTCAGGCTCAAGCGCTAGATCTTACGCTTTGCACATTGTCGCTTATATTGCCCAGACGGCGCCTTCCATCTTTGAAAAGTACTACAAGAAGTTCTATGTCTACCCAACAGACGACGATGAGGTAGCCTCCTTGAAATTGCATGCTCTTCCCCTTCTTGCTACACAAATCACGGCAAAGGAAATCATTAGAGAGCTCCAATACAGTGCTCTTAATTCAGCATTCCGTCCAAACGTCGCCCACGAAGCTGTACGTGCCTTGGGAAGGTGCTCGCGTGCTTCCAGAGACTGGACAGACCATATTTTGCGTTGGTGCTCTTTGCAAATCAGCAATGTGGGCGCTACGCCCATTGTCAGTGATCTACTTACGGTGATTCGTCATTTGCTTCAACTTAAACAGAACCAGGCTGGTTCAGACAAGACAGAGCTAGAGAGCGTGGTGCGTACAATCTACAAGTTGGGCAAGCTCTTGTACGATAACACTGTCAATTTTGACCCAGAAGCAAAGGCTACAATTATATGGCTTGTGGGTGAATTTACCGAAGCAGCAGATAACCTTATTGGTCCAGACTTGCTTCGAAGATCACTCCAGACATTCACAAACGAACCTGAAAGCGTAAGGTACCAGCTTTTAATGTTGGCTGCTAAATCTTACCTGTATGAGCTCCAAAAGAACGACGCTGAAAGCTTACCAGACACCAAATTGGGTAAAATGTACGCCCACGTATCGCAATTGGCTCGCTACGACGCTCTGTTTGACACAAGAGACCGTGTTAGAATGTTGGACCAGCTCTTGTTCACGCCCAAGAACTCTAAGCTAGCCACGCTTTTGCTCAATGTTCCTAAACCACCTCCCCTTGTTGGAGCCCATTTTGAAGAAAACACACCAGACATTCTCAAAAACTACCTTTCAGCAGACGGATGGGCGGATCCAGAAACCTTACCGCCAAGTTCCATCAGAAAAGAAAAGACAGTGGAAAGTATTCCTACAAGTTTCGAGAATGGTGCTTTTGAGAAAAAGACAGGACCTTCTATTTCTTCAAGCCACCAGATTTCTTCAACGCTGGCAAAGAGCTTAGCTCCAGCACAAGCTAAACCTTATAAATTACAAAGTTTAGACGAATTTTTCGGCAACGAAGAATCGCTGTCTGAGTCTGAATCAGAAGAGGAAGAAGAGTCTGAGGAAGTTTCAGAGAGTTCATCTGATGACGTTTCCGAGTCAGGTCTTGACTCTGATTCAGACGAGGAAGAGGAAGACGACGAAGATGAAGAACTGGCTGAAGAAAGCGACGATTCAGCTAAAAGTGGTGATAAGTTCTTGAAGTAGGCTCTTCCCCTACTACTAGAGATGTACGGGTCTTTCACCATCTACTAAGTGAGTATTGGGACCCACTTGAATCATCACCACTTCTTCTCCAGAAATGTTTACATTACGAGCCAGTCGACTTGGTTCTTTGGCCAGAAACGTCAGGTTCTACTCCAGGTACGCCAAAAATGACCAGATATATTTGCATGAAACGCCAGGCAGAATAATTGCAAACCTATCGCTGAACCCAGCAGCAACTCCCATTGGATACTCTCCTTCGAAGAATATCGATCCAGACACGTTCCTGGTGAACAAGAAGTTTCTTGATTTGCTTAATAACAAGATTAACGAATCCATCCAAGAAGATTTCACGTTTATCATTGAAGCAGGTGCCAGTGCACTGACATTTATGCCCATTTACGATTTCAGAGAAGTTCCTAGGTACGCCCGTGTTCCTGAGGTTGATAGTATCTTTGGGTACGTCTTGGTGGACGATAGAGGCAAGATTGTGCCCCAGACTTTTGATCCTAACTCAATGTACCGTATTTGCAACGGAGCAGGGTTGATCAAGTTGAGCGACTACTTGCATGAGCAAATGAAGAGCATCACCGAGGCCGAGGGCGCTTAGAACGATCATAAATTGGATAACTTTTGGAATGGAGAAAGGAGAGTGTAAATAAATAGAGGCTCTCGTCAAGAGGGGCCTAAATAGCATTACATAAGAATCAATCTTATGCCAACTTTAAAGTGAACTCGTCACACTTGCCATCAGACAACTTGATAGGCGTCTGGACGTACTTGCCGTGGCCATGCTTGCCTTCTTCGTTGAAGCACCACTTGAAGTTACCGCCAAAGCCAATATGTCTAGATTCCTTATCAAACTGGAACTGGAACTTAGATCTCGAGTTTGAACGGTTACATGTCAAGTCGCCCTTGCTGTCAAAGCCACAAACACCTTTAGAGCTCAACAAGTTCTTGCCGCCGAATTGGGAGTCCACAACACGGAACGTAGCGCATGTTCCATACTCATAATGCTGACCGTTACTGATAAGACATCCAGAATGGTCACTCAAACGAACGTAGCCGGATCTGCCGTTAGGATCCTTTGGAGGCTGGCCAGGAGGAGGCGAGAATTTGCCCTTGGGCAAGAACTTGATCCCGGTTTCAGGGCAACTGGACTTGGTAAGTGCATCGATTGGAATAAACTGTTCCTGCAAAAGCGAGCCCTGGAGATGGTGGAAGTACCAAATCTCCTGCAAGGCGTTATACTTGTTGCATTTAAAGTAAACAGTCTTATCGCTAAACTGAGAGTTTAACGCCTCAGCAATCTGCTTCTTCGTGTATGTCTCGTCCAACGAAGGATGAATACCAGCCTTGGCCAAAAAGTCGAAAGTTGGGTACTCCTCAAAGAGGTTCATGGAGATCTTGAAAAAATCATACACGTTCTCGTCCTTCAGAAAATCACTATAACACGTTGGTCTAATTGTTTTAATGCACGTGGCGTGCTTGTTGAACTCGTGGATCCACAACGATTCATCATCGCCATTGAAGTTCTTCCACACCTTCTGCATCTTCTCATACAACTCCTTATCGCCAAAAGTATCCATAAGGATTCTTTTAACCTCTCCCTTGGAGATTTCTAGGCTGTTATCACAGAACTGCTCATACGTGCCGTCACAGTTATCTGGCCACAAACCGTGTAAAGTGAACGTGTGGTTATCACCAATTGGCGGGTAATAGTCCCAGAACTGAGTCTGAAGCATGACGCCTCCTGGACTTTCGAAACAACAGGCGTTTTCGACTGGAGTCGAATTGGTACATGAAATAGGCACGTCTTTGGGACACGAGGAAAACGTGTGGTGGAGCGGCAACTGGCTCAGGGAGAGCTGAAACGAGGGAAGAGCCATAGCGGCGCCTAGAAGGGGTAATAGGGAAAGCATGGCGTGGGAAATTTGGAGGGTAAGTTATGGAGTTGGGGAAATGCTGGGGTTTATATATGCTGATAAGGGCACGTGGACAGGGGCACGTGCCGATACTGATAAAGAAAACGGTTATTTTATTCCGTTCAGAACTACAGTGGTGGATAGTGAATTATGTACATTCCGTTGAGGATATAACTGTATAAGTGTAACCATAGTTTTTAAAACTCACCCACTTGAGAACCCGTCGTTAGCCAAAAAATAGTAAAAAAAAGTAAATCATTAAATGCAGTTGATGCAGTAATACAGAAAAGAAGTTAAAACTCTCAAAATCTTGGGTCGTCAAGTAGAGACACACTTCCGATACTGAATCGCTTAGTATCTGTAAATGTCAGCCTTGAATGGACCTTCCTTTGGAATACCCAAGTAGTCGGCCTGCTTGTCGCTCAAGACAGACAATCTAGCGCCCAAGTGGGACAAGTGGCACTTGGCAACCTCCTCGTCCAAGATCTTTGGCAACAAGTGGACACCAATCTCGAATGGGCCGGACTTGGAGAACTCTGGGAACTTGGATCTGAACTCGTCGTTCTTGGCGTTGAAAAGAGCAATCTGGGCCAACACCTGGTTGGAGAAAGAACAGGACATGACGAAAGAAGAGTGACCAGTGGCACAACCCAAGTTGACCAATCTACCCTCAGCCAAAAGGATAACGTGACGGCCGTTCTTCATCAAGTATCTGTCGACCTGAGGCTTGATGTTGACAACAGACTCGGCGTTGGCCTTCAACCAGGCAACGTCAATCTCAATGTCAAAGTGACCAATGTTACACACAATGGCGTCCTCTGGCATGACAGAGAAGTGGTCACCGGTGATGATGTCACGACAACCAGTGGTGGTGACGAAAATCTGACCAATGCTGGCAACCTCCTCCATTGGGGCAACCTGGTAACCGGAAACGGCAGCCTGCAAAGCGTTGATAGGGTCAATTTCAGTGACAATGACTCTAGCACCCATACCTCTCAAGGCCATGGCACAACCCTTACCGACATCACCGAAACCAGCGACAACGGCAACCTTACCGGCAATCATGACATCGGTGGCTCTCTTGATACCATCGATAATGGACTCTCTGCAGCCGAACAAGTTGTCAAACTTGGACTTGGTGACAGAGTCGTTGACGTTGATGGCTGGAACCTTCAACTTGCCGTCCTTCAAGGCCTTGTACAAGTGGTGGACACCGGTGGTGGTCTCCTCAGACAAACCGTAACAGTCCTCCAACATCTCTGGGTACTTCTCGTGCACCAAGGTGGTCAAGTCTCCACCGTCGTCCAAGATCAAGTTCAACTTCTTGCCGTCCTTGAAAGCGAACAACTGCTGCTCAATACACCACTGGTACTCCTCCTCGGTCTCACCCTTCCAGGCAAACACTGGCACACCAGAAGCGGCAATGGCAGCGGCAGCGTGGTCCTGGGTGGAGAAGATGTTACAAGAAGACCAGGTAACCTCGGCACCAAGAGCAACCAAAGTTTCAATCAAAACAGCCGTCTGGATGGTCATGTGCAAACAACCAGCGATTCTGGCGCCCTTCAATGGCTGGGAAGATCCGTACTTCTTTCTGATATCCATCAAACCAGGCATTTCGTTTTCAGACAACTCAATGTCCTTTCTGCCGAAAGCAGCAAGGGAGATGTCGGCGACTTTGTAGTTGGTGGCTGGAGCGGACATTTCTAAGGTTTCCAAAAAAATTGATTTAGTTTGGGTGGTTTTTTTTGGTGGGGGCTGTCGCGGTTTATATAGTTTTTGGAAATTGGGATTTTTTTTTTTTTTTTTTCATGGTCTGCTCTGAAATTTTTCGCACGCTTTTTTAAACGACGAACGTGGGCTAAACGAGAGAAATGAACGAGGGGGCATTGGTTTTTGGAGGAATTTTATGGGAATTTGAATTGGCTGAAGGGGTAATTGGAAACCCGTACATCCCATCAATTAAAACAATGGAATTGGGGGGTCTTTTTTTTTTGGAAATTCTGTTGGGGTTTTTGACAGGTTGCAACTTTTTGGTGGGTGCTTAGACCCGTGCACCAGGCATATTCAGTAGATTCGCGTGAAAAAAACAAGTAGATGGTGAAAAATTGAAAGCATGGTCCAGGAATGCAGATCTCACACCCGTACACCATTTTGCAGCCAAAGAAGGCAAGGCAACGACAAGGCAACGACAAAAGACGAAAGGAAGTGGTTTGGATTTTGTAGTTTCAGAAAATGGAGGTTCAAAATGGTGATGGTTGTTTGCAGAAGGAAGTAGAATGTTCAGACGAAAAGAGAGTTCGCGGTGGTTAGTAGATGGTGAAAAACGTGGGAACAGACAAAGACCAGCAGAATGGAACCTCAGATGAACCCGGGATAAATGGATCGTTTTGATTGGCTGTATGATATTATATGTCTGGAATGGCAGGGGAGGCGTCGTTCGGTCAATTGGCGCCGCTGGGGCTTGACGAGCCTGGAGGTATCTTCTCAGAAGACACCCTTCTAAATCTCCCTGGAATCTTAATTAAACCGTCCACCGGCACCGTAGTCGTCAACGACCTGGTTCCGTGGAATACTGCTGAACGAATCAAAATACGACTCTGGGCCTTCAAAGAAAGTGCCCATAACGTCTGTCAAACTCGACTGGAAATCGAATTGTGGGAAGAAGTTCTCTAGCGGCATCTCGTCTGGCGGCAGAAGGAACTTATCGTCGCCAATGCCGACGCCTTGGAGGTTTTCGGGCTCTCCAGCGAACACCACTTCACTGTTAAGTGGATTAAAAAGAGACGTGCTGAGTCCGTCCTTTCCTTCGTCCTGGCCAAGCTTGATAAGATCGGCAACCGTACGCCAGTAAACTTCGTAAAGCGAAAGATCAACGTTGGAAATTGGCGCTTGGGCAACACGCACAAGATCAACGATCTGGTCGTCTGAAAAAAGCAACTTGGGCACCACAAGCTCAGAGTTTCGGTTGAAATGACGCTTATAGTAGCCTTCACTGACCAACACTCGAGTAATATATGTAAATGTCGTGCCGATTCTCCATGCGTAGCAGTATCTGTGGTTGATTTTATGGATTCCCAAAAGACAAACCTTACAACAACGAGAAAGCGAACGCATGAGCACCTTAAGACGAGGAATGTAGTACTCTGTTCTTGGAGTACCCACAATCTGGTAGCCCAAACGGGAAGTAACAGCAGAAAAGAAACCCACAGACTTGTGCATGAAATACTCCAAATGTGGGTTCATGACAAACTGGTAAGCGTACCGATAATATGGGTGTGGTTTCTCGAGCATCGTCGAGATAAATGGAATGTTCTCTTCGGCCAAAATCACCAACATTTTCTTAAGATAGAAGAACGATAAGTGGGTGTTTTTGTGGCTCTCGTACCAAAGGAAAAGACGGAAGTAGCACGAGACAATAAATATCTGGATGGGAACGTAGTACTGGAGCTTCAACAGCTGGACCAACGACTGGGAATCTGTTTTAAAGAAAGCCTGGTGGAAGTCTCTCATGGTACCGTAGTGTTCGTAGAAATACGATTCAAGCTGGTTCAAGTGGGTGATGAACTCTGAAATCACCGTTTCTTCGTTCATGAAAAGAATGGTTTTAAGCACGTCTTTGATGATCGGCATGAGCGCTTCAATTGGCTGGATAGACTCTTCAACTATGGAGTCAGAAGGACCATTAGAGTTTGTAGCGTCCAAGAACGGAAACTTCGTATCGCTAAACAACGCCAGCGACGTGAACGGCGTGCCAAACTTGATCAGGTTCGTATAATCCTTGTGTGTCACAAACATCCAGAGTTTACGACGCACGTTGTTGAGTCTAGGGTTGTTTAGCGTATCCATCATCTTATCAGGCTCTCTATTGAGCCCAATGGAGTATGCCAATTGCAAAAGCACACCGTTATTGACCTGGTGCAGATCACGACCAGGTCCATCTGGATCTTCAGGCGCCGATTCCATATAAATTCTCATGTAAACCACAAGCTGAACAACACCCAAAGAAGCTCTATTGGAAACCTGGTACTGGTTCAAACAGAAACGAGAAAAATCAACAAACTCAATACCTATAGGGCACAGAAGCAAGTGCTGGTCCTTGTCGCCGTCGGCACGTTTCAGAACATCTGTGTTTTCCAGCACTTCATTAGAAATAAGCGAAAGGTAGCTCATACGAAGAACCAAGCAAAGAATACCAATAAACGTAAGATCAATACGTCCAGAAATCTCCACAGACTGAAACGAGTCGTCCAGGTACGCCTTAGGACCAAGAATACGTTCTATACTTGACCTAAAGTGCTGTTCGTCAAGGAACGGATGGAATGGGTAGATGTACTGAAAAAACCGATCCACATGCGTCCAGAGTACCTTTTTCGACGGGAGAATCGCCAATAAACGCTCCTCGTGACTGGCATCGGTCTTGTTCCTAAACGGATCCTTAAATGTCAACCCTAGAGGGATATTTTGCAGCCGTAGCTTAGCGTTAGCAGGGTCAAACCGCTGCTGGGAGTGTTGTCTAATCTTGTCTAAAACCTGAATCGGAGCGTGGTCCCTGGAAACACTTTTTGTATAAACACTAGGCACCTTGACTCTTTTAGTAGGCTTAATGTTCAAGATGAAGTTCCACACATCAGCCAACGCTGGGTCCACTCTGACGATCGAGTGCCACGAAAACGGGCCGTGGTTCATTTCCTCCTGAGTCTCTGGATCGTAACTCATCGACGAGTAATCCGAAAAGAAGCTGATTCGCTCCTGGGGCGAATTCAATGGATTCACTCCAACCACCGAAGCGTAATCCACAAACCCAGAAAGCACTTTGGCTGATTTCACCGGCGACAAGTACACCGTCGGCTCCTTATTCGTTTCCATCAGCGCCGGCAGTTCCTTGAATGCCACCTTTTCTCCCACTGGCGTATCATCAGTATATGAACAGAGATGAGCCGTTCGATGCTTCACACACGAATTACAAGGGGTGTTTCTGTCACACTTGACTTTCCTGGCCTTACATATATTGCAGACAATGATAGTTCTCCGCCGTTTGCGAGGTTCCTTGCCCATGGTGACAAGTGGAGGTAGTTTCAGGTGTGTTGATGGAGCCCCACACTTTAAGTGATGGTACATGGCTGACAAACGCCAGTCACGTGGAGGATGGAGGTGGGAGAGTGGAGGGTTGGTGGTTTTGGGAGGTGGATGGAGGTGGGGGATGAAGTGGGGGAGGTGATTTGCTGGGGAATTGGTTTTGTAAGCTGGGAAAGAGGTTGTGTGGTTGGGTGGTGGAAAAGGGTGAGAAGTCAGAATCGTCTGGGGTACCCCGTGGGGGAGTTGACTCGGACGGGTCGAGGAATTGGGGGTGGTTGGGGGTAGTGGGGGAGATTGGAGGAGATTTTGGGGGGATTTTGGGGGTCAATGTGGGGGAATTGATGATGGCGTTGGTGATGGTGTTGGTGGAGGGAAGGCTTTTTCAGAGGTGAGGGAGAGGAAATGGAGAGGGCCAGTGTTGGAAGGGAAGGGGACGAAATTTTGGGAAGGTTTTTTTATCTGGGGATTCGCCCGTATTTATAGTTCCCCTTGTGAATTTCTTTTTCAAGTTTTGATGTTTCTATGGGTAAAGATCTTGGGTGTTTCTGGAAATACGTATTTCGCAGCCACTGAACGGCTGAACTGGAGAAGGGAAGAGCCTGGAAAAATGCTGGTTTTGTGGTCTTTTCTGGTTTTGTGGATTTGGGAGATGAAAGGGGTGATTTCGTTTCAGGGGAAGTGGTTTGGTGGAAATTGGATGGAAGAAACCGGAAATACGTATACCTACTTGTACTGAGTATATGTTCAGTGTATGGAAAGAAGAGAGCTACTCTACAAATTGCTGGATTACGTCATTGACTGATTCAAGCTTCCAGATTGATCTTGTGCTACTGAGAAGAGCCTGGCTCAATTAATAGTACCTTTCAAATACTGTCCAGCTACCCATCTTACCTTCCCTGTCTCTATCAGTGTGTATTTCTGGATATTCTATTTCTCTGGGACTAGTCCCTATCTCAGCGAACGTCTCTCTGGCTCTACTAATCGTAGATGACTCTAGGGTTATAGTTGGCGTCGTTGTAAAGAGCACCGGCAAAGTGCACAAGACCGGTTTCGGCCTCGTACTGACTCCAGTGGTCAAGCAACTCTTCAAGGATCTTAGGTTCCTTCTCAGCCAAGTCGTCAATCTCACCTGGATCAACCTTCAAATTGTACAACTGCCATTTTTCAGGTCCCATAGGTTTTGGAATGTACAAGGCCTTCCATTTACCCTTTCTGATAGCCTGTTGGGCAAACAACTCCCAGCCAGTGACAGAGTCTTCGTCGTGGGCGAAATCAGCAACGCCAGTAATGTATCCTTTCCAGGATAATCCCCTTGGCCTGACCACAGGTCTGCCACGGAACTCGTCGCCTGGATGTTCAACCTCTGCCAAATCCAAAATCGTAGGAAGAATATCCATAACTGTAGCAAACCCGTGCTTCACGTTACCTCTGTTCTTCTCTGGAATAGCGTTGGGATGGTGGATAATCAACGGACACCGAATACCACCTTCACTGGCCCACATCTTGTACATGTAAGCAGGAGCCGTGGCTGCCTGAGCCCACTGGTCCGAGTACCACACAAACGAGTCTTTTTTGCCGATATTGTCGAAACTGTTGTTGTAGAATAATTCAATCTGTTTCTGGAAGTTAAGATTGTTAAGAGGAAGCGCCTCCATCATCATTCCCTCGGCGCCGTTATCAGACATGAATAGAATGAAAGTGTTATCGAGCTCGCCGGTTTTCTCCAATTGGTCAATCACACGGCCAAGGTTTTGGTCTACGAGATCCACCATGGCAGCGTAAGTCTCCATGATTCTGTTTTCGGCCTTCTTTTCATCCTCAGTCAACTCGCTCCATGCTTTATCTCTCTGGGTAACAACAGCATGTGGAATCACGCCATCTGGGATAATTCCCAACTCCAAAGCCTTATCCAAACGCTTTCTTCTTAACTCTTCTGGACCTCCATCGTACTTACCTTTGTACTTGGCAATAACCTCCTCTGGAGCCTGGAAAGGCCAGTGTGGAGCAGTATACGTCAAAAAGCCAAAGAACGGACGCTGGTCTCTTTCCTTGTCGTCGCCCAAGTACTCCAAAAACTTATCGGTAAAGTAATCAGTACTGTAGTAGTCCTCTGGGAGACTATATGGGTCTTTACTCTCGTTGTTCTCTTGGAACAAAGGCGCCATGAACTTGGCAGGGCCCTTGTTTTCCTCGTCGATTGGGAAGTACTTAAAGTGGTTTCCAGCGCCTGGCAACAACGTAAACGACTTATCAAACCCTCTCTTGCTTGGCCAGTACTCCTCGGTAAGCCCCAAATGCCATTTTCCACTCTGGAAAGTGTAGTAGCCAGAGTCTTGCAAGATTTCAGACAACGCAGCGACTCTAAAGTTCAAGTATCCCTCGTAGCCCGGCTTTCCACCGAAAAGATCCGGGTGGTTCCTGGCAAACTCGGCCATCTGGCCCAAACCAGCAATATGGTTATCAGTACCAGAAAGAAGCATAGATCTCGTTGGCGAACAAGCCGAGGCCGTATGGAAATCAGTAAATCTGAGCCCGTTATTGGCGAGTTTGTGCAAATTGGGCGTATCGATTTCACCACCAAAGGGGCTCAAGTCGGTGAAACCCAAGTCGTCAGCAACGACAACAATGAAGTTTGGTTTCTGTTTGATGGTCATTTCGGGGTAAACAAAAAAGCCAATGGCTGGCGAAACCAGGGGGGAATCGTTGGGCCTTTTATAGTCCAGGGGGTGTCGTGGACATCACGTGGCAATGGTGTGATGTGGCTGGAGGAAGGTGTAATTAAGAAGCGGTTGGTCTGCTTATGGTGATAATTTTGCAACCGCGTATGGAGGTGGGAAATACGCAATACATGCGAGCCACAGTTTTGGGGGACCATGCTGGGGAAAGTTGGGGAAATTTGGGGATGGAAAAGGGATTGGGGGATATTGGGGGCAGTTGGGGGTAAATTGGGGGACAGAGAGTGGAGGTTCTAGAGTGGCTACTGAGAGGGACTATATATCTATATCTATGAGTATGTATGGTTTATGGTAGGTTTGGTGGGATGGGTAGTTGGCTGGGAAAGGAAGGAAAATGTGTTGGTTGGGGTGATTGGGGTTGGGGAATTGAAGGGGATGAGTTTGATGGTGCTAGAGGTTTGAAATGTGCTTTGGTTTGGTGCTTTTAATGGTTGCAAAAATGTATAGATGAGGCATTGGATGAAGGCTACTGAGAGTTTCTGATAATTCGGCAATTGACGATTGACACTCAAGAAACTTGTTTCTTTAGGTCGATTCGTTTCTTCTTGTGCTTTTTGGTACCTTACATTGATGTGACTTTGATGCTATCCTTAGGTGCCCTTGATTGGTTGCAAAATGCGTTAAAGCCAGGCACCAGTTTCCTGATCTGAAATAGACAATAGAGCTATAACGACCAAAATCTCTTCACCGGTATATTCAAGAAATTGACAAATACTGGCAATTGGCTCCTCTTCATCTTCTTGGCTTGGGTGCTACATAACCATGGCTAAACACAATGAACAACAAATACCTACTCAACTATACTTGGCGCTAGACAAGCAAATCAAAATCCAAGAACGGTGACTCCTCGTTTAGATCATACTCTTCAGCCCCATAAAGCTTCCTTCTCTTGAGCTTCTGTTTCCTCTCTTTCCTAAGCTTGGCTCTTCTTTCTGGGTACTCGCCCATGCCCACTTCTGAACCAGCCAGTGAAAGGGCACGTACAATGGCATCCACATTGTACCAAATAGCTTCGGAAAGAGGAGCTGTTGCCGTTGGCTCGGGATCAACCAAGTGTTTGGTTCTGTTACTGATCCTCTGTTTGGCTCTACGGTTATGCCACTCCAAACCACGCAATTTGGGCACTTTGAGAACCAGCTCAGGCACTTCCTCGGGCTCCCGGGCCTCCTTAACGGCATCAACCTCGTAAGAGGTTCCACTGGAAGGCTGGAAGGGAGAACCACTAAAACACCTATGTTCGGTGTTTGACGCAGACCATGCGTCCCCCGGTGATTGATCGTGCGTCAGCTCATGCACGCTGGGGACTGAACCAAG
Source organism: Candidozyma haemuli (assembly GCF_002926055.2). Lineage (NCBI taxonomy): Eukaryota > Fungi > Ascomycota > Pichiomycetes > Serinales > Metschnikowiaceae > Candidozyma > Candidozyma haemuli. Next base: position 429,699 of record NW_020289905.1, read on the forward strand.
TTCAATTGCCGAGACCGCGTCAAAGCCCGGCGGCCATACAGACAGTGCATCTCGGTCGCCGAAACCAAACCCCGGATGGGATGAAGATATGGATCCTAGAGTATCTCTTATACTTGTGACTCTTTTGGTCCACCACTGGCCGAGCTTGGAAGGCGTTCTGGGTGTCGGTTGGAGGTTAAACTGCCGAGGCACAAAGGCTTCTTTTGGCTCCTTGGGCTTCGACTTAGCGAATCTGAAGCTCCAGGGTTGTGGTTTCAGTGCCAAAGAGCTTTCTACTTCTTGTTTAGTTTTAGAAGCCTCTCGAGTCATTGAAGTATCGCTGCCGCTGCCATTGACCAGTATAAGCCGCCGAAACGAAAGATCTCTCCAGAGAAACGGCTGACTCTCTTTGGAGGGAAGTGGAGGCACCGATACCTCTGAAGAAGCCGTACCAATACTCTCTTTCCTTTCTGTAGTCTTCCACTTTGCCTTGAATAGACCGCCCTCGGGCCTGGCGAATGTAGAACGTAATCCGTCCATAGATCGCTTATAGAAAGAACCTATTCTGGTTGGATGCACTGGACCCTCCAGAACACCCAGTTTCGGCCCACCTTCCTCCAGATTTAACAAAAACCTTCCAAAGGAATCTTCAGGCCATTTTTATTCCATTGACATTCAACTCCTTCGTTTCCTGAGGCTGTCGGCGCCTTGTTCACCTTCAAGAAGGGAAGACTGGCCCATTCGGAAGTGCACAGTTTCTGGACGTCCCCGACACTTCCCGTAAATATAAACCCGTCAATGGCCGTCGGCTGTTTGAAGTGACCACTTTTATGGCTTTCTAAATAAATATCACCCATTTTGGCGGAAAAGCAGTGGTATGTTTCTGGATCTCCCAATGGCTGCAAATGGCTGCGAAAAGCCATAACCAGGGAAGCAGAGAGGGTAAAGAAGTGAAGAGATACGGAGAAGAGAAGGTACTTTAAAGGTTGATTCATAATGCAAAATGTAAGGGAAAGCGTCTTATTACCTTAAGATGTCATGGGAAGTCATTTCTGGGGAGAAGAGTCAACCTTCATTGGTAGTAGTATACTATAAGGCATCCATAGTATATAAGCTCCGTAGCTTCAGCACCAAAAGGGCTCAAAACGAGCTGAAAGAAAATATGTACCTTTAATTGGTTTTAAAGATTACTCATGAGCGTTTTGAGGCCACTTGGGTTGCTCATATTGGAATTATAGGGTACATCAACTGTCCAACCTTGAAGAACCATAAGCTCCAGAGGACATAAGAAGACATCACCCTTTGATCTGAAGTCCATACTTATAACGATAAATGACCATTTACACCTCTAATATCTACATCTTCCATATCTCTATCTTCCCTTCCTCTTGTTCATCACTTTCATTATCTATACTTACTCCTTGGTCTGTCTGGATAACCTGTAATCGCCAGTAGAACCTTATATCCTCCAACACAACCCCATTCCCTTCACTTCGTCTACTTTGCCTTCGCTGACTATGTATTACCGTCCAGGCTATACTATATATCAAACTTGAGCCAGTCCAAGTCGCCGTACGGCTGGTTTCCTTTTTGCAAGTTCTCGTTGCTGTCCGACCCGTGCTGGCCCTTGAGACCATGGGTAAGTGTCGACCTCGTGTTGGAAGGTTTGATCTCGTACTTGCTGCCCACTTCGCCCATATCGGTATCCATGGGAACAATGTTATCGTCGTCCAACGGTGTCATCTTGTCGTCGTCTTCGTTGTGAAGGGAGGTGTACGTACGGAAGAAATCGTCGTCTGCCATGGTATCACCGGTCTTATCGGGAGAATTCAAGTTGGTGTGGCTATCTGCTGTGAACGCTGTAAACGGCGTCACATCAGAAGGCACAATAAACGACTGCCGGGACGAAAGATGGGTGGTGTTCGTGTATGACGATGGCAGGTGCACTTCACTCGGAGCATTATTATTATACGACTGCGTCAGCGGATTCTCGAAATATGTGTTGGACGAGAATCCCATTACTGGAGTGGAAACGTTGTGACGCATGGCGTTGGCTGCTGAAGGCACAGATCCACTGAGACTGTTAAGGTTTGGTTGGACAAACGGAGTGTTTCCTGTGGCTCCTGGAGTGGCTGCACTGTTGGGAGTGAATGGCTGAGGCGAGGTCATGGAGTAACCGTTCGGCGTGCCAACATACGAAGACTTTCTGTTGAGGTTGGTCACAGACGTTCTTCTGTTGAGCGAAGAGGCCTGGAACCCACGTTTCACCGTCGGCGTACCGGCTCCATTGTTAAACGAGCTGCTCATGGAAAGCAGGGACGGAATTCTGCGGTCAAACCCATCCAGCATCTCGTTGATATTGATATCGGACTTTTTCCGCTTAAACTGTGACGTCGTCGAGTATGGCGACGAAGGTTTGGAGAATTGAGAGTTGGCTTGAAGGTTCAACAGAGAGCCAACTGAATTGATATACGACCCGGGGACGGAACCTGCCGCTGAGCCCGGGGCCGAGCCTGTGTTGGAAGGTTTCGGCAAAATCAACACGTTCTTCGGCCTTTCGCCGGTATAAGAAGCGCCGTAGGAGCCTGCTGGCGCAATGTACAGCAGAGACTGGTTAATCGGTATTCCTTGGTCGTCTCTGTATCTTGCGAACTCCAGCGAAGACGGCGTTCTGTTGGGGAAGGAAGAAGCTGCCTGAACCGAGGAAGAAACGTTACGAGCCGAACTGGACGCTCTTCTAGAGCATCTTTTCTTGATAACATCTGTTTTGAGTGATAACGGACGCATCGTGCCGTGAAGCTTCAAAAATAACCCACAGGCGTTACACAAGGTATTCCCCGAGGGATCTTTACGCCAAAGGGGCGTTTTCATGGTATGACAATTCTGGCATTCCGTAGGTTTATCCTTATTCTCGTCCTTTGAGTCATCCTTGGCCTTTGCCGACTCCGAATCCGGCTCCGACGTGTCCTTCTCCTTTCTAAGCGACGAAGTCAAGTTCGAAACCGGACGAGCTTCTCTTTTCTGTGACGTAGGCGGCGTGGGCGCCGAAGCCTTGCCTGTTTGAATCTCTCGTGGAGGACTCTGGGAAGAGTACACTTGGACCGTCGAAACGCCCTCAGAAGGTTCCTTTTTGATTCCAGAGCCAGCCTTAAAGCTCAACGCATCGCTATCTCTGCTTCCATTGGTTGTAGACATTCTTCTCTTGCTTTCAACACTCAGTTCCTGGAAGTGCCTAGGAGGACTGCAGTCCATAGAAGACGGCGTGATTTCCGTCTGGGGCGGCGCCCGGTGGCTCTTGCCGTCCCTAGAGCTCGACCTAACGTGGTTACTCCTCAAATCGTCCACGGAAAGCGGCAGCAAAAGGTCCAAAACTCGAGAATCCACAGGCCCCTGGTTCTGCTGCCCCAGAAGATGAAAATGGCCCTGGTTTTGCCCTCCCGAGCTCCCCTGGCCCTCATTCTGCGCCAGAGAACCCTCCTTCCGCCACTGGCGGTTCTCCACCCTCGGTTTAAGCGCCAAAAGCTTCTTGGCCTGGCTGAAAAGCTCCAAAATCGTCGGGCCCTGGTCCAAACCGGCCCGGGCACGGGCATCGCTGGACAGGCTCTGCGGGCTGTCCATTAAGGGAAGTGTTTAACGGTGGTAGGGAGTTTTTTGGTGATTTTTAGATGAAAATGGACGTCTGGAACGGGGTAGTGATGGGGTACACCGATAATAAGGAAGTAGAAGGAATGTGGATTAAAAAAGGGATGATTTTCTGGGGTTCAAAAAAAGTGGGAAATCGTCTCCTTTTATACTTTTCAGGGGTGCCTTCTTCTTTGCTTATCGTTGTTTTATTGAATTTATTAAAAAATCCTGGGGGGAGGTATTTTGGCTTTAACTTTTTTTCCTTCACAAAATGTTATACTCATTTTTTTCCTCTATGACACCAAAAAATTAATATTTTTTTTTTTAGAGGTCCAATCCTGCATGAAAGCCCCCACATCCAGAAAAAAAAAATGTCCTTATTTCTCAAGGCTCCCCCACACCATCTCCAGTCCCCACGCTATGTACAAATGCTACTGAATAAGGGACGAGGAAGGTGGAGGGAAGGCGATGAAAGGGGGGACAATGGGCATCACATGACACGATCTCACGTGCACCCACGTGCTCTGGTAATCATCAAAAATGTTCGTACGTACATTTTCTGCGGTCCCCTTATGCTAGGCGCATTTGGACCCTTTATGCGGTATTTTGCAGCCACCCAAAAAGGCACCAAAAGAGCCAAGAATCAGCTCAAGTCTTGTATGGTCAGGTAGTCTTGAGTGATCTCAGGCCACTGCCTCCTCTTCACGTGGCTCTTCCTTATGGTGGTGGTTCTTCCTCCTCATACGGTCCCAGTACATCGTTGTGCTGTTGGACTCGGCGTGAAGTCTATATTCAAAAGACACACCAGCCACACGCTCAGTAGATCCCGTAGCCAACGTCTCCACGCAGTCAGAGCCTTGGAGAATCAAGTCACACTCACGGATAACACGCAAAATGGCGTCACACATGATCCGACGAGCCTGGAACGGCTGCAAAGGTTTCTTATCGTCGTCGTCGCCGCCACGACGACGTCCAAAGTGCAAGTTGGAGTTCCACAAACTCACAATGTCCTCGTCCCGGCGGATGCTCAATGCCAAACCGGAAATATCGCTCAAAAGCTGGTCTTGAATATGCTTCAGGTACTGTTTATCTGGAATAAGCGAGCCTGTCAAGGTACGAAGCACAAGACGTTCCCAGATCATCGACGTTCTTTGTCTGACTCTGGCGCTCATTTCTGGATCCTTATCGGAAGCGTTTCCAGGGTGGGAACGACGCCCAAAACGGAACACCCAGCGGCCTCCCTTGGCGTTGATTGGATCCTCCCACACCGGGTTGATGCCTGTTTTGAAAATAAGAAGCTGCGTGCTGTGGTGCAACTCAAACGCTCTTTTCGTCTGGCTCAAGCTGCCCCACAACTGTTCCACAGATGCAATGCTTTTGGTGGTGGAGCTGGGATCAGCCACGCTGATAAACTCAATCTCGTTGGTCGTTTGGAGGTACGAATCAACCGCAGCAGAAGCCGAAGAAGCTGCTGGTTCGGTGCCGGTAGCCTTTTGGGCAGCTGCAACAGCACTGTCAGTTTCACCCTCCTCTGGCTTGGTCACCTTCAGCCTCAGATGATGCCAAACAGTCCAACAGTACGGCAACACGTGGTGGTTCTCTGGGACCAAGGCCACGGCCGCCTGGGCCTCTTTAACAGGGTCTCTCTTGGGCAAGTCTATGCTGGCTAGCGCACTGTGGTCTTCTCTGTGGCCGTTGTCGTGGTTCCTATGTCCATTTCCATGGTTATGCAGATGATGATGATGGTGATGATGATGAGTGTGGTCTGAGTTTCTATTGGAGTTTGAGCCAGAGCTGTGTTGGTGGTTTCTGGACCGGTACAGCGAGCGATGGTTATTGTTATTGGTATTGCCACCAGCCGACGACGAAGGGCTGTTGTTCTGGTTGTTGTTTCTATGCGAGCCGCCCGTGTGGCCTTGGCCTTGGCTCTGGCCCTGGCCCTGGCTCTGCTTGGCCTCTCCCGGCTTGTTTTGGTTCATGATCCTGTTGAACAAGGATTCGGCTCTTTTCAAGTTTTCCGACATGACAGGACGACAAGGAAAGCAGATGGATATATAAGTGATGGGGTACAGCGGAGGGAGAAGAGCCTGGATAACGGGATAACGTTGGGTGGAGGCGTGGAAGGACGGAAGGAGGCGTTTGTAGATGGAGTTTGGAGTCTAAAAATTTTCAATGTACATGGTGGGACTGGAGGGGTCGTGCGAGGCACATAAGGGAAGACCCAGAGTCCCAGGGAAAGAACCCCCGGGAGGTGGTTTAGTGGATTTGGAGTGTTTTCTGGCTTTTAAGAGGCCCTTTTTTTATCTTCTTTCTTTGGAATCGTTTGGTTGGCGGGGGTTATTGGAAGATGCCTTCGCGGTGATGGCTGGTGATGGCTGGTGATGAGATACATAAAAGGTTCCTTGGTTTAAGGGTCGAAGAAAGAGGGGTAATTCAGGGGCTGGGGTATAAATAGAGGTGGATTTCCTGGTAATTTATTGGAAGAACTTTTTGTCTACGTGGCGTGGTGGATGTGTGGCCAGTGGCAGTCGTACCGTTTGCAGCCGTTTCGCAGCCATCGCTAAGCGAGATCCACGAAAGTACACAAAAGGGAAAAAGGGGAGGTGAAGGTAATGGAAAGGGGTGGTTTCTTAAGGTTATCTAAAGATGAACGTTGCTTGGTTGTTTTTTTCTGAACTCCCATTGGATGGCGTGGGTTGCAGAAGGAGATGAGCTGGAGAGGTAGCTTAAGCGAGGCACTTACTATACGAAGCAGATGTCAAGAACCATGCAGAGTGGATAGTTAGAGATGTTTGGGGAATGAGGGAATTGGGGAGTTTGGGGTTTTGGGTGGACTGGATGAATATTTGGAGGTTTCGGTGATGGATAAACTGGGGTTTCGGAAATGGAGGAGCATTGCCGAGTGGAACAATACGTCCGTGGAACAGACCAATGGTGTTGTTTCTAATGGAGGGGACTAAAAAGGGTTGGTTTTTCAGGTTGACGGGAGAAAAGTGTTGATTGTTTTGGACTTGCAGGTTCAAGTTAGGGAAAGTAAGTGTGGTTTAATTGACTGCACTGGTTATGATTAAGTGTACGCTTTGCTTCCTAAGCCATGTTCATGAGTGTCTCCAGATATAGTGTCAAAGTTGAAGTTACAGTAAAGGAATGTTCTCAGAGAGACTAGAGCCAAATGAGGGAGGAAGAGTGATGTTTTTCATTAACTTCTGGTATATACTTTTGGTGTTAACTGTCCAATTGTGCTCGTTCACTTCTTCCATTTAAACTAACCATTCCTTCTTTAAACGTTATTCCACATATCGAAAGACCAACTTACCACTTCAACTCAATGCCTTTAAACCTTAAAACCTAATGCCTTAAATTACTTTACCTTCCCATTTGTTGGCCAACCCACTTAAATGACATTCTTCTAGTCTTTCTCCCTCCCTCCCTCCTGTCCATCCACCCATCAAAGTCTAATTTGATTTTGTGTAATTACCTTGCAGATCAACAAAAGCCTAAACGTTCAACAATGCAAATCCATTCCAGCCAAACCTATAGAAACCTTTATCTTACAAGTACTCCCGGTCTGACCTTCCCTGGTTATGGCCCTCCTACACACAAGCTACACGCTTGACACATATTTACGATTATGCGCTTACTATACCATTTGCAGCCATTCCTCTACTGACGACCGTAGTAGTGCAAGTATCCACCCAAAGTCTTACATCCGTTGATGTAGTTGCTGACGTTCAACTTCTCGTTGATGGAGTGAGCGCCGTCGTCACCACGGCCCATAGGCAAGAGAAGAACCTGAGTACCCAACTCTTTCTCGAAAGTCAAGGTGATTGGAATGGAACCACCTTCTCTGGTGAAGTCTGGCTTGACGTTCCACACGTGCTCGGTGGCCTTGGAAGCGGCAGTGAAGGATTCGTTGAATGGGTCAGACTTCCAGTAGTCACCGTCGTGGATCAACTCAACCTTCAACTGGTTCTTGGAGTTGAGCTGCTTGAAGGCCTTGGTGACGTGAGCAAACACCAACAGGTCCAACTTGGCCAGCTCGATGTCTGGAACAGTACGGATAGAGAACTTACCAATAACCTTGGCTGGAATGACAGTCTTGGCACCAGCAGCAGAGAAAGCACCTTCAACACCGTGGATAGACAAGGATGGGTATCTCCATCTGTGCTTCAAGATATCCTTCTTGTCGTCGTACAAGGCAGTCTTGGAGCCAGAAGCAGCCTGCAATTCCTCAACAGAGAAGTCAATGTCGTCATACAAAGCGTCCTCCTCTGGAGTCAACTCAGCGACCATCTCGTCAATGCCAGGAACAAGAATCTTACCGTCAGAAGACACCAACAGCGACAAAACTTGCACCAAGTCGGTCATTGGCTCGGCAACCACACCTCCGAAAATACCAGAGTGCAAGTCAGCGCCAGGACCAGAAATGGCAACCTGGTAGTAGTTGCATCCTCTCAAACCATACGTCAAAACAGGCTTCAGGGTGCCCAACCAGTAGTTGTCAGAAATACACACAGCGTCCACGCCGTTAAAGTACTGCTTGGCCTCTCTAGCAATAAGATCCTCAAGTCCCAAAGAGCCAGACTCCTCCATACCTTCAAAGCACACCACCAAGTTCACAGGCAACTCCAAGCCCAAGGCATTGTGGGCCTCAATGACGTTCAACCAGCCCATCACCGGTCCCTTATCGTCCGTAGAGCCTCTGCCGTACAAGATATCGTTCTGCTCGTCGTGTCTCATCTCAAAAGGCTCCGAGGCCCAGCCGTCTTCCAAACCAGCAGGCTGAACGTCGTAATGGCCATACACAAGCACAGTCTTCTTCTTCTCGTCGTTACCGAAACGAGCCAACACAATTGGCGGCAAAAGCAAGTCTGGGTTCGACACTGGAGGTGGCTGTTTGCCCAAATCCTTAAGTTGGATATCGGTAAAGCCCAAAGTGGTGAGTTCATTGACAAGGAAAGCAGCCATTTCCACCACTTTTGGTCTGAGGCCCTCGTCTGAAGAAACAGAGGGGATGGCGATGGAACGTCTCAAACGGTCGATGAAGGCGGGCTTCAATTCGTCGATTTTGGCGAAAAGGGGCTCCAAGTCGAGTTTTTCAAACAGCATGTTGGGGAAGAAGTGTGGTTTGTTGAACAAGAATTTTCCATTTGGAGCCGTACGAATATGGGGTTGGTGTGTGCAGGACATGGGAAGGTCCACCGCCAGGTGGGCCTTTCCAAACGCCAACCTTTGGCTTTTCAGGAAGCCGGGGGCTCTATCATGGCTATATAAGCCACAAGAAAGGAATTGGTGCTTTTTCTGGGAGTTGTCAGTGTTTCTGGTGGATGGGTTGGTTGTGCTCGGCTAATAGCGGCCGTGCCGAGAGCCAGAGGTGGAAGAACAGGCAGAGTAGTAGATTTTGGGTATTAAAAAAAGGCTAAAAAGCTTCAATCTCAGCCAATCAGGACGCTCCAATTTCCAGCATTTTCCTTCATTCTTCTTCTCTTCATTCCTCTTGTCTTACTAAAGTGTGTGCGGCGATTGGATACGGCAGCTTAGAGCCAAGTATGGGGTAACCCAGAGCGACGAGACGAAGTTTAAAGTGTGGAATGCTAAAAAGGTGGTTTTTCTAAGGCCATTGAGGGTCGTTTGGGGTTCGGAATCTTGAAATTCCTCGGAGACTGGTTGTTTTTGGTGGGTGCAAATTACTGGACCTTTGGCTGCAAACGCGGTGTGGCTGCGCTGAACTCCGAAGTGGTTATGGAGAGTTGGATGGGAGGAAGTGGGAGGAATGGGAAGGTGTGGTGGTGAAGAGGAATTGAAGTGGAGGGATAACTGGTGGTGTTTTGGGGGGTTTCTTGGGGTGGAAGTTGGTGGAAGGTGGAAGTGATGGACCAGTGCTTAGTGAAAGATGAAAGGGAGAAATGACTGTGTATGTTAATTGGGGATGTATAGGAATTTTGGCTTTTTAATGGCTGGAGGAATGGGGAGTCGAATGCTATTGGTATTTTTAGAGGGCCGTTGGTATTGGGGTGAATTGGTATGAGTGTGGTTTGTTGGTTAAGGTGTATAGTATGGGGAAATGTGGACTTGAAGTGTCAGAGGAAACCCTTCGAGAGTATGTCTTTCAAAATGGTTTCGAGGAAGGATATTTTATATTGGGTGTGAAAGCACGTTGTTTTGTATTTTAGGGATAGTGGAAGGTTTCTGGGGAATTGGCGTGGAAAAGGGTTGACCTACAACTGAGGTTTGTAGAGGACCAGTGGAAGAGACCAGCACTTTTTTAGTGTATATTTCTCTACAACAACCTTAATACTAACATAGAGCCTGAAAACAATATTGGGAACATTTTCATAGGATTTTTGATAGAGTCTAAGTACCTTTGAAGGAAAATGGAAGTACATAATATCACCTACTTACCACCGCTGTAGCCATGCTGCTTAAAACCATACGTAAGGTAAGGATGCTTTCCTGGCTTTGTCCTTTTCCTTGTTTCAGCCAGCTACCACCTTCAGCGCCCACAATGTTTACGTCTTGTTCGGAAGTCACTCTAAATGCCCCCAGCTCTGCTCAGTTCCATCGTCCTTAACCACCTTCTTTCCTCCAACTACACCACATCTTTATTTATTATATTTTATTTTTATTTTTTATATATTTCTAATAGCCATTTGGCCATCTTGACGAGTGCTAAACTTAAGGGCACCGTCGCTTATGCAAAGGATCTAACACCCAGTCTTCAACTTGCTGGGGCATGCTCATCTTTCAGACACTGCAAATGGTCTGAAGACAACGGGAGCATCATATTTGGCACACTTCTTCAAAGCTGTCTTTCTCTTCCTTCTTAATTTAGCCTTGGAAGGCATAGGATGAGAACTCTTCGAGGCAATTGGTGATACCTCGTCTTTCAGAACTGAAGAAGCCACTGGGGCTTTAATACTAGTGGTCTTTTCCTTGGAAGCCTTGGGGGAATCGGCATCTGGAGACAGAGAAGCCACGGAATGAATGTTGGTTTCTGAAAGACAGGAAGACGAATTGGAGGAGGTTTCGTCCAGAGAAGGAGCAGCTTCCTTGATTTTGGTCCGTTCAAGAAGCTTTAGTTCTTTTTGATCAGGAACTTTGACAGTCCTGGGTGAATTAAAGCTGATGGAAGCTCCATGAAGTGTAACTGGAAGAGTTTCAGTTACTGGAGTGTGACAGGCCTTGACGGCTGTAGACACTTGAGGAGCATACTGGTGGTATGTCTGATGGTACTCGAGAAGCTTTGAAAGCTTATTGAAGTGGTGGTAGTACGAGAAAGTACTCACCTGTAAGTTGTTTGGAGGATCAACGACAACTTGTTCATCAGTAATAACTGGAAGGTGCTCAGAAGGTTCTTCAATTGGAGAAACGTGGGAAATGCCATTCTCTGGTTGTTCAACAGGAGAAGCAGACTTGTGAAAGTAATTCTTGAACTTCAGAAGGTACTTGCCAGGATGGAACCTTTTTTCAGACTGAGACTTGGTCTTTTGCTTCTTGGTTGCTGGCGGCTGTGAAAGAACAGAAGCCCAGGAAGCCTTGGAATCAGTGGAAGACTTGGAAGACTTAGGAGCATTGGGAGACTTAGGAGTCTCAGGAGACCTAGGAGACTTAGGAGGCTCAGAAACATTGGAAGACTTAGGAGTCTTAGAAGCCTTTGGAGACTTGGAAGCCTTGGAAGTCTTAGGAGCCTTGGAAGCATTAGAAGGCTTGGAGTTCTTGGAAGCTTTAGTGGCCTTGGAAGTCTTAGAAGTCTTAGTGGCTTTCTTAACTTCATCCTTTACACCATTGGAAGACAGTATCCACTGCTTGTAGTCGACCTTCATGTCCCAAGCAGAAACCTTGGGAGCCTTAGAAGGAACAGGTTCTTTTGGAACAGCCGGAATGGAAGCAAGAGCTTTTGAAGACTCAGACGACAAGGTTTTAATCTGGGAAGACTTATTGGTTTCAATAGAAACCTTAGTAGTGGAAGACTCCTCCCTTAACTTTGTTCTTGGAGCAGTAAATGGTTTACCAGGTAAAACGTAAGACTTCTCTGCATTTTGGGCCAGAAGCCCGTCGTCCTGATACTGGTCGTAAAAGGGTTGAAACTTGAGAAGCTTCTTGAAGTGGTGGTACAGACCAGGCTGCAAATTGGACTTATGGAGCTTACCAGAAGCCTCGATCTTTTGGACTGATGGAACAGCCATCTTCAGTGGAGTCTGAAGACCATTGACTGCCTTGTGAGCATAAAAGTGCTTCTTTGGAAGCTTACCATCATGGATAATAAGCTTTGGAGCTGGACGAGAGGGCTTGAAGGTCGAAAGGCGTTTTATTTGCTTCTTGGAGAAGGTATCTGACCATTTTGGAAGAGAACAAGCCTTTTTCTGTAAAATTGAAGCTTTCTTAACCTTCGTCAAAGCAGGAGAACAAGAAACAGGTTCCTTAAGAGCCAGAAGGTCGGTTCCAGAAGAGCTGGAAGCTGAGACAAGAGATACGTCGCTCACAACCGTCTCAGTGGATGTAGCGGGGGCAATATCAGTCGACGAAGCAGGTTTCGTAACAAGTTCAGCCATTTTGGCATCGACTTTCGACTGGAAAAGGGTTCTAGCTTGAGGACTAGAGGTTGATTGAAAGTAGTGGGTGAAGAACTTCTCAAGGTACTCGATATCCATGGGGATATCCAAAGTAGATTTTAAAGTTTGGAGGTTTTCGCTGTCCATTGAGTCAATGGGAAGCTGAAATGTGAATACTTGAACCATTGTTGATGATTTATATGAGTTTGTGTTGTAAAGTGTTGATAATTCTAATAGGCAAACTCTGAGAAGAAAGAAAAGTGGTAGAGAAAAAAGAAGAGAAAAAGTGGGAAGTGGGCGTCCTTAAATATTGCAATTTTGGCTCCAGGAAATAAAATAGGGAAAGTATAGCGCTGGGGAAAGCAGAGTGACCTGGTTATATGGTTGAGAAATACAAAAAGTTTGGGGAGCGATAACTTTACACAGAGAAGAGATGGAGATTTGGATTTTTGATATGTGCTTCTAAACTGTATTTTATCTTTATTTAGAGACCAATATTGCCAGTAGTAGCTCAATTGGGTGTACAGTTAGTGGGTGCAAAAAACTACAGCCAGTGAGGGCTCTCGGGTACAAAGACCAGAAAGGGCCAGATAGGGGCGCACACTTTCCGAGACGTAGCCGTCAATAGCCGGGAATAGAATGGTAGGCATGTAAGGGTTTTGATGAGTGCCTTTTTTTCAGTAGAGGTTGCTTTGTATGGGCGTTGGTTGAGCGTTGATAGTATGCGTTATGCCTAACGGCGCACAACGTGTAATATAGAGATATGCCGAATTTGAAAGGGTTCAAACTTAATTCATTGAATTTTTTTGACTGAATTGATTGAAATTTTGATTTCTCTGGGCTTTGGGCTCGTGGAGAGATGGTGTGTCTCAGGTTTGCCTGGTAAGGTCGATGAAAGGTGGTAGGAGAGGCAGGGCTAGTTTATTCAAGTAAGGCTGTTAGAAAATAAATCATAGCGTTGCGTATTATTTAGGGAAAGTCTAACGTTGATTTTTTGTTGATTTGGTGGTGTTCGTGGATGGGTGTAAGGGCATAACTCATACCAAGCTCTTCGAGCATTTATGAGGCAAGTGTAGGCAAGCTCTTACGTCCTGGTCTACTCGCTCATTATCATTTATTCAATTATACAAAATAGGGAAGTCTAATGGAAGATTTTGTCGGCCCATGGCGGGAAGGACAGAAACGTCAGCTTGCTCCATATGATGGTATAACACTTTAATAAGTATATGCTGTAGGCTGCCAACCTCAAGCCAGGTCTTCTGAGACACAAAAGACACTATATACTACATAAAATTATAGTAAAAAAACCATTACTTTCTCATCTTAATTACTGGTAGATCAACTGGCTGTCTGAGAACTTCACTACTGAAGACTCACCCAAAGGCACCACCATCCAGTGATCTACTACACCAATTGTAATATCAATAACCCCATTTCTTTTCGTTCTTCAATATCCTTCTTTCTAACTTACAAGCCACTTCCAAACTTTTCCAACGCTTTCCCTTACTTATACCAAGTGGACCCTCAACCAACCTTCCATCTCTCAAACACCATACCGTTTACGACCTTCCTTGACTCCAAATCCTACAAAAATTCAACACACATAACCTCCATCTCTCTTCATCCTCCACTGCAACTTTCAACCCATTTCCTCCTCCCCATCCATAAATCCACCAAATTTCAAACGGTTATCCAGCCGCACATACATGTCTCGGCTGCGCTTCAGGTACTTCTAAGAACATCCCATGTAACTCTTTCCACAGACGGAATTTGAAATTTCCAAAACCTGATCTGAAGTCCTGAAACCTCCAGCTTTCTAACCATGCCCATAAATCTCCAATCCCTTCTCCCATCAACAATATACATAGGGACTTCTGAAACCTGGGGTAGATCAGGAACACGGCCCGTGCTCGTAACACCCTCGAGACCAGGGCCCTTCACGAGTATATAAACCCCTACAATTCCCACTTTCTGGCTGATTTCTTCATTTTTTTATACATCCATATTCAACCTTATCCTCTTGTTGTCTGTCGCCATGGCCCCACTTCTTGCCATACTTCAAAAGAAAGGCTTTCGGCCATCGCTTTTGCTCCTAGAATACACTGCCAATGGAGAAACGTGGATTCGAGTAACCAGTTTCCAAGCTGGGGTAGAAGTTATACGAGAAATAACACTCCAGCCAGGGGAATCGGTGGTTGGCCGAATTTCGCTCGAGCTCAGGAAATCCAACGTCACTGTCTCTCCCGGCTTGGGATTTGAAGCTCCAGCGTTCTTTACGGTTCCCAGCCCCAACAAAGCTAAGCTTCGAGATATCACGGGCTTGAAGCCTCTGGATGGGTTGATCGTCGGAATAAGGGATGTCACCTCCAGTGGGTGGAGTATTGCCGAGAGGTTGTGGATGGCAAGGTGGTGGATCCACTGGTTGCTCCAATTGTTCTATGGGTTGATTGTTTTGATGTGTTTATCATGGGAACAGGATTGGATTGGCTGGGCGAGATTCTTGGTGGTTGTGGTATTGGCCTGGCCTGTGGCAGGTATTTGGAAGGTGTTTGCAGACTTCAGGCCCAAGTTACGGGTTGGGAGAGGTCGTCGTAGGGGTGTTCGTCATCGCTTGGCGCCCTTGCACGGGTTATTTTGGAGGGTTTTTCTTCCCCTTCATCGGCTTGTCTGTGTGGTCTGAGGTGGTCGGTGGTTGTGCGGTTGGTGGTTGGTTGGTTTCTTATTTATTGTGTCTTTGGTACCACAAGTTTCCTTTATTTCGTCAGTTATTTTTTTGGTCTTCGGTTAATATATTTAGAGTTAATAGAATGAAACAGGAAGAGTATTTTAGTTGATGTGGTTGTTTGAAAACATTATTTGGTGGTGGTTTGGAGGGCATTGGTGGCATTCAGGTAAGGGAAGTGGAATTGTGATAAGGTCGCTTCTTAAGGCAAGACACGCTTAGCCTGCTGGTTGGAATTGACCAAGGGTACTAATAAGTTGAACTTCATTTACTTTTACTACTTCTATGGATGCTTACGGAGGTAGTTCTACGAGAGAGTTTATCACTCTTCATGCCATGTATTCAAGACAGAACTTGGAGTGACACTAGCCAGATCAACATGGAAAGAAAGGGAAGCCCACGTACCTTTATTTCTGAGTTTTTCTTGATGAATCTTTAATACTCATTATAAGGATTGAGTATGTTCAATGTCTTCAGTCACTGTCTGTGTTCACCAATGACCAGGTCCAACAAAGACACTAGTAGATTGAATTCCCAGTGATCCCCAAGTAACATTAACAACAACCACTTTAATAGATAAACCTCCAAAACAGTATTCTATCTTTCCTGACCTTTCTACCATAGTCCATTGACTGCACCATATCACCAGTCACTGGATGCCTCTTACTCCCTCTATATTCCAATCTCCCATACCCAAGTCCACCAAAATCTCCAAAATTTGCAGATCCCCAAAACCCACCCTCTTAATAAGCCAAGTTAAATACCAGCCTTTTTCAACTTCCCTCAAAACCATCCAACTCGTTTCCTCCCTTCTACCTCTTCCTCTAGGACCTCCACATTCGCAGCCATTTTTCATCGCACCATACTTAACTACACCTTCACCAAACCCACTTAACCGTCCTGTCCCGTCCCCGCCCACGCCCCTGAAGAACTATAAAAGGAGCCGATTTCCTCCTACTTTCCTCAATCCAGCTTTTTTGAACCTCCACTTTCCCCGCATCAATTCATCTAATTCCCCTGCCCAGACACATGAGCGACAGTGACGAGATCCTGAGCGGGACGGACGATGACGATATCCTCAATGCCATCATGAAAGGGCTGGCAAAGCCGAGGAAACCGCCTACGCCTGCTCCAGCAACAACATCAACAGCCACGGCGGACTCTGACGACGAAGTCAGTATACCTACGGTGTTCTTGACCCAGGGCGCTAAGAACACTAGTTTGTTGAAGAAGGCAAACGAGATCAGCCAGCATATCAAGGAGGAACAGGAGAAGACGACAAGGCAGTTGGAGGAGCTTGGACGACTCAAGAGGGAGATTCTCGAGGAACTCAACGATAACGGCTCGGCATTGACATATACGTATAAGTCTGCAAACGACGTGATTGAAGAGTATATCCAGCATTACTATGCTAACCATTACTCGCTACGAGCACACCGGCACTTCTACTTCTTTGGAGATGTGTATAGGGTGGAATTGGGTGATGTTCTGGATGAAAAGGGGACGTTGATTGACCTGATGGGCTTGAGCATGGACGAGTCGCTCTTTCCGGCTTACAATAGGGCATTGGCTGGAAGGGGTGTTACTAAGGAAGATGTGGCTTTCTGGTGTATTGGAAAATGCCTAGATGAGACACTTCTCGAGGATTACCTACGCTTTTTGCAGCAGTATAAGCCTGAAGATGATGGTAAGCCGGTTATGGGGATTGAAGAGGCCCTAGAAAAGGTCAGCGGGACGAAACCAGCGTATAAGATGCCCCTTAAGATCAGACACTTTAACAATAACGTTCGTCTATCGATCCTTCGAGCTTCAATGCTTTTCCTCGCATATTCACCGTCCACAGACAGAGTTCCATATATTCTCTGCTTCTTCCTTGCATCCTCCGACTTCTACGCCAATAAGCATTGCAGAGACTCACTCATAGAGTTCCTTATGAAGCCTACTTTCTCGAAGATAGCAGCGGAAGACTCATCAAAGGCTATTTACGATACCTTCCTTGCATTGAAGCCCCATTACTACGGCAAAGAACCAGATGAAAACTACCAAAAACATTACGAGCTTATTTTTAATTTCTTGAGCAACCTCCATTCAGCATTCAAGCACACCCTGGGCCTGGAAAATGCCACTTTGGTGCTGCTTCTGAGAAGTTTCCTTCTTGACGACTTCCACCCCTCCACTTCCCCCTTTTCCATTGATGAAATCACCAGTATCCTCAACGACTCCCTCCCACGGCTGCCCACGACGGTCGCCCAGCATTCAACCTTGGCTAACCCCATCTACAAATACGTCTTCAAGACCAGAATCTGTACGCGGCTTCTCACCGAGATGCTCTATTCAGACCTCGACAAAAAGCCATTCTTGACCCTCCACATCCAACTCCAGTCCCTCAAAGACCGTCTCCAGCAAGATATGAGCCACTGGCTTTTCCTTAGCAATGACATTCCATACAAAGCAGATGTCTCAGCTGGACTAAGTGAGGCATACCATGCATTAGACCATTTCAGCACGGTTTTAAATAAAAACCTCCTGCTCATACAAAAAGACATATTCTACGAGGACCCATAATTCCCCACGAAAAGCGCAATCTATTATGATTTTGTGGAACTTTGATAACACTTCTTGTTGGGGTTTGGTTGCAAAATACAGACCCCACGTGGTGCACGGGTGTGGCCCATCCATCCCGGCTATTACTTCTTCAAATGTACCGATAAGAGTCACACTCTCCAACTACTACTTTCTTTCCTGATAATTATTATGACAACCTCCAGCGAAAGACCACTTGTTTACGAGAACCCGGAAATCGATAACCCAGACACTCCAGGCTCCACGGTCACTTTAAAGTATGGCCATGGGCCTTTGCCTGAGCAATTGAAGAACAAGAAGATATTCTTCTTTGATATCGACAATTGTCTTTATGAAAGGTCGACAAAGATCCACGATATGATGCAGGTGAAGATCCACAACTACTTTAAGAAGAATTTGCAGTTGAATGACGACGAAGCACACCAATTGCACATGAACTACTATAAGACGTATGGATTGGCGCTTGAAGGGTTGGTGAGAAACCACCAAGTGGACGCCTTGGAGTATAACTCTCAGGTTGACGATTCGCTTGATTTGAAGTCGGTTTTATCGTTCAACCAGGAATTGCGTGATATGGTTATCCAGATCAAGGAATCCCATCACTATGACGTTTTGTGGCTTATCACCAACGCCTACAAGAACCACGCCTTGAGAGTTGTTTCTTTCCTTGGTCTTGGCGACCTTTTCGACGGTTTGACCTACTGTGACTACTCTGAGTGCCCAATTGTTTGCAAGCCCATGGACGAGTTCTTCTTCAGGTGTCTTGACACAGTGCAAGTGGACAAGAAGGACCCAGCCGCTTTGGGCCAGCTTTCGTTTGTTGACGACAGCGAAATCAACGTCAAGGCAGCATTCGATCTCGGCTTCGGCCACGTTTTCCACTACGTCGAAGTCGAGAAAGAGTACGAGCAGCTCAAGCAGAAAGACGACTACTCCAAGTACTACGAAGGGTCCAGAAAGATCACCATCCTTCGCAACATCCTCGAACTCCAAAAGTACGCCTGATGACATTATGACACTACTACTATGACATGCCAAAGACCTTTCTTCACCTCCAGCTCCATCTTCATCTGGAGTTCCCAGTGCGCATTATATAGAAACGGAATAAAATACACCATAGACAACCCGTTCTCTCCACCATGGCCAAAAAGAACATCGAATACACTGCCAGGGTCGTTTTTCTCCATGGATTCACCCAGCTGGCCCTGGCCTTCTACGCCAAAACCCTGGCGCTCCGGAAAAAACTCGCCCTGCTTAAACTTAAAGCTGTATACTTGAATGCTCCAATCCAGCTTACTCCAGCCCAACTTCCCACCACAGACTCTCTTTCACGGTTTGGAGCTGTTGGAGGCGACGACGACCTCGTGAAGTACCGGGCCTGGTGGATAAAAAACCCAGATAACACTTACGAGATCGATCTGGCGATAGAGAGTGTGAAGAAGTATATGGATGAGAATGCCATACTTAATGAAGAGCTGGGAGAGTACGAAAAACAGGATGAAGAGGATACGAAGCTTCCTATTAAGGGGCTTATCGGGTTCTCCCAAGGTGCTTGTTTTGCTGGGGCCATGGTGCACAAGTTCGAAGAGCTCTTTGGAGCACCTCTAGACTTTGCTGTGCTTTACTCTGGGTTCAGGATAGACACGTCGCTTATGCCTGAAATTAAAAAGTACTATACTGAAGATGATGGAGAGCTGACGAAGGCGAGGTTGTTGCATGTGGTGGGTGAATTAGATACGGTGGTTGGCGAAGATAGAGCGTATACGTTTTACGAGAGCAGCAAGAAGAACCTGGACTTGTTGAAGCATCCAGGAGGGCATTTTGTGCCTAATTCGAAGTTGCTCGTGGACCAGGTGGTGAACTGGATCCAGCAGGAAGAGAAGAAGGCAGAGGAGAAGAAGGACGACAGTGTGGATGACATTTTGGCCATGATGGATAAGGTTGGCGTGTGATATAGACAGGGGAGGTGATATATTTATTAATGCATGAACACTGGATCAGGGCTGGAGAGTGGGTCGCTAAAGCTCATCGTGCTCCACGACCTTTTCGCCTCTATACTTGGCGTAGTACTTTTTATCTTTCTTGGAGAGACCACCTTCAGTAGGTTTAATTCCTGTTTGTTCCTGGACCCAGGACTCCATTTCATGCTTATTCGTAAGCTTACCCTTGTTGAACCTCGAGAAGGTGCCCTTTTCAGAGTCCCAGTACAACAAAATAGGAAGCGTGTCGCCCTCCTGAATAGGAAGATCAACCTTCTTTCCACCCACAGTCACCGTAGCAGGTTCAGCGACGTTTGTCTTCAAATAGCCAAAACTCACTGTAGAAAGAAAGTCAATCGCCATGGTCTTATAAACCGGCGAAACGTTACTATTCTTCGACAAGAGCACCACACGAGGCCCCTCGCCTTCTAAGAACCCAGGAAGGTCCTTCAACCCGTGGACTCTCGTCACGTAGTTCTTAATTCTGCCAGAAACAAAGTCTGTCATTGCCTTAAGCGTTCTCTGGCCATTATACGGTTCAGGCACATGTTTCGACTTCAGCAGAGCTTTCCCTGGAGCATACTTAGGCGGACGGAACACCACCAACGTAGGAAACCCTTGCACTCTATAAGAAGCACACAAGGGCTTATTGGAGTCCTTATCACAGTTCACCGCCGCCACGTGAACGCCATATTTCCCATCCTTATGAAGAAACTTCCCGAGCTTATGCCAGATAGGCAGCAATTGCTTACAGTAGCCACACCACGGAGCGTAGAACTTGACGATAGACGTGTAGTTGGATCTGTGGACCACCTTATCGAAGTTCAGCGGTGTGAGTTCGTAGACGTTTGGATCGTTAGTGTATGAGTCGCCCAGTTCACGAGCTGCCACGAGGAGGCAGAGGAATGTGACTGTCAAGAGTCGAAGCCAGGTGGACATTGGGGGAGTAGGTGAGGTGGTGAAGTTTTCAGTAAACGCGAATACACTTAAGTGATGGTGGAGGTGGGAGGTGGAGGGACTGGCTTTTCTACTAGTGATTTTTGTTTGTATTAGGTGATAACTGGGGTTTGATTTACTTGATTTGTTGCTCTTTTTTCTTTTTGGTTGGGGTGCTCTTGTAGGATTATGGGAATGTGGATTGAATGGGGAAGGGTAGTATGGTGAGGTAGAAATGGTACTGGAGAATGTCAAAAATGGGTAAAAATGAAGGTATTTCATGGTTTAGTAGTTGCAATTGGGTGCTTTTGTTATGGTAAAATAGTTATTTGTCAAGAAATACATTGGTTTGGGGAAATAGCATATGCTTTATGTTGTCTCTATGGAACATGAATAGGTGGATAATAGGTACTTTACATTCACGATAAGCCTTTCTTTTTGGGTGGTTTATTTTTCTTCATGTTTTAAATAGTACCTGTAGTTCTTTTACTTGCTGCTTTGGGTGCTTTGGGCGAAAGTAGGTTGTGAATCACTTGACTATTAATGCTTAGTGGAGTTTTGGCCATAGAGGGACAGAAACACCATAAAAAGGGCTACAATTTTAGCACAGGCGGTAGGATGCTCTTTGGAAAATAATAGACGACTTTTACCGATTTTAGACAAGAATTGTAATTTTGGTGGAAGTTGGCAGTATTTGCTAATGGCTGCAAAGTCCAGAATATACTCGGTTTTGTAGGGTAAATAAGCACAAGATAAAAAATTGTCTTTTAAAGAAAAAAACAAGGATATTTATTCTTCTTAATCCAACTTTCAATAGTATACAAATGGACAGACTAGTGACTTCAGAGGTACATGACAGAGACTCACTATTTCCAGAAGCGATACCTCTCCAGAAAGCCTTACTTAAATACATACTATACCTAATACCTCCTGAAAGAATACCCAAATTTTCCCAATCGAAGCTGGCTGCTTGGAAGCCAATAGATACCAATAATCTCCTCCTGTCACAAGTCTTAGGAAGCTTACATTACTTACTCTCAACAAACTCTTCATCAAAGCACCACCCACTCTACCTACAACCTACACCTCGTATCAATTCCCTTTTATTACCCCTACTAAACCCTAAACCCTATGTAGCAGTGGCGGTGCTGTCCAACGGCTTCTTGCATCCCATACATTCCCCATTGACTTCTCTGACCAAAGACGCCTGGGAATAAAACATACGGTTTTTCTTTAAAACCGACATTGCCTGGACCATCAGCTCCTCGGGACTTCTCCTTGGAGTTACAGCCAGCACCGTGGAAAACACACAAACAGCGCCATCGCTCGTAAGTGTTTCCATTTTATGGCCCTGGTAAACGAGCCCTTTCCTTTCCACCTTCTTATAGAGATCCTCAGTAACGTCAGTTGGGTAAAACTTAAACCTGTCAAACGTTTCAATAGACCTGAACTTTTCAGTCTTCTGTTTTTCTTCTGGGTAAAGCAAACGGGTCAGTGGACTGGGACACTTGAACTCCAAACGAGCAATTTGGATTTCAAGGAAAACCTCCACTTCTCTGCTCCAAAGCGTATCCATACACTCAAGCTGAAGCATGATTTTAATTCCATAGCTTCTGATGCACTCGTTGGAGTAGGAAGTTGGCTCAACTAGTGGAAGCAAGCATTTAAAGAAATGATCAGGAATCACTGCTTCTGTAGGGTCATCAGCCTTTGGTATAACATCAATAGAACACCTCTTATCCAAAAGTGTAAGAAAGTTATGTTTGCAAACAGGCTTTTCAGGAAAGAACACTGTATCCTGTTTGAGGTTCCTAGTACACGTAAAGCGATGAAGTTCAACCCTGAAGCGTGCAATGTTAAGGCTTCTAATACCCTTGGGGTTCTCCAACTTCACCTTGATAAACTTAGACACTCTGGTTCGAGGAAGCACAATTCTGTTCTTCTGGTCGCTCTTGAACTTCTGTTGTCTAAAAGAAGCCCTCATGGTGATGTGCTGACTGTTATCAGGACAAAATCCGTAGACTCTTGTCTGTTGTGATACTCTCTTGCTGCCATAGAGAGCATGGCTCATGGGGAATAAAGCTTTGGTATAATTGAAGGTTTTTCCATTGGAAATAAATTCACAAGAAGCCTTTGACATTGAAAGCCCTCCGGGATGGCCTCTCAATACATACTCAAGTCTCTGTTTTGGCTTTTGGACATCTTTGACTTGTGCTCTTGTTTCATACAACCATACCTTGAGTCTTTCGGCTTTTTCTATTGGCCCAGCAAACCTGAACCGAACTTCAGTGACGGCACAAATATGGGTATCTGTTTCGAAGGTTTCGGTTGAGTGGCTGACATAGCTGGCTGCAAAATGTTCAATGGTTTTGTGGATGATGCTGGCAAGTTTTGTTGGATGGAAATCAGCTTTCTCGAATTGCTCGAGCATGACATAGCTCTCTACGTGGAAATCGTACATTTTGGTGATAAAGAGGGAAAAGGGAAGGCCTCAGGTTTATATAGACCAAAACGCCATGTAGAGCATTTGTGGACCGAAACAGGAAACCATAGTGATCTGTACCGCCTTTTCGCCGAATATTCTGGACTTACCTGAAATAGTAGCTGAGCTAATGAACGGACTAGCGTGGCCAAAAGATTAAGAAAAGGGAGTTGGTGGAATGGCTAATGGAGAGTCCAGTAGAAGAGGTTTTGGACCGTGAGACATCAACAGAAGCAAATAAGGTACAACGAGACAAGCCAACCGAGCCAGAGGTCTTCGTAGTAGAAATATAAAGAAGTAAACGCTGTTCAGCTTGCAGCTTCACAGCGTACAGCTTAACAGCTAAGCAGACTCACAGAGCGTTTATTATGCAATCAGATATACACACCAAAGAAGTTGGCAACAAAGACAGAGCCCAAGCCGATAGAGGCAGAGGCCACGGCAGCACTGGTAAAGTACTTAACAGGCGAGCTTCTGTTGAGGAAAGCCAACGCGAGCGAAATGAATGCTGGTTTGTTAGTATGGAGTTGGTGGATAAGGGTACGACATGGAAGGGAGAGGAAGTGACGTAGAACGCGTCGAAGAATGGCAGAAGGGGGGGTTCCCGGGATGATATAAATTCAGTAGAATGGATATTTCAGGAAGCCAAGGTCAATCGGTACAGTGTTCACTGATCAATACTGGACACTTGGACATGTTCAAAGACAGGTATATTAAAGAAAACCCGAGAATATTTGACATTTACCTGGCCCCAGCCATTCTTCATTTTTCTGTCTTCCTCTTATCATTCTCTTCGATTCTTCCATTTCTTTTACCATCAGTAGTTACGTACCTAGGAGCACAAGGGCGAAGGTGATGAAGGTCTGTTGTTGCTGGAGAGCAGAAGGGAAAATCTCCAGGGAGCCGAACTTAAAGAGCTCATCGAGCTCAGCGAAAACGACAAGGTTGTCGACGGTTCTCTTAAGGTCCATTGGTGGATTGGAGGTGGATTTGGGGTTTGGAGGAAAGGTACGTGGTTAGATAAAGCGAGTAGGCGGTGGGTGGAGGTTGACTGGTGCACGGGTGTGGAATAACCAAAGGCACAGTTATTTGGGGATTCCCAATGAATTTAAGGAATATTTTTATATATTTGGAATCAGGGGACTCAGCTCAGTATAAATTCCAACTTTCAGCACTTTTGGACCACATTTCCCTGAAATACACTGGCCCTCTTCTGCCTACTACGCACAACTATCAACACTTCGCAACAGCCTACTTACTCTTCCAATGTCGTGGGGCTGGAATACCATTGATTCCGATGCGGTACGTGTTTTTGCGTCCACGTGACACTCCTCAACCATATACTAACCCTTCCAGGGCGTTTTCACCGAATTGGTCGAGCGTTTGGGCGTCCAGAACGTCCAGTTTGACGAGCTCTACTCCATAGATAAGGAATCGCTTCTTGCCGTGGCGCCAGTGTACGCTGTGGTGTTTTTGTTCAAGTATAGTAAGCTTGACCGGGAGTATGCGGCGAAGAAACAGCCAATTGACGGTGAATACGATCCCGATTATGCTGAAAAGGGCATCTTTTTTGCCAATCAGACCATCCAGAATGCTTGTGCTACGCAGGCTGTGCTTAACTCGTTGCTTAACAAGCTTGACGATATTGAGATTGGGGAGGAGCTTCATAACTTGAGGTCGTTTATTGAAGGTTTCGATCCAGAAATGGCCGGGGAAACGTTATCCAACTCCGAGACGTTAAGGTCAGTTCATAATTCGTTTTCTGCTCCTAAGTTCATTGATAGTGACCAGTTGCCGCCGCCAGATATGGACGATAAGGACGACGGGCTTTTCCATTTCATTACTTACCTCAATATCAACAATACCATCTATGAGTTGGACGGGTTGAAGCAGTACCCTATCAAACACGAGACTTTGGATGCGCCAGACCATTTTTATGATGTTCTTCCCCGGGTGTTGCAAAGAAGAATCGATAAGTACCAGGGCGAGATCCGTTTCTCGTTGATTGCAATCACAAATAACAAGTTGGAGCAGTATAAGCTCTTGGGTGATGATATGAGTGTCCAGCAGGAACTCGTGAAGAGAGAAACGTGGAAACAGGAGAACAAGTTCCGTCGTCATGACTTCCCAAAGCTTACGGTGGCGCTTTTGAAGAATATCCTGAAGGGAATGAGCGATGAAGAGTGGGAACAGCTTCTAAACCTGGCGAGACTGAAATCGCTTGCACGTCAAAGCCAGCGGTTCCTCCAGTAAGTTGAGGGAAGTTTTTGATTCTCAGGAGTCATCTGAAGGTTGAACGAAAGGTTTAGCATTTGCATGTTGGTTGTTGTCTCTGGTATAAACAGAACAGTGTTCTGGAAAGTCAGGTTCCATACTCCATGCCCTGGCTTTTACAACCCAAGCCTACAGCGATCTATCGTATATATCAATGCAAATGCTATGTATTCAGTCTACTCCCAGTCGCTGAACAGGAGGAAACCACCGCCGCCACGGGAATGTCTGGAGAAATAGTCAAAATCAATACTGACAGCGTTACCCAACAAAACAGCACGCTGGTCAAGCGTCAATGGGCCCGCCACGCTAGGGTACATCAGGCCCATGCCTGCAAACGATGCTGGATCCATACGGACAATGTAGACACCGGTATCAGTGAAAAGCTCTCTTCCCAAACCGACCCAGTTTCTATCCACAGAACCAACCACGTCGCCATCCTTGTTGTACACTGGGAAATCAAAAGCAAGAAATCCAGAGTCAATTGCACCGTACTGTTCATATTCATCTGAGACGTCATCCTCAAGCTTAAACAAGTTGTATCTTCTACGCCACAAGTGCCATTTCTGAACGGATTCACCGATAATCTCGTGCATAAGGTTGCCGTTCTCGTCGTAGCCAGGCAAAAGAGCCTTGATATGCGAATTGATAAATGAAAAAGGTCTCTTAATCGTAAGGATCTTATCGCCATAATTGTTAAACACATCAAGCTCAAATGGACGGTGCAAACGGAAAAACTGTCTTCCCAACGCCTTCATGATTCCAAAATCCTTCTCCTCCATATACGCAATTTGTTCACCGTTGGAGTTCATGATCTTGTACCGGTTAGCCTGTTCAAAGCCAATAACAATGTTCATGAACTCGACCTGCCGCTCAATGACCAAAGTTGGCTCTTTCAAGATATCATAAATTCCGTCGTGCTCTGTAATGATGCCGTTTTCGTTAGGAGGAATATCGAAAACAGCTCTGAATTGAGTAGGGTCGTTCATGAAGCCTTCCTGGTTCAGCGATGGATTTTCATGGTAGTAAAACTGGTTCTGGCCATTTTCAAAGCCTTGTCTCTCCTTACGTGCTTTTTGGGCCTCATTGTACTTCCTGACCTCATCTGGACTGATTTCACGAGCTTGTCTGGTCTTCCCTTGGTACCGAACAAGAGCCGAGGAAGTTGTAGAAATGGGTCTTTGGAGGATGTTGGGTTTTAGAGGGCAATGCCTAACTTTGGGCAACGCACGACTCCATAAAGGTAGCATTTTAAGCATTGAATAGGTTGGCAATTGGGTGGAGGAGCAAAAGAAGGTAGTTGGCGATGGAGTTTCCAGAGGCAAGTGTTAGTTGGAGGGTGGTGTGTACTTGTGTGCAGTACAGACATAAATACTAGTACTACAGTTTGCAGCCATTCTTATAACTACTCTAAAGTCTATCGTTTATCAACTTTTTACGTAATGCAGACGGCACGTTCTGGGGCCAGCCAGATCGGCGGCCACGTGCTCTGTGAATAAATAC
The DNA here is from genome assembly GCF_002926055.2 of Candidozyma haemuli. Classification (NCBI taxonomy): domain Eukaryota; kingdom Fungi; phylum Ascomycota; class Pichiomycetes; order Serinales; family Metschnikowiaceae; genus Candidozyma; species Candidozyma haemuli. The sequence continues at coordinate 456,330 of NW_020289905.1, forward strand.
CATACTTTAATCAAAAGCAGCGGGTTAAGGAGGGAGTGGTGGGGGGAATAAGGTCAGTTAGTAGATCAGTGGCTCTACTCAAGCTTCTTGTTGCTGCCAGGCAAAGCATTGCCAGACAAAACGCCCTTCATGAACTCGTAGACAGTGAAAGTGACAGCCTGACCTGGAGCAACTCTCATGATTCTTGGAGTGATACCCTTGTACAAGGCACCCACACCTTCTTCCTTGATCAACTGCTTACCGATCTTGGCGATTCTGACCCAGCCAGATTCGTTGGAGGCGTAGGTGGATTTCTGCAATCTGGTCTTGATGGTGTCCAAAGGAGCGTTGGAAAGAGGACCCAAGGCACCGGAGAACAAACCAATCAAAGAGGTTTCCCATGATGGAAGAACCTCCAAGTTCTGGTAGCCCTGGAGGTACTCCTTCAATTTCGAGTACACGGTAAAGTTAACACCCTGGTTGGATGCCTGTCTGGCAGCAGTCAAGGAAACACCTCTGTACAAAGTCGAGAAACCTTCTTCTCTGACAATAACGTAAGCAGCGTGGAGAGCGTTTCTGTACTTTGGCACGTCCAATGGGTCAGCCATAGAGTGGTGCTGAGCTTGCAATCTGATCTTGACAACCTCCATAGGGTTCACCACAAGCACAGCTTCGGTGGTACCGGCACCCACACCAGCAAGGAAAGTGTTACCGGTGGAAATCTTACCCTCGTTGTCCTTCAAGAGAGATCTGTAGAACTCGTACGACTGGAAACGAATACCCATCTTAGGCACAATACCAAGCACCACAGCTCCAAGACCTTTATAAAGCGACATGAACGTTTCCTTCTGGACAATGTTGATACCAGTTCTAAGGAACCCAGGTGGCTTCTGGCCAGACTTTCTGTACAACTGCATTCTCACCTTGACGGTGTCCAATGGATGACAACATAACGCTTCAAACAAACCAGCGACACCGCCGGCAACGAGATCGGTGACGGAACCTCCTTTCTTTTGAGTAGACATTACTGGAGATGGATATAAAGCAAAAGGTGAAAAAAGATGGAAAACCCGTTTTCCAGTGGGACCTCTGTTCCTTATATACCCCACAAAAACCGCTCTGTATTTTTCATAGTCAGATTTGTTCCTTTTCCCCGAGGTCCCGCACCGGGAGGGTGCTCCAGGGTGGAAACACGTCCCTCCCGGAAGAACACTTCCGCCAGGGGCTAGACCCCGCTCGGGGTATAAAAGGCGGCCGATTTCCACTTTTTCTCTTTTTTTACGATTATTTTACCTCCCTATCAGCCATAGCTTTCTGCCTGTTCATTCACTGGCTTGTGTTTTCCGGGGTACAGGCGACATCCGCGGGACCGGGCGGCTGTTTTTTGAGTCGCAATCGAGTCATTTTCCGGGGCATATAAGACAACCACAGGGAAATGGGCTTGTGTGCAGTACGCAATAAAAAACCCAGCTTTCTTCTTTATTGAACGTTCATGTTCGCGTCCGATGGAGGAGGTGTTTTTATTGGATGATATGGAGGAACAACAAACGGCTCGGCGTTTTTAGACGTGAGTTGGCACACGATCAATGGGTCGGTTTTTGGTGCTGATAAGTGGTGGTGGTATGTGCAGGAGGGTGGAAATTGAAACGTTTGAAGTGTCATAGTTAAGGAAATTTAGGTTATGGCAGGTAGATTTTGGGAGTCGGTTAGGGGCCTGGAAAGGTCTTTTAGAGACGGTGGTGGTGTTGGAGCGTGGATTTGGTGAGTGTGGCTCGTTAAGTATGGGGAAACTGGGGATCGCGATATCTCGGGAACCAGCGTAGATATGAAAATTTCGAGACCACCACTAAACTCGGAAAGTCTTATTCACCCTACTCATACCCTCCAATGGCTTCAATTACACCAAAATTGGGGTTTTGGCGGAGGGTTGAATGGCCTGGGGTAAGCTGGTGTACGGGTCTTTTCTGGAAAAAAGTGTCGGTCCACCGCTCGGCAAAATGGGTTTATCCGAGGACAAACATGCCCGAGCCGCTTATTTGCAGCCATTACGTGGGAAATTGTGGAAAAAAGAGGAAGTGGTTAGAGGAGGAAGATTACTGTAAGGGTTGAAGGTTTAAAATTTGGGCATTGAGGGGAAGCGGTGGTTTATTGGATACGGTCGTTTTTGGTGTCTCAGGATGTGAAAAATGGCAAAAGTAGAGATTCTCTGTTTTCTTCGTTTTTGGACAAACTTTGGTTTTCTTGGATTTCAAAAGCCCTGGAATCATCTCAATGACGTAGTGCTTCATTTTGGCTGCAAATTCTTCGGATGTAAGCAACCGAAAAGGCAAACCGAGAAGATATGGTGATTTTCGAACCAGACAATGGACACTGGAACGAACAAAGAGATGGAAAGTGCCTTCTTCTCGGACTTGGCGGGTTGAAAGTTTCCGTTCTGTTCAATTCAAGGTTATTTCTTTAAAAAGAGACTTCGCTTTCCAGTGGCATACGTCAAAACCTTGTTTAAGGTTGGCCACTGTCAAACGGATAAACCTTGGATTGGTCGGTTCCTTTTCTTCCTTTTTTTTTTTTTTCTGTTTCTTGATCTCTTCAGATTTGTTTCTTTTGGCTGCTTTTCGTTGATCTTTGGCGGTTCATGATATCCACAGTGGTAGGCTTCTCATGGAAACCTGACTGTTTTCCACCATCAGCAACAGAAACGCTTCCAATGGCTGATCAACTTCGATCAAACAATGTCGCTGATGATTTAAGACCTTTTGGTCAGCCCCAGGGATCACCAGAGGCGCTGCTTCTTTCTGTAGGAAGGGAAATGGCAGGAATCACAGGGAGATGCTTTAACTTGCAGATTTGGAGTAAACAGCAAAGGAAAGTCGAGGAAAAGTAGCTGGAAAAGGTGGAGGACAAAGCTGAGCAATGGCAACCTTCAACTGGAAGGCTGTGTTTGGTTGTATCCTTGGAAATGGCATTGGAGGAGCAGAACTGGGAAATATGATACTAAACGGAATACCCATAGTATTATGTCTTCCAGAAGCCATTGAGTTTTGAGGAGCAGCATAGACATTAATTGAGAGCCACTTAGTATATTGAAGTCCATTGGAACCAGATTTGTCAACTTGGACAGCCCATTCTTCAACTTCACTTTTCTCAATACTCACCAACGACAATGCCCCACATCCACTCAAAGCAGCCAAGCAACGACAGTCAAACTTCACCACCAGAAAGCTCAAAATCTCCTCTTTCATCTAATCTCCATTCCAGCCCTTCATTCCATGCATAGCCCTTCCTGACCTTCCCCAACACAAACAGCCAAATCCACCAACTGACACTTTCCACTTCCACCAACGCCGTCCCAACTCCCCATCTACCCTACATCAATCGCAAACCTTATTTCCATTAACCTAGCATATTTGTTCAATCCATTGAGTCGGTTTCCCGCCGTGCTGCCAGACCTCCTCCAAGTAAACCTCTAAAAACAGAATGGCATCATGAAGACATGTCTGTAGCATCGGCTCCATCCTCAGAACCTCACTTTCAATCGTACTGGCCCATCTGTAATGGTAAATGAGATGGCTGATAGCTTCTTGCAACACGTCCATCTCGATCTTGCCAATACCTCTTTGCCATGCCACAACGGCAAGAGTACTATAGTTAGTAGAAGCTTTGGATAAAGAATTGGTCAGTCATACGGCTTGTGTAGCTCAAAGCATCCATGGAAGTGTCTTTGCAAAGCAAGAAGCTGGCTCACTTGTGGAGAATCAGTAGACAAGTCCATTAAGAGAGTGTCTTCGTCCCAATACTCTAGAGAGTAGATACGCAGAGCGCCTTTGAGAAACAGCTTCAAGTAATGCATCGTAACGGAGGGAGGAATTGAGCTATTAGAAAGTGTTTTTAAAGATAAAAGTGGGTGCAAAATGTGCTTGTGTCCCCATGGTAAGGTGCTCGCGCACAACGCACTTAATCTATGGAACGTCAATCAGCCTTAGGCCTTTTCAGACACTGGAGGCTCGGCGGGGGCGCCGGCGTCGGCCGTGGTATCGTCAAGAGCACCAGAACCGGTATTGTTCTTATCGGCCTTCTTCAACTCGTACAAACGCTTGGCCTCACGGTGCACATCCTGAACCTCCTTCGAGATCTGCTTATAGAACTCGTGCACTTTAGCGCCAAAGGGGTGGGACGAAGCCTTGTCAAAGTAGTATTGCAACTTCTGCTGGTACGACAGACCCTGGAACGACAGGTGGAGAGTGTTGAACTGCTCCTGGGCCTTGTTGAGACCTCTGTTGGCATGCGAGCCAGGCTCCTGGCTTCCCACGTACTTCTGGTCCAAATCAGTCAAGAAAGACTTGAACTTGGTAGTGTAGCCCTTTTCATTGTCAAATTTCACAGCCCTGTTGATCAAATCGTCCGACAACAGGTACCCCAGGGCCAAAAGCTGCGCCAAAATCGCCAGCTTGGGCTTCTCCTCCTGCAGAATATCGTCGTAGTCGCTATCGCCAGTAATTGTAGCCGCATCAGCCTTCTCCAGCGACAGAGACTGGATCTTATGGTCGCCAGCACCCTCCTGCTTATCAGGCAAATCGTCATACGAAGGAAGACTCTCCTCCTTCACCACAATGGGCACAGAATCCAATTCTGCATCGTTCAAAAGCAACGCCGTCGAAAGCGCCTTCTCCAGCTCAAAATTCACCCTATACTTGTTGTACCCATTTTCATCAGCGCCTAGCTCATCCACCAGCCTGATAACGCCACAAAAGGCGAAAAACTCCTTCAATTTGGGTGCTGCCACCGACTTGGACACGTGAGAAACAGTGACTGAAGACATGATACTAAAAAGAAAATCAAATATCCAAAAAATGGAATGTGGCGTTTCACCTGGAATCAGCCGTCCTTTTATATGTGGGGGAGGGGAGGGCCCTTATGGAAGTGCGGCGTGACGGCGGCAGAAGGAAAATCAGTGCATTGGGTAAATGTACTGTGGTGTACGGGTGTATTGGGGCAGCTGGGGGCTGAAATTTCCTTCTCTAAGCATGGGCAAGTGTTGGGGAAAAGCCCAATTCGGCAGCAGATCGAAGGTGGGAGGAATGTGATGACAGAGGGGGGCAGCAACGAAGGAAATGGAGGGATCTGATTGGCTGGAAAGTGGTGGCAAATGCAGGTCGCTTTTTGTTCTTTGGTCTTTTTTGGTTTCTCTCTTACAGCCTCTTTTTCGCAGCCAATCTATGACCGTGATAATGTGGATAAGGCTAAAAGTTATGGCAAAACAACCAATGGAATGGCAAATTTAAATTCCGTTCCTTCATTGTCGACCTTGTAAGTTTGGATATAGTCGGCATACAGTTTCATGGAATCGTCGCTGGACTCAGGTTTGGCGAATTCGTTGAGGAGAAACTTGCACACGAAGAAGTACCGAAGGTCCATGAATTTTGATGATTGGAATTGCTGGGAAATGTGGCGGGGGAGGTTGATGATGCTTGAAACGTGGAGGTTATCGGCAGTGTCGTCCCAGTTGGCGGCGAGAGCTGTAGCGAATAAGTTTTGTTTCACTGTAGGCGTGACTTTGTAGGTGTTGACGAATTGTTTCTTTTCTTCAAGATTAAAGATCTCGTGGGCTTCAACGTGGGCGTGGAAGCCTACTATCCGTGCGCCGTCGTCGTTCTGGCGGTCAATGTCAAGAAAGAAGTGCACTTCGTCGCCCACATGGTAAAACGGTTTGGACATGGTAAGTGTACAAAGACCAATGCTGTTGACTCTAATTTGGTAGCTGACCCTTAGTTTAGCTGGCAACTGCGATATAAGACCTTTGTATTCGGTCAACGACTTCGAAACAGAGCTTTTGCGTCGTTCGTTTGCTGCCACAACTTGTACATCGCTTTCTATAAGTGTATCGATATCACGAAGCAATTTCTCCTTGGAGCCCTTTGGCTGAGGCTGTGAAAGCACGTTCTCGTCCCGCAATTCGGCCTTCCACGCCTTATCAACAAACGGTTCTTGTAAGTAGTCATGCTGGAGCCATTCTCTATCCCAGCCTTTTTTGCCCAGACGAAACTCGAACGGGAAGTAGATGTTTCTGGGACTCAATTGGCCGTTCGACTCCTCGGACGCTCCTACAACAAGTGAGTACCCAATGGAAACGAGTCCTGCGTCGCCTGCTGCTCCAGTCAGCTTGGTGTTGTAAGAAGGAGGAAGGTTATTTGGCGGTTTTTGCACTTTGAGAATATACTTTTCCAGCTCGCCATGCTTGACCTTGCTGCTTGAAAACAAAAGCAGCTGTGCTGTCACATAAAAAGGCACAATGCTATGGCCAACTTCCTTTGCCAAATCGTCAGCATGGTTTTCAGCATTTTCTGGAACTCCCGTCAACGTATTAAACGGGTAAACAAGATCATGAACCAAATACTGAGCCCTGGCATCGTAACTATGCAAATTGAGGTCACTCACACCGCCAGTTCGATTCTTAGCAGCCTCTTCGCCAGCATTGGCCTTAAGAAACGGTGTTTTCTTGATTGTCTCGATCTGAAGCTCCAAATCGTCGTTTCCGTAAAGCTCCAAGTACTCTGGATTCTTCCAGTACGGGTTATTAGCAGCGTTTGCAGACCCATCGCTGCCTATAAGTCCATTCAACCGAATGTATCCAATAAGCTGGATATAGCCTAGTAGAAGCAGTGTTTCTTTAGGAGAATCCACCAAATGTGTCTTTTCCAGGGAGAAGAAGCCCAGGAGCCAGCCAGAGTCACGTTTTTCGTCTTCCTTGGTTCCATTGGATGCAGTTCCATTGGCAGTTGGTTCTTCTTGGGTACTGGAAAACTCAATGTGGCATTCGAAGAAATCGGGTTCTTGAGGCAAGTCTTTATATGTGACAGCCACGTGGTACCCATTGAGAGCATCTTTAGATAGACGAGACCCTAGGGGCGAAATTGAGGGCATTTTGGGGAGTTTGGGTGGGTTTTATGGAGTAGTGATAAATCAAGGTGTTGATATCTCGAGGGAGTATGTGCAGACCATTCTGGGGAAATGGATAGAGAGGGTAAGGATGTACAGAAAAATGGTATTTATTTGAATGTTTAGTGACTCTAGTGGAATGTAACGGGTGGTAAAGGACTAGAAGTTGACTTAGTCTTTGTTGGTTTGGTGACAGAGCCCGGAAGCATGAAGAACAGGGACAACGAGATAGACGAACAAACGCAGGGTCCCTTGCCACTAGTTGGATTAAAATGCTTCAGTGATGGATGTTGGATGGGAAAGTGTTTGTCAGAGCCAGCGGGAGGTTAGCGTTCGGAAGACACGTAAGCTTTGTTCGAAAGACACAGATGGGGCATCAGCCTCAACGGTTGTCTGCAATTAACAACATCAAGCTCGAGAGCCAAAACCAAAGGGCTTCAGTTTAACCTTTTCAGACCCTCTGGTTCTGTGAACGCTGCTCTGTTCATCTTGTTCCTTTAGGGGTACCTTTACGTCTGCTGTGGCTGCTCCTGTTTCTGGTCGTCCAGAGCAAGCTGGCCCTCCTTCACCAAGGCCGGTTCGCCCTGCATCAAATTGGCCTGTGCCTGGGCCACATCGCCCAGCAAAGATGGATCCTGGCCAGCTCCGCTCATCTGGTGGAAGTCCAAGATCTCAGAGTACATCATCACGCGCCAAGTGTCCACAGGCAAGTCAGCATCGTTGAAACTCCAGTCGAACTTGGTTTCACAGGCTGGCTCATCGGTAGGGTCGTGGTATGGCTCCATGTACTGGTGGGTCAAGGCATCAGCAGCGGAAATACGCTTCTTGGGGTCGAAAATAAGCATCTTGGAAAGCAAATCGATCGCCTCGGGCTCCACGTGAGTGCACTGGCCAAAACGTTCACTAAATGGAATAGGTTCTCTGCGAGGCAAAGACTGGACGAAACGCAAGGTGTTTTCCGAGCAAATGGTCTCAATGACATCAGGTGGAGGCAGGCCCAAGAGCTCCGTGATGATGGAAAACTGGTGGACGTGGTCTCTTCCCGGGAAAAGCGGCTTGCCCTCGATCATCTCGGCCAAAATACAGCCCACAGACCAGATATCCACCTCAGTATCGTACTTTTGCCACGTCAACATGATTTCTGGGGCACGGTAGTACCGCGTAGACACGTAACCCGTCATTTGCGGGTCCTGAACTCTAGCCAAACCAAAGTCACAGATTTTTAGGTCACAGTTCTCGTTGATAAGAATATTGGACGGCTTCAAGTCTCTGTGGATGACGCCAGCCAGGTGCACGTACTTGAGACCACGCAAGATCTGGTAGGTGAAGTACTGAATAAACTGTTTCTCCAACGGACGAGACGTCAACAAACGGTGGAGATCCGTGCCCTGGAGCTCGGTGACAAAGTAAATGTCCTCCAAAGGCGACAAGAAGATATCCTCAAGGGTGATCAAGTTCTCGTGGCGCAAGTGCTTAAGCAACTTCAACTCACGGTAGGTTCTCTTGGCAAGCACCGAAGTGGAAAACGGTTTCATGATCTTCTTCACCGCCACGTTCTGCCCAGTAAGCTTGTCGACCGCCAGGCAAACAAGGCCAAAAGCACCCATACCAACCGGATTAAGGTCGGTGTAACGGGACGTGATTTCGAACACAGTGCCGAAGATCTGCGTACGGGTGAATTCTCCAGAGGCGCTCATGGGGAGGGGGGACGTAAGATGTAGGGAAAAGTAAGGGGATGTAATGGAAAAGAAGAAAAGTGTTGATGGTTGGAATATTTGGGATTTTCGCGCACCAGCCGTAAAGGCTGTGGAGGAAGGAAGAAGGTGAAGAGAAGAGGACAAAGAAAGGGGGGGGAAGGGGGTGTCTCGGGGTATATAAAGGGAAGGAAATCCGCTTGTTTTTGAGAGGGAAGTTTTTTTGAAAAGGCAGCTTTGGGGGCTGGGAAGGGGTGGATGATGGGTGATGGACTGGTGGTTGTTCAGGCGGGCCCTGGTTTAGCCTGCGTTGCAGCGGCAGTGTTGCTGAGACACAGTAACCAAGTGGAGGAGGAAGAAGTGGAGGGAAGTGAAGGAAAGGGAAGAGAGAATGGGGAGTAGAGAAAGACGTGGATTTCACTGGTATTTATAGTTTTTGGTTTGGGAGGTTTAGGTTGGTGGGGTTAGTTAGGCTGGTTACTCCTTCCTGGTTTGAGATCTATGAATAGAAGTATGTGGGTGGAAGGCGTTGGTGGCGAGAAGTTGGTTGTGGGAAGTGGTGGGGGTGGTTGATGATGGTGGATTGGAAGAGCTGGTTTGGTTATTTTGGCTCTGGCTGGGCTGGAAAGGTGAGTTGCTGGTGGTTTACTGTTTGAAGAGGTGCATCGCTCGTGATGCACCCAGAAGGTAAGACACGGCTGGAACTATGATGTCTTAGAAGAGGAGGTTATTACAGTGGCCTTAAAAGCAGCCTAAATGGATTTCCGTGACTTTTTATTGGTTTTGATGGACAAAACTGGGCCTCTTTGTCCTTATCTACCTGCTTCTGGTCTTCCAAGCCACGGGCCGGATCTGACTGGGGCTCGTAACAAACCCGCCCCACGATGACTCTCTCGGGTTCTTAACCTCCGAGGGGTGGTTGAGGGTTGTGGTGAAGCTTTTTGGAGTTGGTGTTGGTGGCTGGGTTGGAAGAAATGGAGGGCTTCGAATGGAATGTCTCAGAGTGGAACATCACAAGAAGTGACATCAAAGGGCACTTTTAAAGACAAATCTGAATACCCAGATAACGTCAAAATAGGCTATCTCAATTGAACTGGCAATTCAGAATACTAACTGAATGCTATAGTGCTGTTACTGACGCTCTCCAGACTTCCCAGCCAAAGAACATACCAAGACCCTGAATATCAGCCACATCTCCCAAATCCATCATCTAACGACCCTTTCCCTTCAAATCACTTCTTCTACAACTCACACCCCTCTCTCTACACCCTGCTACCGTAAATCGTCTATTCTTTAAATGCAAATGCTAGCGAAGCTCCATCAACCGCTTCATGTGTTTTTCGTGGCCCAACTCGGCAGGCTCCTCCAGTGCCTTCTGCTTGTGAAGATCAAACAACGGCCAGAACTTCAAGTTCTCGTCGCCTGCCACTGTTGCCAATGTGGTCCCGTCTGGACTCATGCACCCACTGAGCACTCTAGAATCGTGTGCCAGCGTAATCTCTCCAGTTTTCTGGAGGGTAGGGTAGTTGAAAAGGGAAATGCTATTCAGAGGGTAACCGTGTGTGGCCACCACTTCATAGCCTGTTTTGCTTTCGTAGCCCCAGTTGAGTGAAGATATCTGGGACTCGGTTTCAATCAGGTTGACTCTGGCGCCTGTGGATGTGTTCCAGAAATGGATGGTTTTGTCTGATGTGCCGCCGCCGGTGGCTAGAAGCGAGTTTTGAAACGGACACCACGCCATGGCCTTTACGGCAGCTCTGTGGTTGGTTTTCTTGAAAATAGGCTCCAGGGTCAGCCTGGCGTCCCAAACAGCAACCAAGTTATCGTTGGCGCCCAGACAGAACTGCTGGGAATCAGCTCTATACTCCAAACCACATATTTCAGCCACATGGGTGTTTTCCAACTTGGAAACCAAGTGGTCGTTCACTCTCACGTCACTATGGTAGATAGTGCCTTCTCTGGACCCCAGCGCCAACAAATGAGACAGCCAGCAGTGGGCAGCCACTCTGGAGCCTGTTCCGTGCAGAAGCGTTCTTAGCCTCAGGTTGGTTTCGATATCCCAGATCTCTATAGTGCCGTCTTCCTTACCCACAGATATATAAGAGCCATCTTCAGACCAGCGCAAAGAAGTGACAAGCATGGAATTGCCGAGCTCGCAAAGAAGCCCCACCAGGCCTGTGGAAGCGTTCCACACGTATACTGTGTCTTCCAAGCCAATAGCAATCAAGTTGCTCAGAGCCCATGCTACCAAGTTCAAGTAGAAGTCGTCTACGATATTTGGAGCGTCAAGCACCCGTTCAGGCGCTGTAGGGATCTTTTTGGCTCTGGCAGAAGCCACGGAAGGTCTAAGCAAGCTGCCCAGTTTAGTAGCACTCTTTTGGTTGACGCTGCTAAACACACTGAGCGGTTTGCTTCTTTCTGGCGGTGCTGGTCTGTAGCACAAAATACGAGAATTCACATCAAGTCCACACGCTTCGGCCACATGATGCTGGTATATTTTCGACGTTTGCGCCTTGATATGGGTTTGCGGCAGGGCATTGGGATGTGGTTGTTCGTTCTGAGGCGTGAGTTTATTCAGCGTCAGGTTGCGGTGGCTAGGAATGAACCGATCTGTTTGAGAGGCCTCAGCTGGCGTTAAAAGCGACGTGGAACGACGAAGTTTTGCTGGTTTCGGCGGCAGAAGCATAGGGTTCCTAGAATCACCAATTGAAGATACCGAAGATGAAAGTGCCGGCTGCAACTTCATCACCGGCAACGGCGGTCTCTTTGGCGCCAGTCTGAGCTCAGCAATCAGCAGTTTCGCTCTAGCTCGCATCACCGGCGGCTCCTTATCCAAAATAACGGTTTTCCTCTTCGGCAGCACCACCTCTAGCGACCGTTTACGCAGCGCCAGCGGACGAAGGTTATCCATGGTGAAGGAGGACGCCGTTGAGTCGTGGAAGGGCGTTTTGAGGTCCATGAAGAAAGTGGTGGAGAAGAAGAATTGACGTGAAGACGGCGCTATTAAGTTTCCCAAAGAAGAAACAGAGGGGCAGCGAAGAAATGGGTGGGAAATGGCTGCGAAAAATGGTACAAAGCAGTGTTGATGTTGTAGCCGGATTGGGAAGTCATATTGCACTTCACCAGGGCATCCCGAGGAACGAGGGATGCTCTGGAGGAGTGCAATATGACGACAATGTCATTTAACAGAATAATCCTGGTTTACTGGATTTATGTATTTTTTGTTCTTTTTTGTACTTTTTTGTGTTCTGTTGGTGGTAGCCTTCTTCTCTTCCTCTGGTTATGCTTGCTCGGTGTTTTCGCAGCCATGGAAGGCTGAGGGGAATGGAGTCACCAGAGAGCAACTGGGGAATAAAAAGAGGAATGAGGCAATTGAGAATGGGAATGGGAATGGGAATGGGGAGAATGGGGAGATTCAGGGGTTCAGGGGAGGTGGGAGAATGTGGGGGATGGAAGATGTGGTGAGTTGGGTGAGGTGAATTGAGAAGTAGAGGAAGGACAGTATTGGAAGAGGTGGAAATATGGGAGGAAAGAAATGAGGCTATAATTTTAAGAAGTGTTTTTTGTTGGTTTTAATGGGTTGTGGAAGGAAAGGAGGGGTGGAGTTGTGGGAATGGTCAGTGGTTGATGGTTGGCTGGTGTAGTAGTAGTACTAGTAGTAGAAGTGGTAGTAGTGTAGTAGTAGAAGTAGTAGTAGAAGTGGTAGTAGTGTAGAAGAGTATAATTAGGATAGGTGTTTACGTACTGACAATGGGAGGTAATTACACCAAATGCCTTTTGAGGTTCGTTTTTGGCGGTAACTTTTAAGAGACTAGCTTTTCTGTACCATAGGGGTTATATCTTCTTAGGTATGCCATTTACAGAACGAATGAGATAAGTTTCAGTTCCAGTAACCATGGAATTGCAATGAGAAATATAAAGTATACTATGTGCCTTTAACTATGAAGGCTTATGCTTTTTAAGGTCACACATTAACGCCTAACATATAGTCGTGTGACGCTTGTGGATGGTATTTGTGGCTTGGAGTGGTTGGAGAGTACGGAGCGTTTTAGTGTAACAGGAAAGAAGTAAACTGGAGGCTTAGGGAGGGGTTTAAAGTGAGATGGCTTTTTGTTTGGATGAAGTTGTTTTTGGCGAAGCCTTAGGCGGTTGGGCTTAAGTAGCATTCAGTGTGCCCTAATGGATAGAGAGGTCTGCCAATGGATAGTATAACAAGGTTTGGTTCGTCTATAGACTATATTTTTACCTGATTTAACTAATTTAAAATCAACGAATCGTAATTTGACTGAAGATGCTTGTCAATAATTTGTCCAGTTGGAATACTCCCAGCTAGGGTACTTCCCATAGATGGAACTCTCAAGTCACCAATTGACCAATTGACCAATTGACCAATTGACATTGAACAACTTTAAAATCAATACTGGAGTTTGTTAAAATAGGATTGGTGTAAAACAGCTTAGAATTTTCATAAAAATGGTTAGAAGACATAGGCTGGTCTGTGTTGTTTCCATATAGACCTGACTCTCAGAGCACCCTCCAATGAACACACCAGTCATATGTATAGTTCCATGGATTTCGTTCTCATCTTTACAGTTCCATATAAATTCAAGAAACGAAAAACGAAAAAAAAAAAAGAGTAAAAACCAATTATTCACTGTTTTTCACTCTCTTGAGGAACCGCTTATGGCAGCCATTGACTGAACCATTGACTGTCCACCACCCTCCACCAACCCCCACCTTTCTCTCCAAAAACCAACAAATCCATGCCTTTTTCACTTAAATAGAACTTCCTCTTCTATTTTTTTCATCCAGTACCCCTTTTCTTTCCTTCCCTCCACCTTCAAGTCCTCCCACCACAATGGTTGCAAAACGAGCAGCCTCACAAACTCAACCAACCAACCAACCAACCACCACTAAATCACCACCACTAAACTCCAAAAGCAGCCCAAAACCTTCCCACTACTAAACTCTACAAACCCTTTAAACCACCAATCACCTTCATTTATATACTTTTTTTGGCCTTCATTCTCCCTTCTCTTCCCTTTCCCTCTCCAGGTCCTCACTTCCTCACTTCCTCCAACCACTTCCCACTTTCCACACAACCCTCCAACCCTCCAACTCTCCCTTTCCCAACCTCCCAACTCTCCCAAAAGAAAATCCACTCTTCAACCACTCCACCTTCCACCTTCCCTCTTCCTTCCATCTCTTCCTTCTTATCTCTCACGTGCGCTCCTCCACACTTCTCACCGTTAGCTATCAAACGAGCCTTCCATCTACAACTCTTCTTCTATGGGCCAGGGACCGTCACAGCCCAAGATCACGGCCCAGGATAGGGCCATTTTTCAGCTCAAGCGACAGAGAGACAACCTCAAACAGTACCAGCGGAAATTGGCGGTGATTATTGAAAAACAGCAGGGGTTGGCCAAACAGGCCCTAGTGGAGGGAAAGAAAGATAAGGCCAAGTTTTACCTACGCCTGCGGAAACAGCAGGAGCTGACCATCAACAAGACGTACGAGCAGCTAGGGAACTTGGAGAATCTTATTGGCACGATCGAGTTCAAGTTGATCGAGAAGGATGTGGTGTATGGCTTGTCTCAGGGTAACGAGGTGCTCAAGAAGCTCAACAGTGAAATGAGCGTGGAGAAGATCGATAAGGTGATTGACGACTTGGAGGACGAGAGGCTTAAGGTGGACGAGGTTTCCGATATGCTTGGAATGGGCTCGTTGAGCCATTCTGAGGAGAACGAGGTGGACGAGGAAATGGCTGCTTTGGAGCGGGAGCTAGCGCCCAAGGAAGCCGAGAAGCCCCAGGAGGAGCCCAAGGAGGATATTCTGCTTCCCGATGCGCCTACGAAGGTTCCGGAGAGAGAGGAGCCGGAGGAGGTTCCCCAGGAAGAACAAGAGGAGGAGGAGCAAAGAACCGCTGTTCCAGCGTGAGCTCTCGTCGTCCTGCTATTGAAGATACTGAGTCTTCCCACCTGATGCATTCACCGCCAGAGGCAAGCCTCTGGCCTTTTCATTACATCATAGACTGTTGGCCAAGCGCCTATATATTAATTCACGAAACACTAGATTTGGGAATGGATATTCCATTAGTAGACGCTTTAAGTCTGGCTTCTGGTCACCTACACCTCTTTCACCTCTTCTTTCCGTTTTTTCTAACCTATGTCCATGGCCATGTTAGTGTGGCCCTTATCTGTGATGGAGAACTCGCTCCTCTTCTTAATCCCCGTTTAACTCAACCATTCCAAAAACTCTGGAGTAAAGTAACTGATAAACAAACGGGCACCAGCACGCAAGAAACCCTGGTGAGACTCGAACGCAATAGCCTTCAAATCAGCAATACCCTTATCGGCAGCAGCGTGCAACATGGCATACTCTCCACTGACCTGATAAACGCAAAGAGGGTAGTCCTTGCAAATTTTCAGCGCCTCGTTGACGATATCAAGGTAGAAGGTGGATGGTTTGACGATAAACGCATCTGCACCTTCATCGATATCACGAACCAACGCTCTTCTGGCCAAACCAGAGCCGCCAGAAGGCAACTGGTACGACTTTCTATCGCCATGAGAAGGAGCACTTCCGGCAATATCCCTAAACGGACCATAAAGCGAGCCAGAGAACTTGGCCAGGTACGACATCACAAGCACCTTATTCTCGAGTTTCGCCTGGATAAGCCCCAACTTGATTTCCTTGATTCTGCCGTCCATCATATCTGACGGAGCCACGCAGTTGGCGCCTGCTTTGGCGTAGTTCACAGCCACAGCACCGATTCTCAACACCGAAGGCTCTCTTTTCAACGAACCATCGTCGTTCAATATCCCACAGTGCCCGTGGTCCGTATACTCACAAAGACACACGTCACACATGATATACAAGCCCGGAAAGTTCGCCTTCAACAACTTAATCGCCTGAATGACCGGTCCCTCTGGATCATCAGCTGCCGTGCCCACCTCATCCTTCACTCCATCTTTCAAAATCACGCCAAACAAAATCACCGCCTTAAGCCCCTTTTCCACCAACGGCTTCACGTACGCAAGCAACTTGTTAATACCATGGCGCTTGATCCTCGGCAAACTAGGAATCTCAATCTCTTCATCCTCCACATCACTTACAAAAAGAGGAAAGATGAACATCAGTTTCGTAAGCTGGCGTTCACTCTGCCACTCACGTGCCAACGGGTGGTTGTAGCCGCCTTGAAGCACCGACGAAATGTCAGTACCTGAAGGAGGAAGGTACTCTGCCTGGTGCATGGTTAAGTAGTAGTAGGTGGAAAGATGGAAAGTTGGAGATGAGTGCGAACTGGGGAAGCTTTATATAGATAAGGCCAAGGAGGGGAAGACTGGTGGATTTTGATGGGATTTGGTAGGATTTTTATGAAAATTGGAAATTGAAGTAAAGAAGACGAGGCGGTTTTGGTGGTACTTTTTTTGGTTAATTTTCTTCATTGTGTGGTGGTTTGGCGGACGGTTGGTGCTGGCGGAATGGCTGCGAAAGGTACCAGCTGACTAATTTGGGGCCTACCACTGGGATAGGATTTGGCATTGCAAAACCACACACTGGGGCTTTCTTTTTATTTGGAATAGAAGGCTGTGATTGGTCAGAGGGGGATTTAGAGGAAAGAGGTTTTTGAGAGGTTTTATGGTTTTGGTGATTTTTGGTTTTTGGTGGACCGGTTGGGGTTACTGGAAATGGCTGCGAAAAACGTCAATTGCGCTAATCGAGTATGGGAATGTGATAAGTGTGTTTTGGGTGTGATTTTGGGGTTGGGAGATTGGAGAGTTTGATGTTCATTGTTTACGGAAAATGGCAGGTTTTGGGTGTATTTTGGGCCCTTTTGGGCCTTTTGAGTCTCTTGGGGCACTTCTGGGTCTTTAGCTGAAGTATGAACTACTCTACTAAGGCAGCCCTTCACCTTTTGGTCATTTCTGGGGAGCTTGTGAAATTCAAACTTGTTCAAATGACCTTCTATTGGCCATCTGGTCAGAGCTAAGTAAGGTTTAAAAAAGCCAGGTACAGCAAGAAAACGAGTTGATCTGTCAATCAAGTCCTGGCAACGCCTATTTGTTTAAAAGTGAAAATCAGTGATATGCTCTTCATACTACGGTTTTTCTTCTTCTCATTTTCATACATCTTCTTCAAAGTCTTTCACACACATTTATCTCCTTCTCTTGATCTGCTGCAACTCCAGCCACAAGCTGGGTGATCTGCTGAAGCATCGACCGGCTCACACATTCGGGAACGTCAACCTTCGTCATCGAGTACATCGCCAAACTCTGGTCCGTAAAAGGATTTTTGCCTTGCTGGTGGGAACTGTCTAAAACGTAACTTTCTTCATTCTGCTCAGTATCATCTAGTTCCTCGAGTTTGATAAAGGTTTGATAACCCTTGGATCTAAACATTCCCATACTTCCCAAACGTTTGACCTGCAACGGCAGAAGAATCGAATCCTTATAAAGGTAAAGGAAATTGGCTTCGTATAAGCATATACCCTTTGCACCGCGGACCAAGACAACGCCAGTGACGAAAGGAAATGCTGTTCCTATAAAGCCATGAGAGTTGGTCCATTTGTCAAAAAGATTCACATTGTCCTCTAAGATATCAAGTCGGTCAAATTTATCACCATTTCTCATCAAATAATTGAACCAGACTTTATCCACCAGCAGTAACAACTCCCAAACAACAGTCTTCACAGTCTCCAAATCAATAAAGTAGCTTCTCATTGACCAGTATAAGGTATCAAAAACCGTAACAAGTCACTCGAGCTCCACGCCTTCTCTGAAGACCGGTAGATGCTGGGAAACCCAAAATCTTGTTGTTCTTGGTGACGAAGAACGGTCTGGTAAGCTTCTTCTTCTAACTTGGACCGCATTCTTTTCATCCAAAGGTAATAAAGCTTTTCTGCGTAGGTAGAAACATCTGCCACTATAAAGGGAGTAAAATCAAGGTCGTTTACTTCCTTCTCATTTATCATTCGGTCAAAACGCCTTCTTTGAACTTGCGATGCCCATGAGATAACCAGAAACAAGTTAGAAAGCCAAAATGCACCTTTCGATATCAACCTATCTTCGGGCATATTTTCAAAAGCATTGTCAAGTGAAGTTTCTAACTTTGAAAAAAGCATCTCTCGCTTTCGGGTTCGGCAAATTTCCTAAATAGTGCCACAAAGAATATGATTTGCTGAGCAGCTTTCAAAGCTTCCGAAACATCTAAATCAGCAGCGGGACCAAAAGGAGGAGGCTCCATGATTGCTAAGTTCAGGCAATAATACACAATTTCATTATGGTCCATTTCGAACTCGTCAGGAAACTTCTTCAATAGGCGGGAAGGAACTCTTGGCTGTTCGTATATCCTGGCCAGCTTAAAATGCCTATCCTCGACATTGTTCAAGTCAAAGGGCTCGAAATGCAGCTTTTCCTTCTGTTCTTTCAAAGCACCAGCTTCAGCTTTGGTTGCCTCAGACTCCTGCTTTTCTTCTTCCAGCACTTCAGACTCTGCTTCTCCCAAATCCTCAAACCCATCTTCTGAGCCCACTTCGTCCACCAGACGAAACTCAATCTTCTTTTGAAACTCTTCCACGGAGGCAACCTTCTCTTCATCACCCAGCTTCATCGCCTTCGCCGCTGTCAGGCTTTCAGCTTCACCGTCTTGCTGGATATACGCAATAACAGTACAATCGATGTCCTTGGTGGCTTCATGAATAAACTGTCTGTGGGCCTTCAAACGGTTGTTTTCTTTGATGACAAAGATTCCATCCTCGTGTTGCTGGAGCTTCTTTTGAACCTCTTTTCGACCAATGATGTAGTGGGGCAGGTTGAACTCACGTTGGAGAAAACCACCTTGGAATGGGTATCTGTAGCCATGGGCTGACTCTTGCAGGACCAAAAAGACGACGGTTTTCATGGTTTGCTTGGAGGGCAATGATCAATGGGGGATTGTGAAGTATATACACTTCTTTTTGGCTGCAAATCCATGCAAGTGGCTAGGCAGGAGCATGTAGAAAGCAGCAAAGTAAAGCCAGTGACTAAAAGGGAAGAGGATGTCTTGTCTGGGAGCGGTGCATTGGCTGACATCAACTGGCTGCCCGTCTACATCTGTTCTTGTTCGGCATGAATATTAAAGTGCATACTTATCGATGCCTGGCGTCAACGCCAGCGATATCTTCGTGAAATATGTGAAACCCGCTTACTCGAGCTTCTTCTCCTCCTTCTTTCCGTAGTGAACAATCTGGCCGGCAAGAACAGCATTCAAAGCAAAAGAGGTCAGGTAGCCAGCAAGCAAGACAGAGTCTCTGGTGCGGGACTTCTTGAAGTTCGAGGCCGTGGTGAACACACGGATGAGCGAACCAATCACATTGGCGAAAATCGTCACCTCAGACAAGTGAGCGGTGCTCTTCAATGCCTGGTTTCTTCTGATTTGAGGAATCTTGGCCAAAATGCCAATTGGAATGTTCAAAATCTGCAAAGTAGCAATAACCTGAGGTGGACAGATCTTGGTCAAAAACACCAACACAGCCACAATGGTGGCAGCAGGCTTAAGCAAAGCCTTGAAGCATTCTCTGATCTGGTCCTTCTCGCTCAAGGTGGTGGCGGCAGCGAGCTCTCTTCTCAACTTGTAGTACTTGAGAAGCAAGAGAATAGCAATGTTCTGAAGACCCAACAAGAACAGCTCGCCGTAATTGACAAAACTGTTTCTCTGCTGCTTGTTGTACGTGACATGGATCCATTGAGCAGCCGTCTCCAAAGTGACCGATTCTTCACTAAGACCCTTGGCCAACTTGGATCTCGCCGCCATCGTCTTGGGGCCCAAGATCTTTCGAATCTGCGGGATCTTAATCACAGAAGACACTCCCACCATCAACGCTCCAAGCAACAAAGAGAGCACTTTGGCGTATCCAATGGCCTTGATTTGTCTAAAAGCAAACTGCAAGATCACCTTATTGGAGATCTCAGGGTCCCTAATGAGGTTGATGAGCATCATAAGTGGAGCAGACATTTTATAGAATTCTTGAGTTGTTTGTTGGAAGCTGACAATTAAAAAGCACTGGTTGGTGTTTGGTTGATATTTTGATTTTCACTTTCCAATCGAGGGGTATATAATCATGTGCCGCGGTTGGAAAGTTTGCCCAATGTTGGTTTCTGCCTCCACACAGGTCTTCGAGATGAATAACTGAAAATGGAGATAATTCAGATGATCCTGGTGGGAGGAAAAATCGGAGAATTCTGGACTCTTTATCTTCTCTTGACCAGCGCCAACTTCAGCTCAAGCGTGTCTTTGGTGCTTTCAATGTACTTTAAGTTTTCAAGGTGGATGTTCAACAACTTGACAATCAGCTCGATGGAGGCCTCTTCGCCCTGGCCACCTCTGGAACCGATGTTCTTGACGAGAGACTTGTTGAAAACGTCGCTGACAGAGTTGATGTCGCCAATTAAGGTTTCCAAGTTGCCGCCCAAACTGTCCAATCTCTCGTCGAGCAACTCGGCGTTCTGGTAAGCCTGTTCTCTCAATTGATCAGTAGCGTTGGTGGAAGATGCGGGAAGGTTGGCGTTGGAGCCTCCAGTGGTGGTGAGGGCGGCGCTGTTGGCTTCGTTGCTGTTGAAATCGATGTTTCTGAGAAGAAGGTCTGCTTGCTGCTCGTAGTTGTCCAAAACCTTGTCGAGTTCATCTTGCTGGCTCTCCACAAAGAACAATTGCTGGTCAATCTTTTGTTGTAAGGTTTCGACCTCGGTGGAGTCTTTATGCAATTTGGCAATCTCGTCAGCGCTCTTGGCAAGTTCCACGTCCCATTCATTAACCTTGTCAGTGTAAGTTTCAAAGATGGATGATGTCTGTGTCAACTTCTTAGACCACTTGGTGATCAAGTCGTCCATGGTCTTGTTGTCTAGGGAAACGGGGATTGGCTCTATCTTGGTTGGTTTCAAAGTTGGACCTTCAGAAGTGACAGTCTGGGTTTGTGGCTGGCTTGGGGCAGAACCTGGAGCTGCTGGAGCAGTTGTAGATGCACCATCGGCCTTCTTTTCCTCTGGCTTGGCTCCGAAAAGACCTCCAGAAGCTGCTGGCTTGGACTCACCTGGCTTACCGAAAGAGAAACCACCATTTGGCTTGTCGTCCTTCTTTTCATCCTTCTTTTCTTCGGGCTTAGCACCGAAACTCAAGGTTGGCTTGGCTCCACCAGCAGCAGCACCGCCAAATGAAAAGCTTGGTTTATCGTCCTTCTTCTCTTCTGGCTTGGATCCGAAAAGACTTGGTTTAGCATCGGTTTTGCCATCTGGCTTAGCTCCAAAAAGACTTGGTTTATCGTCCTTCTTTTCTCCTGGTTTGCTGCTACCTCCGAAAGAGAATGCTGGTGCTGAGGAATCCTTCTTTTCCTCGGGTTTACTTCCACCAAAAGAGAAAGCTGGAGCAGAAAATTCCTTCTTTTCGTCAGGTTTGGAGCCGAAAAGGCCGCCTTCCTTCTTCTCCTCGGGCTTGGATCCAAAAAGACCACCTTCTTTCTTTTCAGCTGGTTTGGCACCAAAGAGACCACTTTCTTTATTTTCAGCTGGTTTGGCACCAAAGAGACCACCTTCTTTCTTTTCTTCAGGTTTAGATCCACCCAGACCGCCAAAATTGAAGGCTGGCTTAGCAGCTTCTTTATTTTCAGAAGCTTCAGGTTTTGAAGCAGCAGAACTGCCACCGAAATTGAAAGCAGGGGCTGGCGAGTCTTTCTTTTCTTGTTGACCGAAAAGGCCACCGCTTGGAGCGGCAGCTGCTGGCTTAGCGCCAAAAAGACCACCAGCTGGTTTATTTTCAGTATTCAGTTCATCCTTCTTCTCTGTAGATCCACCGAAAGAGAATGCTGGGGCCAGAGTGTTGGCTGTGCTTGCAGAGGAACCGAAAGTAGGCGTCGAGCTCTTTTCTGTGCTGTTTTGAGTGCTTTGTCCGAAAAGACCACCAGAGGAACCTGAAGTTGTGTTAGACTGGCCAAAAGCACCAGAAGAAGGTTTTTGAGCAGCACCTCCAAAGAGGCCGCCTGAAGGAGCACCAGAAGTATTAGAAGAAGCACCAAAAGCAGGTGAAGCGGTAGAAGAAGCACCAAAAGCAGGTGTAGATGGAGTAGTTTCCTTCTTTTCTTCAGGTTTCGAGCCGAAAAGACCACCAGACGAAGGAGCAGCCGTTGAAGAGCCACCTTGCTGGCCAAACATACCGCCACTGCCTCCAGAAGAGCCGAATCCACCCGCAGAGGACCCAAAAGCGTTACCTCCCGTACTTCCAGAATTCGCCTGGCCAAAGCCTGAAAAGCCTGATTTAGCAGGTTCAGCCGGTTTTGAACCAAACGCCAGGCCTCCCGAAGCAGCCTGCTGGCCAAAAAGACCGCCTGATCCCGAACCTGAACCAGTGTTGTTATTTGAGCCAAAAAGGCCACCAGTCGAGCCCGAAGCCGAGCCCAGGCCAAACGCCGAAGGCTGGCCCAGCGTGTTATTCGTAGATTGAGCACCGCCAAACACAGACAGCGCCGGCTGTTGCTGGTTCAGCAGTTGCAGAGATTGTTGGTTTTGGTTCAGCGAGCCAAAAGCAGAAGATCCACCAAACGAGAAACCCGATCCCGAATTGGCGTTTCCAGAATTGGCAGGGGCACCAAAGGGCGACCCTGAAGCCTGGTTAGTGTTTTGCAGGCCAAAGTTAGAGGACATTGGGGGAAGGAATAAGGGAAATGGATGGAGAAAGGTGAAAACGAGATGTTTGATGGTGGATGTTTGGCCTGGGTGGTGTATGCAGGTTGGTGGTTTTGGATAAGGTGATGGATTGGGGGGTTTGGAGGGTATTTGGGGGAGATTGGGGGATGTTTTGGGGGAAACCGGGGGTGTAGATTTTAGTGGTTGTGTTGGATTTTGTCTAGGATGTTTGTGTGTGGAGATAGCTGGGGGTTGGAGGCCAGGTAGAGTATAGTGAGAAGACGAAGAGGAAGTGAAGAGACAGAGGGGGAAAGAAAAAGGAGGTTTTGGTGAGTTGGAAATTGGAGGTGCTAAAATGGGATTGGAGATTTCGATTGAGTTGGTTTTTTCTTTGGATTTTTCGGATTTCGAATTTACAGGGGGGGTTGTTTTTCGTGGTTTTTCATGGTTTGCTTCTTTTCGCAGCCAAAATGGAAGAAACAGTTGAAGAGTGTGGATTTGAAGGAGGGTGGAAAAGAGAGGAAGATATGAAAAAATTGGTATTTATTGGAGGAAGGTGATTCGAAGGAAGTTAGGGCCAAATTAAAAAAAATCAGTGTCACATTGGCCAAATTCAGTGTCTGATTGGCCAAGTTGGTGACAGTCAGAGAGCAGTTGGTGAAAGTCAGAGTACTTGGTAGAGTAAGGTACAGATTACAGTGTAGGGATGGTGGCAATGTATTTTTTATACTTATGACTAGCATATTTTTTAATTAGAATTTCAGAAACATATTGATCACCGTTCATAGGTGTCTTATTACTACCATACCTAGAGACCCAGCTAATCAGTTCATGTAACAGTGAACAACACAATCCACGGTTTTCCTTACGTTTAATTGAATGACAAATAAAATGAGGGCTGGACTGGAATTGGGCTGGTTTTGGTTCCTTTTAAAGATGTTTGTATTGCAGATGATGTGGTGTTTGAAGGGATATGGATTGCTTGAGAGTGGTTGGCTGAAGATGTGGATTTGGTACTTTTTTTTTTGGGGGTTTTATATGTGAATTGTCCAGAAATGGAGAAATTCAATGGTTTGGAAAAGAGGTGCTACTTGTGTGTGATTTGGGTGGAGAGGAAGACCAAAGGGTGCTCTGGGCATGGCTTACTGTCAGTCGATTCGGTAATAATTTGGGTACTTCAGCTGTTCTATCTATTGAAAAAGGCCATTTATAAAATTAAGGAATGGATTCAATGGCTAGAAAATACTGGCAGCATCTTGTTATATTGTATGGTTCAGTTGATGTTGGAAGAAAGACCAGTGGTGGTGAAGAGTCAAGAAGAGGTGATTGTAAGATACACTTTTTCTTTTTCCATTCTTATGATGCTTAAATGACTCCAATTTAATTCAATGGGCCCAAAGAAACTGCCAGTGCTTATTTTTCAGCGTGGAAGGGCATTCGGTGTGGGTGTTGAATGACATGAAGAGATGTATACTGAGTACCGTCAAGTGGTGGAAGTAGGCACCTTCAATGCTAATTTTCATTAAAGAAAGGCAATTACCTAGATTCTTCAAATACGAAAAACAGGGAAATGGAAAGCCTAAACACCTTTAAAAGACTGAACAGACGTGCTACTTATGCCTTTCCATCGCCTCTTTGAATGTCTCTCCACAGTACAAATACCAACCCAGAAGGACACACAGAACGTGAATATCCGCCATTGGCTTCACCTGACGGTACTTGGAGGCACCTTGAACCTTTTCAGCCGATTCTAGCGAAATCCAAACACATTGACCTCCAACGGCAGTTAAAACTACCAGTTAGCTCTTCAAGAAGAGCCCTCCAGGAACCGAACAACCCTCTACTGCTGCCCAGCCAACGTCAACTGCCTTTGTCCTTCTTCCTCCAATTGTTCTCTGCCTCTCCTGATGCTCTGGCAGGCCGCCACCACACTTCACCGCCTAAGCGCATATTTTCACTCATCATAGCTACACCTACAGTAAAGCAAAGATTTAACTCAATTGATATACAATTGGCTCCCAGCGACTCCCAGCCCGCAGGGTTGGTGAGGAGCTGGTGGGTGGAGTTTCAAGGGGTCCGATTTTTCTGGTTTTCCAACGTAGCTTCCAACCTGGCAGTTGGAAACCACGGTTGTCAAACCCAAACCCTCCAACGTAGCTTTCAACCTAGCGGTTGAAAACTACTTCTTGGAACCCTGAGCAGCCACAGCAGCAGCACCCGCAGCAGCAGCCTCTGGATCCAAATAATAAGCAGGCTTGGTTGGCACCAACTTCTCGTCCAACTCATACACCAAAGGAATACCAGTAGGAATGTTCAAACCAGCAATATCGTCATCTGAAATATTATCCAAATGCTTGACAAGACCTCTCAACGAGTTACCGTGGGCAGCAATAAGCACCGTCTTGCCAGCCAACAAGTCGCCGGCGATCTCGTCCTGGTAGAAAGGCAACAATCTGTCAATCACCAACTTCAACGACTCCGTCTTTGGAATCACTGCTGGGTCAATGTCACTGTATCTGATGTCGCCAGCCTGGGAAAACTCAGACGAGTCCTCAATCACTGGAGGTGGAACGTCAAACGATCTTCTCCACGTCTGGAACTTCTCCTGACCGTAAGTCTCCAAAGTCTGGGCCTTGTCCTTACCTTGAAGAGCACCATAGTGTCTTTCGTTCAATCTCCAGGATCTCTTAACTGGAATGTACAACTGGTCAGCAGCCTCCAAAGCCAAGTTGGCCGTCTGGATAGCTCTCTTCAACTTGGAAGTGTACAAGATATCAGCGGTGATGTTGGCTTCTTTCAAGAGCTCTCCACCTCTGATGGCTTCTTTTCTTCCAACTTCAGACAAGGGCACGTCGACCCAGCCGGTGAAGAGGTTTTTTTCGTTCCATTCGGATTGACCGTGTCTGACCAAAACAAGCTTAGGCATGGTGGAATTGGATTTGGGGTTTGGGAAAATTGGGGGTTTGGAGGAAAAGGTGGGAAACCGTGGCTCTTTATACCGCGCCGGGTGGGTGGAACCCGAGGCTCAGGTGACCCGGGGAGAACGGGTGGAGCCATTGGGAGATGGGGAGAGGTGGGATGGGGATATGGAGGGTACCGTTGGAAAGCTGGGGTTTGGAAGGATGGGGTGGTGAATTTTGGGGGGATTTGGGCCACTGGGGCGGGAGTTAGCTGGGGTGTTGTGGATGCGAAGTGGTGGTTATGGAGGAAGAGGGTGTAGAAGGGCCAGTTTTGGTGGAAATCGGCTGGAATTTGGAGGGTAGGTAGGGGAAAGGCTGGGGATTCTGGGGGTACTAATTTTTCAGTGAATTTGTTGATATTGGTGGACTTTGATGGAGGTGTTGGTTGGCGTTGTGGGTGTGGCCTGTGGCTGCAAAACATGCGCTTACGAGGCTCCTCGGGTGGATGAAGCATGAACATCAGGAAACCGTGAGGAATCTACGAAAACGGTGGAAATCTCGTTTATTTACTGTTACTGTCGTAACGCCGGCGGCACCGTCGGCGTTGGGTTTCCCTGGCTCTCACTTTGTGTGAGTTGCTTTGGCGGGTTCTGATTGGTTGGTGGAAGTGAAGGACGTAGAAACAAGCAGGGACCTTCAATTTGGTCAAAAGTCAAAGCAAAAGGCTTCAATTGTGTAGATCATCAACGAAATCTCGTCGCTCTGTAGAGACCATTCCTTGACGGTTCCTCACTGCCCAGTGCATGTGAAGTGCACGGCTGAAGACGAAGAACCCGAAGCAACCTTCAATTCCAACGTCAAGAGCCTGAAACCGGGTTGATATGATCCTCAAAACACCACCTACTGCTTTCCTTCAATGTTGCATTGCTGAAATGTCATTGCAAATGTAACTTTCAATGTACTGCCACCTTCAAAGGCAGCCAAGCAACCAATGCACATCAAGAGCAGGTCAGGGAACCGCCAGCATCACGGAACGCCTTAAACTACCTTTCCTTTCCCTTCCTTTCTTATCTGGCCATCACGAGCCGGAGTTTTGGGCGCCGTGTGGTTATGCACTTAGATGGACGATCTGTGGCAGCAGGTGATGTCAAATGAGGTGATCCTGGAACAAAAGAACAAGAGAACGCCTGGACGCCACGAGCGGCTCAATGTAACCTGTAGTCTGTTTCTGGACGGTAACGTTATACTGTAGCTCGTAGATTGTGGACGTTCTGATGGGTTGCTTTGCTGCTTTTGGTGGTTTCTGTGGGTGAAAAAGACCCTGAAAGCGGCACTTGGTCAATCTTAACTGTAGAAAGGGTCTCTCAAAACCACATAGACCTTCTTTATCCTGTTATTCCGTTGGTCGACGGAATTGAGCCTGTTGCTGGACTTTAAAGTATCATAGAGCGATCTCATCGACCTAAGGTTGCGCCATAAACCCGTAAAAACGTCGAAGCACAGCAATTCTCTCGGTTATAAAAGAAACTTCCATGGCTTCATCTTCCCATACCTTCCAGGCGTCCATTGCACGACACACACAGAACCAGATCAGCGAAGAAGCTTCCATTGCGTCACCGCAAGCAACCAAGGCCACTCTAGGCCTGAGATGGTGTTTTTCGATGACACTCTAGAAAAAGAGGTCTTTGCGGGATGACAATAAGCTTTGGATGATAGAAGGACGGGAAGAGTTGACTTTTGATGTTGGGGTTTGCTTCTAGACCCTGAAGCTTTAGCAACCCTTCTGGAGGTGTAGCATTGTGACTTTTCTCTCTCTTTCTCTCTCGAAGTCTCTTTCTCTCAATTGAAATCCATTGATATCCTTCACTTCCTAATTCAGTGGAAATCAACAGATATCCGTCTTCAGTTTCCCTGGCGATTCCTGAACACTGCCTCCACGCCCAGAGTTCCAAATCCTCAGGGTGAACTCTCGATAAGCTGGAAAGGCCATGCACATCGTCTATCTTCAAAAACCGAAAGCCAAACCGAAAAGGAAACGGGAATAAAAAAGGAAAAAAAAAACCAAAAAAGTCGCTGATTACGTAGTGCTTGACATTTTTGCGCCAATTCGATAACACCAGATCCGTTAGAGGCCCTGTAGGTTTGCGCCTGGTGCTTTTTGTGATACTCTACCGGCTCCTTCGGACTCCCAACGGTGCAAGATGGTCCGCTGGATGTTTCTTTTTCGGATTTGCGAGAAACCTGGGAAGAAGGACTGGTTTGGTGGAAAGCGAAGTTAGGGAAGCTTCCAAGGGCTCTAAACGAGGAACAAGTGGGTTTCAACGTAAAAATGGACTTTATGGGTTTTCTGGGCTTTCTGGGCATAAAATTGGGCACTCTTGATGTTTCTGAGGCCCTTTCTGAACTGTTTGGAACTCTCTGAATCATTCTAGATCCATTTTAGACATTCCAGGCCATTTAGACCCATTCTGCCCATTCTGACCCATTCTGGGCCAGAACGTTCAGAATAGCTCACCTAAAATGCTCTCCCGTCTGCTTCGTAGCCTCTGCAATCTTATGATCCGCCGGATTCGGCGCCAGCTCGTACAACGTAATCACTGGATCCTTCGAAAGCTCAGTAAACTCGCCTCGAAGCTCAATCGAGTGCAAATGCACCTGCTCCTCGTCGCCATAAATATCTTTAAAAAACAACGTCAAGTGCTGAATCCCCGTAAAAATATGCCTGGGCACATGGTGTTCTACAAAGTCTGCATCGTCTTCAAGCGACTCAGGCACTTCTTCTTCACAATCACTGTCTTCATTGTAATTGACACCCACATTTGGATGTTCCAACGAATGAAGCGGTTTCACCAGCTCCACGTTATCAAAATCAATATCTCTGTTGTTCTTCCAGACCTTGATTGTCTTAGGACAGTACTTATCACCATTTGATCTAATAATGATCAGATGGAGCTTTACGGATCCGTTCAAAAACGGGATATGAAGTATAAGCTGCTCGTCAGCGTCCAGTTTAATAATTGGCTTCAACGAATACCTGGAGTTGCCGTTTTTAAACAACTTCTGGAGGTCGTCTGGCTTGTTTTCCAAATTGAGCGCTGTAACGTGTGGCAAATCGACTTTCAGGTTAAGCAGGGTGGCCACAGATGTTGGAATGGGCGGTACGTGGTCGTCGCCACCGTCGTCGCCGCCGTGGGAATGGCTATGGCCATGGAAATGTTCGTTTTCACAAGACATGGAAAGGGAGGAAGTGAAAAGTTGGTAAAAAAGCGGTAGAAACTCGGGAAAAGGGGGTGGGTAGGGTAACTTGGGTCGGGGAGAACGATCTGGGGGTTGTTTTGGGTTGAAAAGGGGCGGTTTTGGGTGAATTGGGTGGTGGTTGGAGGAAGAGGGAGTAGTATGGAGTGTGGAGATTGATGATGGGGAGTTGTATACAGGCGGGGATTGGGGAGGTGAGGGATGGAGGAGGTACAGGCAGATGATGGAGAGGCGATATTGGTATCAAAAGAAAGAGAAAAATTTGGGGGTTCTGGAGGTGTAATTTGGAGTTGTTTGGGACGGTTTTGGGGGCGGTAGAGGCGGTTGAAGGTGTTTTGGAGGTGGGTGTAGAAGGAGGGTTGGCATGGAGGGGGAGAAGTGTAAGGGGCTAGAGATGGTAAGGAGGTGGATTATGAAGAAGAATTAGGGGGATTCGGGTAGTTTGGAAGGGGTGGGGGTGGGAATTGGTGGTGGTGGGTGGAAAAACACGTGCCGAGCACGTGGAGATAAGGTTTCAAAGGAAAGGAAGGAGATATTGGGAAAAGTGTTTGGATGGGGTTTTAGAGGTTTTGAAGGTGTGGAGGGTGGTGGAATAGGATTTGTGGAGTTTTGGGGTTTATGGGTGGTGGTTTGGGAAGTTGTTGGTTTTTCGCAGCCAACGGGAAGGAGAAGGTGGATGGAGCGAAGGAGGGACTTTGGTGGTCGTAGGAAGCTTTATTGGAGTGTTTAGGGGCTTTCAGGGGCTTTGGGATGTTTGGGAGTGAAAAAGTGGAAGTGGGTTGGGGTTATGGATGGTGGAAGGTCAGTGGACATGGAAGAGTAGAAGGAGAGGAAAGAACATGGAAAGGGAGTAGCGTAGGATGAATGGTAAGAAGATCTTATACTGTTAGCTGTTATATTGGGAAGATTTTACGTTGGAATAAAAGAGTAGAAAAAAAGGAAGGGAACCAAGGAACTAAGAAAGTAGGAAAGTGGGAAAGTGGGAAAGTGGGAAAGTGGGAAAGTGGGAAAGTAGGAAGGTAGGAAGGTAGGAAAGTAGGAAACTGGGAAAGTAGAAACTAAGAAATCTAAGAGGAACTAAAAGAATACCCAAAAGCCCAAAAACCTAAGAAGCCTAAGAAACTAAGTACCTGAAAGACGAAACTGTTGGAGTTGGATGGTGGGCATTCCAAGAGGAGTATACAAGTGGAGGTGTACTTATGAAGACCAAGTGGGAAGATGCTTAGTCTGTGGATTTGAGGCTTCAGAGGTTTTGCCTAAGTAATTGAACAGCTCATAGAGATTTGCAATTTTTCAATCCATGAAGTTCAAATTTCAATTTGTGGAGTCTTAAGTGCTTTAAACTCTTAGTACCTCTTCAGAAGTGATGCCTTTCTGGCACTTCCATTGTAAGCTTCACCTGGATATGACATTCTACGACAAGGTACCATACTAAAAAGAACATCCACAGAGCATCCAAAGAGGCTGGAGGTAATTTTCCATCAGCCACGAGGCTTTCAAACCAGCTTCATAACACTTCTTTTGATTCCCTTTCCTCCATTTATCACAAGCACCATTGCATGTTTCCCCAAAAGCAGTCTCCAACTTCCACCAACCATTCCTTTTTCTCTTCCTTCACTTTCCCCCATTTCACTTGTTTACCGTGAACATTCTCCGAATTTGCTCATTGCCAAAGCCTCCCCTTGCTGGATCAAAACCTCTGCAGCCCTTACATCACCGTGCAACAAAGGGTGGAGGAAAGTAAGAAGAATTGGATAGGGGACGGGGCTGGAAGGCAAAGGTTGGGGCTTGGTGGTTTGTGGAGGTGGAGG
The DNA here is from genome assembly GCF_002926055.2 of Candidozyma haemuli. Classification (NCBI taxonomy): domain Eukaryota; kingdom Fungi; phylum Ascomycota; class Pichiomycetes; order Serinales; family Metschnikowiaceae; genus Candidozyma; species Candidozyma haemuli. The sequence goes on from NW_020289905.1 coordinate 486,560, forward strand.
TGAATTGTGGAGGTGGAGGTGAAGGAAAGGAAAGGAAAGGAAAGGAAAGGAAGAAGCAAAAGCAACAAACAAAAGCAAATACACTTGGTAGTCTTTGATTATAGTATCTAAGAATGTAGAATCTGGGGCATGGGACAATATCAAGGGGAACTGTACAACTAAGAAATAGAGAGAACCAATGGGTACTGAAAGATACAACAAAGTATGAAGCTAAGGAACTAGAAAATAGGAACCTAACTAAGAATTCTAAAATCTGATCATTTGTTGTGTTGAAGAGTAGAAAAGGTATGATAGGCTGTTATTAGACGATAGAGAACAGTGAACCTATAAGGTTCTTGGTATGTCTAATACTCTAAATGACCAGGAACCTAAGAAATAAGAAAGTGAGAACCTATGAAACTAAAAAACGAAGAAACTGAAAAACTAAGAACCTTGAAAACTCAGAAACCAGTGACTTTTCTTGCTTAAATCCTTATCTGTCTCTTTGCCCATATTCTGCTTCTTTCATCAACCACTTATCTCTCTGGTAATAGAAGCATGTAATTTGTACCATCTCTATGAAACTCACAAGGTCAAACACTGCAAAGCCAAGAAGACGTATCGTCCAGTCTCTGTGAAATCCAAAGTGCCACTGAGTAATGTATGTCCCAGTCCAGGCAAAGTTGAAGCAACCTAAGTAGATCATATGGGAACACCAAACACCAAAGATAAGCAATTGAGGTCTAAATGGTCTGAATCACAGAAGCCAGAACGATTAAGAGGTCTTTCAATGGTCTACTACCATCTTCAACTGTGAATACAAATAGTATTAGGCTCTTTGTCACCTCTTGCTTTGGCTCTTTGGACATTCAATTGGAGTACCACTCCTTCTTCAAATACAAGAAGTAGAACATAAAGTAACATAAATAGGAATCCTAAAGATCCATCTACTTCGTTAAAATCTAAGAATCCACTTTCCTACAAGACCACTTAATCTACAAAGTGAACCTTAAACACCTTCTCTTCTTCCTCCTCCCATTTACTTCACCTCCCTTTGCCTCCCGACGCCTCTGGAAATACGAGGATCGTAAACCGCCAACCCCAAAACGCCCCAGGAACGAGAAATCCACCTTGGAAGCGGCATTCCACATGTAATCCCTGGAGATCAAACAAAAGGGCTCCTTCGTTTATTCTTTCCGGGAATTTAGAGATGCTGTTCATTCCAGAGGCACAATTACAGCCGTTTCAACCAAAACACAAGTTTTGCCATGACGTCAGGGAAAGGACAAAAATCACACATGAAACCTTCGTTTCTTCACTTTGTCTTGTTGTGTGTTTTCAATTCCACCTATTTCTGTTGCCGGCTGAATGGGACCTTTCAGAGAAGTTTGTGAACCGGCATACACGACGGGCCGGGCTTAGAAAAGGGACATTTTACAAGTAAGGTTCTTTGGGTCCAGGCAGGTAGAGGCGTGTGTGTGGTTGACGTAGTTCTGACGTATTTGAGCTTTTTGTATATGGTTTCCCGATTGGGAAGTATAGCCGCGGGACCTTTTCTACGGTAGAGGGGCCTAGGGGGGCTAGAGGGGGCCAGAGGGGTCCGGAGGGGCACGTGGCCAACGTCATAGTTTATCCGAAGGGGGGTGTCCACCCCCCTCCTTGAAAAAAAGAAACTCATAGTGAAGGCCCGCTTATTGCATGGGGCAGCACGTTACGGCCAGGCCATGCCATGTTCAGGGTTTTCTTTTTTTTTTGGGAGACTTTTTTTCTTTTGTGTGAAAGGGTATATGCAGGACGTGGCATCCTGCACATATTGCCCACCCGGGCTAACCATATGATGTAATGTCGTCTGACACATGTGCAGGCGGCCATTGGCTAGTTCTTTGACGCTACGTCATCGAGACATTTTCGGGCATTACGCCTCCGGCAGGGGCAATTGATCCCCCAAAAGCAGCCTGCAAAGGCTGCTGAGGCGCTGGAAATTGATACAACCATTTCCTTCGAGCCCCTTCCAGCCAATGGCGAAAAAACCACCAAAATTGGAGGCCTGAACGTCAAAAACATGAAGGGAAACGGTCCGTCCTGCATATAACTCAAAAGAAACTATACATGCAAAAAAGAAAAAAAAAAGGCGCAAGCGCTAAAATGCAACCGTCTCGCGGTTGTCGGAATATTCTGACAATGAGAAAAGAGACGCAGGCCATCTGGTGAGAGATAAGCCGTCTTATATGCAGTCCCCGCATGAAAAAGAAACCACAATATACTGACTGCAAAAAATCACCATAACCATTCCTCAACCAACCCAAAAAAAGAAATAACGCCTCCTTCCGATTCCACTATAAATACCCCGAGTCCCCCGACCATTTCCACTTTTTATCAAAAACCAAAAAAACCAAAAACACTCTTTAATATGACTATCCAGAACCAGCCAGCCGTTTTCCACGTCAACGCCGCCCTCTTCGACTGTGACGGAACACTTGTCAACTCCACCGGCGCCATTTCAGAATTCTGGAGAGATTTCGGTAAATCCAGACCCCACGTGAACCCAGAAGAAATCATCAGAACCTCCCATGGATGCAGAACCTTTGACGTTATCGCCAAGTGGTCGCCAGAAGATGCCGAGGAACAACAAGTCACTAAATGGGAAGCTTCCATTCCAGACACTTTTGGACACTTTGCTAAGGCCATTCCAGGTGCCGTGGAGCTTGTCAAGTCGTTTGATAAATTTTCCAGAGAGGCTACGGAAGATGCCAAGCAGAGATGGGCCATTGTCACATCTGGTACTCTTCCTTTGGCCACCAAGTGGTTGAACTTGTTGACGATCCAGAAACCTGAATGTTTTATTACTGCAGAGAAGGTGACCAAGGGTAAGCCACATCCAATGGGATACAGATCTGCCAGAGATACTCTTGGGTTTGAGAGCGACGATGCCAAGGTTGTGGTGTTTGAAGATGCTCCTGCTGGTATTACTGCTGGTAAGGGCGCAGGCGCCATGATTGTGGGTATTTGTTCGACTTACGATCCAGAGAAGGTGAGAAAGGCCGGTGCTGATATTGTGGTTGATGACTTGAGCTCGTTTAAGATTGTGGGATTTAACAAGGAGACGAACGAGTTTAAGGTTCAGGTTGGGGAGTACCACTATGCTAATGAGGAGTTCCTCCAGGCCGTCTAGGTGAACTGGCGAAGCCGGTTCACCACGGCCGTTCACGATTTGGCAGGCTAGAAACTGGCGCCAGCCTGTTTCTGCCGTCTGAGTCGAGAAAGCAGGCTGAAACCAAGCAGAAAGCAAGCATAAGCATGAATACCTGAGCTAAGACAGATGTCTTACAGCTACAGGGTCCCTGGAATGCCTGGGACCACCAACCGGAAGGTTACTTATAGAAGCACACATGTATACTAGAATTATCAAATTTATTATTTATGGAATATGGAAGTTGTAGATGAAGATATGATGAGACTTGAAGAAGATGGAAGTTGGAAAGTTGAAGATGACAATGAATCTTCAAGTTATAAAGTTGAACATTACCTCGAATTGAAGATGAAGAAGTACTTCAAGGACCACTTCAAGAGAGTGAATCGAGGAAAAGGATTTCAGGGTGAAGAAGATCAAGAACTGAATTGATGGTTTTAAGGTAAAGCACTGAATTGATGGTTTTAAGACAAACAAGATGAAGATAATGGAAGAAGACTTTTCGATTTGAAGAACAAGTAGAGGTAAAACCTTCAAGATAGTGGTTTGAAGATGGTTCTAAGAAGAAGATCAAGACCAAGATGGTTCTAAGAAGGAGATCAAGATTTGAAGATGAAGACATGGATTTGAAAAAAGAACGGTAAAGAAGAAGACTTGAAGAAGCCTTGAAGAAGAAGACTTGAAGAAGAAGACTTGAAGAAGAAGACTTGGAGATAAGAGAAATGCTTCTAGTTGAAATGAGCAGTGGTGCCCACTTGGTCGTGTCGATCGAAAGTTCCTTAGACTTGTCCAAAACGTCGTATTGCAGATTTGACGAAAAGGGACTTGTGAATGAAGAAGACGATGACTTGAAGGGACTTGGGGATGGTGACTTTGAGGTAAAGGCAGGATGAAGACTTCAAGAATGGGAATAAAGATGGAGTTCAAGTGGTTTGGAGAGGAAACAAAGATAAAGGCGTGAAGACTTGAAGATAAAGACTAGATGAAGTCTTGAAAGTGAAGATGTGAAGATAAAGAAGGTGAAGAGGATGACATGAAGAAGGTAGGCTTCAGATTTGAAGATGAAGACATGAAAGTGAAGAAGAAGGTTTCAAATTAAAGGTTTTAAGTGATTGGAAGAAGATGAAGACAGGATAAAGACAATTATGAAGACGTGAAGGAATGGATTTGAAGAATTGAAAAGGTATATAAAGAAGATGGACTTTGAGGTGAAAAACTTGAAGTTGATTACTTGTAGATAAAGAAGGTGAAGATGAAGATATAGACTCGAAGTTGAAGACTAGGTGATTTGAAGAAGAAGCTAAAAAATGAAGGCTTCAAGATGAGGACTTCAAGTTGGTGACTTGAAGATCAAGATGGGTTAAGGACTTGAAGAATACATGAAGATAAGGATTGAAGATACTGTAATGTTTAAATGTCCTGGACTGCTGGTTTGGATGGATTTGGGTGAACATTCAAATGAGAGTGAATGGTTGGCAAGAAGTGCTCAATTGGATGGAAACGTTTCTTTCTTAAGGTATGACGTTCAAAAGTGAACGAACGATAAGTGATTGATGAACTCATTTTGAGGGAAAAGTCTTCTTTCTTAAGGTATGTCTACCTGAACTTTGAGGTGTTTTTGGAAATCAACAGACTGAATAGCTTATCTATCATATCGTCATCGTTCAAACGAAGATGGAATGGGAGATTGGCGAATCTGAACACTTTCAGGGATCTAAAGAGATGGCTTCATTTCAAAGAGAACAGTAAGCTTTTGAGTAAGAGCTCTTTGGTTCTTCCTTTTCTGTACCATCCATTACTCTTCAAATTAGACATCTCTCTGGAATGTCTCATTACATCGTTCTGAATTGTACGGCTTTAGAGAACACTCTAGGTTGAAATTGACTTCGTTTTCCCCATTTATCATCAACAATCTTCCAATTCTTGAGTCATGGGGAGTCATTGGCTTATCAGTAGATGCACTGATAAGAGATTGATCTGGACGTTTCTGGCTCTCAGAAGCTCAATTCGTGGTGGTTTACGGTGAAATTCATCCAAACCAGAGCTTTACTGGCTTGAAAACGCCAGACAAATTTTCATAAAGAAATTTTGGGAATTGGTATGGGAATTGGCGGATTTCGTCGGTATACCTGGTGGAAAAGACCCGTACACCAGCTTACCCCAGGCCCATAAACCCTCCGCCAAAACCGCCAAATTTGGACATTTTTAAAATTTTAAAAGCTTCAGTAGGTAGCTAGTGATGTCTAGAGTACGCTGGTGGTTTTAGATTTTCAATTGTGTTACTCAATCCCGAGATATATGGAATCTCAGTTTCCCATACTTAAGGCCCCAAAAAGCACCAATATCCATAATAACAGACGCCACGCTTAACCTCCCCTTCCCAAACTTCCTCTACATCATCTCCTGCCACCTCTGATTCCCCCTGAAATCCCCAAATTCCTTTCCTTCCCACCATCTTCCCCCAATTTGCCAATCCCCCAAAAAATACCCCAAATTCACCTTCTACGTCCCGTATCTCCACCAATTTACATCCAAAACAGCCCAAAACAACACCAAAATCAACTCCAGCGTCCAGGCTTTCACCTGAAACACTCTGCGTCTCTCTAGGACACCCCCTTCCGCTGCTTCCATGCTTTCCTTCATTTCCTGCCAAATACGTCCATGCACAGATTCCAAACGGTGTAGACACCCTGGGGCGGTTAAAATTCAAGGAGAGCTTCATCCAGCGGGTAATTTCATGAGACTTGACTTGGCTGTTTTTGGAAAGCAGAGTTTGGGTTTGTGTTTAGCCCTTTGTGCTTTGGGGTTGCACAAACAGAGATTTTGAGATATCTCGAGACTGAGCGAAGCTTTGAGACGGGGGTTTCTGGGATGGAAAGAGGTGGTTTAGATGATCCTACTGACCAACTTTCAGGTACTTTCGACGACTTTTGGGCATTCTACGTCGACTTGTTGGTGGATTTCGCAGCCAGTGGTGAAAGCCTCGGTAAAAGTGCCCTGGGCGTCGGAATTTCGCTGGTTTTTTTGCATGGTAGGCGGGCCGCCCACTTCCACAATGTCGTCCACTTCTTTCCTATTTAGTTTCTTCCCTTTTTTGTTTGTTTTAAGTGGTATAGTGTAAATTTTTCTTTGGATCAATGGTTTGTCCTGCATGTAAGAACGCAAGCCATTCCCAATAAAAACCTTCCTAATGTGCAACACAAAATGTCCACTTCCCATGCACCATTACCGCTTGCTCTACGGTTGCAAAAGGCAAATGTGAAACGGTTAGACTTGAAGAAAACGTCGGGAAAATAAGGACGTGGTGTGGGCTTGTGTGCAGTACTAACATCTGAAAAAGGAACTTTCGTCCTGCACCTCGGCATTTCACGTGCACACACAAAAATGTCAGTGTGTATGAAAGAATCAACCGTTACGTCACAAAATTCGTATTAAACAAACCGTATACGTGTAGGAAAGGAATGTCTCTCTGTCCTGTGTGAAGCAGGTTGAGGTCCAGGTTCAGGAGGTTAAACTATGGCGTGTGAAAGAGGGACAAGAAGTTTATCCGGCCAAGATAATCCAGCGGGGCAAACGAGAGGGGCCAGGAAAAAACGGCCGGATCAATTGAGGGGTACCAGCAGAAAAAGAAATAAAAAAGAAATGCTGTTTTTCCGGCGGTTCCAAAAACACCCACCAACCTCCAGCGCTCCTTCAACTACACTATACAACACTCCGATAAAGCCTGAAACTAGGAGTGGCTGCGTCTCATACACGAAGAATCTAATGTGAAAAATCGCAACCTCATCTGGACCGCGCGTAAAGAAAAAAAAAAAAAAATGCATCCCAATTAGGAAGGAGGGTTATATGCAGGTGGCAAAGGACTGAAGTCGATCTAGAACTAAATAGCCGGCCCTCCCACCAGTGGCAATAAGCAGAGGTGTAGCTTACGTAGGGAAAGGCCACCCCGGGTATGGACGTTTGAGGTGGGAGGCACGTGGGGGAAAGAAAATGAAGGTACTGTTTTTTTGTGGATAAAATCACGTGACCTCATCTATGTCTTACCTGCAGTACCGAACAACCCGTAATTCATACAGCCGTTTCCAAGAAAGCTTCGGATTCAAAGAAAAAATTATTCCAAGACATTGTTGGATGGAAGGCCTTGGCGATGAGCTTGTAGCCGTGGAAAAAAAAGTAGAAGTGGTCGAGGGAAGAATTGGGTGGATGGAAAAGGTGGGTGGTATAGACCCGTACACCACATATATAGTGGTTTTCCAAAGAAAAGTTGGCATATTCTTAAAGGGAAGTGAAGGTGGAAAAAATGGGTGTTCTTTTGGGATTATAGTCGGTTTTGGGAAGCCTTGGAGAGTAATTTGGTCTTTTTTGGACGTTTTTGGCGTTTTTGGGTGGCCTTTAAGTGGCTGCGAAAAGACATAAAGTGTAGTTTCGGAACTTTTCAGTGAATTTCGAAGAAACGAAAAGGTTTCTTAATTTTGGAGTAACCAGGGGATTTAGAGATGGATGAATTTAAGACTCCTCGATTTTGGGCTCTTTTTGACCGTTTTTCGTGCTTTTCTGGCGGATTCGTTGGCCCAATTTGAGTGTTCACCAACATCAACAGCCAATTCGTCAGATTTCCATCTTTTTTGAAATTGCTTTCAATTCTCATGTTTTTCTAGAGGTCTAGTTTCCTAAGAGTTTCTTTTTCCTTTCATTTTGGCACGTTTACCTCAAAAATCACCAACCTTCTGGAACCTCATTGGCCAATGAAAAGGACCAATCTAACACTTCCCTTTTTCCGTCTTTTACCTTTAAAACAACTCAAAACCAAGGATTCCTTGTTCTTTAGACAAATCAGCAAAAACATACATCTCTTTTTTTTTTCTTGAAGCTCCAAAACAGACCCAATTGATCAACCCTACTTCTCATATTGTACCCACTCGTCTTTCCTGACTGTTCCTGGCTTCCCTGGCTAAACCACAATGTCTAAGCGTTCCAGTAAATTCAATTGATTGTATATTTATCCAAAAGATGTTCTCCCTCTGCCTATTTTGCCCAAACAGATCCTGTTCACATCAACCACTAAACATAAATAAGACACACTCTAGTGACTAGCAAGTAACGAAGCAGCATTAACAAAAAGCAAACCACGACTTTCTTCAATTAAATTCAAAACCCTCTCATCAAAGAAAAATGGGCGCTACAGTCAGCAGTCTGTCTTTTTGGTTAACACAAGCAGAATGAACACCGCTGTCAATTTCGTTCCAGATATGCCTTCAGCTCTTCGAACGTACCATCTGATCCCTTGGTTTCAAGGCAAAGATACTCCAAGTTTGAAAAGTATCCTTAAAGAGGTATGTGATGGCCAGAAACATCAACTTACCTTGTGGTCTTTTCAAGAAAAACGTTGCCAAATTGATTTTCTAATGCCATCTTCATTCCTCATCAACATATACTCCTTCTATTGAAAGATACCTGTTGGGTTGTTGTTTATGGTGGAAAGACATAATAAAGACATAATAAAGACATAATAAAGAGTTCAATGAGGAGCTATGAAAAGTAGGAAATCTGGACGAGTATAAATGGTCGTCATCCTAAACTGGTCTTCCCACCAGTAAGAGTTGACCTGACATCAAGACCACTACTAAGCATAAGGTAAAGGTACTCCACTGAGTAGCAAGTAACGAGCCAGCATTAATGAAAACGAAGAAGAATCTTCTTCTGAAGTACTGTTGAAATTACCACTACTTCTTAAAATCGAATCCATCTCTATTCCTCATTAAAGGAGTATAAGCATCATAGATACTGAAGCGCAGTCAGCTCTTATCATTATTCTTGTACTCCCTGGTGCCAGTTCATACTTCTCCTTTTCATAGTTAGCTTTCACATACGCCGAGTCACAGGCCTGGGTCGCTTCTGACTCGTCAATACGTCTTCCATAGATCAAGTCTTTAAGCCCAGAAGATCTTAAATGGTACGACGCCCAAAACGAAAAACATGGCATCCATCAGGTTTTAACTAGAGCTGTCACATTCATTTACTGGAAGGAGGAGCCTTCTGCTACCAGAATATCTGACATACTCCTTTTAGTAGACGATCTGCTAATACTAATATACTTACCTTCCCAAAGGACAGGCACCAACTGAAATAGGTGTATTTTGGTTTCCTGATTTTACTTGATTCCCCTAGAAAAAAAATAATTAAAAAAAAAACAGGAGAATGAGCCTCCTTAGGTATATATGCTCTGGGTAGCACTGAATGTCCATTTGGAGTGAACACTTCCACCAAAACCTCCAACGACGTCAGAAAGAATCTTTAACGATAAACAGACTCTTATTTAGCCTTTGAGTAATAAATAGAGGAAAGCAGAACCCACCTCTGGACGTCCTTATCACACTTCCATGGACCATACTCTTCCCCAGCCACTTCTCCATTACCCTCCACCCAACTCCCCCAAAAACCATCAAACCACCACCAAACTCCCACCAAACAACCCAACCTGCCCTCCAAACACACCCACAAACTCTCACCACCGTCTCGTCTCTCTATCCCTCACAACCTCCCTTTCCTTCCTCTCCATCCTCAATCCTCACCAAAATCCACCAACACCATCACCAACCCACGCCAGCGCCAAAGAAACCCTCCAAGTCCTCCAAAATCCTTTTCTTCAAACCTCAAACGATCCACAGCTTTCATTCTTTTTTCTCCAAAGATCTTCCCCCACCCAATCTCTCAACATCCAAATCCTTCCATACTCAACCACCAAACCTCCCTTTTTCACACCCCCAACATCCCAAAAACTCCCCAAACCACCGTAAACAGTTTCCTTCCAGCCTCCCCCATCCACCTCCCTCTTCCCCTTCTCTTCCCCTTCACTTCCCTTTGTTTACCTTTCGTCCCGATCCGGTAACAACATCGAATCACCTCCAGGTCCATTCTTCTACCCATTCTTCCACCTCCTCCTTCCATTCTTCATGTCTGAATTATCCCGTTCTCCGTTACGCCCCGCTGCCAGCAACAGAATCATCTCAGAGTCCACAGGACTATGTAAACTTCAACTCTCCCCTAAAAGAGAGAAAAGACATGTTTTACAGCACCAACTGAGTCTGCCCAAGATAACCAGCAAACGGCTGCTTCTCCAGGTCCAGCCTGCCCAGCCTGCCCAGCCTGAGCCGTCTAGAAACGACCTTTTAACGAAATACGCCCAGAAACAGGCAAAACTTATGGAGTTGGAGAACCAGGCTGAACTAGTCCGGTTTGAGCTCTTGGAGCTTCAGAGTCAACTTCAAACTACAGAGAGAGAGTTACCCTTTACCAATGAAGTGAAAAACTTAAAGAAAAAAGTGTCTACGATGTTCCAGCAGGCTCCACAGGCGCCAGCGTTACGCAAGAAAGCTTCGAATATCTTTAATTCGCCAGAACCAGCAGCTTTAAAGCAAAAAGCGTCGATGGTTTTCAATAACCGGTTTTTAAACGACGTCAAAGAGAAAATGGACCAGCAGCAGGCTGAATTCACGAAAAGAGGGTCTGAATTCGCCAGATCCTTCTTGGGGTTCCCTAAGAAGGAAGAGGACAAAGGAGCTACGGCAGATTCGTCGTTTATGTTTGAAAATTTGAATTCCGAACCGGCAAATATCGATAAGTCCATTCTTCTCAGTGAAGAGCTGGACTCTTCGTTGATTGTGGATGCGTACGTTTCTGACGATGAAGATTACGTTTCAGACGAGTCTGTCGTCTACTCGAGGTGTTGGTAGAAGGTAGCGTTTTGGTGAAACAGGTAAAAGAGAGATGCCAGTGAATGCACTGAAAAACAGAAGAGGCTGCTTGATTTGCAGAAAAGGCTTGATCGTCGTTGAATGGCTCCTGGCGGTCCAGGGGAAGATAATAGAATGATATAGATGGAAACAGCTTGCTGACAGGGAAAGAAGGGCTGCTCTTGGTAGCTGAAAGAGTGGAAAGTGATGTATTTATACAGATAATGCTTAAAAGATATATTTCGTTGGAACGTTTGGTGGTTTTTTTCAGTGTAGTATGACAGTAGTAGTTTTTAACCATTAAGGTGAATTAGAAAAGGTGCTTATTTAGAAAGAGTGTGAAGGTTGTCAAAGTACTCTTGAGGAGCTGTTTGGTTGAGAGAAGAAGAAGGGCTACCAGTACAAATACTGATATGGACACTGATGGTACTACTTATACCAATAGTAATAGCAGTAACAATAGTACTACTTATACCTAGTTTAATGCTAAAAGTAATAGTAATAGTAATAGTACTTCTTATACCAAGAGTAATGCTAATGGTGATGCTAATAGTAATGGTTATGCCCGTGGGAATATTATACTTAGTAGTAATACCAATGGTTATACTGATAGTAGTGGTAGTAATTATACTTATGGTAATAGTAATACTAATAGTAGTTCTAATAGTGACAGTTATAGTTATATCGATAGTGATACCAATAGTAATACCAAACGCAATACCTATAGTAGAGGTGTTAGTAATATTAACAAGAACAATAACAATATAATAGTAGTAACAGTAGTAATTCTTATAGTAGTAATTATCCTCACAATAGTACTAGTAATAGTTACAGTTATCCTGGTAATAGTGATAGCAAATCTGATGGTGACAGTAGTAGTACCAACAGTAATGCTAATAGTAATGCCAGCGATAATAGTAATAGTTAATAGTTGTAATACTACTTATACCAATAGTAATAGATATACCAATAGTAATGTATACACCAATAGTGATGCTAATAGTAATAGTAGGAACACCAACAGTAATAGTGGTAGTTTTATTTTATTCTAGTAATAGTGATAGTGGTAGTAATAATAGTAGTACTACTTAACCAATAGTAACAGTTATACCAACAGTCTTGATAATAGTAATGCTAATAGTAATGCTAATAGTAATGCTAAGAGTTATGATAATAGTGATGGTATTAGTAAAATAATAAAAGTTGATAGTAGTGGTAGTAGTAGTAATACCAAAAGTAATAGTAGTAGTAGTATTAATACTTTCTATACCAATAGTAATAGTTATACGTATGGTTATAGTAGTAGTAGTAGTAGTAGTAGTAGTAGTAGTAGTAGTAGTAGTAGTAGTAGTAGTAGTAGTAGTAGTAGTAGTAGTAGTAGTAGTAGTAGTAGTAGTAATCAAAGTTAGTAGTAATAGTAGAACTACTCATACCAATAGGAATAGTCATACCAATAGTAATGCTAATAGTAGTATAAGTTGATAGTCCAATTGCTAGTAATAGTAGTATCTCACAGAACAGATATAGTAAAAGGACCACCACCGCTAACGCTAACAACGATGTTGGCTGTATCTGACGGTCGTAGTAGAAAGTGTAGTATAACAGAGAGCTCAATTGGTAGGCCTCTTAGTGATTAACCAGTATACCTCATTGGATGCTTCCTTAAGAGGAATTAATAGAAAGAGGCATATACCAAATCAATATGAGTCTCTTATCTATTTATAAGTATACTAAACGTTAGAAAAAACAAGTTTTGGACTTATTATAGAGACTTCACTCCAAAGTACTTGCCTGGAAGACAAGCAGTAGTTGGATAACACAACGCTAAGCCACCAACTACCAGAACCAATATCTGTTATCCTGAAATCTCTATTAACCCTTTCTCAACAAATAACATCAGAATCTGTTCTCCTTAAAAGGGCTTTAAGTAGCTATAGACATCTTTTGAGCCAATAGTAGCACAGGGTGAACTGCCTGGCTCCAAATACAACCTTCACCAAGTCTCAAATCACCCCAACTTCTACACTGTCTAAACCAATCATAAATTAATAAAACATCCTCTTCATCAGGTATCTATGGGCATTTGGGTATGTAGAAGTACAAACGCTGGGTACATTAAAAGCGTGGTGTCTACTCCTCCTTGCGGTCCTCGTCGAGCCAGCCCTTGGCTCTGTCGACGGCCTTTTCCCAGCGCTTCCAGTTCTTTCTTCTTTCGGAATCCGCCTGGACGGCGGTGAACTTGTTGGTGTCACCGTCTTTAGCGCTCAACGACTCAATCACATCGTCAAAGTTCTTCCACAAACGGTCGTTTTCGTCCTTGAGGCCAAGACCAGCGGCAATGGCGGCTCCCAAGGCAGTGCACTCGGCGTTCTCGGCTCTCTTGACACCCACACATGGTCCAAGAATGTCTGCTTGGATTTGGAGCACCTCGTCGGCCTTGGACATACCACCGTCAACGTTTAAGGTGGATAAGGGCGACTTTTCAGACTGAGAGCTCATGGCTTCTTCTAAGAAATCCTTGGATCCACCGGCATCTTCAGCCATGGCCCTCAAAATAGCACGAACCTGGAAACACACACCTTCCAACGCAGCACGAGCAATATGAGAAGATGATGTGTACTGGGTCATACCGAAAATGGTACCTCTGGCGCCACGGTCCCAGTAAGGAGCGTAGAGACCTGAAAAGGCTGGAATGAAGACAACACCGCCTGAGTTATCCACCTGCGAGGCCAAAGGACCGATATCCTTGGCGTTATCAATAAGCTTCAAGTTATCTCTCAACCACTGGATAATGGAACCAGCAACAGCCACGGAACCTTCTAATGCAAAATGTGGTTTTCCGTCTTCGCCCTTCAAGTTGGGGAACCAGAAACCGAATGTGGTCAACGCACCGTGGTCAGAAATCAACTTTCTCGTACCGGTGTTGTAAAGAAGGAAACAACCAGTACCATAAGTACATTTAGCCGAGCCTGGCTTGACAGCCATCTGGCCGACCAACGAGGCAGACTGGTCACCCAAACAGCCGCAAATAGGAATGTTGTAGATGGTTTTCAACATATCGTAAGCGTCCTGGGTGATTTTATTGTGGAAACCCAAGTTGGAAAGGTTAGGAGCGGCAAACGAACCGTAGTGTTCAGAAGAAGACACAATCTTCGGGAAATGGATTCTCTCCGGGTCAATGTCCCAGAAATCAAGCAATTCCTCGTCGTAGTCGTGGGTTTCCAAATTCATAAACGACGTTCTGGAAGCATTGGTCACGTCAGTCACATACGACCGTTCCTTCGTCAAGTGGTAAATCAACCAAGTGTCCACGGTACCAAACATCAAGTTGCCCTCGCCAGACTCGTACTCTTCACGAATGGTATCGTCATTGTCCAAAAGCCATCTCACCTTGGCTGCACTAAAGTAAGTCGACAAGGGCAACCCAGTCTTAGCGTGCATGGCGTCCTTGGTCTCCTGGTCGGTCATGTGCTCCAAATGCTCCACAATCTGAGCCGTTCTGGTGTCTGTCCAGGTGATACCGTTGCACAACGGCTTACCGGTCTTCCTGTGCCATATAAGCGTAGTTTCTCTCATGTTGGCAATACCAATGCACTTCACCTTGTACTTGATCTTGATATCTGGGTTCTGGTTGATCTTACGCAACGTGATAAGACACGCCACCAAGCACTCCACGGCGTTGGCCAAAATGTGCACTGGCATACACTCGACCCAGCCAGGCTGGGGGAAACGAAGCGTAGGACCCAACGACGCTGCGTTGTTTTCAATCTCCACATTGTCTGTAATCAGAATGGCCACACCTTCAGCGGTGAAAATCGGCTCGTTGTGACGAGCAAGCGACGATCTACGACGGTACTGGTCAGTGTTCAGCGACGACTCTGGAGCCTCAGAGGCTGAAGTAGAGTACTCGATCTGGTGCTTGGCGACTTCAGTGCCGTCTTTGGCGAAAAGGATACATCTTGCCGAGGTCGTGCCAATGTCGATAGTGGCGACGACAGGGTTAGACGGAGCGTTCGACGAGCGACGAGGCATGCTGGGGCGAGTTGGAAGGCTTGAGTTGAGTTTTGGAGGTGGAGAAGTTTGGAAAACGGGAGGTATGGGTTTTGGGCGGCCACAGTAGATGAAAAACAGGCGTGGCGGGTCGTTGCAGGCGAGATTGAGTGGTTTGGCAGCCTGTGGAGGGAAAGAAGGGAGTAGGTGGGAGAAGAAACGGTGGAAATTATCAAGACTTTTGAGGCTGGTCGCGAAAGGTTGCGAAACGACCAGCAAGCGAGCGTGACGGGGCGAGGCGCTGGGAAAGTATAGGAAATATGGGTACCGTTGGAGAGAGAAAGAAGAGGGGATTCTAGTGGTGTTGTTTATATTAATTTTGGACCATTAATGGGGGAGTTACATTGTCTAAGACACGTTCTCCACGCATTGTGAGACTTTCCTAGTGAAAGCCCAGCGGAACACCGAAATGCCAATTTAATTACGTCGTTTGAATAGCATTCTCTTAAGCAAAGAAAGACCTTCCGAACCCTGTTTTTCCCATTGAAATTGCTATTTTCTGGCACCGTCTACGCCGCTTTCCGTGTCTATTGCTGGAACTTCGCCTAGTGAAAAAAAATGGCTGCAAACCAGAAAATGGCTGCAAACCGAGGAAGAAGACGCAAAACCGGAATAGCAAAAGAGACAAGCGGGAAATGGACGAAAGGAGGAAAAAGGTTGGAAAATGGAGCGTCCTGATTGGTCAAAACGTGGTGGTTGCATTCTGCTGGGTTTTCTGTGCTGTTTCTTTCGAGAAAGTTTCCCTGGGCGTGGTTTTCATTGCTCAGTGGCTTGTTCATACTTTGATTTGCAAAGCCTTAACGTCTTTTCGTCGAGAAAAGGAAGTGTAATTTTGGGAATCTCTCGAGATGCCTCTTTTGAAGGTGTTTTTTGTTTTTTGGTCTTTGTTTCTTCGTGTGGAGATATCTGGGGAAACCGTGGGGAAACTGGGGCACGCAAGTGGTTCTTATTGGCTGGAGGAAGGTGGAGGGATATGGAGGAAGGGAAGGTTTTGGGGGAGCAAAGGGAAGTGTAGTGGATTTTGGGTTGGAGTTTGGGAGGTTTAGGAAGGTTTGGAGGTGAAGGGGGTGGTGGTTTATGGAAATTAGTGGTGGTTTATGGAAATGAGTAGTGGTGAAGGAAGAAGTGGAAAGAGGATGGAAGGGGCGTAGTGGGTGGTAGAGGCTTGTTTATGTAGATTCTCTGGTGCTATTAGAGTGAATTGAATCCTTATTTAGACGTCATTTGGTGGTGTTTGGTTATGCTGTTTGCTGTAGATGCTTAAATACCAGTAATGGCCAGTAATGACTCAGGAACAGGCTGAATTTGGTTCAAAAGACATCAGACAAGAACTAGAAGGATCAAGAGACTCAGTAGTATCTTCCTATTCCCTCTGTATATCACCTTCTGGCCGTTTTGGTCCTCCTGGTCCTTCTTCCTTCTTCTCTGTTAACCTTTCTCCCACCAGCCCTCCTCTCCTACAACTACCTTTCTAAATGAATTTCTAAAACATGCTAAGTTTCCCTCTCCTCTTGAAGCTTATCTTTCAGCTACCCTACGGCTGGCGCCGGGCCTTTCAGCCCGTCTGCCCCGTGCTTTTCCAGAGACGCCCACGTCTCCATGCTTAAATATACGTACCCGATGGTTCTAATATGCTCGACAGTGTGTGATGCTAAATCTGGTCGCCGTCCTTGAACTCCTTGCCCTTGACGAACTCCAAGTGCTCTCCGTGGTAACTGGTCAACCCAGAAACCTCCACAAAGGCACCTTCAGGAACGATACCGCCGTTCTCTCTGACCCACTTGGTGCCCAACTCGAGGAAATGCTTCTTGCATGTGAGAGCATTGTCGTTGGCAGCAGAGGTGTTGTTCTTCAACGGACTGAACTCCTCGGCTCTTTCCACCTCCAAGCATCCAAACTTGTCCAAATTGACCGAAGGGAACACATCGAAAATAAACTGCTCCAATTTCACACCGTTGGGTTCTTCTGGCTTGACAAACTCGCCCGTTTTCAAATCAATAGAAGGAATCTTCTTCTTGGCAATATGGAACGGCAAGTGCTCCTGGGACGAAGTCCACTCGTCCAACATCTCTTCAAGCAAACCGACCGAGTAGTAGTGGTTCACAATGTTGGCAGCACGCAAGTACAACTTGGAAGAGTCCTTAGGATCGGGCTTTTCGGTCAAATCCTTGGAAATCTCACTGTACTCAATCACACACGGTCTCTGGCTCTGTTCTTCCAAAACAATAAGCCCCACCAGCTCAGCGGCGTCTCTCTTTCTCACGGCCTTGGTGGCCAACAGGAAATCACGCTCAATGGCGAAACCCAAGAACAACGGGTCGGCAACCTTGACAAGACTGTTATCCACACAGTACATGTGAATATGCTTGATTTTCTTAGCGTGGAAATCGTCCAAAAGACGAGCCTTGATGATGGCCTTATAAAGACCGCCGTTTCCATCTGGAGACTCGCAAATCGACGATCTCGAGTTCATCAAGATCTTCGACCCGTCCAAAGAGAAGCACGGCAACGTGCCCTGGTTGAAGAACGTGATCTGGTCGCTCTGCAACCCGAAATGCTCCATCTTCTCAAAGTGCTTCTCGGTAGCCTCTCTCGTAGGTCCAGAAGTCATAATGTACCACTGCACCTTAGGTTCCAGCTCAGGGTACTTCTCCTTGGCCAACTGCTGCACCTTCAAGATCTTTTCCGCCTGGATCTGAAACAACGTCTTCCCGAGGGCAACCCAATATCGTAGCATCCCTTTGGATCAGAGCAGCCCAACCGAGTGCCCTGGCCGCCAGCCAATAGAAGCACAGCTACTTCGTTCCTGGCAAGCGCCTCCAAGCCAATATCGAACCAGCGGTCCAAATGCTCCTTTGTCTGTTCAATGGTGGACGAAGTCAGTTCATGAGGAAGCTGAGCAAACGATTTTTCACCAGCACCTTTGGAATACTGGATAGCCTGTTCAACCGTCAGAACAAGCTTTTGTGGATCATCAATGGCCAAAAGCTGTTTCTGGAGGTGTTTTTGTTCGTCCAAGGAAAGGGCGTCGAAGTTGGCGAAGAGGTGGTTTTGGCCTGCTTTCTTGAATGCGTCCATTTTGAAGAAATGAAGAAAGGGTGGAAAAAAGGCCAGGTTTATGGATACTTTGGAATGGATAATTATAGCTTTTGGGCGCGAAAAACCATGTAATTTATCGAATCGGGAAACCGCCAAAACATGCGGTCTGCAGAGAAGCAGGGCCTGGCCTGGCTGTCGTGGTTGGGTTATCTCGGGGTCTAGAGCAGCTGTGGAGATGGGGATTGCACGGTTGTAATCAGGGGAGTCGGTTTCGGAGGTGGATTTTTTTTGCAGACAATTTTGACCAAAAGGTGGCCATTTAACTGGGGGTTTCTCTTCCTGACGCTTGCGACTGCGCCAGCGGCTGATGATGCATAGGGTCCAGGCACGGTAGAGAATGGACGTGGAGCGTCAGAGGAAGACAAGGATAGTAGTGAAAGCGTGTCACTTTGGGTTTCAGGCCTGGCCGGGCCCACGGGGGCTCAGGGGGCGTCGGCAGGTTTAAGGTTTGAATTTGGTTTGGGCCAGGTTTGGAGATCGGGTTAGGAGCCCTGGCCTCACAGGCGATGGAAACCTTCGGTTGCTGTCACTTTACGAATAAGGTGAAGTGGATGAAGAATAGAGGAAGCTTAGGGTGGGTAGAGAGTTGAGGAATTAGTGGATTTGGTGGGAATGTAAAGGGTGGAAAAGTGACGATTTGGTAGGTGCTTTTTTTTTTTTTTTTTTTTTTTGCAACCATATGAATTTGGTCAATTCTTGATAAGTCCCAGGATCTTCTGTTTCCCTGTTGATCTTCCCATTCTTTGGCGTCCTTCTGGCTCTTCAGACGCGTTCTATTGTGGAAAGGTGTCGTTTTGTTGTAGAAAAGTGGCTCTTGTTTGGTACATGTCGATGCTTCCACCTGCATTATGGTGAATAAGAAGAAGCAAAGAGTAGTTCAGGGCTTTTAGACGTGGAAGGCTCCAGGTCGTCTGTTTGCATAATTGACGGTTTAGTGGTATTTATCATCGAAGAGCTGTTAGGAGGATATTTTTAGGGATGGGTCGTCGAAGAGTTGGAGTTGTATCTAATATGAGTTCACTTACTATTCTGAAGAAACTTAGTTCTCATCGTCCTTCCAGATAATCAACTATAGAAGGCTTATTGGTAATGATGAGCCTACCATTGACGTTTATTTTGAATCCTTTACTGAGATAAAAGTACCCAGATACTGGTGGTTTGTGTCATGACATGAATATACATATCTACAGCCAGGAACCATCAAATACCAGTAAATCTTGATCCTGATATTCCTAAAGTTGCCTTAAATATTATATTGTGATGATATTAAGCATTATTTCATAAGAGGCACGTTCAAAGACAGATCCAACCCTACCGTCCAAATAAGCACGACAAATATCACCAGTACTTACCATAACCTTCAAAAGCCCTGGAACACTTGAACTCTGTCTTATTTGAAAAGTTCGTTTTGTGTCTCAAGGGAAAGATCGGTTGTGGTCTTTTTTGTGCAACTTGAGAGGAGTGACTGGTAAGTGTCTCTTCTTGGAGTACTCAGGAAGTAGACAACTTACGCTAACGAAGTCAGAGGAAACATAAAGATATGAAAGAAAGCACACAATTGGACTTTAAAATGGAGGTCGTTTAGGCCTGGTTTAGTCTTTTTTAATGGTTTTCCAAGGCTGAAGAGTGTTTTAGTAGAACTGGTGAAGAGCAGCTACTACAAAGAGACAGACACAGTTAAAGAACATAAATCCTGAAAAGAAAGTGCTTTCACAGAGGAGGTGTTTTCAACAATCCAGGGGACCCAATAAGCCCGATTTTCCAATATCCCAGTGTCCTTTCAAGAAAGAAGCCTTCCAGTAAACTCCTCTACTGGTCCATATCAGGCAACACTACTTACGTCAATCCACGTAGAAAACCGTCCTCCAAGTTCCAAAAAAAGCCTAGTCAGAACCTAAAAAAAGACATTATCCGAACCTTTCCCACCTTTTACTTCCCTAGACGTCACCATCTCTACATCAACTCCACTTCCATATCTACTCAGTCCACTAAGTACTTCCCAAGCCAACCTCCACCAACCACAAAGTCCATCCAAAGAAGAATCCCAAAAATTCTAGAACCTCAAATTCCAGAACCTTAAATTCCAGAACCACCAATTTCCATGCTTCATCCGACCTTGTGATACTTTCCCACTTCTCACTTCCCACTCCCTCCTCCCCAACCTCCATAAATAATTGGTCCGTCTTCGGTCACCCAGTTACGCTATTGGGACCGCCAGCGACATTTTCCCACCGGCAAGAGGGCCGCCTTATGAACCGTCTGGTGGTCCCGGAACTCGCTGAGCGTGTTTTGTTTACATACTTAACCGCCATGCCTCGTGTGGACGTCTTAAAACGGTTGTTCTTTGATTTGCCCAGGATGGAGTGTTTATGAGATGAGTTCCGGGAGACCACAAAGAGGGAGATTAGGGAAGGGAAGAAGAAGTTTTAGCCTCGTGGTCGTGTAAACAAAGAAGGTGGCTTGGACAGTTGGACAGTTGGTGGAGTTTGTTACACAAAACAGTAAGTGAAGAAGGGAAGGAAGAAGGAAGAAGGAAGGAAGAAGGGATGAAGAGAGGAATAGAAGGTAAAGTAAAATGTAGACTTGGACCGTCTTTTCAGTTGTTGTTTAAACTCTTACGCTATTATCTTGCCTATTGTCATGTATCGAAGAGTATGAATTCTTGGCTGACAGCTTCTACAAAGACATTAACAAATTTGTACATTGAATATGAGCGGCCTCTGGCCATAGCATAAAAGCAATTAAAGTTTCAAAGTTTCAAGGGTCAGAGCCCGGGACTGTCGAATTAAACCATGAGAGCAACGATAGAACCCACAACAGAAGACAAAATCATGCCTGGGGTCAAGTAGGAGGCAGCAGCACCCTCGGAAGAAGAGCCAGAGCCAGAGCCAGAACCAGAACCAGAAGAACCAGAACCAGAACTCTTGGAGTTGCCGGAGCTCTTGGAAGAACCGGAAGAAGAAGAAGCAGCAGAAGAAGAGGTTGGCGAGGAACAGTTGAAGTTGTGGCCCTTGATCTTCTTGTTGTCGTGCAACTTGACGAATGGCTTACAAGAAAAGTCCTCATTCTCGGAAGAAACGGAGAAATCACCGTCAACCTCCTTCAATTCTGGCAAAGTGAAGTTGCCAAAGTCACCCTTGATGTTGATGGCACCCTTGACGGTCTCCAAAGAAGAAAGCTCAATGTCCTCCAACTTGGAGTTGTTGAAAATACGAAGCTCACCGTCAATCTCGGTCAAGTTGTTCATGGAGAAGGAAGACAACTCGTCGTTGGCAAAGATCTGGAGAGAAGAACCGACGCTCTTCAAGTTGTCAAAAGTAACCTCGTCGAAACCGTTGTAAGCGAGCTGGAAGGAGCCGTTGACGTACTCCAAGTTGTCAATAGACAAGTCACCAACGTCCTGGATGGTCAAGTTGGCAGCCCAGATCAAGTTCTCCAACTTGACAGTGGCATTGTCGGAGTTGAAAGACAAGGTCAAGCCCTCAGAAACAGTCTTAAGGCCAGACAAGTCGATGGAAGTGACGTTCTTGTTGTTGTTGATGTTCAACACGCCAATGTTGTCAAACTGCAAAAGCTTGTCAACAGAAGAAATGGCAGTGTCAGACAAGGTCAAGGAGCTGACGTCAGCAAGGCCCGAGTTCAAGTTAAGCGAGGAGAAGGAAGGCAAGGAGATAAAAGCCAACTTCTTAGCCTTTTGCAACTGGTTGAACTGGATAGCGTGCAACTGAGTCAAAGCGTCAAACGACAAGGAACCCGTGATGTTGCCCAAACCAGAAAAGTCAATGGCAGTGATGGACGACGAGTTGAAAATGTTAATGTCACCCTTGACGGTCTGGACCTGGCCCAAGTCAAGGTTACCAATGGCATCACCAGTGATTTCAATGGTTCCGTCCAAGGTTGGACAGGAAGCGAGGTCAGAAATGGCGGAGGCAGCCGAGATGGTGGTGGAAAGCGAGCACTTCTGGGAAGAAGAGTCAGCGGCGGCCACAAGGCCGGCCACACCTAAAACGAGGGACTTGAACAACATGATGAAGAAAGAAAGAAGGGTAGGAAGAAAGTGGTGGATTTGGCGCAGATAAATGGTTGCGAAAACGAGCTTGACAGCGACATTCTGCATGTAGTGGCGAGGTGACAGCGCGGTCACGTGATATACATATACAGTTTCACTTCCATTCCGAGGGCATTACCGGGGGCGCGCCGTCAACAAACAATCAAAAAAAAAAAACCGTCCCGGGCGAGAATGCCAGCACAGCCGAGGTGGGCTGTGACAGAGCCAAAGGGAGGGAGAGGGAGAGACAGAGAAAGGAAAAGAGGCAGACTAAGTAAGGGCATGTAGTTTTGGATTTCGGTAGATGTTCACTTGGTTTTTGGGATTGGCTGGAAAATTTGCCCAGAAAAAAAAGGCCATGTAAAAACACGCCATGAAATCGAAGGGACGTTTTTTTGGCGGCAGTACAAAAGTGGATGCAAAACGAAGGTGAGGCACAAAAAAAGAGTGAAAAATTCTCTGCGGTGCGCTGAGGCTGGGGCTGGCGGGCCCAGGCGGGCGCCCCGGAAAAGCCAACCATTTGTTGCTGTTTCGACTGAATTTCTGGGTTCTATTCAAGCAAGGACTCTGTAATTTCGTGCGTCCACGTTTTCGTGTGGTCAGGGTGGAAAGTTTGGGGGAAATTGGGGGACAATTGGGGGAAGGGTGGAGGCTTCTGGTTTGGCTGGTTTGGCTGGTTTGGGTGCAAATGGCGAGGCAGGAGAAAAACGAGTAAAAAGAGGCTTCCACGAGAAAGGAGACGTCTTTGAAGGTTAAGGTTATTCGTTCTTTTTTTCTTTCTTTTTACTGTTCAATGTTTTCTTCATTTTCTTCATTTTCTTTGATTTGTTCTTTATTTTCTTCTGTTTCTTCTGTTTCTTAATTTGTTCTTCCTTTCTCTTCTGGTGACGTTTCGTGGTGGCCTGACGAAAACGGATGGCTTTTTTCTCAGTGGCTGCAAAACAGCCCTGGCTGGCATCTGGCACTGGCACTGGTTTGGCTTTGGCTTCTTTCTTGCTGGTTTCTGACATTTTGTTTATTTTTGTCTTTGATCCATTTGGCTCTTCTCTTTTCAAGTTTTTCTCTTTCTATTTATTGATGTTTGGTCTGTGGTGGTTTCTGGTAACTGGCCATTGGATGGCTGGCACTGCCTGGGACTGCCGGGGACTGGTGATGTGGATGGGCAAAAGGGAAGGACAAGAAGTGGCCCGGAAGGCTGAGTAGTCGAGGGTAGATCGATTTGGAAGAGTTCAGATGAAGTGGGAAAGGAATGAAGTGGACGTTTCATGCGTTTATGGGGCCTCGATGGGTAGACAGTGGAGGCAGTGGAGGTAGTGAATAGGGAAGGACAGGAGGATGCTGATGGTGCCATTATTGGAGGCTTGTAGATGAAGTAGATTTGTATTGGGCTGGGTGGATTAGGGAAGGAAGTCAAGAGTAGAATTGGCACTGGTGTATCCATGGTTGATATGCTACTGGACTGGTAGATGTCTAGAGTACTGGTTTCAATTGGCAAGCGAATGAGGTTTAAATTCTATTCTTATTAATATTATTCTGAAGTTTCGATGTCGTTAGGCCTGATTCGTACGGTTTGATAGCAATTGACTGGTTCATCAATGGCTGGTTATTGGATAGTCCTCACCAGCTGGTCTATCTACTCAGTATACTACAGTTCAAGGAAAGCGTAGAAAAAGGAGAGTACTATGTCAATTCACTCTAATGAAGCAATTGCTTGAATAAATAACAATAATTCAATGAGTAAGAGAATTCAAAAGAACCAGCTACATCATAATCGAATCACCAGTAACCAGTAACCAGTTATCATTGAGATCTCTGGACAGTAAGACACCCCAGTAACTCCCCTAACAATCCACCAATTACCAACTAATTCCAACCCAAATAACCAAAAAAAGCACAAAACATGAAACCTTCTATCCCCAATCCCTCGAAATACCTGCTTCTTTCTCCCATCTCCATCTCCTTCCCTCCTCTCCATCTCTCCCTGCCATTTGCAGCCATTTACCCTCACTTCCTGTTTCCTCCAACTCCCCTGCCAAATCACAACCCCCCTCCCTCTGGCCCCCTCGGCCCTTCAAAACACAAACAAACGGCCACATCGTCCCGCCAATACCGGCCCCTTACCAAAAATCACTATTATGATTTGCTCTGGGGCTTTAATTCCATAAAACCGCTGGACAGGAAGACGAAAATGTCGTGGGCATGAAAAAGTGTCAAAATTCAGGCACCGGTCGCGCCAAAATGGCCATTTGCAGCCATTCTTTGTTTTTGGCGTTTGACTTTGGGAATTGGTATTTGGAGTGGAATTGTTTGGCGAGGAAGGGGGAAGGGGAAGGGGGGGTCTCTTAGATAGCTTGAAATTGACCTTACGGCCAATTTCAAGGCCAGTTCAGGCTCTGTCCCTTTGGTGGCTTCGTGCGACATTACCCTCGGTAGGAAAGGCTGTGCTGGAAAGAAGCCTACCGGGCACTGGCGGTTATAGTATGTTGATTTTTCTATTGCTTTATGGCGTGTGGCTTGCTGGGCTGACTTGGGCGGTTGTTTGGTTACTGGTTACTGTGTTGGGCAGGTGGTTACCTGATATGGAGGGTGAGTTTGTAGTGGCTGCGAATATGGATGTTTTGGAGTGAAGCTGGTGGCTGCTTGCCAAGAAAGAAAGATGTGTGCTGCTGGGTATATGACTTCTGTTTTTGTTAGACCGGGAGGGACGAAGACGTAAAGGGAAGGAGACGTAGATGGAAGGAAGGAAGGAAGCAAGGAAGGAAGGAAGGAAGAAGAAGGCAGTGCTCACATGGAGGGTGGAAGTGGAAGGCAATTGAATCATGTCATCTTCGTCTTTGGTTCCTTTTTTGCTTTGTTTTGTTCTCTTTCTGTTGTTTCGTATATTTGCCTTGTGAATTGTCATTAGGTGTACTTGGCACTTGGTACAATTAGACATACATTGTCTGTGCATTAGTCCAGACAAAGTAGCCAATTGCTTGTCGTTTTCTAGAAAATTCTTTAAATTGACATTTATTCTTGTTCGATTAAGAGTCTAATTCTAGCTTCGAGACCTCTTTGGTTGTCACTCTGTCGCCTTTGGTGACATAATTCACACTTACTTGTAGTGTCATACTTTACCTGACCTCCATTTTCTTGCCACTAGATTGCCTTCAACCACTAATTATCACCCCAAATGACGAAACACATCCACCTTCTTACCTCTTTTTCCCCACATATCACCATCTCCATCTACATCCACCTACATCGACAAATCACACTTTTCTGCACAAACCACCCTCTAAACCGCCTCCAGAACGTTCTAGAGACTTCTCTTTTCACACTCGTATCTCTCCTATCAAAATCCAGCCACTCACTACAGCCGTGCGTTACTTTTGCGTTGGTGATGATGCTGACTAACACACAAGGCACAAATACCGCAATGCATCATTACTAGTACAAGGCACAAGAAGAAGCAAAAAAGACGCAGATACATAGAAAGTGGCAAATACTGCTCACGCAAAAAGTACTCATTGGTGGGAAATCCAGGCACAATTAGCTCAGCTCTGGGGTATAAGTAGAAGTCCATTTCTCCTAGTCTATCCATCCTCTCACCATCAAATATCAATCAAATATCAATCAAAATGGCTCCAACTTCCGCTTGCACCTGCTCCCAATGTACCTGTGCCCAGTGCACTTGCTCCAGCGAGTCTTCTTGCCAGTGTTAAAGCATTAGGCTGAGATTACTTGTTTTTTGTTTTTTGTCGTTTTCGTTGCTGACTAGCAATGCTGAACATATAGTGAATGAATGCCTGGTTTTTCAAACAGTTGTAGTCACCAAAAAAGGTCTTTTTCTTTGTTTTCTTTCTACTTTTATTAGGTTTGACATAACGTTGCTTCTGGTTACTTGAACATACATGATCCATATAACGTTTATGGAAGATCTACAAATTTACTCTCCATGTAGTTTCCCCTCGTGAAACCGTTAAACGCCTGATTTTTTAAATTGCAGCCGAAGAAGTATACTTCTGCCGTTTCTCCCCTTCCTTTAATGGCTGCAAAAGACGCTTTTCCACTAATGGAAGCCTACAAACTCATAGAAAACAAGCCAAACCCCGTAAGCCCTTCCTAACACAACCAGTAAAAACACAGTCTAAAACAGCCCTTATCAAAACACCCAAGCACAATATATCCATCCTTCGGTCTCGTCTAGCTTACCTAAATAAGCTTCCACTGCATACCATCGAAGCTGCCAAATCAAGTAAGTACCTGGGAAGATCGTCCATTGATCTATCGTAATTGTAAAAATTCCCGTACCCAAAAAACACCCTTTTTTTAGGTTTTTCAACCAAATCACTTACTTCTCTTTAAATCACCAATTCTCTATATACTCAGTTCCCTAAATACCCCCAAAAAAGTCCAAAATTGGCCTAGAGAGCACCAAAAAACACCAAAATCCTCAGAATCTCCGTCTCTTTCCAAATCTCCTATTTTCTTCGCCATAACAGAAAATCCTTAGTCCCATTGTTACCATAACCCTTCCAGCCCCATTCACTCACATTATGCTCGCTGGAGATCCTCGTGTGCATAAATAACGGCGATCGCGTATTGCCCAAGCAGGGTCCAAGGCAGGCCAAAAAGGGCCAGCCAAATGGGTCAAAATAGCCACAAACCGCCACAAACAACCACCACTACCTTCTCCTCCGCTTCTTTACCACCCCTGGCCTCTTTTTCCGCAATTTCTAGGGCCATTTTGACCCAAAAACCGCTGTTGTTGATTCTGGTCACGTGACTGTTTACATTTCGCCCAATTCGTATCTCCAAACTATCACAACAATCCATCATCTCTCCAATTCCCTGCTCTTCATCCCACAATAGCAATGGCCCATCTGCCTGAGTCGCAGCTGCTTTTGAACGACATGGACGACCCATTCACCCACGAAAACCGTACGTACTCATTCAAGCTCCTTTGGTATCTTCTACTAACTTTCCAGGCTCGGTAGACCTCTTGCTTCAGCAAATGGACCCTGAAGCACTTGCTGCTGACTGTGATACCTCCTTTTCGGCTACGACGTCGCCTACAAAACCACTCAATTTCCCGCAAATGGGACCTTCCAAGCGTAATTTGTCCCTGGGCTCCCATTCACCTAACGATACAGAAGCTCTTGATTTGGCTAGGAAAGAGTTCAACTCCAGCTCAGATACCTACGTTAGTGAAAACAGCGACCGCAACAACGACAACGTTGACTCCTTTGACCGTAACTTTGCCACGGACGCCAACTTCAACAAGACCATCAGCCTGTATTTTGATCCTACCCAGATGGCTAGCCAGATGACCTTGGGCCACCCTGAGGACGACTACGAACGTGCTCCTTCTCCTTCCAGATCCATTATGAAAACATCCACGACGCCGGCTGCTTCTCCCAGGAAAACTGTTGCTTTTCCAGATGCTGATTTGGAGGTGCACCACCATTATCCAGCTGGCGAAAACGAGCTGAGCTCTCGAATCGAAGAAGACTTGCCTCCTCAGATGGCTCATACGTGGGCTGAAGTGCCCAAGGGCGCTTCGGAAAAGCTGGTCTCTTCTTCGCCTCCCGTGCCTCCTCCACATAAATCTGATACTATCACGTCGCTTCTAGGCTCTTCCCAGCCTCAGGATGATTCCACTCACCTGGACGATGTGGACGTTTCGACGCTATCTCAGTACCGTGTGAATCATAAGAACTTCAGTAAGATGTCGCTCCATGAAAAATTGGACCTCTATTTGGGCCAGAGACAGCATGACGACCTTGACACTCACATGGACCATTTGGATAAATTGCAGTATGCTACTAATAACGAAACCGACCTGAACATTCACAATCTTTCACATCATATGGAATTGAACCATCCAACCATGGAGAACCCATTGAACATGCTTGCTGACTCGAAGGAAGTGCAATTGCGCTCCGCTGGCTCGTCGCAGTCGTCGCTTCCTTCTCTTGCGGCTTCCAATCGTTATTTGGAAGCTGACTCGGTTGCACATCAAAGCCCTGGCCTTTCGCTTAATGACGGTATTAAGGGTTTTCCTGATCATATGGCTGATGTTTTGTTCCCAACGACTGTCAAGGCTCAGGATTCTGACGAGTCTGGCCATCTCACGTTTGGCACGAAACCTCATGAGGGCTATGAGGAAGAGCATTCTGACCTCTCTGAAGACTTCCAGGATTCGTTCGACCACTCTTACAACCTGACGAAGCAGTCTATCATGGACCTTCTTAACTCGGCTTCTAACCACGAAATTAATGAAACCAGAGCCGCTCCAGAAGCTCCTGTAGAGGCTGAGTCTCCTATTGAAACAGAGGCTCCTTTGGAAGTGGAAGCTCCTTTGCAGGTGGAAACAAACGCTGACGAAAGCTCCAACCAATCTGTCAAGCAGGAAGAGCATCTGATGGTGAGGGAGGACTCTGATGTCTCTATCAAGGAAGAAGAGGACTCTTTTGTCAAGCCGGAACAAAACTCCTATGTCAGGGAAGAGGCTGGTCTCTCCCAGATCGCAGAGGATGAGGAGAATGAAGCATACCTGGCAACAGGAAGTCCCGCCGTTAAGCAAGAAGAACCTTCCTTTTCGGAAGAAGAGGCTCTTGTTAAAGGAGAACCAGAAGTGTCGCACGTCGCCGAACCTGAAGAGTCTGACGATGAGAGATCTATCTCTCCAGAAAGCGCTTACGAAGAAGCATACCAGTACAAGGTTGAGCCTAACGACGAGGTTGCTTCTGAACCATCAGAGCCTGTTGAAGTACAAGAAGATCCAGTTGCAACGCGACAGGTCGAAGAGGAGAATCCATCTGACGAAGTCAATTCCACCGTTGAGAATCCGGAAAACCCTGAAACTAGTACTTCACCAAAACAGGAGAGTACAGAAGAAGAGGAGATCCTTAACCAACAAGCCGTGGGTTATGATGGCACTGTTTCGCTGCTTGAGACGAGAGATTTCAGCAAAATCGCTATGATGGATAGCCTGGATCACGCCGCCCCACAAGTTGGCATTGCATCGAGAGGCGTCAAAGCTCGTCCACATCAAGTCAAACTCGTGAAGTCGCCAATTAACCTGTTGATGACAACTCCTACTGTTTCGCCACTTGACATCAAGTTTGGTTCTGAAGATGCCAATGTTAAGGATTCTGGTATTGAAGGTGATGACGAAGACACCGAGGAGCTCAAGGAGAAGCTTGTGACGACTCACCACACCAACAGATTCTCCAAGGTCATGCAAAATGCGTCAGTGACATCATCTGTTGATAACTTTGAAGACTCGTCTGAGATTCCTTTGGGAAGATCTCTTGCACCAACCAAGGTTAACGAAGTCATTGATGCAACACATCCACCAGCTGATATTAACGTGAAGAAGAGAGGACTGGCAGTTGAGCATGAAGGTGATTCTAGCGTTCTTGCAAACTCTTCGAATGTGAATCCACCAAATGATATCAAGTTACCTGAAGTTGAAACCAACGACGCCTCTTTTGCAGACTTGACAGCAAAGTACAGGGTTTCTTCTGGTGGCTCTGCCAATTCTGTTTCTTTTGAAGAGTCTCTTTCAGCTGAGCACGATAAGGATACAGCAGCTCTTGACTTCATCTCGATTTGGCATACACAGAGGAAGCAGCGTCAAAACAGAGGCCCACCAGCTACGTCACAATTCTACAACGTTCCTTCTGTTCTGAGCTATAACACTGCTGATTTGTCTCAGTACGACAAGTACCGCATTCCATCCAGATTGCAGCCCAAGAAGTTTAGAGAAATCAATCTTGTCTCTAAGAAAGTTGTCAGTCCTGATCATGTTGACCTTAACGTATCTGGTTTCTTGCCAGAGATTTCTCAGCTTTCCGGCTTGGAAGGTCAGTTGGATGGCTTTATGAAGAACGATGATACGACGATGAACTCTTTGAGAGTGTGCAGCAATGGCTCAAAGGCTCCACAAACGGATAATGTTTTGGGCCAGGGTCTCAGCAGAACTCCTTCAGCATACGGAACATTGAGACCGGTCAGGGTTTACAGCCGCGAGATCATTCCACCGCAACAGGCCCCAGCAGGTCCTAAGAAGTCGAGATTCCATGTTCCTTCGTTCGAGATTAAGCGTTCTAATTCTATCTTGTCGCCAAAGAACCAGTATAATGACATCTTTGAAGACACTCAACCTACTATCAGAGCCAGTGGCATGAAGACTTTGCCAAGTATGGACAGAGACGATGTGAAGAGAATCATGCAAATGAAGAACACTATGACCCAGGAGGAATATTCTAACCTCAAGTTTGGTGGTGCTAACCAGAAGATTGTTCAGGGCGAGGCCGGTAACTTCGACCATGTCCAACAGAAAGCTTCGATCCACTCTTCGATGTTCTCTATGGCCCCTAATACTGCTGAGAACCGTATCAAGCTCGAGCATGTCTCCAATGAACTTTCTGCGAAGCCAGTTGCTCTCGATGTGGATCACGAAACGTTCTCCAAGACCTTGGAGGCTAACACCACCGTCGACCCAAGCAAACTCCAGAAAGCTGCTGAAGTCAGTGAGCAGTCTTTCTTGCCTGACCCTGAGCCAGAATACGTCGGATTCCCAGAATCTAACGAAGCCAACGAAGAGAAGGATGCCCAGCCAAATCTTGTGCCATTGACTGAGACTGACCAGAACAAGCTTAATGTGATTCCTGGAGCCTTCAACGTGCTGAGCCCAAGTACTCCAAAGCAAAGCGAGAAGAAGTCTCCCGTCAAGGTCATAATCTCGCCTTACAAGGACGACCAAGAGAGACCAAGATCTCCGATCAAGGTTAACAGTTCTCCTATCAAGTTGGTCAGAAACGGTTCTGAGGTTACTGGTGTTAAGCTTGAGCAGAAGCACAAGCCTCAGGAATCTTTTGATGGTACTCAGATTGTCAACAACAAGTTGAGAGAAGGTAAGGGTCACAACTTTGCACTCAGCACTGTCTCTGTTCCAACGTTGAAGGGCGATGTGGAGTCTGAACACAAATCTGTGACTCCAGAAATTCTCGAAGACAATGCTCCACAAGTTGCAGCAGAACCTGTCAGTCAAAGCAGAGCTGCTTCTGCATCCCAGGAGCCACCCAAGGAGCGTGGTAAGTTGTTCTTGCGTGTCATGGGAATGAAGAACATCACTCTTCCTGATCTCAACGAAAGAAATGCTCTGTTCAACATTACCTTAGACAATGGAGTCCACTGCATCAAGACGCCTAACTATAAGATGTCCAAGTCTGCTGTTTACGTCGGCAAGGAATTTGAGTTGACTGTTGGCGAATCCTTGGAGTTTATTTTGACCATGAAGGCAAGCTACAACAAGCCAAGAGAGACGATGAAGGAAATCAAGGAAAGAAGAGTGGTTAGATCCTCTAACAAGATCGGACGTATGTTTGGATCAAAGGAGATCGTCACAACCACCAAGTTCGTTCCACAGGAAGTCAAGGACCCATGGTCTAATGTTATTGCCAACGACGGCTCCTTCGCCAGATGCTACGTTGATGTGGACCAATACGTCGATCAGATCACCGGATCTGCCAGCAACTTCAACCTCAACTGTTTCAACGAATGGGCAACTAAGAGCGGCAACGGCGCCAGATATGAACCTTACAGCATTGCCCAGCTTGAAGTGAAGATGCTTTTCGTCCCACGCACTGAACCTTACGAGATCTTGCCCACCAGCATCAAAACCGCTTACGAAAGCCTTGATGATTTGCGTGCTGAGAGATCTATGCGTCTTGAAGGATACTTGCACCAAGAAGGTGGAGACTGTGAATCATGGAAAAAGAGATTCTTCAAGCTTTCTGGTACCAACATGATTGCCCACTCTGAGTTCTCCCATAAGACAAGAGCAAAAATTAACTTGGCCAAGGTTGTGGAAGTTATCTACGTCGACAAGGAGAACATGAACAGATCGTCGTCGAACTACAGAAACTTCAGTGATATCTTACTTGTTGAGAACGCTTTCAAGATACGTTTTGCCAATGGAGAGATCATTGACTTTGGCGCCCCCAACAAGGACGAAAAAATCAAGTGGATCACCGCCATCCAGGACATTGTCTACAGAAACAAGTTCAGAAGACAACCTTGGGTGAAAATCATGCAAAAGCACAATGTGGGCAAACCTAGGCCCAGATCCATCATGTCTTTTGCAAGTTAAGTTAAAACCTGATGAACATTTTTCGCAGCCATTTACTCAAGTAGTTTGTGGTGCACGGATGTACATTACCAATATAGCACTAATGAGAAACTGAAATAAATATACTTATCTATACTTCCACGTAAATCGCCAATTACACATCATGGCGAATTCTGACGACGAAGATGCCTTCCTTTATGGTTCAGATGACGAGCAGCCGTCTGCCAAGAGGCAAAAGTTGGAACCAAAAGCCCCAGAACCAGCTGAAGAAAACAAAAAAGAAGAAACTCCAGCCCAAGACCTGGAAGACGAAGACGACGAAGAAGAGTCCTCAGATGACGATATTGAGTTTGTCATTGGCGACCTGGCGCCAAAAATCAGTACCACCACTTCCACAAGCACAGCCACTGCTGCTTTGAATGATACAGTGGGAAGCACAGCAGAAGCTAAAGAAGGTGCTAGCGACCTGACAGGAGACAAAGCTGCTGGAATTGAAGTTGCTAAGGACGAAGGAGCATCTCTGGTGGATATCAACAAGGTGGCTGAGTTGGACGGCAAACCGCTTACTCAGGTTGACCTAAATGAACTTAAAGATAAGCCATGGCGTATACCTGGAGCAGATATCTCTGACTACTTCAACTACGGCTTTGACGAATTCACATGGACCGCATACTGTCACAAGCAAGATAAGCTACGGGGAGAGTTTAACCCACAGAAGGTTATGGCCAATATGATGGGAGGGTCGAAGGGCGGTATGCCTATGTTCCCCTTCCCCATGCCTAACATGGGCAATATGCCTCCAAACATGAGCAACATGCCTATGCCTCCTAACATGGGTAACATGCCCATGCCTCCTAATATGCAAATGCCTCCAAACATGCAAGGCAACGGTAAACAGCCTCCAAAGCCACCGGGCCAGAATAAGGGCGGACCAAGACAAGGAAGAGGCTACAGAAACTCTCCGCAGCCTCCAAAGAGGTAAGGTTAATGGTCATTGTAAGATAGAATAGGTGGATGGATTGAAGGTGGGTCCACAGAAGGGCACGAGGTTGCAGGGCCTAACTGCTAGCTAAAGTATGTCAAGCCATTTAGCTGGCGTCTGCATTAGGATGTGGATTCTGTGGCTATTTTCCCAGTGCTATGACTTCATGGTCTTTCTAGGAGTCATCGAAAAAGATGGCGTGCTAGGGCTTGCAGTATCTAAGGCTGACTCGACGCTCAGGAAGCTAGCATACTTTACGAGACTTAAAATGCTTTAGGCTGTTCCGCCTTATGAGGAGTCTCCGCCTTATGAGGAGTCTCCGCCTTATGAGGAGTCTCTCATTGATATAGCAATCTGAAAGCATAGCGTATAATGGCTTGTTTACGATTACGTTAACTGCCATCGTTCATAGGTACCAGACGAAAACAGAGTCTCTAGAAACATAAAATAAAATAACGTAATAAGAAAAACAAAAGAGCAAAGCAACTGTAAGACTTATCAATACAAAGTTAATCATCTAGAATCTCTTATTATTGTATAGTTGTGATGTTTCTTCCTTGAGTGTTTTAGTGAGAGTGAGCTGCCATCACACTAAGTGGCATTACACAACAGCAACAGCTCCAGAAGTGGAATTGCCGCCTCAGGGGCATTGAAATGTCACGAATGGACTTGATATTACTACTTTTTTGTCTTTTTGTAAGCTTTTTGATTTTCTAGGGTGATTACCAATTTTCGTGTCTTCATGAATGGTTGCGAAAACAGTAAGAAATCAAGAACATCACCTGGAAATCACATAGATGTATAAAAATCGTAAATTATAAATTAAAATAGAAACTCATTCTCCTTCAGGAAAAATAGTAAAATGTTTCTTAATAAATAAATGTCTGGTTTAGGCATCAGAGAATAATGGCTGCAAATGGCTGTAATACCCATTTCATCCATCAACAGATACTCAAAGTCCTGCCCTTTGCCAATCGTCTCCTTCACCTCTACAACCGCTTTAACCAGATTTACATACCCTCTATTCTGTAACCGTGCTGAGTATATTAACTATGGGCGCAGTCCCGGCACGCCGATCTCCAATGCTATTTATTCCTCGTCCGACTCCTCGTCGGCCTCCTTCAACCACTGAATGAATGGCTTGGCAGCCTTTCTCACCTTCTTGGAAACGTCCTTAGAAACGTATTTCTTGGACACCTTCAGACCCCAATTGAGGATCTCCTCTTCGCTCACCAACTCCTTGTCGTACAACTTGACAAGAATCTTTGGCACAAGTGGGATCAAGTCTGGCTTTTCCAAACCAAGGAATCTTTCAAGACCACCCAAGAAAGCCTTCTCGAAGTCGTTTTGGCCGTTGATCAACTTGGCCAACAAACCGTGGTGCTCATCGAGCTGCTCGAGAATGTCCTCATCGAACAAAACCTGGGCCAAGATAAGCATGACATCAGGCTTTTCCAAGAGTTCCAACTCGGCAATCTTTTTATAAAGGTCAATATCAGAAGGCAAGTCTTCCTTGTCCTCGGCATCCTTCAATGCCCACTCACCGAATTCCGTGAGCTTGGTCTGGCTGTCATTTAGCGAAAGACCCTCCAATTCTCTAGCTCTGGCTTCAATAGCCTCCTTGGACATGTCCACAGCCCAGTCGTCGTCAGCAACCTCGACAGTCTCCTTGGCAAGAGCAGCAGCCTCGGCGTTGATCTTCTTGGTCAAAGCATCGTCGTCATCGTCACCGTTAGCCTGCTTGGAAGCATCGCCGTTGTCAGCGCTTTGAGCAATATCAGAAATGGATTTACCACCACCAACAACGTTGGCCTGCGCAGTGGCAGACTTCTTACCTGTAGAAGATGGAGGTGGGTTCTTCAAGATGTAGGAAGACAACTTGTGTCTCAAGTCAATGTCGGTGATACGACCGCAGGCCTTACAGTCTCTCTGCAAAAAGCCCTTGCTCTTGATGATGATCTGGGTCTCTGGGTTCTTACAAGCACCACAGAGCACGAATTTGTTGATGAAACCATCCAAGGAGTCTTGTAGCTCAGCCTGAGAGTGAGCACCGTTAACAAGGTATCTGTCCTCGTCCTCCTTGATCTTGGTCTGTGCACCCAACTCGGAACCAAAGTATTTCACCACGTAAGCTGGAGGGCGACCCAAAGCTCTGGCGACTTCACTCAAGTTAGGAATGGCAGTCTTGATACCGTTACCCCTACCTTCGACCTTGGACTGGATCGGAGGCATCTTATAACGGTAGAACGGATCGGTGTTCTCACGACAGATATTTATGAACGACATCTTTGGAGTGGGAGTTGATGGAGGTTGGAGATGATACTTTCAGACTTTTTTTTTTTCGGTGGATAAAAAACTCTGTATCAATTTTAGTGAGCATGGAGACACCCGTGCACCATCACAGACATGTGGGTCACATGACCGTACTCCACCAGTAGGAGGTCAAGCTTTCATCATCAAGAGCTGGCTGGGGCTGGGGCTGGGAAAGCGTCTGTTTTCAGAAGCACTATGCACTTGTTTGAATGGGAAAGGTAGCCCTTGACGTGTTTGTGGACGATAAGGTTGGTCAATATGCACTCCACCTGCTCCATAGAAACCTCTTCCTTGGCTTCAGCATCGGGAGATTGGGAATATGTAAAGGCTGCTTGAAAGTAAGCAAAGGGAACGATATGCGGTGTTGTTTCCGTGACGGTTTTGTAGAAATTGGCGGTTTTTCTTACAAGCAGCAAGTAGCACACTTGTTTAAGTCGAAGCGCCAACAAGTATATGTGTCTGCTCAAGAAGACCTTATGGAATTGCTGCAAATAATCATCGAAAGCCAGAATATTACCTTGTTTTACCGCCTTGAGAAGTCTATCTTTATAGATAAACTTGAGGTTTGGAAATTGCTCGTACACCTTCTCTGGAAGCTGTTTTCTCGAGCTGAGGTACTTCAATGGAACCACAAGCATCAAGATCTTCTCTTCCTGAGGACAAGGTCTCTTTTTGCTGCCGTAACAGGCCAAAAACTCCAATGCCGTAAGAAGCTTCACTTCCGCAAACGGATAATCGCCATCGTCCAACGACAAAAGCGAACTATAGTACAAATACGTCACAACGTGCATTCTGTACTGAGCAGGACAATTGATAATCGCTGGAATGGCCAGGTTCGTGCCCATAAGCGCCTTTTCCATAGACTTAGCAAGATCAATGTGGTCCAACTTAAAGTAGATTTTAATAAGCGAGGCCAAGAAGAAGTGAATGCACAGTTTCTTGGACGTAGCTGGGTCAGTAGACTTATCCGTAAGACAGATCTTAAACAGGCGATGGATCACCGTGCTGACTCTTTCCAAAGACTCGTCATTTTCCGCCTTATCCTTATTTCTCGCCCGAACCTGGTACACAGAAAGAAGCTCGTTGCTGCTGCTAATCAAGGCAGTACACACCCAGCTGGGCATAGTTTCAGCCATTCTGTTGAAATCACCCATAAACAACAAAAAATTCTCAAACGCCTGGTCAATAGACTTGTGTTTATAAATTGACCGCAACAACCGAACGTACGACCGTATGAGCGGTCTAAACTTCTCTGGAAGCTGGTAAAGGTCAATATCACTGAGGTCCCCGCAGTTAGCCGTCTCTGCTGCGTCGTACAACGATGGTTCAAGGCATAAGTGGTCTTTTAGGCGGCTGGGCAGCCGGCGATACAAAGCTTCAAGCACGCCCTCCACATACTGGCGAATGGTCCACATGGTGGTTGAAGATGGAGTATGCGAAAAAGCGTAGTAGGTGAATGTTGATGTCCAGCACGTGAGGAGATGGACTGGGGAGAAGAAGTAGAGGAGGAGGAGTTTGGTATGGGAGGAGCTGTAAGGGCCACTGGGTTGCTTGGCTTGTGGGTTTGGGTGGTTTTTTTGGCTTTTTTGTGGAGTTGGTGGGGGTGATGGTGGGGGTAGTTGGTGATGTCTGAAGTGGTTAATGGAGGATGAGAAAGGCAGTGAAGGGTGGGGAAGAAGACGAGGAAGGATGGAAGAAGAAGGGAAAGGAAATGAGGTTATTTATGGAGTGAGAAAAACTCAATTGAATGGTTTATTTGCTTTTTGTTACGGTGGGGGTGAAGGAATTGGAGGTTCAGTTGGTATAGTATGTATGGTGAGTATAGGATACTATGAAGTTGCTGAACCAGAAGAGGCTACAAGGAAGATACCAAAAATAAAAGTGGTTAAGAGTAGTATTTTACTCCATTTAAAATATCTCTATCCGCTTTACGACTTTTGGGGCTTTTTCTGTGTACTTAGCTGACCACTTACTGTGTCTACTAATGCTCGACATGTAGAGAACCAAGAGGTGTAACCATACACTATGGCAGTGACCTTGAACAACCGAATATGGTCAATTTTTTTAGGGAATGACCAGTTGGGTCCCCACTATAGCCCCAATTTCACCCTTGGTTTCTGATACATATGAAACACTTTCGACACTCACCTGAATGGCTTCTCGCACTGGCCCCAGATTTTGCAACCATATAAAGACGAGATGGAATTCCCAGAAAAAAGCGTTTATCCAGCTCAATAAAAGTCTAGAAAGCTGCCGAGCTAGTTACTTTTACGTCACCGTTCACATTGAAGATTACTTTAAGAAAAGCATTGAGGATGGGTCGAGAGGAAGACCAGGGACCGCTTCCAACTCCCACCAGTCCAGAATTTGAAAGAGAGGGCGGAAGAAGGGTAGAGGTTGTTGGTAAATTAGACCAGATGGGAGGTTCTGAAGAACTGGTTGAAGAACACCAGGAACAACATGTTCATCCACGGACTCCAGAGGAAGAACAGAGCTTTGGCGAAGAAAGCTTATACTTGAGTGCAATTAGTTCTTATGGGGCAGGATCTGCCTATGGAGAAGGTTTTTCTAGCAGTATTTTGTCTACTATTGATGAGTCGAGTGGAGAGCTAGGTGATATACTGTCATACCGAATTTATGAAGAAGAGGAGGGTCTGGTCCAGGAAGAAGGACTAGAGTTGTCCTTTTCAGAGGAAGCCATACCAGAAGAGGAGCATGTGTTCTTTGCATTAGGGGATGCTACCACAGAAGATTTAGAGGATGTTGTTCCAGAGGGAGACTATGAAGACTCTGGTTCTGAAGAAGTTTCAGACGACGAAGAAGAAGAAGAACAAGAGGAGGAGGTCTTTCCAGAGGTAGATTCAGAGGACGAAAAAGACGACAACACCTCAACCACAGAACAAGGTAACGCTTCTTCCCAAAGAGACCCAGAGGAATATGCCAATGAACGGATTGACCTTATTGAAGCCCTCATGGAGCCTCCACCTCCTCATATTGATGATATCCATAGAGCATGGGTGGACCGTACCGAAGCAGAGGCTCTTGAATTGAGTATCACCTTCAACAACAGCGGCGGCATAAACGTCTTCGAATTGTCAGATCTCGTAACTGAAAGTTCTTCAGGTAACTCTCTGGATGAAGCCTATGATGGTCCTATGGAAGATATCCTTTCAGAAACCGAACCCTCGCATAGCACCCATTCAGAGATCCCTCATTCAATCTACTACCTACAGCAATTCGGTCGCTTACTAGCCTTCTTGGACTGGTTATTCCAGGGGATCTGGAAACTGTGGTTGATGCTAATCCTTAGAAGCCTCATCAAGAAGATTCACATGAAGGAGCATTTGGCCAACTTGGGAAGTACAGCGAGACGGTACCACAGTAACATCAAGACATTTGTTGACGTCTGTGTGGGTACCGTAGGGTTGGCCCTTCCCCAATTGAACACTTTTGCGTTATGGCTCATTAACAAGGATAAGCCCATTATGGGTCTTCGTGGAGTCCGTGCCACGCCCAGCAAGCTTAGGTTACGTACGCCAGCCAGCGTGTTGCTTGGAACCACAAAGGACGGGTTTCTCAGAAACATGGCCTCCAGAGCAAGGTTGCTTCGTGAGAGAGGAGCAAGAGAGTGGAAGTAGTGATATGAATAAAAAAAAAGAGCAAGATCTTTCTTTGCAGAATGTGGGGGTTCGTAGGTTTTGTGTTTTTTAAGCACTCCCAGGTATGTCACAGGACCAGGAAAGAAAGGAGCAGCATTGTAGGAACCATCACCACATGGAGATGCTTCTGCTTGCTTTCTTTCGTCAATGGAAGGTGTAAGCGGCTGCAAAGGGACGTAAGTTGACGAAAAAGCAAGGAAATGTTATGGAAGTTTGGATTTGGGAAGAATTGGTTTTTTGCTTTCCTTATCCACTATTTTTCTATGGAACGGAAGGTTTTGGCATTAGGAGGTTGTGCTTATACGGTTTAGTAGTGGGGGGCTGTTCCTGCATAGAACCGGGATACGTCAAGACGCACATCACCAGAATAAACGGTTTTAGAACAGGAACAAGGCCACGTCCCATGCCGGTTGCATGCAGTACCACAAGGGGTTGGGAGCCACAGGATTAACGAAGAAGCAACGAGAAAGGCAATCTGCCATTATATCAAGGGGTTGTTGAATAGGAGGAGAATGGCAGGGTGTCCCAACTGGGGTAGTGCCTTAGTATCGGCGCCAGATTTAACCTGTAGCACCTGCGTCATCACGTGACCAACGACGTCACCGTCCTTCCCATTTTCCAGATAGGAGACGATGCTGGACCAAAAAAAGAACAAACGCAAAAGCAACGCGAAGCACGTTCAGTGACCGCAGCAACACACTTCCAGGAGGTGGATGTGGCGAGTTAGAGTTTCCTGGGGCGGTCTTTATAGCATTAGGGAAGGAAAAATGAAGGATATATGGGGGAACATGGCGGAAGTTCTCTAAGTTGAGGTTTATTCGTAGAAGGACTATTTTGGGAGGAAAGTAGGAGGTTGTAGATATTGATAGGAAACGAAAACAGGGATGATTCGCCATAGAAAGCGCCGCTGGGGATTACAAAAATCCGACGGGTTTATTATGGCGGTGGAAGAATGCACGGTACGACAATGTCGTGGCTGCCTCAGCAACCCCGAGTCAACTCAACAAGTTTTGATGTTTTGGAAATTCCAAGAGTACCACTGTGTAGAGGAAACCCAGGGCTTTCCAATGGTACCACTATCATCCTCGAACCATCCCTACTTGCCCAAATCCATCGACAGTTGCTGACGGTGCGACGACATTTTTGCAATCGTTTCGCAGCCACCTTAGCTGGACCACTACAGATCAAAGCCCTGAAGAGTGCCGTGAAAAGGTCCATTATTGTTTAAGGTTTAGATATTCTGAAGGACGTGTAGGACCATCTGTCCCAAAAGAAAGAAAAGTTGACGCCAGTGGAAAATCACCACTTCTCGTAAACCACAGAAAAAGCACCACCAGCAGCAACCGCAAACCATACCCAGCGAGCACCGCCCAGCCCAAGCCAGGCCAAGTCAGGCCAAGTCAGGCCAAGTCAGGCCAAGTCCAAGAACTAAATAACCAGGATTTCTAAACGGAAACAACTAATGTATGAAATTTACAGACTACTAGAAACCAAAAAATAAAACCTAAACCACCACTTTGTCTTCTCTGTCTCTGCCTCGTCTCCACCTCTCGAGACCAAACAGCCTCCAAACGTTTCCCCCAAAACCCTCAACCTCCAGAAAGAGACCTCTTTCACTTTTGTCCAATCAAAACCCGCCTTTTTTCGCCACCACCACGCCAAAAAACACCACCCCTTCCCTCCACACCATCCATCTCCAAAATCCCATCCCACAGCTCCCATAAACCCTCGTCTTCACTGCTCTGTCTTGTCGTGCGGGCGCAGCGAGTAAGCCTTTTGGGGCCTGGCTTTTTTTTTTTTTTTTTTTTCTTCCTCTTTTCGCGCGCTCCTCACCATCTTTTTTGTTCTGTTTCTCACATTTTGCCAGTTCACAGCACCTCCTATTCTGGACCACATATCCAGGTTTTTCTGCGTTTGTTGGGAAAACACTTGTTATTTATATCCATTGAAGACTCCAACCGGCTGAATTTCTTGACTCTGACCGGCCCATTCCATTCCAGTCCTTTTTTTGATCGTTTCCTGACCTTTCCTTTTTCCATATCGTTCTTATCCATATTCTGCGGCTCCGCCATTTGCCATGGTGAATATATCGCCGCCGACCATCTCCCTTCTGGCCCCACAACGCCCTCCACAGCGCTCGGGCGGGTATAACAATGCTGGCAATGGAAACTACGCCCAAGGTTACCCCCAGAACGACCCCAATATCGCTGCCCACGGCCTTCGTGCATCGCAACCTCTGGCTCCTCCAGCTTCGTCCACCGATCCGCTAGCAAAGTCCATTCCTATCCCTCAGAGAGACCTGGCGTCGCTGCTGACCCTGCCATTGGCCTCTTCGGCGGCTACGGGCTCTCTCCCGGTGCCTACGGATGCTCCTATAGCGCTATCCATGTCTCCCTCGGGCCACATGGACAACTCGTTTGGCCTTAGCCCTGGCGGCAGAACCCAGAATGGTCTTAACGGGTCGGTGCTGGGCCGGAGAATGCGCCTGGGGTCGCTCTTCTCCACCATGCTGATCTGGAACGACGACGCTATCTCGCAAAACAGCCCAGGCCATAATCTGGGCCTGAGCTTCTTGGACTTTAACGACTCTATTCCAGGCAGTGGCCACTCGGCTGGGCCTCAGGTATCCAGTCTGAACTTTATCAGTCCTACGTTGGGCGCTCAGCCTTCTTCGCTAGGCGCCGATACTGGATTCCTTTCCAACCCGACCAGAAACCGCTCCCACACCACCAGCGGTGCCCACGCTTACCTGCTCCAGCATCCAATGCTGCTGGTAGAACAGCAACCAGTGCAGCAACTGCCTTTTGTCTCACTGGCTCCGCAAAACGACAAGTCTGTGCTTTTTGATAATCTCATGCTTAATATACCCGACGGGGCTGTCCATGGCATTGGCAACCGGAATCGGTCCCAAACCTACTCGGGCGTCGCATCCAACATCCCCGACCTCTCCATGGCTGCAAACCTGATAATGCTTCTTCAGCAAGCGCAACAAAACCACGGTCAACTGCACCCACTGGGGCTGGCTCGCGACAGAACTCAGACTCCTAATCAGCATCTTAATCAACCCAACCACCATTATAGGCCTCATCACGATACCATTTCCGGTGCTTCCAACGTGTACCAGCCTATTTTGGAGAACGACTTCAACTTCTCGCTGGTGGTGATCACCACTAACTTTGAAAATCCAAGCTTGGGTCCAACCTCCACTCTTCTTCTCGACAATGTTCCCCAGTTCATGGACGCAGCGAAGTTGTGGCACCTAATTGCTAGTTTCCCTGGCGCCGTGGGTAACCCTCTACACGGAAGGGGCGTTATCTGCGTCCGCATGAGTGCTACTAGCACTACTAAATTGGCTTTGGTGGAATGTGCATCCATCGAAGTCGCTATGAACTTGAAGGCAAACTTCAACCACTTGGAGCTTGTGCCTGGCCTCATCTTGTATGTTGCTTTTGCCAAACTCTCCGAAAGACCGCTTCCTATTCCTCCTCACCATCCTCCTCAGCCTCAGCAATCGTTCAAGCATGCTCCACAAGGTAATGGCTCTTACCAACAACCTGAATCCAGCAATGCTTCGCTTAAGTCAAACTCTGGAAGCTTGAATGCTGGAAGACCGCTGAGCAGATCAAGCCATAACGCTAAGGTGCGTCCACAGGGATCCACGGAGGTTGATCTTCCATCGATCCAGGGCGACTTGGTTCACTTGGTCTCGACTTTGTCGATGTTGGAGTCTATAGACATTAACCGTGTCAAGTTGCTTTTGGACCATACTATTGCTTTCCCTAAGGAGAAATACGAAAGCAACTTTGGCCCATTGCCAGACCCTATTCCTATGCGCCAATTCGACTCGCCAAAGTTGAGAGAGTTGAGAAAGGTGTTTGAGGCTACTGAGAAGGCAAACTCGGACGGTTCCAGCAAGTCTGACACTCCAGAAAAGGGAGAATCCGAACCTGAGATCATGACTCAGCCTGAGTTGGAAGCCTTGTGTCTAGCCATGTTGGACGAATTGCCAGAATTGTGTTACGACCATATCGGCAATACTATTGTTCAGAAGTTGTTCACTCTTGTTGAGTCGCCATTGATCAAGTTGATGATGGTGAAGGAGCTTGCCCCATACTTGACGCAGTTCAGTATCCACAAGAACGGTACTTGGGCGATTCAGAAGATCATCAACTTGTGCCACGATGACTTCAAGCAGATGACCATTATTGCTGAAAGCTTGAAGCCATACACTGTCAAGTTATTCAACGACCAGTTTGGTAACTACGTGGTGCAATGCTGTCTCAAATTTGGATCTCCATACAACGACTTCATTTTCGAGACCATGATCGACAACTTCTTGGAGATTTCTTACGGAAGATTCGGTGCTCGTTGTATTCGTACAATCCTTGAGACCGCCAGCGATGCCAAGTCTGCTAACAAGGGTTATGTCTCCAATGAGCAAATCTTCTTGATTGCTGGTATGATTGTTGAATTTGCTAACGAGTTGGTCGTGAACAATAACGGTTCATTGCTTATCACCTGGTTCTTGGAAACCTTCAACGGTTGCAAGTCCTTGAAGCATGACTACCGCTACGAGCTCTTGTGTGATAAGTTCTTGCCTCACTTGGGCCATTTGTGTACCCACAAGTTGGCAAACTTGACGATCTTCAACATCTTGAACAACCGTAACGATATTGC
The DNA here is from genome assembly GCF_002926055.2 of Candidozyma haemuli. Lineage (NCBI taxonomy): Eukaryota > Fungi > Ascomycota > Pichiomycetes > Serinales > Metschnikowiaceae > Candidozyma > Candidozyma haemuli. The sequence continues at coordinate 530,413 of NW_020289905.1, forward strand.
TGTGAGACAGAGGATCATGAATGAGATCTTTGGACATTTCAATGAACACGACCTTGAGGAAATGAGTGCCCGTCCTCCTACGGTTCTCTTGGAGACCATTTTGGCCGAGAATGCTGAACAGAGCACTGGTCCTCTTTTCATCTACAAGATTGTTTCTAACCCTATGCTTATGAACATTGGCAACGAGCTCAGCAATGCAAGGTACAAGCAGTACATCATTGGCCAGGTGAAGCGTGTGCTTTTGGAGATCCAGATCACCAACCTCCAGCCATACAAGAAGCTTGTGGATGAAGTTGGTCTTGCTACGAACCGTTTGAGCCGTTCCAGCCTGACGAACCGTAAAAGCAAGCGTGATCGTCGTGGCAACAAGCCCCACTCTCCTCATCGTCCAGCGCAGCCAATGATCCAGCCATACATGCAACCCAACCAGGGGATGCCTCCAATGGGTTATGGTATGCCAAAGATGCAAATGGGCGAGCCCAACGCTGGTATGCCACCAAACGGGTTCTACCAGCCTCAAGGAGAAATGCATCCAGGAATGTACAACGGTGTGAATCAAGACATGCCTCAGCTTTACCAGCAGAGACAGCCGTTTGCACAGCAGCAACAACTCCAGGACGTGAATGTGATGCAGCAGCTCGAGCAGCTTTCGTTGAGTTCTGCCGCCATGGGTTACACTTCTAATCCAGACACTCCTAATCCGGGCCATGGTACCCGGTTTGCCTAAAAAACAAAAAAAAAAAATCAACAAAAAATTGCACATTACGAAAAACAATTACGAACATACATAGTCATAGACGCCATCGTTTAGGAAGCAGTAGAAGTAAGTTGGAGTGGTTTAGGTAGCACCAGGAGATTTAATAGGGGCATTATGTACTCTGGGAGGATAACAATAAGAAACCCTTTATCTCTTGGAACCCTAAACCAGTCTTAAAGAAACGAAACAAAATCCACTATTCTCAAATAGTGGATATTCTCGGGATTCCCCTTATGGAGATACAAGTACTACTCTTCAGCCTCCCATTAAGCTTTTCGCAGCCATTATACAACCAGAGAAGGCTCAGAAGGTTGGGAGCACAAGGAAGGAGGCATATGAAAGGCAGTGGAGACATAAAGGGTATTAGTTGATGAAGAAGAAGGAAAGGTTAAAAATCAGTAGAAAAGAGGCCACTACGGTAAATCCAGTTTAGGCTCGCTACTACACTATCTGAGACCAATGATTAGACAGAATAGTACCAGTGATTTTGGTAACTAAGCCTGAAAAGCGGTAGATAAGATTTTAATTGTTTACTTCAATAGCAAGCAACATCCCTGAATGTTCAAAATTCAATTTTTAATAGAGCACCTGCTAGGAATCTTCAGTTATCTCTTAACATCTACAGATATGTGTAAGCGAAGGAAGGGCTCACTATCAAGAGGCTTAAAGTTTCGTAATCCGCTGACAAAGATTAAAAGGCACGTCTGATAGAGACGAACTTCCAAGGAAAACCATCAAAACCAGTAAAATATCAGTAGTAGGCAAAATGTGTTGACGTCTTCTTTCCTCTGGTTCGGTGTCTATAGTTAGCGCAGGCTTAAGTATGGGGGCTCCAAATGCCCACCCAAACAGCCAAAAACGGTCAAAAATAGATTTTGAAAGTACCCCCATTACCAGAAAATCCCAAACTTTCCAAATCCACTATTAATTCCCTGGAATTCTCAAAACTCGCCTCACCTTCTATGTGCCCCTGGCGGACGCTTTAAATAGTGGCAGTGGCTGCGCGACCAACAGGCAAAAGCAAGCAAACGAGCAGAGAAAAGGATACAAAAAGCGACGTGGAACTGGAGAAAAACGGTGAAAATCACCAATTCCAGATTTTCCAAGCTCAAAACATCTCAATTTTAAAGACCTCTTTTAAAGACTTCTAAACCACCAAAAAAAACCCAAAATTCTTCAAATCCAGCGTTCTGCAAAAAATGCTGAGAAATGCAACAAATGTCGGTACTGCACACAAGCCAGTCCACACACACTTACAAATCTCCTGCGATATGGCCTTCCTAACGTGAGCTTTAACCAACTACTACGCCTGATTCAAGGTCACTTTTCCCACCAAGACCCCATTCTTTTCTTGATCCCAGCGGCAACGGGGCATTTATATTGTTGCTTTTTTGCCAGTGCACCCGTACACCAGCGCCATTATCTAAAGTCTTGCCGCTTCCCCCAAAACGCCTTTCTTGGAAGTACATCAGCCTCCCATTCAAATCCCTTCCTTCCAAAGTCACCAACAAGGGAACACGCCCAATTAAACGGCTCCAATGGTCGCCAACACCAACCAAGACGGCCTGAGGTCGTCCAAGCGAGGCAAGCTCGCGTCGTACATTCTGTCGCAGTTCTCGAGCTCCCAGAACCAGAATCAGCAAGGCAACATGGCACGCCATAATCTCGAGTACATGAACGAAGGGCGCCATTCGCTAGATAGCGAACATAACGATTATAACGAGTTGCGGGAGGCGTTGCTTCAGAAACGAGGCCTGACGGGCGCCCGCTCGCAGATCCAGACCATCAACTTCCACAACCTGCGCTTGTTGCAGCTTCCGACGGAGGTTTTGCTTCAGGTGTTTAAGTACTTGGAGAAATCGGATTTGTACCTGTTGCTTACGGTGTGCCGTGAGTTGAGCGATTTGATCGTGGAGATACTATGGTTCCGTCCGAATATGCAGAGTGACCTGCCTTTCCAGAAGGTCAGGGAGGTCATGAAGCTCCCGAGGCTGGAAACTCACTGGGACTACCGCAGCTACATCAAGCGTCTTAACTTGTCGTTTATGACGAAGCTCGTGGACGACGAGTTGCTATACCTCTTCTGTGGATGCCCCAAGCTTGAGCGTTTGACCCTTGTCAACTGCACGAAGCTCACATACGCTCCAATTGCCCAGGTGCTCAAGAACTGTGAGCATTTGCAGTCCATTGATATGACAGGCGTTCAGGATATCCAGAATGACATCTTCTACGCGTTAGCCCAACATTGCACGAGGCTTCAAGGTCTCTATGCACCAGGCTGTGGAAACATCCTGGAAGACGCCATCATCCAGGTCCTCAAGGCATGCCCAATGCTCAAAAGAATCAAGTTCAACAACTCCGAAAACATCACCAACAATAGCATTTTAGCCATGTACGAGAATTGCAGGCTGCTTGTCGAAATCGACTTGCATAACTGTCCCAAGGTCACCGACAAGTACCTCAAGGGTATCTTCAGTGAACTCTCACAGCTTCGTGAGTTCCGTATCTCCAATGCTCCCGGCATCACCGACGACTTGTTCCTGCTGATTCCAGACGACCATTTACTCGACAAGTTACGCATAATTGACGTCACTGGCTGCAATGCTATCACCGATAAATTGGTGGAGCGTATGGTCCGTTGTGCCCCACGTCTTCGAAACGTCGTTCTCTCCAAGTGTATGCAAATCACAGATGCATCGTTGCGCCACTTGACCAAGTTAGGCCGTTCGTTGCACTATGTCCATTTGGGCCACTGCGCTCTCATCACCGACTTTGGCGTCCAGGCGCTCGTCAGATCGTGCCATCGCATCCAGTATATTGATCTAGCGTGCTGCTCACAGCTTACAGACTGGACGTTAATAGAGCTACTGGGACTCCCCAAGTTGAGAAGAATCGGGCTCGTCAAGTGTAACCTTATCTCGGATTCGGGTATCATGGAGTTGGTGCGCCGTAGAGGTGATCAGGATTGCTTAGAGCGTGTGCATTTATCTTACTGTACCAATTTAACGATTGGCCCCATATATTTATTGTTGAAGAACTGCCCACGTCTTACGCATTTGTCCCTCACGGGGATTTCAGCATTCCTTCGTCGTGAGATCACCCAATACTGCCGTGATCCACCTCCAGACTTCACCGAAAACCAAAAGCTGTCGTTCTGCGTCTTCTCTGGCCACGGCGTGGTTCAACTACGCAACCATCTCGATACCATAATGGACCAGAGAGCATACATTTTGGAGCGCTACGGGTTCCAGGATGACGTTGCACCAGCATACTTGCCCGATAGAAGAGTACAGCCTGATGCAAGATTCACACCAGCGCCAGGCGAGCCCACCCAATATCCTACGTCTGAGCAGCTCAATCAGCTCCGCATGGCCGGACCAGGCGTGTTAGGTAACCCAGGACCCGTAGGCGGGTTTGCGGGTGCCGGCGATGGGCGTAACATAATTAATGACGACGAGATGACAACATGGGCAGCCCAACGTGGGTTGGGAGAATTGAGAAGAGTGAGAGATGCTCCAGCGAGAGAAGTGCCTGCAAGAGATACGCCAGTCCCCATGAGACCAACTAACCCTGCAATGCTCGAACACGATGCCATATTCGTACAGCTCATGGCACCTGATGTGCAAGCCAGGCAAAGGTTCAGCCCCTTCCACAACCCTCTAGATGCAATGGACCAACGGATCCGTGACAACCAAGCAGCCATGCGGTGGGAAGATATGGGCGAGCCCGAGCAGGGAAACGACACAGTCAACGTGAGGCCTGGTAACGCTCCACATATCGCTCAAGCACCAGTTTTCGGTAATGACGAGCCTATGAACGGCGGCGACGAAGACTCGGAAATGGAAGGCGTCGACTTGTTCCCGAGAATAAGATAACCTAGTGAGTTCATTTGCGTTTACGTTTAATAGCATCATGGGATTTTCTTTTCGTTATACACATGTACTAGCCTTTGTCTTACTTCCTGGAGACGACCAGCCTCATCCAGAAAGCAACGTAGACGGTGATGAAGGCATGCAACAAAGTCAGGAATCTTTGTGGCCAGCTTCTTCAGAATCCTATCAACATACGCCAACTTCAAAGGTTTTTTCCTTGGAGGTGATTTCTTAGAACTAACACTCCCACAAGACTCTCTAGAGCATGTTCGTTCACTTGCAGAACCGTTATCCCAGCTGGAGCTCCAGAACCGACGATAATCCAAATATAAGCGAACCATGTTCCTCTGGTGATTTACTTTCTGTGGATCGACTCTTTCCTCATCAATTAATTCAAACAAGCATCTAGGCCTTTCCACCTCTAGCTTCTCTGCCATGGAATGGCTGGAACACTTCAACAGCTGGCGACAAACCTCTTTACCGTGCAAAGGAACAGCACATATGTAACAGGATAAGTTCAGCTGGAGGTGAAGAATCTCCTGAGGCAGAAGCGTCACTAGGTAATTGAATTCGCCGTGTTTGCCTAGGAACTCAGGCCCAAAGCTGCCATTGGCGTTGATACTGAGTTTTCTGCCTGGCAGAGAAACACAAGTTGTCATGGGAGGACGAGATTTGGGTGGATTGGAAGGGGCGCCTGGCGGGAGAAAATGGTATATTTTTTATTGTGGAAATGGTGTTTTTGGGGGAATTGTGGGAAGACGTGGAGTGGTAAGTAGAGATTTTGCAACCATTTAATGGCTGCGAAAGGGAGTGAGGTGAGTGTTGGTGATGGTTGGAAGGGGGAGCCTGGAAGGAGAGGGAGAGAGAGAGGGGGATTAGGAGGGGGACGATAAGGTGGGAGGAAAGGTTTCTGGTTAGTTAGAGTTGGAGTTGGAGTTGGGTTAGGTTGGGTTGGTGGGTAGACTGGCTATGGTTATACACGGGTTATGGGAATGGAGACAGTGGGTAATACCAGTTCATTTCATTTTGCCTATTAGAAACAAGAAGAAGAATCGAGGAAAGATCGATGACATAGCCTAGAAAGATAAACCTCTCTTGATGTTGCTTGGTTGACTATTTGGTTACTTGATGGTGCTTCTCCAGTTGTAGGTGGACTACCACTTACAGAGACAGTAAGAGACAGTAAGAGACAGTAAGTAACGACACTTCTTACACTCAGGAGTAAAGGTCAAGAGTGACGAGAGGAATTTAGTCTTCTACAGCCCACAATTCAAACTCCTGAAGCCCAAAAGACTTAAACTGACTTCTCTCTCTGGACCACTGTCTCCACTGGTTGAAACAATGAGGTGAGCTCCACTTACCATATATAGATCCAAAAAGGTACCCTTTCTTCTTAAAACAACCGTCCATATTCATCTAGAACACTCCAAAGAATTACCAAAAGGTACTACTTCCCCCCTTGAGGACCCCTCCACCATCTTCACGACCCATCCTCTCCTTCCATACTACACTCACCTCACCAGTCCACGCGGATACCCTTATTCCCAACAAACGTCTGGTTTTGGAGTTTTTGCAGCCATCTATACATCAGCCTCCCTTCTGAAACTCAATGTCCCCATTTTCCCATATTTCTTCCTTTTTCTCTCTACGTTGGTGGATTGTCTGCCTCTAGGGCTGGAGCCCTAGACGCCGTCATCCACGTGACAGCCAGCTCTGCGCTCGCTTTTCGCCCATGCACTACAATCTTTTTTTCCACCGCTGCGCTCCTACTCAGAAAAAAAAAGTAGCTTAAGAAGCCTGGTTTTTTTACCTTTTCACCAACTACTACACAATGTATGTTTGACCAAAGTGCTTGAATGAAAGCCCAGAAACGAAGAAAACCGTGTTGACAGAAAACGTAACTTTACTGAATCCATCCAATTTTCCAATCCATCGTTCCATGAAGATCCCATAATGGAAAACTACATCGATCTATAACCATCAAGTTTTCACCATCAAATGTTGATCAAAGTCTATCAAAGTCCATCAATCGTGAACAATCGTAAACCTCAAGAATCCAGTCGCCAAGACAACTTTTCCAATAAAGACATCCTGTCTATTCCTCCTTGTCATTTTCACCTTCACGTCTTCACGGCATCTTCGTTATAACCCATCCACTTACTAACATCCCAGGACTAAGAGAACTAAGAAGGTCGGCATCACCGGTAAGTTCGGTGTTAGATACGGTTCGTCTTTGAGAAGACAGACCAAGAAGTTGGAGGTGCAGCAGCACGCCAAGTACGACTGCTCTTTCTGTGGTAAGAGAACCACCCAGAGAACCGCCACCGGTATCTGGAAGTGCAAGGCCTGCAACAAGACCGTTGCTGGTGGTGCTTACACTGTTTCCACTGCCGCCGCTGCCACCGTCAGATCGACCATCCGTCGTTTGAGAGACTTGGCTGAGGCTTAAGTAATTTACCTAATGAAATACATTTAGCAGGATCCAAGGTGTAGATTGAAAGGGGGTTCCATTTTGAGTAACCGCTGTGAGATAAAAAGTGAGGACTGACGAGACAAGCTGTGATGAGTTCTGGAATACTGTGGTACACCACAGGTTAATGACAGAAGTCCCGGTATAATCGTCAGAAAGGTCTTTTCCAGTCGAAAGCTGATCGTTGTATTCAGCTGGGAGCGATTTATAGGAATCCAGGGAAGACTTTCCATTGCTTCCGATGGCCACTTCTTGGCTTCGACTATGTCTCGGTACTTTTCACTATACTTATCCAGTGCCCATACTATCTCCAAATCCAGCCAGGATTTTAATCAAAACTGACCTCTAGTATCTCTTAATGTTCGGAACTCATGTCAATCATCTCTTTATAAACTTACATTAAGCTAATATATGTCTATACCTCCCTCCCTCTCAATTGTCTGCCCCAGCTCGACCAGCACTATATAAGTACACCATTCCTGGAAAGAAGCTGCCCCTAAAAATACCCACAAATCCAACAATCTACAAAAGAACCCCCTTCAAAACCATCCTTTCAATTCCCCACCCCCTGCTTACCCTTCCTTGTCCAACTACTCACAAGTCCCTTCCACTAGCCTAAACCCACTTTCGCACCCATATATAACTATCAACTAACCTACTACTTCACCCACACTTACCCCCAAATACATGTTTGAATTCCCTAAACTACATTCCTTTCCGCCATTCTTCACTAAACAGAGCAACGCCACTATTCTAGAACACCAGCTTGAGGCCTGGTCGTCGCTTATTCTCTCATACTGTGAGTACTATAAGATCTATAGCTTGCTGGGCACGGGAGCAGTGCTTTCGGCCCAGAAGAAGGACGTGGAGTTCCCGCCGTTGTTTGAGAATAAGCTGGTTGAAAGGGCGTGCCTGGATTCGTTCAAACGTGAAATCTTTAGCCACCTTATCCATAAAAACGACCGAGCTAGCTATATTGATCCCAAGAAGCTGGACGCTGGCGTCCTTGTTCATTGGCGTACATTGCCAGAATGGGCTAAGCTTCTAAGGGATTACGTGGATAGTACTGGCCAGTTGGGCACGATTCTTACGGTGTATGAGTTGACACAGCTGGAGGATTCAACTACAAGTGAGGATTTCAGAAATATCGATTACAACCTTTTTGTAAGGATATTGCAATTGCTTATGAAACAGGGTAAGGCTCAGATTTTGATGGCAGAAGATAACCTGGGCCAAATTGAGGGTGTGAAGATTGTGTAAACGGAGGAGGATAGACATATAGACGAATGAAGCATTCATGATCTTCTATGTAAGGCTGGGGTCTTCCAAGACTTGCCAGTTTCGCCATTTGGTGTCGGTGGGAACATCGGCTCCACCGGGCAATATCAAAAGTAATGCCGGCTGAAGGTACCTTTGCTGCTTTTACAGTAACAGGTGTATACAGCGGCACACATGCTTTAGTAGGGATGGAGACAAAGTCTGGAGAGTACAGGTTCAAGGACCGAATAGCTTGGAGGTAGCCTGAGGTACTGAGGATTTCTATTAATTGAAATCAATGGTACTGGTGTGGACGAAGAAGACAGTTAATTAACGTAAATGAGACATGGTTCAAGAGGAGTTTGTTTCAGAAAGCGAAGAGCAAATGTCACGAGTCCGTGGTTCTGAATGAAGTCTCCTTGTTCTATAATGTGAAAAGAAAAATGAGATCATTTCTCTTATGGATTAATAGTGTATTTCATTGAAGAACCAGTATGGAGAGTAAAGCTGAGGCATCATAAGAAGATGTCTGCTTTGGGAACACAAAACGACCAGACTCTTCAAAGCACCCTCCTTCCGAAATCCAACAACCTTTTACAACCTTGCTGATTTATCACATCCCTTTTAGTATTTCGATATTTACCATTTGGCTGCAAACTCACAAAATATACACAATACTCAATCAAAAGCAAAAGCCCACAAAAAGTAAAAACCAGTGAGCCCAAAAAGCAACCAGAAAAGGCCAATTTAAACACCACAAAACCCTGAACGTACCACCAAGGAACTCCCCTCAGATCTCTAGCATCTCCCCTGGCACCAGCTCATCGCTTCAATAACTATACCACATCGGGACTCGCAGCTTAAGTATGCACCGAACAAAACCCATCAAGTCCCCTAAACTTCCTGGAAATCCACCTCTATTTATACTCCCCAAAACTTCACATGCTTTTAAGGGCAAGTAAAAAGTCTATATAACCAAGAATTCTTCCCACCCTGCGAACTCCAACGCCCCACTGCTTCCGTCTCCAAGTGATGAGGCTGGTAAACAGACATTAGCCGATTTCGCAGCCACTGGCCCACCAACGGCATTTCCATCCCCCACCAAATCCAAAATTGTTGGGAAAAGCTCCATAAAAACAAAAAAGATCTCTTTAGACGGCCAAGAGAAACAACCATAACTTATAAAAGTAAGTGGTTTCTTCTAAAATTACCCTCTCTCCACTGCTGTCTGCTTAACTATGGGGACGTGGAGACCTCATCGCACGCGCTCATATTTTTTTTTCTTCTGGTTTCCTCTTCTTTTCTTCTTCCCGCTTAATCCATTTAAGAGGGTCCGTAGCCTTTCTAATTTCCATACATTTTTCTTGTTTCCATTAATCTACCATGAAATACGTTGTTGTCTCGGGCGGTGTCATTTCGGGAATCGGTAAAGGCGTGTTGGCCTCGTCCACCGGTCTTCTTTTCAAAACCTTGGGCTTCAGAGTCACTTCCATCAAAATCGACCCTTACATGAATATCGATGCTGGTACCATGTCTCCTTTGGAGCACGGTGAGTGTTTCGTGTTGAACGACGGTGGTGAGGTCGATTTGGATTTGGGTAACTACGAGAGATACTTGAACATCACCTTGACCAGAGACCATAACATCACCACGGGTAAGATCTACTCCCACGTTATTGAAAGAGAGAGAAAGGGTGACTACTTGGGTAAGACTGTCCAGGTGGTGCCCCACATCACGGAAGCTATCCAGCAGTGGATTGAAAGAGTTGCTCGTGTGCCTGTTGACGAGTCTGGCTTGGAGCCTGAGGTGTGTATCATTGAATTGGGTGGTACTGTGGGTGATATCGAGAGTGCTCCGTTCGTGGAGGCCTTGAGACAGTTCCAGTTCCGTGTGGGTTCGGAGAACTTTGCCTTGATTCACGTTTCGCTTGTTTTGGTGATCCACGGTGAACAAAAGACTAAACCTACTCAGGCCGCCATCAAGGAGTTGCGTTCGCTTGGTTTGAACCCAGACATGATTGCCTGTAGATGTTCTGAGGAATTGGAGGTTGCTACCGTGCAAAAAATCGGTATGTTCTGTCACACTGGCCCAGAGCAGGTTGTGGCCATCAGAGACGTCAACTCTACTTACCACGTTCCTCTCTTGTTGCAGGAGCAGCGTATGATGAAGTTCTTGTCCAAGAAGTTGCGTTTGGACGATGTTGAGTTGTCTGAGAACTCCAAGTCCAGAGGTGCTGCCCTCTTGTCTTCCTGGAGATCTTTGACTTCTGCCCACGACAAGTCTATCGAGCAGGTCACCATTGCTCTCGTGGGTAAGTACACAAACTTGAAGGACTCTTACCTTTCGGTGATCAAGGCTTTGGAGCACTCTGCCATGAGATGTTACCGTAAGTTGAAGATCGAATGGGTCGAGTCCAGCGATTTGGAGCTTGAAACCAAGGAATCTTCTCTCGCTGACTACCACAAGGCATGGCACTTGGTCTGCCAGGCCGACGGTATCCTTGTTCCAGGTGGTTTCGGTTCCAGAGGTATTGAAGGTATGATCGCTGCTGCCAACTACGCTAGAGTGAACAACGTTCCATACTTGGGTGTTTGCTTGGGTTTGCAAGTTGCCGTCATTGACTTTGTCAGATCCATGTTGGGCATTGAAAACTCTTCTTCTATGGAGTTCCACCCAGAGGCCGACGAAGAGACCTCTTCTGTCGTCTACATGCCAGATGTTGACCAGATCAACCTCGGTGGTACCATGAGATTGGGTATCCACACCACCAAGTTCTCCCAGGACTCTGAGTGGTCTAAATTGAGAAAATTGTACGGCGGTGCCGACTCCGTTCTCGAAAGACACAGACACAGATACGAAGTCAACCCTAAGTTGATTGACAGAATCGAGGAGAAGGGCTTGAAGTTCATTGGTAAGGACGAGACAGAAAAGAGAATGGAGATTGTTGAGCTCCAGAACCACAAGTTCTTTGTTGGTACTCAATACCACCCTGAATACTGCTCCAAGGTCTTGGACCCATCGAGACCATTCTTGGGTTTGGTGGCTGCTTCTGCCGGTGTGTTGGACGATGTCTTGACCAGAGATGACATTCACGAGAAGGGTGAGTTCTAAAGGGGAGTGGCCCATTAATTTTTTTAGTGTACACTAAGCTATATTTTGCATTCTATAATTTCATAGACAATCCGTTATGTTTCAACGTCTCACTCCGCTAGGCAATGTAGACTAAACAAAGTGTTGAAGGTTCAATTGAACCCCTGAGATCACAATGGGATCTAGTTTGAACAATGGCTTAAACATGACGGAGTACCTTATCGTGATTTGTTAATTGGCCCTCGTCAGGCAATTTGAAGCGTCATAAATTGTACAAATGAGGCGTTTGATACCTTTAAAAGGTAAATTTCGTATGGAGTATGTAGGCTTGTTCTTCCCAACATTCCGTAGATCAGGAAGCCGAGAAAACAAATGCAACAGATTTGGATTAAAGGAGACCAGGAGTTGTAGATAAGAAGTGTCACGTCAATCAATGCCAAAGAATGAATATTGCAACCTGGAGGCCATTCCAGCCCAGGGCCATTCCATCTGCATGTACTGATAAGACCGAGGTCGGTGGCTGATATTATTCAGATCAATGGCTTATCATGCATCATCGTCTCAACCTGCTGTTTCGCTTATACTTGGAATAGGGAACCCGACCGTCCGTATCGTACAATACAATCAAACTGTGACTTTCAGCCAATTGGATTCCTGGAAAGCTGAACCTCCTTTTCCTAGACATTGGCTCCTTCAGCCCCCCGCATTACAACCATTCATACCAAGTACCAGGACACACAGGCGTCTGGACTTGCGCAAAATGGCCATACCTTCCCATCCAATTAGACGACGTTGGGGCCAAGATAATGCCGCTATCAGCCGTTACACGTGATGGAGGCTGTTAGTTTGGAACAACGAATCGATGCATGGGTCTGGTCCCCGCCCGCCAAGAATCGATGCATGGGTCTGGTCCCCGCCCGCCAATAACCGGGGTATAAAGAGGGCCCACATCCACTGGGATTCTTCTTCCTTTTTTTCTTCTTTACCAACCAACAAATTCAAATTAACAATGATCAACTACCAAAACTCCAAGTGTACCTGCTGCGATAACTGCAAGACCTGCGAGAAGTGCCAGAACGGTGCTACCTGCCAGTGCTGCGAAAAGAAGCACTAAATGACAATGTGCTCGCCCAAGAGGCCTTTGATATATGAAATATGATACTTTTCTGAGTTGAAACTGTAGCTGTAAGTATCAATGGGATCTGCAGGCCAACATCTTTGGCTGGAGTTTGATGTAGACAGGCGTTGGTAAGTCACCACTTTGGCATAGATCTAATGGACCAATCCACCCCAAGCTTTAAAATGTAGACTTGGTGACGTCTTGACACTTTCAAATGGATACTTTGGTCATCTTTGTGGATACTGAAGCCACTGGGTGTTCGTCTTTGCTGGTTCTGAGGGTCCACATGGATGGATACACGCAAACCGTCCAATAGCCAATCCAGAGTCAATTCAGGCCTAGACTGCGCAAATCTTACACGTGATGGAGGCTGTTAGTTTGGAACAACGAATCGATGCATGGGTCTGGTCCCCGCCCGCCAAGAATCGATGCATGGGTCTGGTCCCCGCCCGCCAATAACCGGGGTATAAAGAGGGCCCACATCCACTGGGATTCTTCTTCCTTTTTTTCTTCTTTACCAACCAACAAATTCAAATTAACAATGATCAACTACCAAAACTCCAAGTGTACCTGCTGCGATAACTGCAAGACCTGCGAGAAGTGCCAGAACGGTGCTACCTGCCAGTGCTGCGAAAAGAAGCACTAAATGACAATGTGCTCGCCCAAGAGGCCTTTGATATATGAAATATGATACTTTTCTGAGTTGAAACTGTAGCTGTAAGTATCAATGGGATCTGCAGGCCAACATCTTTGGCTGGAGTTTGATGTAGACAGGCGTTGGTAAGTCACCACTTTGGCATAGATCTAATGGACCAATCCACCCCAAGCTTTAAAATGTAGACTTGGTGACGTCTTGACACTTTCAAATGGATACTTTGGTCATCTTTGTGGATACTGAAGCCACTGGGTGTTCGTCTTTGCTGGTTCTGAGGGTCCACATGGATGGATACACGCAAACCGTCCAATAGCCAATCCAGAGTCAATTCAGGCCTAGACTGCGCAAATCTAGCTCCAGGCTTCCAATAGCAGGCAAGATTTAACCAAAGCAAAGCCAATACAAGCTCCCCGTACACGTGACAAAGTGACCAATGGTCAGATCATTGATGCACGGGTTTGCCCCGCAACACCGACGCCGGTGCCATATAAAAAGGGCCCTGGAAGAAGCTGTTTTTGAATCTTTATCCATAATCAATACATTCAAAATGATCAATTACCAAGAACCAGAAAAGTGCTCCTGCGGTGAGAACTGCAAGTGTGGCGAGACCTGCAAGTGTGGTGAGAAGCACTAAGCAGCTCCCTAAATAGGAATAAACCAATTCCCCTTTATTTATCAGTATCGTGTAGTTTGATGGGATGGGACCAGATCAATGGACTGTCTAGGCCTTGATTTCAGGCTTGATGAGGTGTTTCTTGAGGTCAGCGTCGGATGGGAGTTTTTCCAACTCTCTGACTCTCAGTTTGGCCAATTCTCTAACTTGGATGGTTTCTTTGACGAAAGCCAGGACTTTGGAGTCAGCGCTGACCTTTTTGCTGTTTTCTAATCTGTTGATCAAGTCGCTGTCGCCGACGGTGGCAATGCCAACCCATGCTTTGGTGAAGGTGGCGCTGAGTTCCACAGCACGAAGGAAAGAGTCTCTGGCGGCTTGAAGGATAGGATAGAGGGCCAAGAGATCCTTTTCCTTTTCAGACTTGGCCTGGTCTTGTTGCAAGAAGTGGTAGTACTGGTAAAGACCAGCCTTGTAGAACATGTTGTATGCCAATGGCTCAAGAAGCAACACTTCCTTGATACAGAAGGTAGCCTCTTCGTAGTTACCAATCTTAGCGTACTGCTCAGCCAATTCTGCCCACGTAGTAACGTCAGAAGGCTGGATGTTCAAGTAGAACGTCAACGACTTGATATATTCAGCCACGTTTTCAGATCCGTCAGCCTTGTATCTAGCAAAAGTAGCCAACCTTCTAGAAGCACGGAGCTCATCGGTGCTGGCGCCCAATGCATCCACAGCCTCTCTATCTTTTCCTGTGGCTTCATAATACATGGACTTCAAAATCAGGTACTTTTGGGACCGCTGGCCAGAAAACTCATCATTGAATCTATCAAGCATCAGCTTAGCATTAACATCATGATTCGTAAGAAGCGAAACGTGAAAGTACAATTCGTAAAGATCAAACAACTCAGCAGAGTCTAGCTTTTCCTGGGCAGTTGGAAGAATCTGGCCAACATCTTTATGGAGCTGGTGAAGTTTTTCAGGAGAAAACTTTGTGTACGAGCCTGTGAAAAGGATCTCAGAGTACTTTTGGAATAAACGGTCTGACATCGAAAAAAAAAAAAAAAAAGGAAGCCGAGTGGAGGGTGAGAAAGGGCGGTATTTATACGTGATAAATGTTTTCCACTGTGGTGGTTATAGTTGAGCAAATTGTCCTGCAGGAAGGGGCCCCAGAGCCACCCACCAAGGGTGTTTCAACTAAGACAGTTAATAAAAAAATGGATATTTAAAGGGTTTGGAGGGTTGGAAGGTTCGGAAGGTCAGGAGGAGTTGGAAATGGCGGTGTGGAAGATTTGTGGTTGTGGGATTTGTATCGCGTAATTGAGGGAGGAGTGTGGAGGTGGAATAGTGTTCAGTTAGATTAATTCTGGGTATAAAATTTTGGATTTTGATATTTCCATGAAATTAAATGAAGCTTTAATTGTATATTTAATAACTCTCTTTATGTTTTTAATTGCATGGAGGTTGGTTTGTTGGGGGCTTTCTGGTTCATACTAGGCCTAAAAGAATGGCTGCGAAAAGTAGGAACCAGTAGTTGTGGTGGGTCCAAGTAATGAAGACAATCCAAGGAGAAGAAGAAAGTTGAAGTGATTTCAAGGACACCACTTAATGCCCAATTTACCTTACTAACATCGTTCGTTCCAGTTTTGTCAGTACACTTAAAGCTCTCTGGGAGGTTTGACTACTTCACCTTCCATATCCATTAGACCCTCACAACAACTTTCTACAATAGAACCTACAAGACAACGAAAGACAATGAAGCATGCAATGAATAGACAGAAGAGTCTCTCTGACATTTCTCAATATAAATCAATATGTCTCCCTTCCTCTTCCTTTCCTTCCTTTTCCTACATCTACCACCACTTGTACTCTACGACTTTCCTAATGTAATTTTTTTTTATTTTTTATTTTCTAGTTTTTTACTTTTTTATGATTTTTTACTTTTTTTCTTCTTTTACCGTTTTACGGCTTCTTCTTCGCCTACTCCTACATCACCATCACCTTCTCTCATCTACCTCCTCAAACCAGAAGACATTCGAAGATGTTCACCTTCTTACGGTTACTGGTGTCGAAAATCAGATCCTCCTCCTCCTCTTCCGACTCCTTAAGCTTCTCCATCATCTGCTTCATCTTCTGTTGCTTCATCTTCTCCTGCTTCGTCAACTTCTTCTGCTTTCTAGTGTCGAAGATAGGCTCTTCCAACTCAACAAACTTCTCAACATTCTTCTTCTTCTTCTTCTTTTGCTTCACCTTCTCCTCCACCTTGACTTCCTCCTCCTTCATCTTCTTCTTCTCCTCATCTTCCTTCATCTTCTTCTCTTCCTCCTTCATCTTCATCTTCTCCTCCTCCACCTTCCTCTTCTTCTCCTCCTCCTCCTTCATCTTCTTCTCTTCCTCCTCCTTCATCTTCATCTTCTCCTCCTCCTCCTTCATCTTCTTTTCCTCCTCCTCCACCTTCATTTCCTCCTCCATGGTCAACTTCAGAAGACAGTCATAGATGTTCACCATCTTGCGATTGCTGGTATCGACAATTGGATCCTCCGGCTCTTCCAACTTGTCCACCTGTTGCTTCATCTTCTGCTGCTTAATATTCTGCTTCTTTGTCAACTTCTGAAGCGTGCTGGGAATAATTGTAGGACTGGGCAAAGGCGAGCCTTCGACCTTCCTCTTTTGACGTCTGGGCTTGACAGTCTGCCATTCTGAAGCCACGTCAGTCTTTGGAACTTCTGGCTCTTCCCAAGTAAGAAGCTCAAGGCTCTGAGCAGGTTCCTTGACGTTCTTGGATGTTTCCTGAACCGGAACAGAAGGTGCTCTTTGTTCATCAAGATCAGTAGTAGATGTAAACAGGGTTTCGTCAATGTTAAAACCCGGCATGAGGAACATCATTTCTGCCTGTCTCATGAACTGTAACCCGGCTGGATGCAGCAAACGGGGAACAATTAATCCATCTAAGGATAAAAAGGATTCTGGCCTGAACCAGGATCCAAGACTACTGGAGACTTCTTGGAATCTCCTATAAATAGATTGAATAAAACGGGTATGCGTACGTTGAGCAACGGCTCTAGCGTTGGTTAAGGCAGTAGCTGGAGCGGAAGCAAGAGCACGGAAAGACATAGTGAAACTAGACATTTTTGAGTTGTTGAAAAAAGTGGTTGGAAGAAGAAGAGAGAGAGGGAAAAACCACGACTATTTATGCTTTTCGGGAATCCAGAGAAGGATCCAGAAGAAGCTGAGTTAAGGTAAGTTCAACGTGGGAGGAGATATTTTTTGTGTATCACTGGTGATATTTGACGAAAAGGGAAGGTTGTGGAGGCAGCTCGAGAAAATGGTCACGCAAACAAAACTTGTGCAGACCGGTAGAAGACGGTAGAAGACGTTGGAAAGGCTGGCTACGGCGTTGGAGGGCCCTGAGTGAAGGGTCCGGGTTTGTAGGGTCTGAAAGAGGAAGGTTTCGGGGAGGTGATGTGGAAGACAATAAAGCCGTGACTGTAGAATGGCTGGAAGGGAAGCAGAGGGAAAGGAAGAGAGGGCATTTTGTGAGCTGGCAATAGGAGAATGGGTGAGTTGTTCGAATGGAGGGCTGATGAAACGAAAAGAAAAAAAAAAAAAAAATGGGAGCAAGCCCAAGAGCCCATGAGCCAGTAAACACGAGGGAAAACCCAAGGGACCAAGGAATTGGCAAGCCAGGCGGGCCCGAAAGGATGGAGTATCATGAGATAGCTGTTGAATGACAAAACTATCCAAACTGAATATGGATCATGGAACGTAGAAGTAGCAGGCTAGGGAGCTCTAATGACGGTAAGTACATTGTCGAGGAACGACAAGCTGCAAGAAAAGCATGAACGGATGTGATTCAAATGGCTAGAGAGCAACTGGCAGTAAATTCATTTCTAATGTGTAGATAGTTTCATTTAATACTCATTCGAAAGAGCACAACAAACTGTAGTAATTGATACACCAACAATTAACGTACAACCTGCGCAACTCTGACTGAAGATATTGTCTTCTTTCAAGACTTAAGCCTTTCTTGAACTTCTTTTAGCCCATTTATATCCCTGAGAGCACTATGAGCTCAAAACTCCCTTTTCAATCTCGAAGCTGATTCACCATTCCATGAAGAGGCATAGCCAATCCAATTGAACTAAAATATCTCTGAAGAGGACCAAGGAATGCAAATTTACATACCACTTACAACCTCATTATCCTATTTATAGATCTTCCTCCTTTTATCAAGTGTCCACCTGGCCCATTTACGTCTTCCACCATACTCATCCTCCGAAAGCCCATTTCGCAGCCATTCAGTAAGTACCACCCAAATACCACCCCCAGCCAATTCTCCCGCTAATAAATCCCATCCCCTTAAAACCCAACCAAGTCTCTAATTTCACCCACCCAACCCCTTTTCACCTTAAATTCCAAACTTTTCTCTCTTACCATGTACATCTCTTCTCCCCCAGACCATCTCCAAATCCACACTACATACTCGCGTTTCGCATCAACAAACCATTAACTACTCCATCATGTCATTGAACGAGGCCTGCGACGAGCTCCTAGAAACAGGAATCCTCGACCACGAGCATGGAATCCCGAGACTATGGTATAAGCTGGCGGAAGAGCTTCTGGATCCACAGGGGCCTCAGTCAAAGTACTACAACCTCAATAAGGGTCTCTTGGAGAACCTAGATGGCATTGTGTACCAGGATAAGCTCAAACAGCTTCGGGAGTTGCCTAAGGATGAAATTGACGCGTTGTACGAGACAATGGCTCTGCTGGAGCCTTTGCTGCTGTTTAAGAACCAGGAAGAGATCCTGGCTTTCTTGGAGAAGCATACCAAAACATTCAAGACCCAGGCGCTTATGGGCGACTATATTCCTTCGGCGTTGCCTATAGTGCGTGCTATTCATCATGGGAACGCCAGTTTGGCTGACCTGGAGATTTCCATATTGAACAATCTCAAGAGACTCTATTCTCATTATAATGACCATCCTGCCAATATCAAACGGCTTATCAAGGCATACAGGGAAGATTCGACATTGACAAAGAAAGTGGCTTCGGTTTCGGCGGAAGTGAATAGCTACATTTCGACGGTTTTGCTCCCGAAGCTTCAAAGGCTTGAGAAACTTAATGATGAGCTCGTGGTGCTCCAGAACACTTATAAGAATCAGGTGGAAGCTAGATCGAGTGCTGCTGAAAAGGCGCCTCTAGAAACAAAGAAACTACGGGCTGAAGTGCTTCAGCTTTCTAAGCGTCTCACAACTACAGCAGTTCTCTGTGACTTCCTACCGAACCTTATATTGTGCCAGGCATCGAACTGGCATTCAGACAGCCTGCTTCGAACGATCATGGAGGATTGTCAAGACGTAGCAGAAGCCATTGAAGGGTACATATCATCGCTTCACTACAAGAATGCTCGAACATTGAAGGTGGACGATATTCTACAAATCGATTTCGAACCGCTAACGATCGTCTAATGTATATTTACAGGTGAATAAGCCCCGGAGTTCATGAGAAGAAGATGTCATCATTCCCCAAGGCCATATCAGGAAGCCACAATTAATTATTTAGACCTCAAACAAACGCTTGTTCACGACTTCCCAGTTGATGCAATCCCAAACCTTCGACAAGTACTCAGACTTGCCCATGATGCCATAATCAGTCATGTAGGCCACGTCCCATACGTTCAATGCCAAAAGAGGTAAGGTCAAGTCGAGTTCTTCATTCTGTGCCTTCTCTTTGATGCTGTTCAATGCGTCAAAGCTCTCCTCAGAAACAGCGCCGTTCATGTCCAACAGCTGGTTCTTAGCATAGTAGTATGGAGTGCCTTCGTTGTTGCACCGTATAATCTTCATGGACTTGTCTGGTAACTCCACCAAGAACACCCAGCCTTGGCCTGAAAGCTTTTCAGCCTCCTTGAACATAGCAGCTTTGAGATCCTCCACACTGTTAATATCTTGGTCAGCTAAACGGTCCATGATGAATCTCGATGGTCTAGTGGCCTTGGCTTCTTCCTTGTCAACCAACTGTTGGAAGAAGAAGTGGTTGTTATGAGCCTGAGAGGCGTAATGGAAAGTATGTTGTTCAGTGGTCTGCTTGGCTGTGTTCAATAAGATGAAGTAAGGTGTTCTGGTCTCGTTGGCACTGCCGACGGTTCGTAACGAAAGGTTAGTGGTCAAGTACTTCTGGTAGTCTGACCAGGCAGTTTTGAACCCAGCCGGTGAGTATAAGCCTTCAATTCCGTTTTCCAAAAGCTTTTGCTGGTTTTTCAATTTTGGCACCGTGTGGACGCCACGGACGGCTCTGGGTATCGTAAAGCCTAGCCTGGAGAACATTGTGGGATGATCTTATGGACTTTGGTCAGACTGGTGAAAAATGCTGCAACACATAAATTTTCGATTTGTCGCGTGCACGACCACGCTTGGGATGGAGTAACGGTAGACAATCAAGAGACGTAGTA
The DNA here is from genome assembly GCF_002926055.2 of Candidozyma haemuli. NCBI lineage: Eukaryota > Fungi > Ascomycota > Pichiomycetes > Serinales > Metschnikowiaceae > Candidozyma > Candidozyma haemuli. Next base: position 550,698 of record NW_020289905.1, read on the forward strand.
AATGGAGACGTAGGGTCCTGGAGAGAAACAGGTCTAGAAGATTTCTTGCTTTCTTGATATTTTGGTTTTGTAGTCGTGGTGTTCTGAAAATTTTCATGTCAGTATGTTCCGAGTGTAGTAGGTCTTTCGCAGCCATTGTGGGTAATGAAAGACGCTTTCTTTCGTCAGGAGTCTTCACAATGTGTATGATGAGTTCGTTTAGGAAGGCTCCATATGTTTATAGCAACGTGCAATTCATGTTTTGATTCGTCGGAGTTTCATTTAAGAAAGGAACCGTCGTAAATGAGCGCCCTTAGCCAACTCTGGAAGCTGATGCCAATGCTGAGCCGTTCTTCAAGCGCTTCTATTAATCCAGATCATTAGCTTGAAGCTGCCTCGGTTGCCTCCGCCTTCTCTTCCTTCTCTCCACTCTTTTCTTTTAGCAGGTTGCTCAGCAACTCCTGGATCTTTCGACTAGTCACTGGCATATTCTGAGACACCCATCCAGCGTCTCTCAAGTGTCTCTTCGGATCAGCGGTCCTAGGCAACTTCAGACACAATTCTTCGTACAGAGATTCCTGGATCTTATACTCCCTCAACACTTCGTTCGACTCGAGATCAATAAAAATACGAGTATCTCTGATTCTGAAAGCCACATCGTCCACACGTAAAAAGAAACGACACAAGAGAAGCAAGCACAGGTGCATGACTCTGATTTTTGTAGAAAGCATAGAAATACCGTTATCGCCCAATTCATCCTCAAACAAGATCGACTCGTCAAAGAACAAAATCGGATCAGGCCGAAGAAGCTTCTGCACGGGAATTTCCTTCTCGGTAGGCACAAACTCGGCATCGTGTAACGTTCCCTCGTAGTTTGTAGAATACGTCCAATCGTATGGTTTCACAGATTCAAGCTCAGGCGCCGATGCCGAAGAATCAGCGTCACTCTGTGCATCTGCCTTAGCCTTAGGTCGCGTGCTGAGCCATTCCTTATAGTAACTAACCTTAAAGTCAGCCACTTCGTTTAATGAGTCTAAAGCGTCTAAAGTATTAAAGTCAATGGAAGCACCCGACTTATCGTTGACGATCCTGACGTAGTTGTTACCGAAAATCATCTCTGGCAACGGAAAATCAAACCTCGTTTCGTTCAAGTGGTCCAACTCGTCCAGCAGGAGAATTGGTCCCTTCATGGTGTATATGCTCCAGTCGTTCACTGTAATGGAAGGGTTCTGCTCAAACGGGAACGACGCCTTCGGCAGCGGAATAATCACAGTCCCACAATGTCCACACTGTGGGTTTTCACAATCTCCCTTATGGCTTTTCGCCGGAACCGATATATCCATCTTGGTTACATGTGTATGAGTATGAGTATGAGCAGGAGGTGGAGGAGGAGCACTTCTTCGTGGCACCCTAGCATGGATGTCCATTGTGTTCTGGGAAACCACTGGCGCCTGTCTTTCTGGCCCCCTGGCCACAGCACTAGCACTGGCAGGCGGTCTGCGTCCCAGAGTGTGGAGATTGACCTGTTCTCTTGCTTTGGTGACGTGAATGGCCAGGATTCCAGGAGGTGGCGGGGCCGAGCCCGGAGAAGGGGCCTTGTTTTGGGAATCGGGCTTCTGGCCTGGTTTGGGGAATTGCTCAGGCAGCGACATTAAGAGGTTTTGGTGGTTTTGGGGGTGATGGAATGGGGGAATAGCGTGGTGAAGATTTCTGAGGTTATAGGTTCTGGGGTTGTTCAGTGTAGGGAGGTACTGGTTCGAATCTGGGGGTGCTACCAAAGGACCAAAGGGGGCAGTGAAGGGAACGTGATTAGTATATTACAGGCTGCTAGAGGAGCAGAAAAATGTCTAGAAGAGGGAAGTGAGTGTTTTTGGTTACTCGGGTTTCCTGGTTATATCGATGTTGGTAAAAAGAAAGTGTGGCTCAGAGCCACTGGATCGAAATGGCTGCGAAATGGAGTAGAAGGGAAGAGTTCCTTAATAGACAGTCTCTTCTTCCTTTCTGAGGCCTTCTCTCACGGCCAAAACAGAGTCGGCAATGACGGCATCCACACCGGCCTTCATCTGGATCTTACAGGCTTCGGGGTCGTTGTTCTCCACACCGTATGTCACACAGACCAAACCAGAGCTCTTGACAACCTGGGCAAGTCTAGGAGTCTTGACAAGCGTCTTGGCGTTACTGACAATACCCAAGAGATTCCATTTTTTGGCGAATCTGATGGCGTTTTGCAAAGAAGACGCTCTGATGTCGGCCATGGGCTCGGTACCGGCTTCGGTAAGGTACAAAATAGGCATCGTGGGCTGCTTCAACGAAAGCAAGAGACAGATATCTGGATGGAAAGACGAGAACAAGATATCTCTGCCACTGGTGTTTTCTTCGTAAACCGTCTTCAAGATCGTGTCGACGTAGAAGTTCATGTCGTAGGCAACCTCTCCCATGCTTTCAAGCTGGGCTTCGTCCAACATAGGGTACTTGAGCTCAATGTTGAAACCAACGTTCTTTGGCAACTTTTGGAAAAGCTTCTTCAAGGTAACGAAGTTCGAGGCAATCGACAAACCTCTGGCGTTTCCCTTGAAACCTTTTTCTTTCCAGGTCTTTGTAAGCTTCATTCTGCTGGAAATCTGGCTCTGGAACTCTCTGTCCAATTCATCTTCTTCAGCAGCAGAGGCAAAGTTTGGTGCAGATGGATAAGACGACATGGAACGTGGTCTGTTGTACTTACCCAAAAGCTCGTCATCAAGAGCAAAGTTTTTGGTGATGTTCAAGTTATTGTTGACCTTGTCGTAACTCAAAATAGACTTGTTCTTTCTTGTGGCGGACTCGTGCTCACTGAGTCCCAAGAACTGCTCTTCGGTCAAGGCATGCATTGGGATATCAACACCAGATTCGGCCACCAAGAAGTCATGGTAGATAACAGGAATATGGTCCTTGGTAAGCTGCACATCAAACTCAACATAAGAAGCACCCAAAGAAGCAGCGGCAATGAAAGACTCCACAGTATTTTCACCCAACTGCAAAGAATCTCTCTTGTTCATGTTCTTACCCAAACCTCTATGGCCAATAACACGGGTAGAAACCAACTGCTTCCAGTATGTGTCAGAACGAGTAATGGAGATCTGATGATGGTCAAACGACTTGGCACACATGTACTCACACTTAAGAGTTCCCAACATGTCGAGGGAGTCCAACTCTAAGATAGGAACAGTGATGCAGTTATGAAGGGAACGTAATTCAGAACCAACATCTGTGTATGCGCTCTTCAACAAGGCAACACCTCTACCCAAGATCTTACCCTTCATAGCACCCTTGTGGGTTTTCTGAAGGTTGCTTGTAGGGTATTGGTAAGTTGGAACAATGTCGAAAGCCACTACCATGTCGTCTGCACTGACACCAGCATCGAGCTTGAAGGTAATAGGGTCAGTGGCACTACCATGTTGATCTTCTAATGGCAAATCAACAACGACTGGAGCTTCAATGATATCTTTAGTCTCCTTGTGGCGACAAGTGACAACAAGCGAAAGGGCAGTGTCAAGCTCAGTGAAGAAACTTTGAGACATGGAAATCTTGTTCAAGTCGATAGGCTTCAGCTGATCACGCAAGTCGGTAGTACCCAAAGTGATCAACACCAACAGCTCTCCTTTAGCCAAGTATCTATGACCGAAGGACTTGATTGGCTTCATTTTACGACGGTTAACTGGAGATCTCGATCTGGAGTGACTTCTAGCACGAGTGCGTTCCTTACCGTTGGAATGAACTGAAGAACCATTGGTTGAAACATTGGAGCTGCTGTCAAACTGCTTGAACTGGCGGTAGACTTCATTCACAGCATTTCTGTTCAGCTCAGGAAGCTTCTCAATAGATGAAGTAGACAAGAGCATTTCCTCGCTAGTTGGGTGCAAAAATGGCGAAGTAGTAGTAGAAGCATTCTTCGACGAAGGGTTATGTGTTCTTGGAGTGTTCTTTGATGGATCATCAATGTTGTACAAGAGCAAGTTGTCGTCAGAAGGCTTCAATAAATCAGCCAAGACCAAGTGACCACGCAAAGAGGCATGCTCCATTGGCAACCAACCAGAATCATCAACCAAATCGAAGCGGGCTGCGTATTCAATCAAAGCCTTGACCACATCTTCATAACCTTCAGCAGCAGCGATAAAGATGGGTGTCCATCCGAAAACACATTCACCCAATTCAGTATCAGCGCCCATCTTCAACAAGAACTTGACGGTACTCAAGTGGTTGAGCTTGGAGGCGACGTAAAGAGCGGTTTCTTCATTGTTTTCAGCGTCAGTGTAGTTAACGTCAATAAAGTTAGCCTCAAGCAACTTCTTAACGATATCTTCACAGTCAAGTCTCGTGGCTAGAAGCAACAAGTTAGGACAAGACAATGGAGACAGGTAAACGTCAAGAAGGTTCTCAGTGGTCTTTGGATGCTTACCGATGATGGCAAGGTGCAAAGGCGTCAAACCTTCTTGATCGCCCCACACTTCCACCAGGTCAATTGGAGTATTTTGATCGACCAACTTCCACTTGACCAAGTACTCCAAAAGCAAGCTAGTGACCTCCAAAGCACCATACTGAGCAGCATAATGAACCGGAGTACGCAAGTAAGTGTCCTTAGCCACAAGCAAGTTTTGGTATTCAGGATACTCCTCGACCTTCTTCAAAATGTTCCTCAAACCATCAACGTGCACAGGCGAAAGCTGAGAACCGTCAGGACCACTTTCGTTACCATACAAACGCTTGATGTCACTGGATTCACCTGGGTTACTCTGCTTCTGTTCCTTGATAAGCTGCTTCTTACCAAGCGAAACAACGTGCTGATGGAAGAAGTTTCTTCCTGAAATATCAATGGAATCGAAAAGAGCGTTGCTGTCACCGACCTCATCGGCATGAGCTCTGGTGAAATCCACCAAGTAGTCGAAAAGACGATCAGTACAAGCAACAGAGTTGGCAAGAGTAGCCTTGTTCAAAAGCGAAAGGAACAACTTCACCGACTTTTGAGCCCATTCCAAACCGTCAAGCTCAGAAATAAGCTTATCGGCTTCGTTTTGATAAATAAGCTCATAAAAGTTCTCCATGAACTCCTTATCAAAAGAATACCTTCTGTTACCACCAATCTTCAACACATTCAAGTTCTTGGTGGTAGTAGAAAGCACCTTTTCGGCCTCCAAGTTGTTTTCCAACTCGATCTGCTGGTCACCCAACTGGTTCAAGATCTCGTTGATGGTGTCCAAACCAGCCTGGATCTCCAGACCATTGGCAAACGGCAAGGCATCCACTCTAGTGGCCAAGTACGTTTCCTTATTGTTGTTTGGCAAGTTCACCTGAGGGATATCCTCGTCCAGGTGTTCAGCGTCCACACGCAACTGGTCATTGGCCAAGTTCGTCAAATAAGCCAACTTCTTATCAAGTTTCTTCAAGATCTTGATGAAACCCTTATGGTTCAACTCACCGAACCACTTCAAGTTCCTGTAAATGGCTCTAAGCTCCAACAGAATGGACACAATCTCGTCAAGCTCATCGGTAGTATCGACCTGATGAGTAATCTTGCCGTTGGTGTAGCCCAAAACATGCACTATCCTGGCGGTTCTTCTGGAGTACTCGTTATACTTTGAATCGTAGAACTCCGAAACCCTCTCTATATCTCTATCAAGCTCATAGAAGAACTGCGAGAGCACCGTGGAAATCAACTCGGGAAGCTCCAAAGGCGAATAACTATGATAGTTGATAAACTTATCAATGGTCTTGATCACCTTCTTCAAGTGCTTATAGTTCATATAATGGACGGACCATTCTGGAATCTGGTGGGAAAGGAAGGTCTTTCCGAACTTCATGAAGACTTATTCAGAAGAGTCGAAGTGGATGTAGATTTTTTTTCCTCTTTTTTTAAGGCTTGTATTCACAAAATGATAATTTATAACAGCATGGCGCTTGACCCGATGCCAGTCCTACATTGAGGCGGCACCTGCGCTGTGGGGCGAACCGAGTCACCGAGTCCCCCAGTCATTCCAGGGCATGGACGCCTGTCACGTGTGGTTGCCCGACCCGTGGGGTATAAATACGAGACGAATTCCCACTTTTATTTATTTACATTTTTGCTCTTTTACGTCCCCACGTGGCGAAACCTGTGCCAACTACGGGGCCCGTGGGCGCTCTGTGCTACTCTGTGGTTGCAAAACGGCACGTACAAAAAAGAGCGAGCGCGCTGCCACGGGGTCCTGGATGGGAAAGAAAAGGACAGGAAAGGAACAGTGAGGGCATAACGGTTTCGCAGCAATTGAGCAAGGCAGTGGAAGAGGTTGATTGTTTTCGTGTGGCACGGGGCGCAAAGGGGAGGGATGGATTAGGTTAGGGTTGGAATTAGTGGAGGTACTGTTTTTGTGATTTGTTTGGTGGTGGTGGTTTTTTTTTATTTTTTTTTCTTGAACGATGAGGCATTTCTTGGTTAGTTACTGTCGGATTTGTTGCCGCTGCTCGGCTAAATAGTCCGAGCTTTGTGGTGGTAGTGGTAGCGGACGTCTTGGGTCAAGATCGACATGGATAAGGAGTGATGTCATTAAGGAGAAGGTATGTGGGGGAACCTTAAAGGTTATTGAGAGATTGGAGATTGACATGGATGGTGGTTCTGGAGCCATCGTGCAACTCCGAATCAACGTAAGTGCTGGATTAGGCTTTTATCCATTTCAGGCTGTATCCAATGCATTCTAGAAGCAATGCTGCTTCTTTATCTCTCCAGCATCGACTTTCGCAACCGGAAACCATTACTCATTTGGGGCCTGACTAAGCCAGGCGGTTATTTCAAACCCCAGGCCCTACACCTTGTAGTTCGTAATCTAACTTTTCTATTTAGATGATGCCAGGAGGTTTCTTCCAACCCATCTTCTAAGTACTTTCATGCAATCATTTATCTAGAGCAACGTCTCGCCCATGGCACAACGGCCAATGGCACAAGCAGCGCTCACGGTATCGAGAACGTGGTTCTCGTGTTCACCCAAAAGCGGGTTGGTTTCAACAACATCAAGTGAGCTCAAAAGACCAGTTTGAGCTATGTCTTCAGCCACAAACAATCCCTCTCTTAATGACAAGCCACCTTCCACTCTGGTACCGGTGGCTGGAGTGAATGAAGGGTCAATGGCATCAACATCGTAAGACAAGTGGATAGGGAACTTACGGTCTGGGTTGACCTTGTCCAAGGCCATCTCCACAACCTTACCAATACCGTACTTGTCGACATGGTACATGGAGAAAGCTGGAATGTTGTATTTTTTCAAAATGGCCTTTTCACCATCGTCCACATCTCTCAAGCCAATGTATGCGATCTTGCCTGGCTTCAACTTAGCTGGAACCCAGCCGTATTCCGGAGGGAAAGATTCCTTGTCGATGCCCATGACGAACGACATGGGGCAGCCGTGGAGGTTACCAGAATCCGTAGTCTTTGGCGAGTTGATATCGGCGTGAGCGTCGATCCACAAAACACAAGTGTCGGGGTTATTTTCCAAAGCAGCAGCAACCGTAGCAGTTCCAATAGAGTGGTCACCGCCAATCACCACCGGAAGAGCCAATTTCTTATGGGTATCAAGACATGTCTCGTAGATGAGTCTGTTGCAGTCAGCCACGATCTTGGTGTTCTTGACACCGTACGAGTCCTTCTCGTCCGTCTTTCTCAGCTCAAAAGCATGGCCCTCAAGCGGATGAGCCACCTGGGTCGTCCAGCCCAAACCCTGGAGCTGTTTCTCAAAGCCAGCCTCAAGAATATAACGAGGTCCAAGGTCAACGCCTCCCTTTGGCTGGCCGCCAGAGAACGGAGCAGCGATGATGGTTGTTTTCTTCGAAGGATGGAATTTGTACTCGGGAGTAGTCATTTGTAAAATTGATAGCGAAAAAAACGAAATCAACGGGGAAATGAGCGATATTTATACCGATGAGAGATGGGGGACATTGGCAACGTGAAGGTGCTCATGGATCAGAGCCGGGAACGGCAGGCGAACGCGACGCACGGTTGGTCTTTCCAGGCATCAACAAGAAAACGCGAGTCACAAAAGGGCAAGCGGGTGCGAGCAACCTCCAATGGAAGGTAACAGAGGGAAGGCCACAGCAAGCCGGTCCGAGCCTGGGAAATACGAATAATGGGGATTGTGGGGTTACAGAAGGAAATGGGGAATTATTTGGATTGGTCAGGTTTTGGAAAGGAGGGGTGAAATGGTGGTTTAGTAGTGGGATGTATGTTTTTTTGGTAGGTGGATGGAGTGGCTGCAAACTGGAAAATGTGAGACATCCAGAGGGAGTGAGGAGTAGGTGGAGGAGGTTCCTCCAAGGGGATGGTTTTTGAGGGTTTATTGGGAAGAAAGGAGGTTTTTAGGATGAGTAGGATGGCTTTTAATGGTGGTTCTTTAGGTTTCTTGGGTTTCTTGGATGGTTGGTGGTTGGTGGTTTGTGGCATCAGGAGCAATGTAAGACAGCCACAGAGAGCCGCAGGCGGTGGGTTGAACTGGCTCCCACACGGAACGGATGAAGTGGGATGGCGTTGGTGAAGACGGAGCTGTGATGTCTGGAAAAATGTAGTTTGGTATTTTATGGAGTTTTCATGGAGTTGTGGCTGGAAGTTGGTGGTTCTCTGGGTTCAGTGGGTGGAGTTTATGATGTAACTGGAGTGCTGGTGGAAAGTGGCCACGGAAGGTGGATTTGTATGTGAGTTGTGGTTGTTGGGATGGAGGGTTGGTTAGATGAGGGTGGTTGGATATGGTGGTATTATTCCGGTTTAAAGTTTAGTTGTATAGATGGAGTACTGGTCCCTCTCTGGTACTCACCGATTGGAGGGTAGTAGTTGGAATGGTTAATCCTTGTACGTATGACGTCTCTGGCTTAAAGTGAGCTCAGTAGAACCTTAAGCAGGAGATGTATTTGCATATTCTTCTGTAGTTGGTGGGTTGGCTGTAAGGGCTGCTCCTTGGAGGTGCAATTGTCGTCAGGTGGTGGGTATATGTATCAAGACCCTGAAGCAGTATTATGGTTCTGAGCAAACGCTGTTTATTGATCTCCGGTAATTAAAAAACTAGAAGAACTCCAGTGATCATTTATCTTAGAGCATCGTCTGTTGACATGGACGTTTTTAGTCAGAAGTAGAACGGGCTATCTTCTTAATTTACCATCAATAAACTTTTAGTTAACAGTGAAATGTCATAGATCAATTCAAATCCAAATTTGTTTTTGAAAAAAAGTATCTTGAATCCCAAATTCAAGCTTTCATGTTTGAATCTCCAATACTAGCACTATATGCTTCTCGATGGACCACATGTCTCACCTCGAATGGTAAACTCAAACACGAAGGAAACAAAAGCACCAGATGTCGTATAAGAAAACCTTCAATATTTAAACACCTATACCCCAATATCTCCCTCCTGCCTCAGCTTCCCCACTGCCTCTCCAACCACTACCAAGGCTTATCGGTGGTACAGCCTCCACTACCAACCACCCATGGCTGCAAAATCCACTTAAATCCTCAAAACGCCCCAATATCCACCAAAATCTCTTTAAACTCTCTCAGAAAACCAACCAGACCACCCAAACCATCACCACCTGACTCTTCCTTCTACCATCTCTCTCCGAGGCTACTCCGAGGCTCGTGCGGCCCGCAAGCAACTCCGAAACAGTTCCCACCACACCGCCAATTCACCTAAAATCCCCAGAAAATCACCAATTCCAAACCCAAATCATTCCACCAACCACTAAATCCCAAATTCCCCCCTCTTACACTTCTTCACCAAAAACCACAACCACGCCTCGCAACACTACCCAGTGTTGCTAGTACTATATCTTCGCGCATCACCTAACTCATCTTATCTCTTTACATATCCACCTCTTCTTAGCTACCACTATGAATTTGGCTTCCTCAGACGACGAGCACTACCTTCTGCCTGTGGACGATGACGAGCACCACTATGATGATCTGGACGATGGAATGTTGGCGCTGAGTTTGGCGCTGACTCACTTTTCCACTACGGAAGATCGGTTTATCAAGGACCACGATTTGAAGATTCGGGCGTTTGAGGCTCTTCAGGAGTCGAAGGATAAGGATAAGAATAGCCATTCGGCGCAGAATGCTCATGCGAAATCACTCAATCGCCAGAGAAGACGCTCTGTGATTGACTTACCGGCTTCTTTCCACCCTCATCCTCTGGACGCAACTCAGGGTAAGAACTTACCGGGACGCCAGCCTCAGGGGTACACGAACGCATTGCCAGAGGAGTACCCTTCGAGTGAACTTGTCGATTTGTATGAGAAGGTTCAGATGTGTTTGGACTTGCGTCACAAGTATATGGACTTGTCGCTCCAGAGGTTTGAACAGACTAACCCTAAGAACAGTGACGATTGGGTGGTGTACCCTCCTCCACCTAAACCTACTTATAAGCTGAAAAATAAGTTTAACCAGCTTCCAGGTCAGCATTTGGACCAGGAGGAAATTGATATGAGTAAGTTCCCTGTGCCTGACCGTGATGCTTCTGATAGGTATGAACTTAAACATAACGATGGAGACGTCTACGAGGTCATTGATAAAGAAACAGGCGAGCCAATTACCCGTGTGCCTACTTTGCGTGAATACTACACGGATTTGAACAAAATCGCCAAGATCTCGTCAGATGGTCCTATCAAGTCTTTCGCTTTCAAGCGTCTTGAGTACTTGGAAACAAAGTGGAACATGTACTACTTGCTTAATGATTTTGAAGAGAACAAACAGTCCAAGAGGAACCCTCATCGTGACTTCTACAACGTCAGAAAGGTCGATACCCATATTCACCACAGTGCATGCATGAACCAGAAGCACTTGTTGCGTTACATCAAGTATAAGTTGAAGACTGTGCCTGATGAGCAAGTCATTTTCAGAGATGGTAAGCTTTTGACGTTGCAGCAGGTGTTTGAATCTTTGAAACTTACTGCCTACGACTTGTCCATTGATACCTTGGATATGCATGCTCACACCGATACCTTCCACCGTTTCGACAAGTTCAACTTGAAATATAACCCTATCGGTGAGTCCCGTTTGCGTGAGATTTTCTTGAAGACAGATAACTTCATCAACGGTAAGTACTTGGCTGAAATCACAAAACAGGTGTTTGAAGATCTTGAAAACTCCAAGTACCAAATGACAGAGTTGAGAATTTCTGTCTATGGTCGTTCCTACGACGAGTGGGACAAGTTAGCTCGCTGGATCGTAAACAACAAGTTGTTCTCCCACAATGTCAGATGGTTGATTCAGGTTCCTAGACTTTACGACTTGTACAAGAAGAACGGTAACGTGACAAACTTCAACCAGATCATGACCAACTTGTTCGAGCCATTGTTCAAGGTTTCGCTCAACCCTAAGCTGAACCCTAATTTGCATATCTTCTTACAGAGAGTGGTTGGATTCGACTCTGTTGACGATGAATCCAAACCAGAGAGGCCAATCAACGCCAGAAAGTTCCCTCCAGCCTCTGAATGGGACGGAAGCAAGAATCCTCCATACTCCTACTACTTGTACTACCTTTATGCGGATTTGGTGTCGTTGAACAACTTGCGTGCTGCCTTGGGCTACAACACTTTCGTGCTTAGACCTCACTGTGGTGAGGCTGGTGATCCCGAGCACCTTATTTCTGCCTTCTTAACTACCCATTCCATTTCTCACGGAATCAGATTGCGGAAGCTTCCTTTCGTCCAGTACTTGTTCTACTTGGACCAAATCGGATTGGCAGTGTCACCATTGTCCAACAACGCATTGTTCTTGACGTACGATAAGAACCCATTCTTCAGTTTCTTCAAGAGAGGTTTGAACGTTTCGTTATCTACAGATGATCCATTGCAGTTCTCATACACCAAGGAACCATTGATTGAAGAGTACTCTGTGGCAGCACAAATCTACAAGTTCTCGGGTGTCGACATGTGTGAACTCGCAATGAACTCGGTAAAGCAGTCAGGTTACGAAGCTCTGATCAAAAAGCACTGGCTTGGAAAGAACTACATGGAGGGAGGTGTTGCAGGAAACGATATCGAGAAAACCAACGTTCCTGACATTCGTGTAAGGTACCGTGACGAAACTCTCCAAAGCGAACTCAGCCTTGTGGAGTACTACACCTCCTTGGGTAAAGAAAAAGTATAGTCAATTTCAAAGAACGGCTTGTTCCTGGACCTCTCTGCTTCCCTTGTAGAGTGGGACTGTCTATGCGCATCCTCCTAACGTATGCGCTTACATGGCCTCCACACCACTATGCGTGCACAAGAAGTGATCCAACCTTCCTTGCTGGATCCACTTACCCAGTTATCTTCATTCAATTATGCCTAAAACTACTTATATCGAGCTCCTAAGCCCTCAGGTCACCCCCAAATCGCTCCCTGCAGTTCTCACCGTTGCTGGACTGGATTCCTCAGGAGGTGCTGGTATTGAGGCAGATATCAAAACCATCAATGCCCATGGAGTCTATGGACTTACTTGCATTGCAGCATTGACTGCTCAGAATACTTCTGGAGTTGAGGCAGTCGAGCAAACACCAATTGAACACTTGCGGAAGATCCTCAAGAAGAACTTTGATGATTTCGTCGAGGGTTATAAGGGTGAGCACCCATTGAAGGTGGTTAAGACTGGTATGCTTACTGAGGCAGCTGCCACGGTACTTTCCGAGAATGTGGATTATTTAAATAAGAACGATGTGAAGATCGTTATGGATCCGGTTATGGTGAGTACTTCGGGAGTCACTTTGACTGATAACAAGACTGTGCAATTGTGCTTCGATAAGATCTTTCCTTCGACTTTCTTGTGTACTCCAAATTACGTTGAGGCCTTGCAATTGTATGGAGCAAAGGAGGGTAAAGAACCAGAAGTGAAATCGCTTGCTGATCTTGAGAAGCTTATTGTGGCGTTGCAGCAGGTTCTCAAATGCCAGAACCTTTTGGTGAAGGGAGGCCATATTCCATGGACTAAGGATGGCAAGTTGGCTGAACAGAAGAATGGCGACGATTTGGTCATTGCCGATGTGCTTTATGAATCCAAGGAGGACAGAATCACTGTGTTCAAGTCGCCATATATCCTGCTGGAGAACACTCACGGTACTGGATGTACATTAGCCAGTTCAATTGCATCCAACGTTGCCAAGGGATTTACTCTTCAACAAGCCGTTCCGCTTTCCATCAACTATATTCACACGGGCATGCTCAGCTTGGCGCTGAAGTTAGGTCATGGCCATGGACCTGTTGATCATACTAATATCGCCAACAATAGCGTTCAGACTGTCATCAAGGGTTCTGATTCGCTTAAGAGCGATTTGAAGGAGAAGCACGGTGGAGCACTTTCGTTCTTCAAAAACCACGAGTTAATCAAAGATAACTGGAAGAGATACACCGAACATCGGTTCGTTGAGCTTGTGGCCACAAACAAGCTTCCGTTCGATAAGTTTCTCTTTTACTTAAAGCAGGACGTTTACTATTTGGTGAACTATGCCCAGATCCACGGTCTTGCAGCCCTGGTGGCTCCATCTTACGAACAGATCCATGCTCAAGCTGAAGTTATCGATAACATCATGAAGGAGATTGAAAGACATAAGGCCAAGTTGCTCAAGAAGTACAATATCGATTTCGATAAAGCTGATTTGGATTCAGAGCTCCAGCCTGCCAAGCCATGCATTGCCTACTGTGACTACTTGTTGAAGGTGGGTAAAACGCAAGACTTCTTGGGTATCAAGGTAGCCGTTGCTCCATGTCTTCACGGATACGCCGAAGCAGGTATCTATGGCCTGAAGATTCGTGCTCAGCATGATGGATCTTTGGGTGTCTTATCGTCAATAGACGAATCTGAAGTGTATGGTTCATGGCTTGACGATTACACTTCCGACTGGTACACTGAAGCCAATGAGATTGGTATTAAGGTCTTGGATGACACCATTGCTGCAGTTGATATTTCTGAGCAGAGGTTGGATGAGTTGACCAAGATCTTCAACGATGTGACATTATTGGAAATCGCCTTCTGGGACGAAATCACTGAAACTATATAGAGCGAAGAACAATAGACCTATAGAGGCAGATTGAAATTTTTATGATTTGGCTATTTTTGTATGTGTAGATTTCTGTATGTAAAGTGGTCCATTGCTCGTAAGTACAGCCTCAGCCACCAAGCATCTACGAAACAGAAATACGAAAAGGGCCTTTGGGACTTCTAAGTAATGTTTTTTTCAGGATTTTGGTGCTTTTCACGAAAAGTTTAAAAAACACGAAATCCTCATGTTTCCCATTTCCATGACTTTTCACGAAACCGTCGACTCTGACTACATGGCCGATTTCGCAGCCAAATTTGTTCAGTAGCGCATTGGAAGAGTCCACCATTTCCACACCAAGACCATGAAATTTGGGCAAAACCAAGTTATTTAAAGACAAATCGGCTAAAGATTTTGAACTTTCACCCTTACTTTTCATAAACCCCCCTTTTTCCTGGCTTTTTTGGACTACTTTTCAAGGCTAGGGTCCCTGGAGGTTACCGGGTGTACGGGTCTCCCCATACTGATACGTGCTGGTTTCTCCAACCTGATCTACTCACACTTCATCCTTACTGTTTCCATGTACAATCCCTACCAGGGCGGCTTTCAGGGCAACTACCAACAAACAGGTGGTTTCCAGGGCCAGTACGGTTTCCAGGGCCAGCAGCAGCCGCAGCAGCAGCAACCTCAGTATGTGCAACAGCAGCAGACTGGCTTCTACCAGCAGAACCAGCCCCAACAGCCTGGTCTCTTTCAGGGTCAGCAGACGGGCTTTCAGCCTCAGCAAACGGGGTTCCAGCCTCAACAGACTGGATTTCAACCTCAGTTTCAGCAACAGCAGCCTCAATTGAACCAGCAGGCTACTGGGTTCCAGCCTCAGCAAACTGGCTTCAATTCGGGATATGGACAGCCTTTGACTGCTCAAAAGACTGGGTTTACCGCAGCTCTTGGCTCTGTTAGTGAAAATAACGAGTTGAAGATTCCTAGTATTCGTTTGTCGTTTATCAGTGCCGAGGAGCAGACCAAGTTCGAACACCTCTTCCGTACGGCTGTTCCACAGGGAGAGAACTCTATTTCTGGTGATGGTGCCCGTGATATTTTGTTGCGTTCGGGCTTGCAGCCTGTTACTTTGGCTGAGATTTGGACTCTTGCTGATACGAACAAACTGGGTGCTCTCTTGTTCCCTGAGTTCGCCTTGGCCTTACACTTGTGCAACTTGTCCTTGAAGGGTGAGCCTTTGCCTGGTGTTTTGCCAGAGAGATGGGCAAATGAAGTTCAGAGCTTTGTGGATGCTATCAGTTTCGCTGTTCCTGAAGATCCAAACAAGATCATGGCCAACACGCCTTTTTCGTCGTTTGCAGCTTCTAAGCCTGCCCAAAGCGATTGGTTGGACAGTCAGCCTGTGAACCAGAACTTCTCTGGCGGTGCTGCTGCTCCCCCACCAACTTCTTTCACTGCCCAGCCAACTGGTGGTCTCAACTCTTTGACTGCTCAGCGTACTGGTGGTGGTTCCTTCGTTGCCTTGCAACCTCAGCAAACAGCCAGCTTGGTGCCAGCTCAGTCCTTGCAATCGCAGAGAACTGGTCCTCTTCAGCAACAAACCACTGGTTTCCAGCAGCAGCAACAACAGCCACCTCAACAACCGCAATTGACATCCCAACGCACTGGCTCAGGACCTTCTGGTGGTTTTCAACCACAGCAAACCGGTCTTCAACCACAAGGCACTGGATTCAATGGTGCCCAGGGTCTTCTGCAACAACGTACTGGTGGCTTTCAGCCTCAGCAGACTGGTGGCTTCCAACCTCAGCAGACAGGCGGCTTTCAACCACAACAAACCGGTGCTTTCCAACCGCAGCCAACTGGTGGCTTGTTGCAGTCCCAACCTACTGGTAAACCAGGCCAATGGGGTTTCGTCCACACTCCTACTGGTGGAATCCCAGGCTTAAACGCTATGGAACAGCATTTCTTGCCTAATGCCCAGATGAACACCAACAATTTGCAGAACGCTATGGGAGGCTCCTTGAAGAGTAACGTCACTTGGGCCATCACCAAGCAAGAAAAGCAGATTTATGACGGTATCTTTGGTGCTTGGGATCCTGATAGAAAGGGTTTCATCCAAGGCGATACTGCAATTGGTATTTTTAACAAATCTGGTTTGAGTAGACCAGACTTGGAATCCATTTGGAACTTGTGTGATGCAAGCAACCGTGGTAAGCTTAACAAGGACGAGTTCGCTGTTGCCATGCATCTTGTTTATCGTCGTTTGAACGGCCTCGAGATTCCTTTGAGGTTGCCACCAGAGTTGATCCCTCCTTCTGCCAAATACTTGCAGGACTCAGTCGACTCATTGAAGAACTCTTTGAAAGGTGGCTCCAAGGGCAAGCCTCAGGCAGCCAAACCAGCTACGACCGCTTCGAGATTTAGAAACAATGATGACGATATGGGATATGTCTCAAACTCCCGTCATCGGAGTAGAAGACCTACCGAAGAGGAGCCAAGCAGTGTTCAATCCTCAAAGTCTCGTGATTTGAGTATTGCTGAATTGAAGAAATTGATCAGAGAGAAGCAAATCTTATTGGACGCTGTCAACTCTGAGGACCAGCATTCATCTATTGCAAACAAGCAATCTGACGACTACAACACTAGATTGGTCGAAGGCTTGAAAACTCAGATTAGAGAAACTGAATCGAAATTGAGTAAAGTTGCTCTTGGTGGTTCCCAATCGGAGAAAAAGCAACTTTTTGAGAAACTCAACCATTTCACGAAGGATAAAGTGCCAACTTTGATTCAAAGGATTTATAAGGTAAACCAGGATCTTTCTAGAACGAAGACCGAAGTTGCTAAGGCTAAGTTGAAGAAGGAGTACCCAGATTGGTCTCCTGAAGCAGGTGACCTTGACATTGTCGGAACTGGTCCTAATGGTGAGGTTACCGATACTGATAGAAGGAAGCATAAGTCAAAGGCTCTTTTGAGACAACGTATGGCTGCGTTGACTGGTAAGTCTTATTCTGACGGTAGCAACAAGGACGCCGATAACAAGCTCAAGCAAATTGCTGAGAGTGCTTCAAAGGAATGTGAAAGCGAGTCATCTATGATCAAAGATATTGAAACAAGTATCAAGGACTTGGAAGATGGTGCTGCTCTCCATCTTCAGGTATCAGTCAAGGATGAGACTGGTATCGAGAAATGGGAGAATGGTGTCGGTGTTTCTCAGGCTGTCAAGCGTTTCATTGAAGAGTTGAAGGAATTTGAGCGTAAGCAAGCGAAGCCACAGACTCTGTCCAGCAATGACTACTTTGGTGCCGCCAAGCCAACTGCAAATTCCGGCCAGACGCCTCAGAGTCAGACTTCCTCGAAGAGCACAAGTGCCGTGTCGTCTCCAGCTGCCCATAGAACGCCAGAGGAGAGACAAGCTTACATTAAAGAGCAGGCTCAAAGGAAGATGAATGAGAGATTGGCTAAGTTAGGCCTTTCTAGAAAGGGACAACCCCCAAGTCTGCCAAGTGCATCCTCTCCAAAACCTTCTTCACCAAAGCCTGCCTCTCCTGTCAAGGCGCCAGAGCCCAAGCCCCAGGAGCCTCAGCAGCCTCAGCAGCCCCAGCAGTCTCAGCAGCCTCAGCAGTCTCAGCAGGTTAATGAAGCCCCCAAGGCGCCGGAACCTGCTAAGAAGGAAGAAGAAGATTCCAGTGATGATGATGACGAAGAGTATGCCCAGCTCATGAAGCAAAAGAAGGAACTAGAAGCAAAGAAGCTCAAGAAGAAGCAAGAAAAGGAAGCGAGACTTGCCAAGTTGAAGAAGGAGATGGCTGATATGGAAGGATCGAGCGACGATGAAGCACCAGCTCCCGCTAAAGCATACAAGCCTAGCAGCAACAAGTCAACACCAGCCACTGAAGCTCCAAAAGCGGAAGAGCAGAAGCCACAGCCCGAAGAAGAGAAGAAGGAAGAGCCTGCTCAAGCTGCCAATGGACCTCACAAGAGCAACCCATTTGCCAGATTTGGCACTGACTCTGGTAAGGCTGATCAGGGAACTGGAACTCCAAAGTCAGCCCAAAACACCAATCCATTCTTCAAGCCTCAGCAATCCCAAGCTCCTGTTGACCAAAAGCGCATGGAGGCTCAGAGAGCATCCCAAAGGGGATTGGGAAGTGACGATTGGAGTGATGACGAAGCCAACTCCTCTGATGATGACGAGCCAAACAGAGCTGGCGCTGCCAAGTTGGCCAGTTTACTCTTTGGCGGCATGCCACAGCCAGTTGCAAGAAACCCTACTGGCAATGCATCTGATTCACAACAAAAGGCTGCTGAACCTGCTCAGGCTCCACCTCAAGAAGCTCCTCAAGAAGCTCCTCAACCTCCTCAAGCGCCTCAAGCAGCTGAAGCTCCGCAGGCCCCAGAAGCTCCTCAGGCCCCAGAAGCTCCTCAACCTTCTCAGGCTCCACCTGCTCCTGAAGCTCCACCTGCTCCACCAGTGGGTGAGCAAAATGTTCCTGGTGCTTTCTCTGCTGGTGGTGAGGAAGATGAATCTTCAGAGTTCGACTCCGATTCAACTGACGAATTTGCTACACCTTCGCCTCCTACTGCTGCCGCCAGACAAGGTAACGACGATGTGCCTCCTATCCCAGATCAGGCTCCTCCAGTGCCTGATGTAGCTCCGCCTGTGCCATCGAGCATCCCACCTCCACCTATTCCTCAGGAGGCTCCTCCAATTCCTCAAGAGGCTCCTCCACTTCCACTGCAGGCTCCTCCTCCACCATCTGGTGGTCCCCCACCACCTCCACCACCCCCTGCTGCTGAGGTGCCACCAGTTCCTACGGGCGGTGCTCCTCCTCCACCTCCACCTTCGTTCCTCTCTGGACCTCCTGCCCCACCTGATCTCGGTGGAGCTAAGTCTGGTCCTCCACTGGGAGGTGCTCCAAACATTGGTGCTCTTTTGGGTCAGATCCAAGGTGGAAAGTCTCTTAAGAGAGTCGACGACAGCCAGAAGCATGTTGCCGATGGTGCTACTGTGGGTAGAGTGCTTTAAAGGTGCTGATTTATCTGTATTATTGTTCTGGACAACCTAGATTTGAAACTATTTACAAAATGTATTACTGAAGTATCACACAAACCAAAACTTAGGCCGTCTCACCCTCTTCAGCGTGGTTAGGTACAACATGAAGCTTGTTGTCCTTCATTTCCACCTTCACATCGTCTCCTTCCTTCACCTGACCCTTGATCATAAGCATGGCTAATGGGTTCAAGAGATCCTTCTGTAGAACTCTGTTCAAAGGTCTGGCGCCGTAAATTGGGTCGTAGCCCTTTTCAGCCAAGAACTCCTTGACATCTTCAGTAAGGTGAAGGTACATTCTCTTGTCACTCAATCTGTCACCAATCTCTCTCAATCTGATATCGAGAATATTCTTCAAAGATGCTTTAGAAAGTCTGTTAAACACCAAGACTTCATCCAAACGGTTCAAGAACTCAGGTGGGTAGTGATGACGCAACATCTCGATGATGTCAGATTTGACAGAGCCCTTGATGGAACCATCCTCGTTGGTCTCTTTATCAGCAAGCAAGATCTCCTGACCAATATTGGATGTCATCACAATAATAGTGTTTCTGAAATCAATATGCTTACCATGGGAGTCGGTCAAAGCACCTTCGTCAAGGACTTGCAAAAGCAACTTCGAAACATCCTTATGGGCCTTTTCAAATTCATCAAACAAAATAACAGAATATGGCTTTCTTCTCACAGCTTCCGTCAATTCACCACTGTCTTCGTATCCAACATAACCTGGAGGAGAACCGATCAAACGAGAAACTGTATGCTTCTCCTGGAACTCAGACATGTCAAATCTGATCACTGAGCTCTTGTCATTAAACAAGAACTCGGCAAGTTGTTTGGTCAACTCTGTCTTACCTGTACCAGTAGGTCCCAAGAACATGAATGATGCGATTGGTCTCTTGTCACTTGTGAGGCCAGCTCTTTGCAAACGTACCGCATCGGAAACAGAGTGGATAGCCTCGTCCTGACCGACCACATGTTGCTTGAGAATTATTTCCATGTCAAGCAACTTGTCCTTCTCACCCTTCATCAAGTTACTAAGAGGAATGCCGGTCATCTTAGAAATCACAGCGGCAATATCATCAGAAGTAACGGAATCATGGAGAAGAGACAGCGATTTGGCCACATCTTCAGATTCAGTGAGTTCTTTGACCAGCTCCTGTAATCTTGGGATGGTTGAGTATTGCAACTCAGAAGCCTTGGCGTAGTTTCCTTCTCTCTGGCTCTCTTCCAAGTCAAATCTGGCCTGCTCCAAATCAGCCTTGGCTTTCTTAACATCATCAATAGACTTCTTTTCGGATTCCCACTTGTCTGTAAGCTCCTTGAGTTCTGCCTCCTTTACTTGAAGCTCTTCTTCAAGCTTCTTCGTTCTGTCCACGGACAACTGGTCTTCCTCCTTTCTAAGAGACTCCAACTCGATCTGGATTGTCATGATCAGTCTGTCCAACTGAGTGATTGCATCAGGACGCGATTCATGTTGCAAACGCAAAGTAGAACATGCCTCATCGACCAAATCAATAGCCTTATCAGGAAGGAACCTGTCGGTAATGTATCTGTTGGAGTACAATGCAGCAGTCACAAGAGCACCGTCAGTGATACGTACACCGTGATGCACCTCGTAACGTTCTTTAAGGCCACGAAGAATCGAGATGGAGTCTTGAACAGTAGGCTCGTTCACCATCACCGCAGAGAATCTTCTGGCCAATGCAGCGTCCTTCTCAACATACTTTCTATATTCCTCGATGGTGGTGGCACCGCAAAGGGAAAGCTTTCCTCTTGCCAAGGCAGGTTTAAGCATGTTGGAAGCATCGATAGAGCCTTCAGCTTTACCAAGGCCCATAAGAAGATGGAGCTCATCAACAAAAAGAATCACAGATCCCTTCTTGTCTTCCACTTCTTTCAAGATTTTCTTAAGCTTGCTCTCAAAATCACCTCTGAACTTAGCACCTGAAATGATTCCAGCCAAGTCCAAAGTAATGATTTGCTTCTCTTTCATCAGCTCAGGCACTTCACCTTTGAGTATTCTCTGCGCAAGACCCTCCATGATAGCAGTCTTACCGGTACCGGCGTTACCGATAAGGACAGGATTATTTTTCGTCCTTCTGGAAAGAACCTGAATCGTTCTTCTGATCTCTTCATCACGTCCAATAACCGGATCTAGCTTACCCTCCTTAGCCATGTCTGTAAGGTTGGTACCAAACTTCTCCAAGGCAGGCACATTTGGGTCGTCATCCTTATTCATTTCCATCTGCATACTTCTTGAAGCAGATGAACTGAAGGAACGAAAACCCTGGAATCCTGGCGACAAGCCAGTCTCCTTCATTCTGGGCACCAAAGGTATGACAGGATCAACTGACCCAGATTTTGCAACAGTAGTCAAAGTTCTAGGGAACGCCACTGCGACGGGAACGTGGCCCCGCAGCATAGGCACCCTTTTGATAGCTCTAGACACACGAGCAGATTTCGAAAGCATTGAACTTGAAACAAGGGAAAAGCACCAATTGATGGAGATTTATACACTTTCATCTGGAGACCGCCATTGAGTGACTGGAGTCACGTGCGCTTACTGCCAGTGGGAGGTTCTCGAACGGTTGCAAAATTTCTAGAAAGTTCTGGGTTATTCTGTGTGGGTCGTGGAAGGAAAAAGGTTCGATTGGTTTGGTCTTTGGGTTATTTGGATTTTGAGGTTTCTTTTGGGGTACTGGAAATTTTTTTATCGATTTTAGGGTTGTAGTTGATTGTTTCCAGGATAAGGCATCTTCTTCAATTGTGGTGCGAAATGGTGATGAATGGCTGCAAACTGGGAAATTGTATGATTTTTGTAGATTGGAAAATCGTATAATTTGGATGTTGTAAGTTTCGAGAGGTGGTGAGCTTTGGGAATTAGAAGTGAATTTATTTCCGTAACAGAATCTTGGAAGGTT
This sequence comes from Candidozyma haemuli, assembly GCF_002926055.2. Lineage (NCBI taxonomy): Eukaryota > Fungi > Ascomycota > Pichiomycetes > Serinales > Metschnikowiaceae > Candidozyma > Candidozyma haemuli. The sequence continues at coordinate 572,645 of NW_020289905.1, forward strand.
GTTGAATATGCTGGCAGTGATTTACGTTTGCAGTGTAAGTTAGAGTAGGTTGATGCTTGGAGAGGCAAATTTTATAGCAGACTCAGGAGCTATATATACAAGTTTCGATTCAGATCTTGAACCAATGAGCTTCTTAGAAGATCCATATCTGTATAATCTTCCGTTTTTGATATTTGAGAAGATTGAATGAAAAGTTGTATCCACTGGTTTCGATATAATTTGCAACCGTAATTTAGAGCGTACTTGGGGCTGCGAGCTCCTTATGGATGTATTTTTAAACTGCTATAGGAAAACACCTACTTGGTAATGAATAAAAATTATTGATAAGACAAGTGGTGGCTGACTTATCTTCGTATTGACTGCAAAAAAGAATCGCCCTTTAATCGCTCATTTCACAAGCTACGGCCCCCAAACTTTTACCGCAAAGTACTGAAGCGCTGAGAAACATGTTTATAAACTTATTTTTGGCATAAAATGGGTTTTGGCGGCAATTTTGAGCTTGCAAGATCTATTTGGTTGCAGCATCTTTCAATAAAGAACCGCCTGCGTGGCGTAATGGTTAGCGCATTTGACTTCTAATCAAAAGATTCCGGGTTCGAGTCCCGGCGTGGGTTCTTTCTATGCGGTTTTAGCTCAGTTGGGAGAGCGTCAGACTGAAGATCTGGAGGTCCTGTGTTCGATCCACAGAAATCGCATATTTTTTTGCATTTACTCATCATAGATGAGAGTTTAGTAGATCTTATCGTTCTACAGATTCTTTTTTTCAATCATTAGATTTCTATAAATGTCCGTCCGTGTTTGAATCCTCTCACTTCTCATCCCAGTAGTCATCGCGACTAAATCCAGGCAAAGGCTGGAAAGGTGGAAGTGAGGTATCATCATTCATGTCGTGTTGTTCATGAGTGTCGTCAAATTGCGTACCGAGAATATCGTTTGCAACATTATGGTAAGCACTGGATGGGCCTTCCTGAGGCTCCCCTAAAATATCGTTTGTGTCTGTTCTGTGTCGAATTCCATCACCTCCAGCACGCTCCCAAGCTTCGTCATCGTCAATGTACTCAACTTCGTAGCCTCCCTCATCGTCATCATCGTCGTCGCTGTCGTTGTCGCGATTATTACTATTATTGATAGAATCACGTTCGTCGCCGACATTGTCAAAGTATAACATATCACGACGTTGTCCCACGTTGGCCTCACCAAGATCCAACTCCCTATCGCGAGTAGTGTTCAGTGTGACAGGGGGAGTTCGGTTGACTGCGGTAGATGAAGACTCGCTAAGCATGCTATTTGCCACATCCTTTGTGTCGCCAGCGACAGGTGCAACTTTACATGTGAGCATGTTCCAAAGCCAAGTAACAGCACTTATGAAAGAGGCAGGCTTCGAAAAGTATGCGTTGCTAAATGTCATAACATCATCCAACGAAATCTTACGGCCAAGCATTCCAATAAGCTCAAGCCTCAGTTCCAAGTCGCGAATAGAGTAGAACCATTCCCAAGCTGTTGTGAGAATGTACATTTCGAGCAAGTAGGGAAGGAAAGTTATCCAAGAGGTTACAAGCCACTTGTTTTCCCATAAACTTGCAATCAAGATGGTAATTATGACATGAAGCCCTATCATAAACCAAGTGAATATAGCCAAGGGAAGAAGCCTTCTGGAGTATGAGACTTGTCGCGGGCTGGAAGCTGTACCACGAACCGTATGGTACCCGAGGGTGACACTTATCCATACAATAAATAGAACCTTGAGAACCATGGTAAAAATAGCTCTGAATTCGTCTTGTTTGTGCGCCATGCGGTCGTAGTAATTATCGGCCATGGCCAAGTCGACCGAGTCGACGATAATGTACATAATAATCAAACAGGCTCCTATTAGGCCGTTGTAGAACTTAAATCGCTGTTTTGTCATCTTGACAACGAGCTGGAAGAATGCTAGGCAGGTAAGGAATTGCAGGATGATCAATGCTATGGGGTACTTTTGTCTATCGTTGACAAGCAGGAGAATATGGATCATATCCAAAGAGTCTTTATAGTACTCTTTTCTGGAAGCCTGGGTGACCTGGGCCAAAAGAATCGTAAGCACAATAGAGTAAACTCCCGTGGCGATCTGGGTCATGAGCGGTTTTCTCTTATGGTTTGGCGATAGGAGGAATAGCAATATAAGCATCCAGCACAGCACGCACAGGCCCAGGATCATAAACAACAAGGCCACAAAGGCGTCGCCGTTATCTGAGACATTATATGGATTAGCGTAGTAGTCGCTGAGCCAGCGCTCCACGTCAGATTGGTTAAACAGAAGCTGGGCGATCTGCTTCTGGAGATCGGTCATCAGGCAGTTTGTCACATAGTACGCGGGAAGAAAGCCCTCCGTGATGTTCTCCAGCCATCTGCCAGTAAAGTATTCCTGGTACCTGAGAGACCCCAGGGTCAAGGAATACACCGAACAGTTCGTGTCGAGCCCTTGGTTGTTCAGCAAAAAGTACAACAGGTAGTTGCTCATAGTGAGGGTCGGAACGTTATCAGGGAAACTGCCAGCATCAAATGCACCAAAACCAGGTACGTCGAAATTTGGCCCTGCCCGCAAGAGCGAGGATATCATGCTGTCTTTATATACTCCCAAGCGGGGGGTCGTATCTGTGGTCGGTACCAGATGCCTTAGCGAAGTATTGTTCCTAGGAAGCCAAGCTCTGGCGATTTTCTTGGGTGCAGCGGTGCGCGGCGGCCTACCGGTGGCTCCTTGCCTCTACTTGGGCAGAAGTTGCTAAGGAAGAAAGAGAAGATACTTTTTAAGGAGATGCCATATAAATAAATAGAGCATAAAAAACAAAAAATAGGGGAACTTCTGGGGGAAAAGGGCTGCTATTTATGGTTCTTCAACGCCCTGGTCGTGCACTTCTCAGGGATCTGTATGTGCAGCAGACTCTGTCCGAGGCCCAGGAAGTACCACAGAATGGACATGACGTATAGATAGAGACATGTGGAGAATTTATGGAGGGATTGAGTTTTTGTGTGAGCTCGAATAATTTTTTTTAGGGAGGCTAGACAAAAGGGGTTTAAATTTCGGCTATTTTGGTATTTTTTTTGGTATTTATTTTAGCAGTTTTGGTATTTTTTTTTCTGGCCTGTGTTTTAAAGCTTGCTTACGCCGTGCCGGACGGTTATGGTTAGAAGGTGCTTTTGCAGCCACGCAAGGGACCTAAAGAGGATGGAGTTGCGAGTGTGGAAAATGCCGTGGGGATAAAGTGAGAGTGGATTTGGGAGATGTGGGGTTTTCGGTTTTATTGGTGTTTTTGTTATTGGTGTGGTTTCAGTTGGTTTAGGTTGGTTTAGGTTGGTTTAGGTAGAGTAGATTGGCTGCGAAAGGGTCCAGCTGGCTCTCAAACTTGCGGTTGCCAGTTGGGGCAATGGTAATGAAAGGAAGGGGAAGGGGAGAGTGGAGGTTGGCAAGGACATGGGTGCAAATGAGGAAGTGGTGGGTGGATGTAGGTGAGTGTTGGTTGAGTAGAAACTGTGGAGGGACAATGTCAGGTGCTTGCAGGTGTAAGAGAGAGTTGAAAAGGGTTATTGAGGATGGGAGTCGGAGGAAATAGTTGTGGAAATTGGTTTTCGGTGGTTTATCTGACAGTGTTTCAGACGAGCGAATATTATTCGTGCTTTTATTCACTTCAACAGAAGGCAGCCCTCTGACTGGCCCCTTCCTATTCTTCTCTTATTTTGAGTAAAGAAAGTTTAGCTGATTAGTTTAGAGGATGCTTGCAAACAGTTCCCGGCGATTCGGATGGCCTGCCTCAGGTAAGGCGTATAAATTACTGAAGAAAGATCAAAATACATCAAGTACATGAATACTTTATGGAAGGGCTTCGTCAGGATCTTTGAAATTCCCATAAAGTCACAGCTTACTGCTCTTCGCATTCACTACTAGCAACACATATGACAATAGCTGAAGCTCTCGCAGTGAGCCAATGCATACCTAGAATGGTAACAACCTCACACTCTCCAGGCCATGCAACCAACTTCAAAAAAAAAAAAAAAGAACAAAAAAGAAAAAAAAACCAACAGTCAGCAAAACTTTTCTTTGTAATTCAAAACCAATTTCATGCATCCTTCCACCCACTTATGCCCTCCATCTCCCATCACCTCTTCCATCCACCAGGTCGTACACGCACCGCACTATCACCACCAAGTCCAGTAGTTAAGCCCACTATCTAACCAGTTGGTCCAAACATGTCCACATTCGATGACTGCCGTGCATACTTTGAAAACGGCAACCAATTGTCCCAAGATCAACTAAAAGCTCTAAGAGCCCTACCGGAAAAGGAAAAGCTCGCTCTTGTGGAGTACATCGCTTCATCACCGTCTGATCGTCTTCCATGTCTCGAAAAGTATGGCACAGAAGGCGCTGCTCTCGTGCTGTCGGCTCTTCCAGATAAGCAATTGTCTTTGAAGGTGTTTGAATTTTGCAAATATAAGCTTAGTTCAGCTCTGGACGCTTCCATTGCAGAGTTCTACCTTTCAGTGTACGCCAACATCGCGTCCAAGTATGAGATCGATGATTTCCTTTCAGTGCCTCAAATTTTAGACCTTTTGGCCATTGAGCATGAAAAACTACATGCAATTGTTGTCTTTACCATTGTTAGCATGTCAAAACGGAAACCCATGGAAACCTCACAAGCGATAGAGAGGTACCTCACAGGCATCGTGGACCAGGAGCCGAAACTGATCTCACCTCAGCAGTACAGTCTGCTCTTTGAGACCCTTCAGGCGCTTTATCCTCTTTTTCCTGAACAGCTCAAAAAGGTGTACACTAGCGATGGCTGCAAAAACGCCATCTTGTATCAGGTAGCCAGGTTGACCTCTGGCAGGGGAGATATCGATGCCGATAAGGTCTCCAAAATGCTTCAGGTGGTTTCTCTGACCTGTATCAACGAAGCTTCCAGACATTTCAACTCACAACACTACCTTACCTTTTTGATTACAGGCTCTGAGATGACCCTGGTCCCTCAGGTCGTTGCTCTTTCGCTACTTTGCATCGTTAAGTTATGGAACTTTAAACAGATCGAGTCTCAGATCTCTCAGAAGACTGTGTTATCAAAAACGGTGGGTCTCCTAAAGTCAGAATTACCTCCTCTGGCTCTTCTGGCTGTCTTGGAGGCTTTGACATACTTGTCTTTGAGCGGGACATGTCGATCCTCTATATTCCAAGATGAAGAGATAACCGATAGACTCCTATCAATCCTCAAGTCAGAGAAAGAGTCTTCCAATGTTTATGGTGTTCTTCTAGTCTTTGCAAATTTGACAAAGATGAAAGACATTTCAGAAGTTAACGAGCGCCGAAGAATGAAATATGCTGCGTCAGCCAGTAACCCTGGAAATCAAGATTTGGGCGAGGTCAGCGATGAGACCGTCAAGCTTTATAATCTGGCTTTGGTCAAGTCTCAGAAAGTTGTTGGAACCTTTAAAAAGCTAGATTTGCTGAAGGTCAACATAATGAAGGAATGCGTTACGATTATCTACCACTTGTCCCAGAATCCAGAGAATGCTCTTCATCGAAGCCTTGTCATGCAAGGTGGACTCAACTTAATCTTGAAGTACCTTACGACATACTCAGGCATTGATAAAGAACACGCAAACACGCATGGTTTATCGACAGACGAGAATGAGCTAGAGCTCAGAGTATCTGCTCTTCGTGCTCTTGCGAATATGTGTCTGTCGGTTGACCCCAGACTAGCATTCAATGAATATGACATTAAGACAGCAGTTCCCTTTTTGACAGAGCTTTTCGGTTTAGATACGTCTTTTGGACCCAAAGCCAAAAAGGATGCTACCACAGTTATTGCTGGGCTACTTTCCCAAATAGACCAGTTCAAGGCGCTTTTGGCTCTCACTAACTTATGCTCTCAGCCAAACAAGGAGTTGAACAATCTAATCATTAAAAAGACCTTTGATCAACATTTGAAGAATTTTATTATTGAAAGCACCAACCCGGATATTCAACGTGCCTCTTGGGAGCTTATCAACAATTTAATCCAGGAACCTGCCATGCTAGCGAAGTTCTTCAATCCAGATAACTCAACGAGTATGACTAATTTGGAGATATTGGTCAAAATGCTACATGCTCGAGATGAGAGTCTACAAGAGGTCATTGCCGGATTGTTGGCGAATAGTACAATGGAGTTTGATCTTGTCACTACAGTTATTCTTTCTCAGAAGGGTATTTTTGATCAATTAAAAGCCATAGCTGCGGATATTTTTCAAAAACAGCCAGATGCAAGCGGTTTAATGCTAAGATTGGGTACTTTTATCGGAAATGTGATGGACACCGCAGAACAAAGCGGCAACTCAGACTTCAAGAAAGACAAGCAGTTGCTACTTGGCTTCCAAACAGTTGTCCAATCAACAAACATTCCTGAGGTTTTTGAACTCTTCACTGAACTATTAAAGATGGCGGTTCAATGAGAAGCTTAGAAATGGAGCAATCTTTGTGTGAGGGTGCTGGCGTCATGGACAGGATTGGCTGGTACTTTGAACTTCTTACCTTCTTCATCAACCTTTACTGTTACCGCTTTGTGCAATGAAGTTAAGAAAGTTGCATAATTTGGCGAGGTGCTAGCAATCTTCGATGAAAGCAGGTCCTCGATGAAAGCTTCGTGGAAATCTCTAGTGAGATTATCGAAACCCTCGATGACGAGTTGGATGGCCGACTGACCGATGGTAGGTGCTCCGATCACGTTCTTCTGGAAAAACCTGACAAGATTGCGTGACTGTTGGGAAATATGAGTAGGAAGTTCTGGTAAGGAATCCATGTGAGGTTCGATATCTTCGACGTTTCTGACGTGTTCACCGAACATATCTGCTAAAAGCTGCCTGTTGGTATCTGGATGCACCCTTACGTAAACTGTGGTACCATCGCAAAGAATGTAAATACTAGGCTGCAAAGACAGACTGGCCAATGGTAAAAATTCCGGCAACTTAATGAAAGAGTCTTCCTCATCTTCCGTTGGCATGCCTTCATCATCAGCAAGCGAGTGTACTTCAACTAAAGCGGGATATAAGTGGTAGACGAGACGCTCTAGAGGCATATTCAACATATTGTAGACATCTGCGAGGCGGTCGTCAATTGGCACAGCAGTTGAGTCACGAAGAGCCTTGGACTTGGTGAGAGCCAAAATAAATAACGGTATGTGTCTCAAGGAATCTGGGAAAATTAACTGGTTGGTGAGGGACCTTGATTGATTGTGACTCCTTTCTTCCATCATTCTGTATTGTGCATAGACTTCAACAAGCTTTCCATTGATCGACTTTCTCAACTCTGCAATCAGCTCCTTTCCAACGAAAGAAAGCGTATCCCTGACGAGTGCAGCGATGACAGCATCCTGGTCAATAAAGTTAAACACATCTTCAAGGCGCTCGCAAACAGCACAGACAAGATTCATGACACGAACTTTTCTAACACCATAAGTGTCGGTGTAGAGCAAGGCAGCTTGCAAGTGACAATCGAAGCTAGTCTTCAAGTTACCATCATATTCAAGCAAGATCGTGAAGGTCTGATCTTCGCTAAGAATTGGAACAACTGGGTCCAGGGATGTGTTGGTGAGTCCAACGATACCACCCTCAGAAGTTGGGAAACCATAGTATTGTGCCACTTGAAGACCATTAGAACAACGGAGCTTCAATTGGCCCTGGTATCCCATAGAAGACTTGATTGAGCTGACGATTTGCGCTGAAAGTGCACGGCCATCTCTGTCGAGGACGAAGTCGGCCCACTTATGGATCCTGCCGCCGGTAGCTGAAGCTAACCATCCAATGTTTGAGACATCAACAGGCGTCGATGAAACGGCAATCACATCCAATCCAACATTCTGAGCAATCATATCCTTCGCCAAGAGTTTGTAGTACTCGTTATCGACAGAATATAACTTCTTTTCAATCTCTGCAGATGGGTTTCTACCGACAGTTTTGTTGTGCTTCAATCTAGATCCGCCTGGGCCCCAGGATGGAAGAGTAGACAAGATAGCAGTGATCTTACCACCGCCCACAGCATCAAGACTCATAGCTGCAGCTCTGCAAGCGACCGAGAAGCAAGGCTCTGTGTCATGAAGAGATTTTGTATCAGCCAACATTTGCAAATTGTTGAGCGCATCTTCAATAACCATACCACTTTCTTCGGGGTCGGCGAAAAGACCATCGTAGAAAGGCACGAAAGGATCATCCAAGTCTGGAGAAATACAGATCTGCGTAGAGTCTAATTCAGCTGACAAGTTGAAGAAATGAACAGCCTTATCAAACATTATAATCGCAAACTTCTGTGGTCTCCTTTCGCCTTCGTTTTCTCTCTCGTAGTCAAAGAGCGTGGCACGAATGGCATCTGCAACCACGACGTTCAACTGTTTGGCAATGCTCTGTTGACTCACATCCACCAAGAAGACGTGATGCATGGGCTTTGGCTTTCTATCAGCACCGCCCACGTTGTAGTAATCAGGAACAATAATATCGTAGACGCCTTTATGAAGTTCGGGTCTCTGAGCCCTATCGATTCTGGCGCCTTGCTGGTCTATTGGAGCAATGTACTCCTGTGGCACCGTGCTGCTAGGAAACTGACACACGTTACATGTGAATCTTCCCAGCATGCTATGAATCATTGCCGGGTTGATGTATGCTCTACACCTTCGGCATCTGGGAGGCCCAAAGTCCAGTGGATCCATAAACAGGGCTTCACCCAATTTAGACATGTCAACTGTTGGAACAGGCGTTTCTGTGGATAGTAATGGAGCAAATGGACGGATCGTCACGGCCATAGGTAGTCTGGTAGCTTTACGTAACAGCTCCAGCTCGGGAACATTATAGAAGGTCGATCTCATGTGTTTGGGAACAGCCGTGCCCTGATCCACGGCAAAGTACTGTGTTCCAGCAAACGGAGGAACAACATTTTCAAACGAAAGAAATGGTTTCGTGCCAACGCAGTTGCCGTCGTTGTCGTAAAGCAATGAGGTATACTCTGTTTCCATCTCATGGCGTGTTCTGCCAAGCGAAAGGCTTGAGTCGGCTGGAGGAGCATGAGGAGCTCCCAGCAAGTCAAAAGTCGTATCGTGAGCAGGCTCATTAGGCATCTGAGGAGCTCTTTGATTCTGGAAACCGGGGAAACCTTGAACAGCCTGTGCTGCTTGAGCATTCTGATGGCCCTGGTAAGTCGGCGTTTGTGGAGCGAATTGGCTGGGCATTGCCTGCTGGGGCGTGCCCGTTTGAGGAGTAAACAGCGGCTGTGATCCAAACTGTTGTTGGGAAGGAGTTGGCGATGCCACTTGGTCCCAAGAAGGTGCAGCCTGTTGATTCATGGCATGGTACGCTCTTTGGGGTCTTTTTTTCCTCTTCCCGTCGAGGTTGAGGTTTTGCATCCCCTGGGAGGGATCGTAAGGCGCAGCCATGAGACGATAAGATCTTTATATGGCGATTTCTTGGAAAATATGGGGTTTTCTTATGTGTCTTCTTTGGAGTTTTGACGTTTTGATCCGAGAATTTTCGTGCGTGAAGCGCGGCCTCGGCAGCTGGGAGCGGCTATAAACCGATGGCAGATGGAGCAGATAATGGGAAGGTGGGGCGGATGAGGGATTGAAATTCGGGAGGTGATTTGGAAAGAAACGAAGAAAATGTGTTCTTCCCTAAAAAATTGACGTTTTTCATTGTTTATTGTCTTAGTAGACGCTGAGAGGCCACGCATGTGCATGCAAGGTATTGAAGAGAACAGTATGGAGAAGTAGAGGAAGATGGGAGTGCTACTTGATGGAGTTCTCAAGGAAAAATGATAAGGTAATGTTCGTATTTACTGTGTCATTTGGTGCTTTACATTGGTGATTTACGGTCTTTTCTGGGTAACTTTGAAGAGTATATTGGGTACTTGGAAGCTTTTCGCAGCCATTCGTGAAGGCTAAGTCAGAGGTAGACCCATGAAGAAACCACATAATCGCCAACTCCAATACTCAAAAATATCCGATACTCAAAACTTTTCGAAAACTACTTCTACAAAACTCATCTTTTACTTCTTCTTCTTTTCCTTTATGTCTTTATTGAATATATAATGTAGATACTTGGCTACATACGTATGGCTGTCTATGGTTGACAGAGAGGACGCAAGATCCGAACCGAATGCTTCACGTGGGGGTTCAAGCTTGCAATGGACACCTTCTTGGGAATCTTTCGATTTGGCTCCTTATGAAGAGGTTCAGGGCTGAGCGGCCGGCGCAACGTCAACCCAGTGGCTGTAGAGGGTGTGATGGGTCTCTGTATGATGGAGCTCCTTCTAGAAACCGGCTTGGAAGTCTTCTTGAAACCCTTTCTACCCAGGATCTTTCTTCTAACTGGATAGATCGTACGAGTCCAGATGGTGAAGAAGTGGGGGAAATCACCGGGGAGATAGGTCTTCTGAAGAGACTGTGCTGCCTTGAAGTGAGGGAAGCAGGTAGGCAAGTATTGCCTGTGGTACTTTTCGACAAGAAGATGTCTAAAGAAGGAGAAGTCGCCTGGTAAGTACGAGTTATCCAGGGGCTCCTTGAAGTACTCCTTGAACTTGTAGAAGTCACAAGGTAAGTAAGAGGTATCCTGAGATGCCTTGAAGTACTGCTTAAACTTGTAGAAGTCTGAAGGTAAGTACGAGGTAACTTCAGTCTCCTTAAAGTACTGCTTGAACTTATAAAAGTCACAAGGTAAGAAGGAAGCACCTTCAGTTTCCTTAAGGTACTCCTTGAACTTATAAAAGTCACAAGGTAAGTACTGAGGGTAGGTCTTCTTGTTCACGGTTTCCCTGAACAAGGGGAAGTCAGCAGGCAAGAAGGAATCCTTCTCGTGCTGGTTAAAGAGCTCCTTGTACTTAAAGAAGTCGCAAGGTAAGTAAGAAGGAATAGCCTTCTCGTTAATGCTCTCCTTGTACTTGTAGAAGTCGCAAGGCAAATAGGAAGGAACAACCTTTTCGTTGATACTTTCCTTATACTTGTAGAAGTCACAAGGTAAGTAACTATGGTTGACCTTCTCACTGACGCTCTCCTTATACTTGTAGAAGTCAGTAGGCCAGAAGACTGTAGAAGCCTTCTTAGGAACGGTCTGGGTCTTGCTCTTCCGTCTGTTGGCCCGAGCAAGAGTAGCCTTCTTTGCTTCGGCAACAGCCTTAGCAAAATGAGCATTGAGATGTTCCTTCATGGCCTTCCTGGACTCCTCTGAAGGTGGAAGACTGGTCTGCTTGAGAGCAGTACGCTTAAGAAGCTTGTTAGCGTTACGGAGCCGCCATTTTGCGGCATTATGTGCCTCTTGGGCACCATACTTTTCAGCAAGAAGCATGATTTTCTCGGTATAGATAATCTGAGCTTCGAGCTTCAGGCGCCAGTTGGTTCTGGCGTGGACGAGGTGATTGAGGAATTCTCTGAATTCAGCTGTGGTCCAAGGCATGTAAGCCAGACCGCTGTTTTCATGAGAGCTTTGAACCTGCCCATCACTGAGCAGGATTCTAGCCTCGGTAACGTCCAATGGAAGATAGCAGTTGAAGATGTTGTAACACTTAGTAAGACACATTTTGAATAGATAAGAATTGGTTGGTGAAGAAAAGAAGAAGAAGAAGAAAACCGAGACAGAGGGAAAAGAGACGACCTTATATACCTCAGAGCGTGCCTTGCAATTGGACTTTCCAGTTGATAAATCGAATGAATGACCTCCTGGCGATAAGTATATGGAGGTGTTGGTTCGAATAAAGCAGGTATACGGCTGCGAATACAAAAGCGGTAGGTCTAATGATATCTTAGATACCGGCCAGATAATTTCTGGATATCATGGAGTTCTATGGAATAATGTCTGTTTCACTGGAGTAAGAAGAGCTGAACTCGTCTTCCATTGGGTTCTTTATTGAATTGGACTTACTGGTTGTGAGGGATCCATAGGAGAAGTGGTCACACACGAAGACCGGATTCTTACTGGATTGGGTAAAAGTTCAGATATCAACGACAGGAGGTTAAAAAATAGGGCTTCCAGTCAAATGTGACGTGTCAATTAGGGTGTCCACCGGGTATTGTAGTTTTGCTGATATATGGGAACAGCGTTTGAGTACTTTTGAGAAAGCGTGAGTCAAAGAGGCACATTTTGAGTTTATCAGGGTCTTTTGAAATGACGCCGTTTTTTCAACGCTCCCAGCCGTACTACCATAGCCTCCTTTTGTAGTTTACTGCGTTGAACGAGTCGATGTATGTGAGGGCTTCCAGAGTAAGCACATCTTCATTGGACGCTTTTTGTTCTCTTTTTTAGTAGAAGTAGAATTAATGAAGCTCATAATGCTTTCTTTATTAGAAAAGTAGTATTTTGCTTGCTTTTGTTGGCTTCACTGAAGTTGGAGTTCAATAGATCCTTACGTAGAGTAACTGATGATCCGAGTTCTTCCACCGTACAGCTCTGCTAAGCAACCAAGCCTTAGATGATTCTATATTCTACAGCCACAAGCCTCACAGGCATCAATGGTTTTATTTTATACCCAGACTCAGGGTACTTCTAGTTATCATCATCTAGAGTATTAGAAGACTTAGCTTTTCTAAGAGAGAATCCTTCATTTCTGACAAAAACGAACGAAATATGCCAGGCTACTCTCCAGCCAACTTCATAAACCAACGTTATGGCCTCTCCTTGCTGACATCCAGTGTAACGCAACCTCCAGCATCTGAGCACCATCTGACACCTCCTACACTCTTCGAACCTCCACGACTCCCCTCCCCCTCCTACGAATATCTTGAAAATCAACCTTTCCAACACGTAAAACCCCCAAACAAACACAAAGCAACACCCACCTCTCCATCGTTCCCTGGCACCTTGTGATGCTCCAATTCTGGAAGCCAAGACAAGCCAAGGCTTCCATTCCCAGCTCTCACAGCTCCAGGGAAACCTGAACCGAAGCACGAAAAGCGACGTAATCGAAATTTTCCCACTAAAAAACCCCAAAATATCCAAAAACCCCTTCTAAATCATCAAATCAAAAAATCACCCTTTTTCGCTTGCCGTTGCTTAAACCACAAAAATAACGTATGGCCTATTTTTCATTTTTTGCAACCGTCCGCGGACAGCCACGCTCAAGCCGCCAAAAACACGAGCGGTTGCATCTTGTGCGGCAACATCGAACGACCAAAACATTGCCTTAAAAGTGCCCAAAATGTCTGAAAGATGGTGAAATAACAGAGATCCAAGGTTCATTGGCCTCCAAAATCAACGAAGAACCAATAAAAATTTCCAAAAAGAGTATCAAACGGGAAAAATTAGCCCGTCTTTTATTCTCTTCGCGTCACGTGACCCAAGCCTCGTGGCGCGCCTCAAAGCCTTCAGTCTTTGTTTGTTCGATCTAGTACCCTGAATCATCAACCCTTACTACTTCTTTGAAGGCTCTCGCTCATACCACTATAAATGCTTTGGTTTTACCTTCTTGCTGCCGCTTTGGCTGCTGATCCAGGAGTCGCTCCGATTGGAAACCCTCGTACCACCACCACAAATACCCCTAACTTGGCTGGTATGCAACTTGAGACCACTACAAATACCCCTACCACCAACCCTGCTGTGGCAAACACTGCCACTACTGGTGCTACTACGCCTGCTGGCGCTACCACTCCCGCTGGTGCTACCACTCCCGCTGGGGCCACCACGCCCGCTGGTGCTGCTACTGGAACCACCGGAACTGGTACTGCTACTGGCACAACTACCGGAACTGGTACTAGAACTGGTACTACTGCTACCCCTGCTGCTACTACGCCCGCTGCTGCAACCACTGGCACTGGCACTGGTACTACCACTGGTACCGCTACCGGTACCGCTACCGGAACTGTGAACACTGCTACCATGAACGCTTCCCAGTTTTCTGTCTACGAACTCACAAGAGGCATGAACTCTGATCAGCTTATCGCCTGGTCTTCTACTCGTACTAACGCTGGTACTGGTACTGGTACTACTACTCCTGCTGCCGGTGCTGCCGCTGACACGGCTCCTGCTGCTGCTCCTGAACCTGCTGGTAGTATTGCTGCTACCCAGGCCCCACCTCCAGCAGATATTACTTACGTTACGACCCTTAAGAGCAGAGCTTCTCCTACTGCTGCTCAGGCTGCTGCCGCCACCCCTGCATCCTCTGGTGCTGGTGAGAACTCTGGCTCCCTGTCCTTCGCCGGTGCTGGCTCTAAGAAGAGCCTCGCCACTTCTGGTCTCTTTGCTGGCCTTGTAGCCGTTGCACTCGCTCTCTGAGACTTTTTCTGTTAATATACGTTCGGTTTTGGTGAACTTCTTCTTGCAATTTGATATTCCTGCAGGCAATGTAACAGTATCTACTTCTACTCGATCCAACCCTCTACTTCATCCATCAAGATGCTTCTGTATAGATTGGGCCTCTCGCCAATCAGGAGCCTTCATTACACGGCCCGCATACTCAACAGCCCCTTCCTATATCCTTCATCCTTTTCTGATCTTAGCTCAAAGATAGACCAGCATTTGAAAAAGGCTCCAACTGAAAAAACAGTCCTTGATGCCTTGACCGCTTGCAGAGACTTCCAGCTGAATGTACATGAGGGAGATAAGTTCGGCAAAGACCCAGTCAATAAGCAATTAAGCAGTGAGATCAAGAAGATTCTTCTGGATGAAAACGTCACTTTTGACCATGATTTATTGCGCAAAGCTCTTCTCCTAAAGCTTCCTTCAAATTGGGCCACAAAGGTCATCCTGACGTTCTACGAAAGAAATCCAAAGGCTGTCATTGATAAAACTACGGCTCTTATTCCATTCCGTCAAAGTTTACTTGATGGAGATCTCAAGAACGCTTTGAAAATCACAGATATCACTACGGGTCATCCAAACTACATTGCCCAAAAAGATACAGAAATGCGTCATGGTATTTACAAGCTTGCCGCTACTGCTATTGGTATTACATTCTTCTCGAAGTATGGAGTGAATCAAATTATCGAATGGGGTTGGCTCTCCTCTACTTGGAAGCACTTGGGTTCGATTAATGCTATGATTTTAACGTATTTATTGAATTCGAGTTTCTTTGTTACCATTGTCCGCTTTGGGCGTCAGAAAAGTGCTGCCGGAGGCGACTACTTAACGTGGCAAAAGGGTACTTTCTACACTCATTGGTACAAGCATGCAGATGAGATGAATATGTGTGCTAAAGTTATGCAAGCAGATGTGTGGCTCAATGGAGGTCTCGAGAACACTCCATCTTTGATTGAGGAGTTATGCAGAAGGGACGACTCGCTAGATACTGGCAGAAACCCAGTAGCAAAGTTGAATAGGGATGGCAAGAAAGTTCGTTTGCTTGAGCCAAAGGATAACATGGAGGACTTGAAAATGCAAGCTTACTGGATGAGTGGCGGTGACGGCTTTGAGTGGGTTGAGCCTGATCAGGATCCAGCTGACATCATCTGGAGAGAGCATTTAAAGAAACTCCATGCTCCAGAGTTGAATGGTTCGAACCAAAAATCTCTTAAGTGGGCAGAGGAACTTATCGAGCCTCCTCAACAAGTGTAAATAGAATGATTAATGATCTGCTTCATCAGCAAAAACGATGCTTCTGCTACTTGGAATCACTCTCACCTCGTAGTTTGTTTCTTGCGATAATTCCCACCATGGTTCACATCGAGTCCATGCCATATGGAACATATCCTCGCTTGCGTCCCACTCACTCTTTGTAACGCCGTCTGGAAGATGAATCAACTCTGGTTCTTCGATTTCAATGCCCGAATCCTCAAGAGCCTTCTCTCTAGCGATTTCGCCTTCAAGGTTCTTATCAATACGCTCGGCCTTATTTAGTTCAGAAACATGTTTCAATTTCGTGTCCAACAAAGTCTTTTGTCTAAACAAATTGTGTTGTCTCACCTCTGTGAAAATGGACAATGTTTCAGATAATGGAGGTGGATAATGGTGTACTATAACACCAAAGCCGGCGTTATGATGAATGCCCATATTCTTTTTATTCACGGCTTTCTTCTTCGCTATTAGATCATTCAGCGTGCGCTTACTCACGAGAGCGAGCCAGTACTGGGTCGAAAGTGGCTCATACCAACCGATAGCACCAAACCACCAGCCTGGTCTGTCACCGTTACGAATTGCCCAATTACGCCACTCACGGGCCTCATCAATCCATGGATCGTAAGGAAGGCAAATCCGCATGCCTTCAATCAAAGAACATGAAAAAACGAGCAGGCCAGCAACTTTTCTAAGGACCAGGTGCAATTTTAACACGAAAGGTGTTGTTCCAAACCTAGGATTTCTTTTCCGACACATCATAGTGAGACCAAAAAGCCCATTCAAAGTGATCACGGATGCCGTAGCTACCCTATTATCAGCAGCTGGCATGATTGGACTTAAGTAAGTGAGCATGAAGCTTGGATTTGTAGGAAACAAGTCCAGAAACGTGAAATCAGTATCGTCTGTACTATCTCCTTCAACAATTCTGTCTCTACCTTTACCTGGAAGATCCATTCCCTTGGGTAGAGAGGGGGACTCAGGCACGGGCACTTTCTCATAGTGTTGAGGTTTATCCGCATTTGACTCAGAGGCAAAGCCAAGATTGGCCTTGATCCACGCCTGTATCATAATTTTTGGTGTTGTAGAATGACGATATAGGTATGCAAATGACTAAACGATCTAGATGCCGTGCTTGGGAGCAAAGAGACCGAATGAGGTGACAGAGCGTTGCAAAGAAAGTGTTGATATTTCGATGTTTATATACAGGCCGCCACTTTTTGGTGTCGTCTGACACCATTCAAGAATCGGATAATTTATAGAGTGAAATGAAGGGAAGGGCTCGGCAGGTAAAAGGCAGCCAGGTTTTGTTAGCTTCTGCATTTTGCCAGTATGTTGTCTTCGAGGTCTTCATATATCGCAGTTCAATACCTCGCATTCGTAGTGCTTGTGAAAAATTATCCATCGAAACCGCCAAGGCTTGGATAAAAAGCAAATTGAGCTCTAGTTAGGTGTTTATAGTTTTCAGGCTTTATCATACACTAATATATTTGCAATAAGAGTCCACAAGACCTTTCATTTTGCAGCCGTTCTTATGCGTGGTATTGCGACTGCTGTAATTGGCCCAAACAAGTATAGGCCAGAAAATGACACCAGATTTATCAAACTTATTGGTATTAGTCTTGGCTACATTACTACATTCAACAATTCACATTGCATTCAAAGAAACACGCAAATTGCACTTAAAACTTCTCACGAATAGATCATTTCTTTTTATCTATTGCACAATGCTAGTTAGCGGAACGAACCAGGCCCGCTCCAAAGCCAGTCTAGGGATAATTCAGTGGCATTTCACCACACTTATGCCTCATCGGCGTACAATTCCTCCTTCAAGTCAATGCCCAATTCCTGTCTGGTTTCCTTCAACTCGTCCAAGTAGGCCTGGTATTGCTCCTTGTTCTCAACCTTGTGCTTCAAGGCCTCGAATGTTCTGACGGCAGTAGGGTAGTCGTTGACTCTTCTGCAAGCCTCAAGGGCCTTCTGGATCACAGATGGGGCTGGAACCAAATCGTATGAGAAAGAGTTGTTCAAGATTCTCTGGACTTCGAACAAGTCGTAGGCCTCCTCGAATTCCTTTTCGTATCTGCTGTTAGTATAAAATGTCAAGAATAATAAATGGAAATGTCTGGATAGCTATCTGATGGTGTATCGTGAAATGTTATTTTATGCTTGTTCAGGGTCCTAGTGAACCACTGAAAGTCATTCGATAGCCCCTGATAGCCCGGCACGGTCAAGCCAGCAACTAAAACATATTCCTAGCGTAGCACTAATACATACCTGGCGGTGAACTCCTCAAAAGTCTCTTCGTGGTGCTCAGAGTACATTCTCACAGAGGTCATCTTGATGGGGCTCATGGAGACAGATGGTCTGACGGTTCTGGCAACAGAGCGAGGGACATTAGCTCTCACGGCGGAACGAAGCACTGAAGAAATCATGGTCCTTATTTTGAGTTATTAGGCAACTGTTGGGGTAGGAACCTTTTGAAGCTTTTTAAACGTTTAATTTTGTTCGCTTGAAAATCGTACCACGGGCGTGCGCGGCACACTTTTCTGGAGCTGATCAACTGATTTAGCGGTCCGGCGGTTGTTTTAAAAAATCGTGGCGCTTTTGCTTCAAAGAGGATTTTTTTATCTACATTTTAATTATCAGATGGCTTTTCTTTCTTGCTTCTTTTTACACTTTTTAACACTCAACCTTGTTGCAGCCAATAGAAAGTGGGCAATTCCTGAGGTGCGACGTGCATCTTCGCGAACAGTGAGTGTCTGAAATTGAGTCTACTGAGGTGTACGGGTGTGCGAGAACAATAGCATGCATCAGGATTCTTTTTTTTGCAACCATTCTTTGCAATCAATGTCTCTACAGCCATTGTGCCTCTTGGGCACACACTATTCTCAATAAACCAATGTTACTATATAATTCCTAATCCTAAGCTTTCTGTCCATGAATATTAAATCTACCGCCTGCGGTTGGTCGGTTTCTTGAGCGGCTTGCGTCTCCTGACGGCCTTTCTCAGTGTGTGGGGTTGGTTGAGGTTGATGGGTTTCCATACTGGGAGTCTCTTCACATCCACCTTCAACTTCTGCTGTTCCACTTCGCCAAGCTTGACTTTAAGTGTCACCCATGACTTTGGCCCACTGGCATTCACCTTGAGTGAGTTCGACAGTTCACGAATAAACATGTAGCCATGAGTATTCCTCTTGTAGAAGGTGGAACAGAAGTCCTCTGGGTAGTCCTTCAAAGTACAGCTTTCAAGCACATAGCGGCTGCACTCCTTACCCAAAGAGCCATGTGGGTTAAGGCTGGCAGGAGCAATGGCTGGCACAGGCTGCTTTGCAAGGTTGCCAAAGTCAACAACAATGTTAGACTGGAGAGCCGGCTTTTTTCGCTTTGTGTCATTTTTAACACTTCCGTCCAGCGGCTTTCTGCTTGCTGGTCTCTTCTCTGACACTTCACGAGGCTCTTCAGCTGGGCGTGTGGGTTGTGGTTTCTGATCTGTGGGTACGAACACAGGGTTGTTGAGCTTCTCGGCGTACAAGTTCCTCTTTGCTCTCTCATAATCTGGCACCTGAGCCTGGAAGTCATGGTAGGCAGGGATGGCAGCCGATGAAGAAAGGAAACGCAGTCTAGGAGCAGCAGCTGGCTGGGAAGCCATCGACGAAAGCGAAGACACTGGCGTAGGTGGACTGATGTTGATGTGTTGGTGCTGTTTATGGCTGTAGTTCTGAAGTCCTGGAGGTTGCGAGCCTCCGCCAGTGCTCCAGATAGAAGATCTATTAGACAACGGAGCCAAAGGTTCGTGGCCAGCGTCTTTAAATGGGTCCATGAGTCTTGGTTCGCCTAACTGGAGGCTGTGCATCAGCTGGTTGAGCTTGTTGACATCCATTCTAGGACCAGGAACACTTCCCAGCGAGAAGGAGTTTCTCATATCCCGGCCACCAAGAGGGCTGTGGTCTCTAAAAGTGTATTCTCTGTTGACCTGGTCCCTAGCAAAGTGTTCACGGATGAAATCCCGATTGCGGAGGTTGACATCAGGCAACTCCTTGGGCGCAACCGAGGAACGAGGCGTCACTGTCGTAGAAGTTGGAGCTGTAAGCGACCCAAGTCCATTATACGGCGTATCTAGCAAATTAGACGAGAAACGCACGTTTGGCGACACGAGAGCCGAAGTGTCTGGAGTTTCGTTGTAGCGGGTGTCGTAAGGCTTCTCGAGGCCACAACCACCAGGGCCCAAAGAACCGTAGAAAGGGTTTTCGTGGTTTCTGAAAACACGAGGCAGCTGGAGACCAGCGTGGAACATCTCGTTGGAGTAGAAATCATCAGAATACGCCGGTTTCTCTGAGTACTGGGGTGCACCAAGGAAATCGTATCCGAGATGGCCTGGTCCCATAGGCTCTGCGACTGGGAAGAAGTTGGACTGTCGTCTTGGGTCCGCCATGGCAAAAGAAGTAGCTGAATTGATTGACATTGGAGGTCAAAGCCTTTTTGGCTTCCGTTTTTTGTTTTCCTTTTTTTTTTTTTTTTCCTTTAGTAGTTCCTAGGAATCTCGTGCCTTATATACTCTGGCAAGCCAAGGCCTGGAACGAGAAGTGGTTAGACAGGAGGGAGGAAAAAACGGCAGTTCAGGCTTGGGCTCGGAATGGAAGAAAAAAGGCAGGAGGGAAGGTTAAGCCTTTAGAAAAAAGAAGAAAAAAGGTGTTTTTCAAAAAAAAAAGTTATGGGTTCCGTTCTGGCGCCTCTTTATATCACATAACCTCCATTTCTGGGGTCACAGGGGACAAAAGCACCGTGGCAGAATATTGTGGTTATGATGAGTGCCAGGGTTCAGGCAGGCTCCTGCCGTTTTTTTCTGGCCTTGCCTCGTTTTCTGAATTTGGGTATACAGAGTGATTTCGGCTTACAGGGAGCTCTTGAGGCGGAAAAAAGCTCGGAATATGGTATATAGGGGTCAAAAAGTATGAATATGTAATTTTTTTGGCACTTTTTCGCCGTCTTCATACCTCCACGGACAAGTTTGGGTGAAGTCGCCAGACTTGCAACCAGGTGCTTCCTGCAGTACGGGCCTAAAAGACAGTCTCCTGGTGCGAATATGTGCCTGCTAAACCTGGCGGTGGGTGCAAAAAAAGAACGCACCAGGAGCCATGTGAAGGCCGAAAATAACCGAGCGAAGATGCAGCAAAAGATGGTAACTTTTCGATAGTGGTTATGCATCACGTGACATGGTACACATGTTGGATATCTCCATTATATGCACTCCCTTGACAGGGAAATATATCCTCAAACCTTAATTAACCCCTGAAGTGGCATAGTATTGTTCATGAGTTACCCCTCTATTGTCGGGGTATATAATCTGGGTCTTTTGCAATTCCTGATATTATAACTATATACTACTTTTCTTCATCTCTGCTCAGAATATATTTTCACCACCTTTAGTAATGACTTTATATAAGTCCTTGTCTGCAGGAAAGGGAATTACTGTTCATCTTTATAAAGATGGGACAACGAGCCCATATGAGGTTATCTTTAAACTCCCATTTATTTTGAAAGACCATACACAATATGTTTACTGGTATCAAATCTTTATTCAGCAGATAAGAGAGGTTTATGGTGATCCTACCGCAACATATATTAATACTTACTTTCATAAGAAAGAGGATGCAAGGGCTAGTATTGCACAACTCCAACCTCCAGAACGGAGACCCGTGAATGGTTATGCTGAGCATATTGCTCAACGTGTGAAAATGTTTGGCATTGATCAATCAATATTGCTGGGTATTAAAGTATCGAGTCAAAGTCTTGACACTTTGTGTAATTTGCATGAGACAATGACGAAGTATACACCAAGGCAATTTAAGGATTTAATTCATGAGGTTGCACAAGTTTTCGTGCTGTTCGGAGCGTATAATGAGCTTGATTTTATGGATGTGTACCGTATGTGCGTTGCACACTCCTTCTCTGGGAAAGAACTCTTTTACCTTTTGGCCTTGGGTAATCCAGATAATGATGATGAGTTAATCATAAAGAGTCTCTTTCGGTCCATGAATGTGGATAACTATGATTTCAGAGAAAAGCTTTTCAAACTGTGTGGAGAATCTGCCTGCCCTACTAATGAATTGGTGCTTGCATATGAAGGTCAAAATCCTAGCAAGAGGGAGAAAGTTACGGCTTTGAGAAAGGATTTGAATTCGGCTACGAGCTTTGTTCCTTCCACTGTTAACCTGCTGGTAAATCTTGTGAGAACATGCACGCACTGTAGTAAGCAAGGTCATACTGAAGACCGTTGTTTCTTAAAGCATCCTGAGTTGCGAACTGAAGCGAATAAGAGAAAGAAGAAGGCTCATTGGACAGAAATTAAAAATAAGAAGCGAGCTAAAGCAAAAAAGGACAAGAGCCAACAAGAAAAGCCTAAGGGAGAAGAAACTGCTAAGTCATTTCTAGTTAGTCCTCATCTGTCTAAATCTAGTGGTCTGAAAATGTGTTTCATTTGGGATTCGGGAAGTCCGATACATTTTGTGAGTGATTTGACCCTTTTGAGTGGTTATGTTAAATGTCCGAAGTTCTTTGGTGACTATGGCACACACCATTATTTAGCCCCTGGTTATGGCCGGGTTACTGGGAGAACTATTTCTGGTAAAGTAATCACGATGGCGAACGTCTATTACATACCTGATGCCTCTGCTAATGTTATTTCGGCTTATCATGATTTCGGATTATCTGTTTCGAAATATAGACTGGATTTGTTCGATAGTGATGGAGTCAAAATTGGTGAGGGTCGCAGTCCTGGTCATTATATGATCGATTTGGATTGCAAGGTTCATGACAATCCCGGAGTGACGCTTTCTCACTCGGAGATCAAGGCAGCGCATGATGACATGAAAATTAATCTAGTCAATGTGTATGCATTAAGGTCCGTGAAGTGGGAGACAAAAGCAACTTATGCAGAAAAGGATATGGAACATCACATTCGTGCTGGACATCCTACATATCAACAATATCTCGAACTTCAGAAGAAATTTTCTTTTCTTCCTAATATTGATAAGGACATCAGAGAACACTGTGATGCATGTCAACAGGGTACCATGGTCAACTTTCGTAAAGATCGTGAATCAGAAACTATTGCTACCCATCCTTTGGAATACTTGCATGCGGACATTTGTGGTCCTATATCACCAGCTGGTTTTGATGGTCTGAAGTTTTGTTTAGTGGTTGTCGATAAGTTTACGAGGATGTATTATTGCTCGCCCATGACTCGTAAGGAAGACACACTTGGCAATTTTTATGCTATACTTAAGAGGTTAATTGATGAATTCCCCGGTGAGAAATTCAGGCAAGTTCGTGTTGACAACGGTGGAGAGTTTCGTTCTAAAATGTATTCGAGAGGACACAAAGATATTTTCGATCATTTTAACATCTCCTTGAAATTTACCACACCTTATAGTTCACATCAAAATGGTCTCGCTGAACGAGCCATTCGTGCTATTCTGACGAAAGCTAGAGTTCTTTTACTTCAGAGTGGTTTACCGTTAACATTCTGGCCTGAAGCGTTTAAGACTGCTGTTTTCACCTTGAATAACAGCCCGAAATCCCAGAATCATTGGATTATTCCTATGTCATATTTATCCCCAAGAAAATATGAACGTTTTGATCTATGGGAAGCATCTCCTTTCGGTTGTTTAGGTTACTTTAAAAAGTACAAGGTGAATGCCGGTAAGAAGGTTGATCCTCGTGGGGGTAAGTGTATTTCGCTAGGCCCTGCTTTAAATCGCAAAGCCACGAGAGTTATAGTCCTTGATAATGATAAACTTACTGAGCAAATTGTTGAAACTCATCAGGTTAAATTTATACTGAAGAAGTTTCCATTCTTGGGTGTCCATTGGACTGTTGATCATGATTCTATGAAGAGTCATATTATGAGTGAGAGTCATCCGAACCATTTCTGCGGAGATCCTGAGGAAGAGGATGATTCAATGCTAAGTCCAGATTATGTTCCAGTTGACCAAACTGATGAAAGTGTTGTGTCTAATCAGCAAGAAAAGTCCACTGAACCGCATGGTGGTTTTACCTCCTTAAATAAGACAAGTGAGGAGGATGTTTCCAACATGAGTGATAAGGATTCCAGAGACAGGCTGGAAGATGAGTTGTCACATTCGGTTTTGAATAACGGTGCACTGCACCCGCAAAGCGAACGAAGTGGGACTGTTGAGCTGCCTAGAGCAGTTCCTGAACAGGATAATATTAACCGACGGGCTACTGAGGATGAAAGTCAACATAGTCCTCGTATGCTGAGTCGTCTTGCTGGGAAGCATAAACTTAACTATCGTCAGTTATCAGGCAAAAGAAACAACAGAGTTCATTCTTTGAGAGGGGGAGATATTATGATCTTGTCAGTCACTCCTGGAGATGATTACGTTTCCAAATCACTCACTCTGTTTGTTGAAGCTTTTGAGAGGAACAATGTTACAAGAATTATGTTTACTAAAGTTCGCTTTGAACCAGAAACCTATAAGGAAGCTATCTCATGCGATGAAGCTGATAAGTGGAAAACTGCTATAGATTCTGAACTTGATTCATTGAGAGAGAAAGAAACATTTGAGGAAACGACTTTACCTTCAGGTCGTAAGCCGATTGAGTATAAGTGGATATTTACCATTAAAGACGGTGGTAGATATAAAGCTAGGTTGGTCGCGAAAGGCTTCTCACAAGTGCCAGGTAAGGATTATCAAGAAACTTATTCACCAGTTGCTAAGTATGATACTATTAAATTGTCTATTGCTTTGGCAGCTAATCTTGGTATGACTGTCCATCAGATTGATGTTAAAACGGCATTCCTCAATGGTCCCCTAGGTCTTGATCTTTATCTCACTGTACCCGAAGGTCTACAGACAAGTCAGAATAAGGGCAAAGTCTTGAGGCTTAAACGCGCATTATATGGACTTAAGCAAGCTCCCTTGGTCTGGAATTTGGAAGTGTCCAAGACATTAAGGTCTATTGGACTTGTTCCTTGTGTCCGGGAACCCTGTCTTTATTATTTGTATGAGAGTGGTGTTTTGCTCTTAGTGGCTCTTTATGTGGATGATATGTTGATAATGAGTTCTGATATTAAACTTATTGAAAAGGTTAAGCAAGGTTTGTCTATGGCATATGAGATTAAGGACCTTGGTCCAGCGAAGAAGTTCTTGGGAATGAATGTTAGTCAGTCTGATTCAGTGATTACATTATCCTTGGAGGATTACATTTCTAAGCTTATTAGTTTGCATTTGGATCAGTCTTCTCAACCGTGTGAAACACCTTATTATTCAGAGTGGTCAGACTTGTTATGTCCTTTAGTGACTGATGAACTTTATCCCAATCCCACTAAGTTTCGAGAGATAATCGGGAAATTACTATTTGCCTGTACGACTGTGAGGTATGATATTTCCTTCATAACAATTGCGTTAGCGAGATACTCAAGTAAGCCAGCCATGAAGCATTATAAGGCATGCATGCGAATATTACGGTATCTCAAAGGAACGTCAGATTTTGCAATTCGTTACAGAAAAGTCAGCAAGCCAAAACGTTACGTTGATATCAAAAGTTATAGCGATGCAGATTGGGCTAACTGCAAAGAGACATTTAAGTCTGTGTCAGGTAACATATTTTTCATTGAGGAATCTCCAGTTATTTGGAAGTCTAAGAAGCAAACTTCAGTTGCTCTTTCTTCATTGGAGGCGGAATATTATGCATTATGTGAATGTGTTAGAAGTGCTAACTGGTTAAAGTTTCTACTTACTGAATTACGTCTTTGGAATCTACAGCGGTGGATTATCACATATGTGGACAACCAGGGTTGTAAGGATGTTTGTGACCAAGAGCATTTTACTTCTGATCGTACTAAGCATTTTAAGATTCGTCTTAGTTTTGTTAATGATGAAGTTAAGAAGGCAAATGTGAAGGTATTGAAAGTTCATACAAAGAACAATTTTGCTGACCTCATGACTAAAGGCTTGAAGCAAACTGATTTTAAAAGACTAAGGAATACTCAAGAAGAACTGGTACTATAGATTGAGGTCTTCGTCTAAGAGGGGGTGTTGGATATCTCCATTATATGCACTCCCTTGACAGGGAAATATATCCTCAAACCTTAATTAACCCCTGAAGTGGCATAGTATTGTTCATGAGTTACCCCTCTATTGTCGGGGTATATAATCTGGGTCTTTTGCAATTCCTGATATTATAACTATATACTACTTTTCTTCATCTCTGCTCAGAATATATTTTCACCACCTTTAGTAATGACTTTATATAAGTCCTTGTCTGCAGGAAAGGGAATTACTGTTCAACACACCTGTCAGGACCCACAATTTTCCCTTTTGTCATATGTCAAGTTTCACTACTTGTTCCAGCCTCGCGATGACGCCATGTACTGGCGCTAAACTGAGCTGCTTTAACCACTATGGTTGTTGCTGGAGGAATAGTGCGTATACTTTTTTGGAAGGGTCGTGCGGGGCTCATTTCCTTAAGTAGGATTTGTCAGAAAAGTCTCGGTCTTACATAACATTCTGCGTTTTTGCAACCACTTCTTCGCTACCCATGAATCCCCCCTACTGGAAAGATTCTGAGGATATTGAGTCGTCCTTCCGACCACCTACAGGTGACCACTCCTTCCGCACGTCCGAAAATGACTTTGTTGTGTCCCATGTTCCTCAGCCCCCTAGGAACTCCTCGGAGCCTTCTTCTGATCAGCATCCACAACCTCCATTGCCTTCTCCGCTGACACATATTTCTACGTCTCCTTCACAACATACTGCTTCTACGGATGTCCGTTCTACTGTTTCCGTGAGTGCATTGACGCCAGGATTGAATCCTCCACGACTTGTGGAGAGGAACCATTTGGAGAGCTCCCCCGAAGGATCCAGCGTGGATGAATCGATTGCTGGAACTCGGAAGAAGGTTTCGGGCACGAAACGTGCAGTTCAGAATAGAAACGCCCAAAGGGCTTTCCGTCAGAGAAAGGAGAAGTATATGAAAGAGTTGGAGGCTAGAGTGGCCGAGATGCTGCTGTTGCATAAGAAGATCGACGACTTGCAACGTGAAAACAGAGAGCTACGGGACTATACTATGGCACTTCAGAGCGAGCTCTTAAAGCTAACTCACAACATGAACAATGAGCACAAGGGATGATTTTCTGGGTTGATCCTGGAAGAAGTCTCTGGGAACGTTCCAAGATGCCCTATGGCTGTGTTGGGCATGATATGTCTTAACGGGACGTTTGAAGTTTTTGCTGTTTGCAACAGAATGTTGGCTGATTTTGTTTTGAGTTCGGATATGAAGAAAGGCGATACTTCATAATGCTCACTAATGGGACCGTTTGCTTCGCCAGAAACAAACTTCAAAATTTGACAGCACTGAAAAGGGAGTACAAGCTTCCTTGTTGCCAACCTCCGTGGAGAGTAATGAACTGACTTGCCGCAAATGTGCTGTCAAAATGCTTCTCTTTCTATCATTCCTAGTGCATGGTGTTCGACTACCCCAAGATGCCATTTTGTAGATAGTTAGATCCTGCGCGGGAGCTTAGTATAGATAGAATGTAATGATCACGATATGAATAGGAAAGTGATGTAGAAAGAAAAAGAAAGACAAGCGAAAGCCTCTATAAGTCAGTTATGGCACCATATGGTGTTCCAGAGGGGGATACCGAGCAGAATAGCCTTGGAAAACTTAGAGCTCGCATAGCGCCAAAATTGATGTGTGATAATTATCCGGATCTTTTCAGTGCTGTGGGAATCCATTATTTTCTTGCAGGTGAACAGTTGAACTCAAGCCCTATCCTTTGCTTAGAACCAATAAGCAGCCAAGCAAATACT